>NC_056624.2:72772492-73424992 GCF_002870075.4 Lactuca sativa | reverse complement strand
AATCTCTAAATAATCGAAAAAATCAAGATGAGATTTTTTATAATCCGTTATATGCACGTCCACTGTGAAATATTATAATTGTATTGATGAGATTGGTTACATGATTCTTTACTTTTATTTGGTCCTCTATTGAATGTTTAATGGAAAATTTTGTAAGTATACATTAGTCATAATCAAAAGTAAATATAGAATGATTGTAGGTATGGAAATTATAGTTGTAATTTACAGAAAATTATCGCAATCGTCTCGTAGATATTATGGAGATTGTTCATATGAAAATCTTATAACACAATCTTTTAAAGTAGAATCTCACACAGTTTTTGCATTCAAGTAAAATGACAACCCTCGAGTTTTTATATGTTTTTGGCAGGAGGATTTCGAGGCTAAAGGTCAAGAAACAAAGAGGAGAAACATAGTTTTACGGAACATAATATTAAAAGAATTGCATAATCCTCTTTTGGATTTTCAAAAAGTCTGTCCACCGGGAGGAAGTGATTCGCTTATTCTGTACACAACAAGGGACAACACCAACCAACAATCATTCAAAGATTGCCTTCGCATTCGATTTTTACTCAAAGATTTTAATATTTTATACCAAGAAAGAGATGTATCGATACACTGGGATTACAAAGAAGAACTATGGCGGATGTTAGGCAGACAAGTCGCACTCCCAATACTCTTTATAAAGGGTAGGTACATTGGTGGAGCAGAGGAAGTTTTACAGTTGCATGAGCAAGGTAAATTCCAGCCACTGCTGGCTGAGATACCAAGCAGTAGCTAGATGATGGATTTCCGGTGGCAGATATGATATATTGAGATGTACAATATGCAATGTGTCTTACATGCTAAGATCCTTGTTAGTTGTAAGCTATTGATACAACTATTATCAAATATAAGAACAAATTAAAACACATTTTACAAAGCATACGCTCTCTAGATCTTTAATATCAAAAGAGGGACAAAGATGTGATATATTGAAGTTATGAGCAAACGACCTTGTCCAGGTATAGTCTCCCATCATTACTATACACTTTCCATTTTTAACAAGCTTTAAATAGAATTATCATAAGAGTAAATTACATGCTTGGTCGCAGTGGTTTGCATATTGTAACACCTTTAGTCCAAAAGATTCATTTGTTGCACTCTTGGTCCCTATTTCGAGCTTTGGTTGCAGCTTTAGTCCTCATTCTAACTGCTGTAAGTGGAACCATTAAGATCCCTTATGTTCATGAAGGGTATTTTTGTCTTTTTTCCATAGATTAAACATGTAATTTACTTTTTAGTTATTTCTGTAGAGGAGATAGAGAATGTTTTTGTTTTTGCTTGACTAGAGCTGAAATAATCAACTTCTTCTGGGGAGATATTTGTGGAAGTTGATCAGACTGGACCTGGAATACACGTACACCAGAAATAGAGAAGGGGAAATATGACCGTTTTACCCTCATGTGAGGGGGTTTAACTGATTTAAGTAACAACTAGTAGGGGAAAGGGACCGGACCTGTTACAAAGGTCTGGATTAGGGACCATGAGTGCAACAAATGAGAATCTCATGGACTAAAGTTGTTATAAACAGCAAACTACAGGGACCAATTACAATAACAAAATGGGACATTAAGAATTTCTTAAAATTGACCGACTTAAATCGATGTAAGGTTAAAAAGGAAACGATATGGAAATGGAATGGTAATAAAACATCTTGTAAATACTTGAAAAGTAAATGTTAAATACTTGATAAATGACCTATCTAGTATCTACCTTCCTTTATTATTTTTGTATATTTGTTATTTATTGCTTCATCCTCTCTAATAAATGAACGTTTTTTTTGCCATTTGTCAAATTCTTAAGAGTTTTGCCACTTATAATTTTGTGGGAGTTTTAAAATTATTGTTTTCCACTTGTCATTTTTAAGAATTTCCATTTTTTTTAAAATAAAATTTCATATAAGGGAAGAGAATCATTCTATTAATTTGATAATAAAATCTAATAAATGCTCTAAAGAATATTTGATTTCTTTTATAAATGTTCCAAAATATTACTTTATATTATGTAAAGTATTATTTTATAAAATATTTAATGTTTAAATATTGATATTAAATTTTTATTTTTAATAAACCCGTGTAATACACGGGTCTCACACCTAGTAAAATAAGAACGAAAAGAAATTTATTGCTTCATAAAATAAGAACCAATGATGTAATTCTTCTCTGCCATCTCCCTCCACACTTCCGATCATCTTCCCAAAAGAAACCATCGCCCTAACCTTTCTCATCTCTTCGTCCCCATCTCCGGCGACTCCCATCACCAGAAAATTTAACGTGAGTTGCGTGTAAGAAAGAGAAAGAGAGGTCGGGGGCTCCGGGCATGGTCAGAGAATACAGATCGGGATGGCCATTACAAAGTTGAAGCCTTCTCTCTTTTCTCTTCTTTCTATCTCAATTGGAGAACACTTTCATCACTGAAAAATAACTCCACCACCACACCGATACCAACAAGCTTTCTTGTCATTGGCCCCTTCCCTCTTCCTCACCAAGCTTTCCTGTCACCATTGTTGGAAGAATTCGATCCCAACAAGATTTTCTTGCTATTAACTTTAAATGTGGGCCTCAGTGTATTAATGGGTGTGTGTTTTCTCTGATAATTTTTGTGTATTTGACATGTTTTTTTGTTTCAAGTAATCTTTCATGCAGGGCCGGTCCAGACGTTGGGCAACCCGGGCGACGGCCCAGGGCCCACGTCCCCACCCGGCCCAAACTTTATGGGCTATGTAGTGTATATATATAAAAAAAATTAATACCTAAATGATTTTTAGGGCCTAAAGCTGGTTCAAACTCAAACTAGCTCAAAAGATAAACAATTTTGCTTGCTTTTTATGGCTAATAGAACGTGTTTATAATGAAGAATAAATGATATTTTTTGAATCTTTATTATATTTGCCTTTAAGGGGCCCTTTTCCCATCACCAGAAAATTTAACGTGATTTGCGTGTAAGAAAGAGAAAGAGAGGTCGGGGGCTCCGGGCATGGTCGGAGAATACAGATCGGGATGGCCATTACAAAGTTGAAGCCTTCTCTCTTTTCCCTTCTTTCTATCTCATCCTCTCTAATAAATGAAGGTTTTTTTTATGCCACTTATTAAATTCTTAAGAGTTTTGCCACTTGTAATATTGTGGGAGTTTTAGAATTATTGTTTTCCACTTGTCATTTTTAGGAATTTCCATTTTTCTAAAATAAAATTTCATATAAGGGAGGAGAATCATTCTATTAATTTGATAATAAAATCTAATAAATGATCTAAAGAATATTTGATTTCTTTTATAAATGTTCCAAAATATTACATTATATTATGTAAAAGTATTATTTTATAAAATATTGAATGGTTAAATATTGATATTAAATTTTTATTTTTAATAAACCCGTGTAATACACGGGTCTCACACCTAGTAAAATAAGAACGAAAAGAAATTTATTGCTTCATAAAATAAGAACCAATGATGTAATTCTTCTCTGCCATCTCCCTCCACACTTCCGATCATCTTCCCAAAAGAAACCATCGCCCTAACCTGTCTCATCTCTTCGTCCCCCATCTTCGGCGACTCCCATCACCAGAAAATTTAACGTGAGTTGCGAGTAAGAAAGAGAAAGAGAGGTCGGGGGCTCCGGGCATGGTCGGAGAATACAGATCGGGATGGCCATTACAAAGTTGAAGCCTTCTCTCTTTTCTCTTCTTTCTATCTCAGTTGGAGAACACTTTCATCACTGAAAAATGCCTCCACCACCACACCGATACCAACAAGCTTTCTTGTCATTGGCCCCTTCCCTCTTCCTCACCAAGCTTTCCTGTCGCCATTGTTGGAAGAATTCGATCCCAACAAGATTTTCTTGCTATTAACTTTAAATGTGGGCCTCAATGTATTAATGGGTGTGTGTTTTCTCTGATAATTTTTGGGTATTTGACATGTTTTTTGTTTCAAGTAATCTTTAATGCAGGGTCGGCCCAGACGTTGGGCAACCCGGGCGACGGCCCAGGGCCCACGTCCCCACCCGGCCCAAACTTTATGGGCTATGTAGTGTATATATATACAAAAAAATTATTACCTAAATGATTTTTAGGGCCTAAAGTTGGTTCAAACTCAAACTAGCTCAAAAGATAAACAATTTGGCTTGCTTTTTATGGCTAATTGAACATGTTTATAACGAAGAATAAATGATATTTTTTGAATCTTTATTACATTTGCCTTTATGGGGCCCTTTTCCCATCACAAGAAAATTTAACGTAATTTTCCTGTAAGAAAGAGAAAGAGAGGTCTGGGGCTCCGGGCATGGTCGGAGAATACAGATCGGGATGGACATTACAAAGTTGAAGCCTTCTCTCTTTTCTCTTCTTTCTATCTCAATTGGAGAACACTTTCATCACTGAAAAATAACTCCATCACCACACCGATACCAACAAGCTTTCTTGTCATTGGCCCCTTCCCTCTTCCTCACCAAGCTTTCCTGTCACCATTGTTGGAAGAATTCGATCCCAACAAGATTTTCTTGCTATTAACTTTAAATGTGGGCCTCAGTGTATTAATGGGTGTGTGTTTTCTCTGATAATTTTTGTGTATTTGACATGTTTTTTTGTTTCAAGTAATCTTTCATGCAGGGCCGGTCCAGACGTTGGGCAACCCGGACGACGGCCCAGGGCCCACGTCCCCACCCGGCCCAAACTTTATGGGCTATGTAGTGTATATATATAAAAAAAAATTAATACCTAAATGATTTTTAGGGCCTAAAGCTGGTTCAAACTCAAACTAGCTCAAAAGATAAACAATTTTGCTTGCTTTTTATGGCTAATTGAACGTGTTTATAATGAAGAATAAATGATATTTTTTGAATCTTTATTATATTTGCCTTTAAGGGGCCCTTTTCCCATCACCAGAAAATTTAACGTGATTTGCGTGTAAGAAAGAGAAAGAGAGGTCGGGGGCTCCGGGCATGGTCGGAGAATACAGATCGGGATGGCCATTACAAAGTTGAAGCCTTCTCTCTTTTCCCTTCTTTCTATCTCATCCTCTCTAATAAATGAAGGTTTTTTTTATGCCACTTATTAAATTCTTAAGAGTTTTGCCACTTGTAATATTGTGGGAGTTTTAGAATTATTGTTTTCCACTTGTCATTTTTAGGAATTTCCATTTTTCTAAAATAAAATTTCATATAAGGGAGGAGAATCATTCTATTAATTTGATAATAAAATCTAATAAATGATCTAAAGAATATTTGATTTCTTTTATAAATGTTCCAAAATATTACATTATATTATGTAAAAGTATTATTTTATAAAATATTGAATGGTTAAATATTGATATTAAATTTTTATTTTTAATAAACCCGTGTAATACACGGGTCTCACACCTAGTAAAATAAGAACGAAAAGAAATTTATTGCTTCATAAAATAAGAACCAATGATGTAATTCTTCTCTGCCATCTCCCTCCACACTTCCGATCATCTTCCCAAAAGAAACCATCGCCCTAACCTTTCTCATCTCTTCGTCCCCCATCTTCGGCGACTCCCATCACTAGAAAATTTAACGTGAGTTGCGAGTAAGAAAGAGAAAGAGAGGTCGGGGGCTCCGGGCATGGTCGGAGAATACAGATCGGGATGGCCATTACAAAGTTGAAGCCTTCTCTCTTTTCTCTTCTTTCTATCTCAGTTGGAGAACACTTTCATCACTGAAAAATGCCTCCACCACCACACCGATACCAACAAGCTTTCTTGTCATTGGCCCCTTCCCTCTTCCTCACCAAGCTTTCCTGTCGCCATTGTTGGAAGAATTCGATCCCAACAAGATTTTCTTGCTATTAACTTTAAATGTGGGCCTCAATGTATTAATGGGTGTGTGTTTTCTCTGATAATTTTTGGGTATTTGACATGTTTTTTGTTTCAAGTAATCTTTAATGCAGGGTCGGTCCAGACGTTGGGCAACCCGGGCGACGGCCCAGGGCCCACGTCCCCACCCGGCCCAAACTTTATGGGCTATGTAGTGTATATATATACAAAAAAATTATTACCTAAATGATTTTTAGGGCCTAAAGTTGATTCAAACTCAAACTAGCTCAAAAGATAAACAATTTGGCTTGCTTTTTATGGCTAATTGAACATGTTTATAACAAAGAATAAATGATATTTTTTGAATCTTTATTACATTTGCCTTTAAGGGGCCCTTTCCCTATCACAAGAAAATTTAACGTAATTTTCCTGTAAGAAAGAGAAAGAGAGGTCTGGGGCTCCGGGCATGGTCGGAGAATACAGATCGGGATGGACATTACAAAGTTGAAGCCTTCTCTCTTTTCTCTTCTTTCTATCTCATCCTCTCTAATAAATGAAGGTTTTTTTTTCCACTTGTCAAATTCTTAAGAGTTTTGCCACTTGTAATTTTGTGGGAGTTTTAGAATTATTGTTTTCCACATGTCCTTTTTAGGAATTTCCATTTTTCTAAAATAAAATTTCATATAAGGGAGGAGAATCATTCTATTATATTGATAATAAAATCTAATAAATGATCTAAAGAATATTTGATTTCTTTTATAAATGTTCCAAAATATTACATTATATTATGTAAAAGTATTATTTTATAAAATATTTAATGTTTAAATATTGATATTAAATTTTTATTTTTAATAAACCCGTGTAATACACGGGTCTCACACCTAGTAAAATAAGAACCAAAAGAAATTTATTGCTTCATAAAATAAGAACCAATGATGTAATTCTTCTCTGCCATCTCCCTCCACATTTCCGATCATCTTCCCAAAAGAAACCATCGCCCTAACCTTTCTCATCTCTTCGTCCCCCATCTCCGGCGACTCCCATCACCAGAAAATTTAACATGAGTTGCGTGTAAGAAAAAGAAAGAGAGGGCGGTGGCTCCGGGCATGGTCGGAGAATACAGATCGGGATGGCCATTACAAAGTTGAAGCCTTCTCTCTTTTCTCTTCTTTCTATCTCAGTTGGAGAACACTTTCATCACTGAAAAATACCTCCACCACCACACCGATACCAACAAGCTTTCTTGTCGTTGGCCCCTTCCCTCTTCCTCACCAAGCTTTCCTGTCACCATTGTTGGAAGAATTCGATCCCAACAAGATTTTCTTGCTATTAACTTTAAATGTGGGCCTCAGTGTATTAATGGGTGTGTGTTTTCTCTGATAATTTTTGTGTATTTGACATGTTTTTTTGTTTCAAGTAATCTTTCATGCAGGGCCGGTCCAGACGTTGGGCAACCCGGGCGACGGCCCAGGGCCCACGTCCCCACCCGGCCCAAACTTTATGGGCTATGTAGTGTATATATATAAAAAAAATTAATACCTAAATGATTTTTAGGGCCTAAAGCTGGTTCAAACTCAAACTAGCTCAAAAGATAAACAATTTTGCTTGCTTTTTATGGCTAATTGAACGTGTTTATAATGAAGAATAAATGATATTTTTTGAATCTTTATTATATTTGCCTTTAAGGGGCCCTTTTCCCATCACCAGAAAATTTAACGTGATTTGCGTGTAAGAAAGAGAAAGAGAGGTCGGGGGCTCCGGGCATGGTCGGAGAATACAGATCGGGATGGCCATTACAAAGTTGAAGCCTTCTCTCTTTTCCCTTCTTTCTATCTCAGTTGGAGAACACTTTCATCACTAAAAAATACCTCCACCACCACACCGATACCAACAAGCTTTCTTGTCATTGGCCCCTTCCCTCTTCTTCACCAAGCTTTCCTGTCACCATTGTTGGAAGAATTCGATCCCAACAAGATTTTCTTGCTATTAACTTTAAATGTGGGCCTCAGTGTATTAATGGGTGTGTGTTTTCTCTGATAATTTTTTGGTATTTGACATGTTTTTTGTTTCAAGTAATCTTTAATGCAGGGTCGGTCCAGACGTTGGGCAACCCGGGCGACGGCCCAGGGCCCACGTCCCCACCCGGCCCAAACTTTATGGGCTATGTAGTGTATATATATAAAAAAATTATTACCTAAATGATTTTTAGGGCCTAAAGTTGGTTCAAGCTCAAACTAGCTCAAAAGATAAACAATTTGGCTTGCTTTTTATGGCTAATTGAACGTGTTTAAAATGAAGAATAAATTATATTTTTTGAATCTTTATTATATTTGCCTTTAAGGGGCCCTTTTCCCATCACAAGAAAATTTAACGTAATTTGCGTGTAAGAAAGAGAAAGAGAGGTCTGGGGCTTCGGGCATAGTCGGAGAATACAGATCGGGATGGCCATTACAAAGTTGAAGCCTTCTCTCTTTTCTCTTCTTTCTATCTCAGTTGGAGAACACTTTCATCACTGAAAAATACCTCCACCACCACACCGATACCAACAAGCTTTCTTGTCATTGGCCCCTTCCCTCTTCCTCACCAAGCTTTCCTGTCGCCATTGTTGGAAGAATTCGATCCCAACAAGATTTTCTTGCTATTAACTTTAAATGTGGGCCTCAGTGTATTAATGGGTGTGTGTTTTCTCTGATAATTTTTGTGTATTTGACATGTTTTTTGTTTCAAGTAATCTTTCATGCAGGGCCGGTCCAGACGTTGGGCAACCCGGGCGACGACCCAGGGCCCACGTCCCACCCGGCCCAAACTTTATGGGCTATGTAGTGTATATATATAAAAAAATTATTACCTAAATGATTTTAGGGCCTAAAGTTGATTCAAACTCAAACTAGCTCAAAAGATAAACAATTTAGCTTGCTTTTATGGCTAATTGAACGTGTTTATAATGAAGAATAAATGATATTTTTTGAATCTTTATTATATTTGCCTTTAAGGGGCCCTTTTCCCATCACCAGAAAATTTAACGTGATTTGCGTGTAAGAAAGAGAAAGAGAGGTCGGGGGCTCCGGGCATGGTCGGAGAATACAGAACGGGATGGCCATTACAAAGTTGAAGCCTTCTCTCTTTTCTCTTCTTTCTATCTCATCCTCTCTAATAAATGAAGGTTTTTTTTGCCACTTGACAAATTCTGAAGAGTTTTGCCACTTGTAATTTTGTGGGAGTTTTAGAATTATTGTTTTCCACTTGTCATTTTTAGGAATTTCCATTTTTCTAAAATAAAATTTCATATAAGGGAGGAGAATCATTCTATTAATTTGATAATAAAATCTAATAAATGATCTAAAGAATATTTGATTTCTTTTATAAATATTCCAAAATATTACATTATATTGTGTAAAAGTATTATTTTATAAAATATTTAATGTTTAAATATTGATATTAAATTTTTATTTTTAATAAACCCGTGTAATACACGGGTCTCACACCTAGTAAAATAAGAACGAAAAGAAATTTATTGCTTCATAAAATAAGAACCAATGATGTAATTCTTCTCTGCCATCTCCCTCCACACTTCCGATCATCTTCCCAAAAGAAACCATCGCCCTAACCTTTCTCATCTCTTCGTCCCCCATCTTCGGCGACTCCCATCACCAGAAAATTTAACGTGAGTTGCGAGTAAGAAAGAGAAAGAGAGGTCGGGGGCTCCGGGCATGGTCGGAGAATACAGATCGGGATGGCCATTACAAAGTTGAAGCCTTCTCTCTTTTCTCTTCTTTCTATCTCAGTTGGAGAACACTTTCATCACTGAAAAATGCCTCCACCACCACACCGATACCAACAAGCTTTCTTGTCATTGGCCCCTTCCCTCTTCCTCACCAAGCTTTCCTGTCGCCATTGTTGGAAGAATTCGATCCCAACAAGATTTTCTTGCTATTAACTTTAAATGTGGGCCTCAATGTATTAATGGGTGTGTGTTTTCTCTGATAATTTTTGGGTATTTGACATGTTTTTTGTTTCAAGTAATCTTTAATGCAGGGTCGGTCCAGACGTTGGGCAACCCGGGCGACGGCCCAGGGCCCATGTCCCCACCCGGCCCAAACTTTATGGGCTATGTAGTGTATATATATACAAAAAAATTATTACCTAAATGATTTTTAGGGCCTAAAGTTGGTTCAAACTCAAACTAGCTCAAAAGATAAACAATTTGGCTTGCTTTTTATGGCTAATTGAACATGTTTATAACGAAGAATAAATGATATTTTTTGAATCTTTATTACATTTGCCTTTAAGGGGCCCTTTTCCTATCACAAGAAAATTTAACGTAATTTTCCTGTAAGAAAGAGAAAGAGAGGTCTGGGGCTCCGGGCATGGTCGGAGAATACAGATCGGGATGGACATTACAAAGTTGAAGCCTTCTCTCTTTTCTCTTCTTTCTATCTCATCCTCTCTAATAAATGAAGGTTTTTTTTTTCCACTTGTCAAATTCTTAAGAGTTTTGCCACTTGTAATTTTGTGGGAGTTTTAGAATTATTGTTTTCCACATGTCCTTTTTAGGAATTTCCATTTTTCTAAAATAAAATTTCATATAAGGGAGGAGAATCATTCTATTATATTGATAATAAAATCTAATAAATGATCTAAAGAATATTTGATTTCTTTTATAAATGTTCCAAAATATTACATTATATTATGTAAAAGTATTATTTTATAAAATATTTAATGTTTAAATATTGATATTAAATTTTTATTTTTAATAAACCCGTGTAATACACGGGTCTCACACCTAGTAAAATAAGAACCAAAAGAAATTTATTGCTTCATAAAATAAGAACCAATGATGTAATTCTTCTCTGCCATCTCCCTCCACATTTCCGATCATCTTCCCAAAAGAAACCATCGCCCTAACCTTTCTCATCTCTTCGTCCCCCATCTCCGGCGACTCCCATCACCAGAAAATTTAACATGAGTTGCGTGTAAGAAAAAGAAAGAGAGGGCGGTGGCTCCGGGCATGGTCGGAGAATACAGATCGGGATGGCCATTACAAAGTTGAAGCCTTCTCTCTTTTCTCTTCTTTCTATCTCAGTTGGAGAACACTTTCATCACTGAAAAATACCTCCACCACCACACCGATACCAACAAGCTTTCTTGTCGTTGGCCCCTTCCCTCTTCCTCACCAAGCTTTCCTGTCACCATTGTTGGAAGAATTCGATCCCAACAAGATTTTCTTGCTATTAACTTTAAATGTGGGCCTCAGTGTATTAATGGGTGTGTGTTTTCTCTGATAATTTTTGTGTATTTGACATGTTTTTTGTTTCAAGTAATCTTTCATGCAGGGCCGGTCCAGACGTTGGGCAACCCGGGCGACGGCCCAGGGCCCACGTCCCCACCCGGCCCAAACTTTATGGGCTATGTAGTGTATATATATAAAAAAAATTATTACCTAAATGGTTTTAGGGCCTAAAGTTGGTTCAAACTCAAACTAGCTCAAAAGATAAACAATTTAGCTTGCTTTTATGGCTAATTGAACGTGTTTATAATGAAGAATAAATGATATTTTTTGAATCTTTGTTATATTTGCCTTTAAGGGGCCCTTTTCCCATCACCAGAAAATTTAACGTGATTAGCGTGTAAGAAAGAGAAAGAGAGGTCGGGGGCTCCGGGCATAGTCGGAGAATACAGATCGGGATGGCCATTACAAAGTTGAAGCCTTCTCTCTTTTCTCTTCTTTCTATCTCAGTTGGAGAACACTTTCATCACTAAAAAATACCTCCACCACCACACCGATACCAACAAGCTTTCTTGTCATTGGCCCCTTCCCTCTTCTTCACCAAGCTTTCCTGTCACCATTGTTGGAAGAATTCGAACCCAACAAGATTTTCTTGCTATTAACTTTAAATGTGGGCCTCAGTGTATTAATGGGTGTGTGTTTTCTCTGATAATTTTTTGGTATTTGACATGTTTTTTGTTTCAAGTAATCTTTAATGCAGGGTCGGTCCAGACGTTGGGCAACCCGGGCGACGGCCCAGGGCCCACGTCCCCACCCGGCCCAAACTTTATGGGCTATGTAGTGTATATATATAAAAAATTATTACCTAAATGATTTTTAGGGCCTAAAGTTGGTTCAAGCTCAAACTAGCTCAAAAGATAAACAATTTGGCTTGCTTTTTATGGCTAATTGAACGTGTTTAAAATGAAGAATAAATTATATTTTTTGAATCTTTATTATATTTGCCTTTAAGGGGCCCTTTTCCCATCACAAGAAAATTTAACGTAATTTGCGTGTAAGAAAGAGAAAGAGAGGTCTGGGGCTTCGGGCATAGTCGGAGAATACAGATCGGGATGGCCATTACAAAGTTGAAGCCTTCTCTCTTTTCTCTTCTTTCTATCTCAGTTGGAGAACACTTTCATCACTGAAAAATACCTCCACCACCACACCGATACCAACAAGCTTTCTTGTCATTGGCCCCTTCCCTCTTCCTCACCAAGCTTTCCTGTCGCCATTGTTGGAAGAATTCGATCCCAACAAGATTTTCTTGCTATTAACTTTAAATGTGGGCCTCAGTGTATTAATGGGTGTGTGTTTTCTCTGATAATTTTTGTGTATTTGACATGTTTTTTGTTTCAAGTAATCTTTCATGCAGGGCCGGTCCAGACGTTGGGCAACCCGGGCGACGACCCAGGGCCCACGTCCCACCCGGCCCAAACTTTATGGGCTATGTAGTGTATATATATAAAAAAATTATTACCTAAATGATTTTAGGGCCTAAAGTTGATTCAAACTCAAACTAGCTCAAAAGATAAACAATTTAGCTTGCTTTTATGGCTAATTGAACGTGTTTATAATGAAGAATAAATGATATTTTTTGAATCTTTATTATATTTGCCTTTAAGGGGCCCTTTTCCCATCACCAGAAAATTTAACGTGATTTGCGTGTAAGAAAGAGAAAGAGAGGTCGGGGGCTCCGGGCATGGTCGGAGAATACAGAACGGGATGGCCATTACAAAGTTGAAGCCTTCTCTCTTTTCTCTTCTTTCTATCTCATCCTCTCTAATAAATGAAGGTTTTTTTTGCCACTTGACAAATTCTGAAGAGTTTTGCCACTTGTAATTTTGTGGGAGTTTTAGAATTATTGTTTTCCACTTGTCATTTTTAGGAATTTCCATTTTTCTAAAATAAAATTTCATATAAGGGAGGAGAATCATTCTATTAATTTGATAATAAAATCTAATAAATGATCTAAAGAATATTTGATTTCTTTTATAAATATTCCAAAATATTACATTATATTGTGTAAAAGTATTATTTTATAAAATATTTAATGTTTAAATATTGATATTAAATTTTTATTTTTAATAAACCCGTGTAATACACGGGTCTCACACCTAGTAAAATAAGAACGAAAAGAAATTTATTGCTTCATAAAATAAGAACCAATGATGTAATTCTTCTCTGCCATCTCCCTCCACACTTCCGATCATCTTCCCAAAAGAAACCATCGCCCTAACCTTTCTCATCTCTTCGTCCCCCATCTTCGGCGACTCCCATCACCAGAAAATTTAACGTGAGTTGCGAGTAAGAAAGAGAAAGAGAGGTCGGGGGCTCCGGGCATGGTCGGAGAATACAGATCGGGATGGCCATTACAAAGTTGAAGCCTTCTCTCTTTTCTCTTCTTTCTATCTCAGTTGGAGAACACTTTCATCACTGAAAAATGCCTCCACCACCACACCGATACCAACAAGCTTTCTTGTCATTGGCCCCTTCCCTCTTCCTCACCAAGCTTTCCTGTCGCCATTGTTGGAAGAATTCGATCCCAACAAGATTTTCTTGCTATTAACTTTAAATGTGGGCCTCAATGTATTAATGGGTGTGTGTTTTCTCTGATAATTTTTGGGTATTTGACATGTTTTTTGTTTCAAGTAATCTTTAATGCAGGGTCGGTCCAGACGTTGGGCAACCCGGGCGACGGCCCAGGGCCCATGTCCCCACCCGGCCCAAACTTTATGGGCTATGTAGTGTATATATATACAAAAAAATTATTACCTAAATGATTTTTAGGGCCTAAAGTTGGTTCAAACTCAAACTAGCTCAAAAGATAAACAATTTGGCTTGCTTTTTATGGCTAATTGAACATGTTTATAACGAAGAATAAATGATATTTTTTGAATCTTTATTACATTTGCCTTTAAGGGGCCCTTTTCCTATCACAAGAAAATTTAACGTAATTTTCCTGTAAGAAAGAGAAAGAGAGGTCTGGGGCTCCGGGCATGGTCGGAGAATACAGATCGGGATGGACATTACAAAGTTGAAGCCTTCTCTCTTTTCTCTTCTTTCTATCTCATCCTCTCTAATAAATGAAGGTTTTTTTTTTCCACTTGTCAAATTCTTAAGAGTTTTGCCACTTGTAATTTTGTGGGAGTTTTAGAATTATTGTTTTCCACATGTCCTTTTTAGGAATTTCCATTTTTCTAAAATAAAATTTCATATAAGGGAGGAGAATCATTCTATTATATTGATAATAAAATCTAATAAATGATCTAAAGAATATTTGATTTCTTTTATAAATGTTCCAAAATATTACATTATATTATGTAAAAGTATTATTTTATAAAATATTTAATGTTTAAATATTGATATTAAATTTTTATTTTTAATAAACCCGTGTAATACACGGGTCTCACACCTAGTAAAATAAGAACCAAAAGAAATTTATTGCTTCATAAAATAAGAACCAATGATGTAATTCTTCTCTGCCATCTCCCTCCACATTTCCGATCATCTTCCCAAAAGAAACCATCGCCCTAACCTTTCTCATCTCTTCGTCCCCCATCTCCGGCGACTCCCATCACCAGAAAATTTAACATGAGTTGCGTGTAAGAAAAAGAAAGAGAGGGCGGTGGCTCCGGGCATGGTCGGAGAATACAGATCGGGATGGCCATTACAAAGTTGAAGCCTTCTCTCTTTTCTCTTCTTTCTATCTCAGTTGGAGAACACTTTCATCACTGAAAAATACCTCCACCACCACACCGATACCAACAAGCTTTCTTGTCGTTGGCCCCTTCCCTCTTCCTCACCAAGCTTTCCTGTCACCATTGTTGGAAGAATTCGATCCCAACAAGATTTTCTTGCTATTAACTTTAAATGTGGGCCTCAGTGTATTAATGGGTGTGTGTTTTCTCTGATAATTTTTGTGTATTTGACATGTTTTTTGTTTCAAGTAATCTTTCATGCAGGGCCGGTCCAGACGTTGGGCAACCCGGGCGACGGCCCAGGGCCCACGTCCCCACCCGGCCCAAACTTTATGGGCTATGTAGTGTATATATATAAAAAAAATTATTACCTAAATGGTTTTAGGGCCTAAAGTTGGTTCAAACTCAAACTAGCTCAAAAGATAAACAATTTAGCTTGCTTTTATGGCTAATTGAACGTGTTTATAATGAAGAATAAATGATATTTTTTGAATCTTTGTTATATTTGCCTTTAAGGGGCCCTTTTCCCATCACCAGAAAATTTAACGTGATTAGCGTGTAAGAAAGAGAAAGAGAGGTCGGGGGCTCCGGGCATAGTCGGAGAATACAGATCGGGATGGCCATTACAAAGTTGAAGCCTTCTCTCTTTTCTCTTCTTTCTATCTCAGTTGGAGAACACTTTCATCACTAAAAAATACCTCCACCACCACACCGATACCAACAAGCTTTCTTGTCATTGGCCCCTTCCCTCTTCTTCACCAAGCTTTCCTGTCACCATTGTTGGAAGAATTCGAACCCAACAAGATTTTCTTGCTATTAACTTTAAATGTGGGCCTCAGTGTATTAATGGGTGTGTGTTTTCTCTGATAATTTTTTGGTATTTGACATGTTTTTTGTTTCAAGTAATCTTTAATGCAGGGTCGGTCCAGACGTTGGGCAACCCGGGCGACGGCCCAGGGCCCACGTCCCCACCCGGCCCAAACTTTATGGGCTATGTAGTGTATATATATAAAAAATTATTACCTAAATGATTTTTAGGGCCTAAAGTTGGTTCAAGCTCAAACTAGCTCAAAAGATAAACAATTTGGCTTGCTTTTTATGGCTAATTGAACGTGTTTAAAATGAAGAATAAATTATATTTTTTGAATCTTTATTATATTTGCCTTTAAGGGGCCCTTTTCCCATCACAAGAAAATTTAACGTAATTTGCGTGTAAGAAAGAGAAAGAGAGGTCTGGGGCTTCGGGCATAGTCGGAGAATACAGATCGGGATGGCCATTACAAAGTTGAAGCCTTCTCTCTTTTCTCTTCTTTCTATCTCAGTTGGAGAACACTTTCATCACTGAAAAATACCTCCACCACCACACCGATACCAACAAGCTTTCTTGTCATTGGCCCCTTCCCTCTTCCTCACCAAGCTTTCCTGTCGCCATTGTTGGAAGAATTCGATCCCAACAAGATTTTCTTGCTATTAACTTTAAATGTGGGCCTCAGTGTATTAATGGGTGTGTGTTTTCTCTGATAATTTTTGTGTATTTGACATGTTTTTTGTTTCAAGTAATCTTTCATGCAGGGCCGGTCCAGACGTTGGGCAACCCGGGCGACGACCCAGGGCCCACGTCCCACCCGGCCCAAACTTTATGGGCTATGTAGTGTATATATATAAAAAAATTATTACCTAAATGATTTTAGGGCCTAAAGTTGATTCAAACTCAAACTAGCTCAAAAGATAAACAATTTAGCTTGCTTTTATGGCTAATTGAACGTGTTTATAATGAAGAATAAATGATATTTTTTGAATCTTTATTATATTTGCCTTTAAGGGGCCCTTTTCCCATCACCAGAAAATTTAACGTAATTTGCGTGTAAGAAAGAGAAAGAGAGGTCGGGGGCTCCGGGCATGGTCGGAGAATACAGAACGGGATGGCCATTACAAAGTTGAAGCCTTCTCTCTTTTCTCTTCTTTCTATCTCATCCTCTCTAATAAATGAAGGTTTTTTTTGCCACTTGACAAATTCTGAAGAGTTTTGCCACTTGTAATTTTGTGGGAGTTTTAGAATTATTGTTTTCCACTTGTCATTTTTAGGAATTTCCATTTTTCTAAAATAAAATTTCATATAAGGGAGGAGAATCATTCTATTAATTTGATAATAAAATCTAATAAATGATCTAAAGAATATTTGATTTCTTTTATAAATGTTCCAAAATATTACATTATATTGTGTAAAAGTATTATTTTATAAAATATTTAATGTTTAAATATTGATATTAAATTTTTATTTTTAATAAACCCGTGTAATACACGGGTCTCACACCTAGTAAAATAAGAACGAAAAGAAATTTATTGCTTCATAAAATAAGAACCAATGATGTAATTCTTCTCTGCCATCTCCCTCCACACTTCCGATCATCTTCCCAAAAGAAACCATCGCCCTAACCTTTCTCATCTCTTCGTCCCCCATCTTCGGCGACTCCCATCACCAGAAAATTTAACGTGAGTTGCGAGTAAGAAAGAGAAAGAGAGGTCGGGGGCTCCGGGCATGGTCGGAGAATACAGATCGGGATGGCCATTACAAAGTTGAAGCCTTCTCTCTTTTCTCTTCTTTCTATCTCAGTTGGAGAACACTTTCATCACTGAAAAATGCCTCCACCACCACACCGATACCAACAAGCTTTCTTGTCATTGGCCCCTTCCCTCTTCCTCACCAAGCTTTCCTGTCGCCATTGTTGGAAGAATTCGATCCCAACAAGATTTTCTTGCTATTAACTTTAAATGTGGGCCTCAATGTATTAATGGGTGTGTGTTTTCTCTGATAATTTTTGGGTATTTGACATGTTTTTTGTTTCAAGTAATCTTTAATGCAGGGTCGGTCCAGACGTTGGGCAACCCGGGCGACGGCCCAGGGCCCACGTCCCCACCCGGCCCAAACTTTATGGGCTATGTAGTGTATATATATACAAAAAAATTATTACCTAAATGATTTTTAGGGCCTAAAGTTGGTTCAAACTCAAACTAGCTCAAAAGATAAACAATTTGGCTTGCTTTTTATGGCTAATTGAACATGTTTATAACGAAGAATAAATGATATTTTTTGAATCTTTATTACATTTGCCTTTAAGGGGCCCTTTTCCCATCACAAGAAAATTTAACGTAATTTTCCTGTAAGAAAGAGAAAGAGAGGTCTGGGGCTCCGGGCATGGTCGGAGAATACAGATCGGGATGGACATTACAAAGTTGAAGCCTTCTCTCTTTTCTCTTCTTTCTATCTCATCCTCTCTAATAAATGAAGGTTTTTTTTTCCACTTGTCAAATTCTTAAGAGTTTTGCCACTTGTAATTTTGTGGGAGTTTTAGAATTATTGTTTTCCACATGTCCTTTTTAGGAATTTCCATTTTTCTAAAATAAAATTTCATATAAGGGAGGAGAATCATTCTATTATATTGATAATAAAATCTAATAAATGATCTAAAGAATATTTGATTTCTTTTATAAATGTTCCAAAATATTACATTATATTATGTAAAAGTATTATTTTATAAAATATTTAATGTTTAAATATTGATATTAAATTTTTATTTTTAATAAACCCGTGTAATACACGGGTCTTACACCTAGTAAAATAAGAACCAAAAGAAATTTATTGCATCATAAAATAAGAACCAATGATGTAATTCTCCTCTGCCATCTCCCTCCACATTTCCGATCATCTTCCCAAAAGAAACCATCGCCCTAACCTTTCTCATCTCTTCGTCCCCCATCTCCGGCGACTCCCATCACCAGAAAATTTAACATGAGTTGCGTGTAAGAAAAAGAAAGAGAGGGCGGTGGCTCCGGGCATGGTCGGAGAATACAGATCGGGATGGCCATTACAAAGTTGAAGCCTTCTCTCTTTTCTCTTCTTTCTATCTCAGTTGGAGAACACTTTCATCACTGAAAAATACCTCCACCACCACACCGATACCAACAAGCTTTCTTGTCGTTGGCCCCTTCCCTCTTCCTCACCAAGCTTTCCTGTCACCATTGTTGGAAGAATTCGATCCCAACAAGATTTTCTTGCTATTAACTTTAAATGTGGGCCTCAGTGTATTAATGGGTGTGTGTTTTCTCTGATAATTTTTGTGTATTTGACATGTTTTTTGTTTCAAGTAATCTTTCATGCAGGGCCGGTCCAGACGTTGGGCAACCCGGGCGACGGCCCAGGGCCCACGTCCCCACCCGGCCCAAACTTTATGGGCTATGTAGTGTATATATATAAAAAAAATTATTACCTAAATGGTTTTAGGGCCTAAAGTTGGTTCAAACTCAAACTGGCTCAAAAGATAAATAATTTAGCTTGCTTTTATGGCTAATTGAACGTGTTTATAATGAAGAATAAATGATATTTTTTGAATCTTTATTATATTTGCCTTTAAGGGGCCCTTTTCCCATCACCAGAAAATTTAACGTGATTAGCGTGTAAGAAAGAGAAAGAGAGGTCGGGGGCTCCGGGCATAGTCGGAGAATACAGATCGGGATGGCCATTACAAAGTTGAAGCCTTCTCTCTTTTCTCTTCTTTCTATCTCAGTTGGAGAACACTTTCATCACTAAAAAATACCTCCACCACCACACCGATACCAACAAGCTTTCTTGTCATTGGCCCCTTCCCTCTTCTTCACCAAGCTTTCCTGTCACCATTGTTGGAAGAATTCGATCCCAACAAGATTTTCTTGCTATTAACTTTAAATGTGGGCCTCAGTGTATTAATGGGTGTGTGTTTTCTCTGATAATTTTTTGGTATTTGACATGTTTTTTGTTTCAAGTAATCTTTAATGCAGGGTCGGTCCAGACGTTGGGCAACCCGGGCGACGGCCCAGGGCCCACGTCCCCACCCGGCCCAAACTTTATGGGCTATGTAGTGTATATATATAAAAAAATTATTACCTAAATGATTTTTAGGGCCTAAAGTTGGTTCAAGCTCAAACTAGCTCAAAAGATAAACAATTTGGCTTGCTTTTTATGGCTAATTGAACGTGTTTAAAATGAAGAATAAATTATATTTTTTGAATCTTTATTATATTTGCCTTTAAGGGGCCCTTTTCCCATCACAAGAAAATTTAACGTAATTTGCGTGTAAGAAAGAGAAAGAGAGGTCTGGGGCTTCGGGCATAGTCGGAGAATACAGATCGGGATGGCCATTACAAAGTTGAAGCCTTCTCTCTTTTCTCTTCTTTCTATCTCAGTTGGAGAACACTTTCATCACTGAAAAATACCTCCACCACCACACCGATACCAACAAGCTTTCTTGTCATTGGCCCCTTCCCTCTTCCTCACCAAGCTTTCCTGTCGCCATTGTTGGAAGAATTCGATCCCAACAAGATTTTCTTGCTATTAACTTTAAATGTGGGCCTCAGTGTATTAATGGGTGTGTGTTTTCTCTGATAATTTTTGTGTATTTGACATGTTTTTTGTTTCAAGTAATCTTTCATGCAGGGCCGGTCCAGACGTTGGGCAACCCGGGCGACGACCCAGGGCCCACGTCCCACCCGGCCCAAACTTTATGGGCTATGTAGTGTATATATATAAAAAAATTATTACCTAAATGATTTTAGGGCCTAAAGTTGATTCAAACTCAAACTAGCTCAAAAGATAAACAATTTAGCTTGCTTTTATGGCTAATTGAACGTGTTTATAATGAAGAATAAATGATATTTTTTGAATCTTTATTATATTTGCCTTTAAGGGGCCCTTTTCCCATCACCAGAAAATTTAACGTGATTTGCGTGTAAGAAAGAGAAAGAGAGGTCGGGGGCTCCGGGCATGGTCGGAGAATACAGAACGGGATGGCCATTACAAAGTTGAAGCCTTCTCTCTTTTCTCTTCTTTCTATCTCATCCTCTCTAATAAATGAAGGTTTTTTTTGCCACTTGACAAATTCTGAAGAGTTTTGCCACTTGTAATTTTGTGGGAGTTTTAGAATTATTGTTTTCCACTTGTCATTTTTAGGAATTTCCATTTTTCTAAAATAAAATTTCATATAAGGGAGGAGAATCATTCTATTAATTTGATAATAAAATCTAATAAATGATCTAAAGAATATTTGATTTCTTTTATAAATGTTCCAAAATATTACATTATATTGTGTAAAAGTATTATTTTATAAAATATTTAATGTTTAAATATTGATATTAAATTTTTATTTTTAATAAACCCGTGTAATACACGGGTCTCACACCTAGTAAAATAAGAACGAAAAGAAATTTATTGCTTCATAAAATAAGAACCAATGATGTAATTCTTCTCTGCCATCTCCCTCCACACTTCCGATCATCTTCCCAAAAGAAACCATCGCCCTAACCTTTCTCATCTCTTCGTCCCCCATCTTCGGCGACTCCCATCACCAGAAAATTTAACGTGAGTTGCGAGTAAGAAAGAGAAAGAGAGGTCGGCGGCTCCGGGCATGGTCGGAGAATACAGATCGGGATGGCCATTACAAAGTTGAAGCCTTCTCTCTTTTCTCTTCTTTCTATCTCAGTTGGAGAACACTTTCATCACTGAAAAATGCCTCCACCACCACACCGATACCAACAAGCTTTCTTGTCATTGGCCCCTTCCCTCTTCCTCACCAAGCTTTCCTGTCGCCATTGTTGGAAGAATTCGATCCCAACAAGATTTTCTTGCTATTAACTTTAAATGTGGGCCTCAGTGTATTAATGGGTGTGTGTTTTCTCTGATAATTTTTGTGTATTTGACATGTTTTTTGTTTCAAGTAATCTTTCATGCAGGGCCGGTCCAGACGTTGGGCAACCCGGGCGACGGCCCAGGGCCCACGTCCCCACCCGGCCCAAACTTTATGGGCTATGTAGTGTATATATATAAAAAAAATTATTACCTAAATGGTTTTAGGGCCTAAAGTTGGTTCAAACTCAAACTAGCTCAAAAGATAAACAATTTAGCTTGCTTTTATGGCTAATTGAACGTGTTTATAATGAAGAATAAATGATATTTTTTGAATCTTTATTATATTTGCCTTTAAGGGGCCCTTTTCCCATCACCAGAAAATTTAACGTGATTTGCGTGTAAGAAAGAGAAAGAGAGGTCGGGGGCTCCGGGCATAGTCGGAGAATACAGATGGGGATGGCCATTACAAAGTTGAAGCCTTCTCTCTTTTCTCTTCTTTCTATCTCAGTTGGAGAACACTTTCATCACTAAAAAATACCTCCACCACCACACCGATACCAACAAGCTTTCTTGTCATTGGCCCCTTCCCTCTTCTTCACCAAGCTTTCCTGTCACCATTGTTGGAAGAATTCGATCCCAACAAGATTTTCTTGCTATTAACTTTAAATGTGGGCCTCAGTGTATTAATGGGTGTGTGTTTTCTCTGATAATTTTTTGGTATTTGACATGTTTTTTGTTTCAAGTAATCTTTAATGCAGGGTCGGTCCAGACGTTGGGCAACCCGGGCGACGGCCCAGGGCCCACGTCCCCACCCGGCCCAAACTTTATGGGCTATGTAGTGTATATATATAAAAAAATTATTACCTAAATGATTTTTAGGGCCTAAAGTTGGTTCAAGCTCAAACTAGCTCAAAAGATAAACAATTTGGCTTGCTTTTTATGGCTAATTGAACGTGTTTAAAATGAAGAATAAATTATATTTTTTGAATCTTTATTATATTTGCCTTTAAGGGGCCCTTTTCCCATCACAAGAAAATTTAACGTAATTTGCGTGTAAGAAAGAGAAAGAGAGGTCTGGGGCTTCGGGCATGGTCGGAGAATACAGATCGGGATGGCCATTACAAAGTTGAAGCCTTGTCTCTTTTCTCTTCTTTCTATCTCAGTTGGAGAACACTTTCATCACTGAAAAATACCTCCACCACCACACCGATACCAACAAGCTTTCTTGTCATTGGCCCCTTCCCTTTTCCTCACCAAGCTTTCCTGTCACCATTGTTGGAAGAATTCGATCCCAACAAGATTTTCTTGCTATTAACTTTAAATGTGGGCCTCAGTGTATTAATGGGTGTGTGTTTTCTCTAATAATTTTTGTGTATTTGACATGTTTTTTGTTTCAAGTAATCTTTCATGCAGGGCCGGTCCAGACGTTGGGCAACCCGGTAGACGACCCAGGGCCCACGTCCCCACCCGGCCCAAACTTTATGGGCTATGTAGTGTATATATATAAAAAAATTATTACCTAAATGATTTTAGGGCCTAAAGTTGATTCAAACTCAAACTAGCTCAAAAGATAAACAATTTAGCTTGCTTTTATGGCTAATTGAACGTGTTTATAATGAAGAATAAATGATATTTTTTGAATCTTTATTATATTTGCCTTTAAGGGGCCCTTTTCCCATCACCAGAAAATTTAACGTGATTTGCGTGTAAGAAAGAGAAAGAGAGGTCGGGGGCTCCGGGCATGGTCGGAGAATACAGAACGGGATGGCCATTACAAAGTTGAAGCCTTCTCTCTTTTCTCTTCTTTCTATCTCAGTTGGAGAACACTTTCATCACTAAAAAATACCTCCACCACCACACCGATACCAACAAGCTTTCTTGTCATTGGCCCCTTCCCTCTTCTTCACCAAGCTTTCCTGTCACCATTGTTGGAAGAATTCAATCCCAACAAGATTTTCTTGCTATTAACTTTAAATGTGGGCCTCAGTGTATTAATGGGTGTGTGTTTTCTCTGATAATTTTTTGGTATTTGACATGTTTTTTGTTTCAAGTAATCTTTAATGCAGGGTCGGTCCAGACGTTGGGCAACCCGGGCGACGGCCCAGGGCCCACGTCCCCACCCGGCCCAAACTTTATGGGCTATGTAGTGTATATATATAAAAAAATTATTACCTAAATGATTTTTAGGGCCTAAAGTTGGTTCAAACTCAAACTAGCTCAAAAGATAAACAATTTGGCTTGCTTTTTATGGCTAATTGAACGTGTTTAAAATGAAGAATAAATTATATTTTTTGAATCTTTATTATATTTGCCTTTAAGGGGCCCTTTTCCCATCACAAGAAAATTTAACGTAATTTGCGTGTAAGAAAGAGAAAGAGAGGTCTGGGGCTTCGGGCATGGTCGGAGAATACAGATCGGGATGGCCATTACAAAGTTGAAGCCTTCTCTCTTTTCTCTTCTTTCTATCTCAGTTGGAGAACACTTTCATCACTGAAAAATACCTCCACCACCACACCGATACCAACAAGCTTTCTTGTCATTGGCCCCTTCCCTTTTCCTCACCAAGCTTTCCTGTCACCATTGTTGGAAGAATTCGATCCCAACAAGATTTTCTTGCTATTAACTTTAAATGTGGGCCTCAGTGTATTAATGGGTGTGTGTTTTCTCTGATAATTTTTGTGTATTTGACATGTTTTTTGTTTCAAGTAATCTTTCATGCAGGGCCGGTCCAAACGTTGGGCAACCCGGGAGACGACCCAGGGCCCACGTCCCCACCCGGCCCAAACTTTATGGGCTATGTAGTGTATATATATAAAAAAAATTATTACCTAAATGATTTTAGGGCCGAAAGTTGATTCAAACTCAAACTAGCTCAAAAGATAAACAATTTAGCTTGCTTTTATGGCTAATTGAACGTGTTTATAATGAAGAATAAATGATATTTTTTAAATCTTTATTATATTTGCCTTTAAGGGGCCCTTTTCCCATCACCAGAAAATTTAACGTGATTTGCGTGTAAGAAAGAGAAAGAGAGGTCGGGGGCTCCGGGCATGGTCGGAGAATACAGAACGGGATGGCCATTACAAAGTTGAAGCCTTCTCTCTTTTCTCTTCTTTGTATCTCATCCTCTCTAATAAATGAAGGTTTTTTTGCCACTTGACAAATTCTGAAGAGTTTTGCCACTTGTAATTTTGTGGGAGTTTTAGAATTATTGTTTTCCACTTGTCATTTTTAGGAATTTCCATTTTTCTAAAATAAAATTTCATATAAGGGAGGAGAATCATTCTATTAATTTGATAATAAAATCTAATAAATGATCTAAAGAATATTTGATTTCTTTTATAAATGTTCCAAAATATTACATTATATTGTGTAAAAGTATTATTTTATAAAATATTTAATGTTTAAATATTGATATTAAATTTTTATTTTTAATAAACCCGTGTAATACACGGGTCTCACACCTAGTAAAATAAGAACGAAAAGAAATTTATTGCTTCATAAAATAAGAACCAATGATGTAATTCTTCTCTGCCATCTCCCTCCACACTTCCGATCATCTTCCCAAAAGAAACCATCGCCCTAACCTTTCTCATCTCTTCGTCCCCCATCTTCGGCGACTCCCATCACCAGAAAATTTAACGTGAGTTGCGAGTAAGAAAGAGAAAGAGAGGTCGGGGGCTCCGGGCATGGTCGGAGAATACAGATCGGGATGGCCATTACAAAGTTGAAGCCTTCTCTCTTTTCTCTTCTTTCTATCTCAGTTGGAGAACACTTTCATCACTGAAAAATGCCTCCACCACCACACCGATACCAACAAGCTTTCTTGTCATTGGCCCCTTCCCTCTTCCTCACCAAGCTTTCCTGTCGCCATTGTTGGAAGAATTCGATCCCAACAAGATTTTCTTGCTATTAACTTTAAATGTGGGCCTCAATGTATTAATGGGTGTGTGTTTTCTCTGATAATTTTTGGGTATTTGACATGTTTTTTGTTTCAAGTAATCTTTAATGCAGGGTCGGTCCAGACGTTGGGCAACCCGGGCGACGGCCCAGGGCCCACGTCCCCACCCGGCCCAAACTTTATGGGCTATGTAGTGTATATATATACAAAAAAATTATTACCTAAATGATTTTTAGGGCCTAAAGTTGGTTCAAACTCAAACTAGCTCAAAAGATAAACAATTTGGCTTGCTTTTTATGGCTAATTGAACATGTTTATAATGAAGAATAAATGATATTTTTTGAATCTTTATTACATTTGCCTTTAAGGGGCCCTTTTCCCATCACAAGAAAATTTAACGTAATTTTCCTGTAAGAAAGAGAAAGAGAGGTCTGGGGCTCTGGGCATGGTCGGAGAATACAGATCGGGATGGACATTACAAAGTTGAAGCCTTCTCTCTTTTCTCTTCTTTCTATCTCATCCTCTCTAATAAATGAAGGTTTTTTTTTCCACTTGTCAAATTCTTAAGAGTTTTGCCACTTGTAATTTTGTGGGAGTTTTAGAATTATTGTTTTCCACATGTCCTTTTTAGGAATTTCCATTTTTCTAAAATAAAATTTCATATAAGGGAGGAGAATCATTCTATTATATTGATAATAAAATCTAATAAATGATCTAAAGAATATTTGATTTCTTTTATAAATGTTCCAAAATATTACATTATATTATGTAAAAGTATTATTTTATAAAATATTTAATGTTTAAATATTGATATTAAATTTTTATTTTTAATAAACCCGTGTAATACACGAGTCTCACACCTAGTAAAATAAGAACGAAAAGAAATTTATTGCTTCATAAAATAAGAACCAATGATGTAATTCTTCTCTGCCATCTCCCTCCACACTTCCGATCATCTTCCCAAAAGAAACCATCGCCCTAACCTTTCTCATCTCTTCGTCCCCCATCTTCGGCGACTCCCATCACCAGAAAATTTAACGTGAGTTGCGAGTAAGAAAGAGAAAGAGAGGTCGGGGGCTCCGGGCATGGTCGGAGAATACAGATCGGGATGGCCATTACAAAGTTGAAGCCTTCTCTCTTTTCTCTTCTTTCTATCTCAGTTGGAGAACACTTTCATCACTGAAAAATGCCTCCACCACCACACCGATACCAACAAGCTTTCTTGTCATTGGCCCCTTCCCTCTTCCTCACCAAGCTTTCATGTCGCCATTGTTGGAAGAATTCGATCCCAACAAGATTTTCTTGCTATTAACTTTAAATGTGGGCCTCAATGTATTAATGGGTGTGTGTTTTCTCTGATAATTTTTGGGTATTTGACATGTTTTTTGTTTCAAGTAATCTTTAATGCAGGGTCGGTCCAGACGTTGGGCAACCCGGGCGACGGCCCAGGGCCCACGTCCCCACCCGGCCCAAACTTTATGGGCTATGTAGTGTATATATATAAAAAAAATTAATACCTAAATGATTTTTAGGGCCTAAAGCTGGTTCAAACTCAAACTAGCTCAAAAGATAAACAATTTGGCTTGCTTTTTATGGCTAATTGAACGTGTTTATAATGAAGAATAAATGATATTTTTTGAATCTTTATTATATTTGCCTTTAAGGGGCCCTTTTCCCATCACCAGAAAATTTAACGTGATTTGCGTGTAAGAAAGAGAAAGAGAGGTCGGGGGCTCCGGGCATGGTCGGAGAATACAGATCGGGATGGCCATTACAAAGTTGAAGCCTTCTCTCTTTTCCCTTCTTTCTATCTCATCCTCTCTAATAAATGAAGGTTTTTTTTTATGCCACTTATTAAATTCTTAAGAGTTTTGCCACTTGTAATATTGTGGGAGTTTTAGAATTATTGTTTTCCACTTGTCATTTTTAGGAATTTCCATTTTTCTAAAATAAAATTTCATATAAGGGAGGAGAATCATTCTATTAATTTGATAATAAAATCTAATAAATGATCTAAAGAATATTTGATTTCTTTTATAAATGTTCCAAAATATTACATTATATTATGTAAAAGTATTATTTTATAAAATATTGAATGGTTAAATATTGATATTAAATTTTTATTTTTAATAAACCCGTGTAATACACGGGTCTCACACCTAGTAAAATAAGAACGAAAAGAAATTTATTGCTTCATAAAATAAGAACCAATGATGTAATTCTTCTCTGCCATCTCCCTCCACACTTCCGATCATCTTCCCAAAAGAAACCATCGCCCTAACCTTTCTCATCTCTTCATCCCCCATCTCCGGTGACTCCCATCACTAGAAAATTTAACGTGAGTTCCGTGTAAGAAAGAGAAAGAGAGGTCGGGGGCTCCGGGCATGGTCGGAGAATACAGATCGGGATGGCCATTACAAAGTTGAAGCCTTCTCTCTTTTCTCTTCTTTCTATCTCAGTTGGAGAACACTTTCATCACTGAAAAATACCTCCACCATCACACCGATACCAACAAGCTTTCTTGTCATTGGCCCCTTCCCTCTTCCTCACCAAGCTTTCCTGTCACCATTGTTGGAAGAATTCGATCCCAACAAGATTTTCTTGCTATTAACTTTAAATGTGGGCCTCAGTGTATTAATGGGTGTGTGTTTTCTCTGATAATTTTTGTGTATTTGACATGTTTTTTGTTTCAAGTAATCTTTCATGCAGGGCCGGTCCAGACGTTGGGCAACCCGGGCGACGGCCCAGGGCCCACGTCCCCACCCGGCCCAAACTTTATGGGCTATGTAGTGTATATATATAAAAAAATTATTACCTAAATGATTTTTAGGGCCTAAAGTTGGTTCAAACTCAAGCTAGCTCAAAAGATAAACAATTTGGCTTGCTTTTTATGGCTAATTGAACGTGTTTAAAATGAAGAATAAATTATATTTTTTGAATCTTTATTATATTTGCCTTTAAGGGGCCCTTTTCCCATCACAAGAAAATTTAACGTAATTTGCGTGTAAGAAAGAGAAAGAGAGGTCTGGGGCTTCGGGCATGGTCGGAGAATACAGATCGGGATGGCCATTACAAAGTTGAAGCCTTCTCTCTTTTCTCTTCTTTCTATCTCAGTTGGAGAACACTTTCATCACTGAAAAATACCTCCACCACCACACCGATACCAACAAGCTTTCTTGTCGTTGGCCCCTTCCCTTTTCCTCACCAAGCTTTCCTGTCACCATTGTTGGAAGAATTCGATCCCAACAAGATTTTCTTGCTATTAACTTTAAATGTGGGCCTCAGTGTATTAATGGGTGTGTGTTTTCTCTGATAATTTTTGTGTATTTGACATGTTTTTTGTTTCAAGTAATCTTTCATGCAGGGCCGGTCCAGACGTTGGGCAACCCGGGAGACGACCCAGGGGCCACGTCCCCACCCGGCCCAAACTTTATGGGCTATGTAGTGTATATATATAAAAAAATTATTACCTAAATGATTTTTAGGGCCTAAAGTTGGTTCAAACTCAAACTAGCTCAAAAGATAAACAATTTGGCTTGCTTTTTATGGCTAATTGAACGTGTTTAAAATGAAGAATAAATTATATTTTTTGAATCTTTATTATATTTGCCTTTAAGGGGCCCTTTTCCCATCACAAGAAAATTTAACGTAATTTGCGTGTAAGAAAGAGAAAGAGAGGTCTGGGGCTTCGGGCATGGTCGGAGAATACAGATCGGGATGGCCATTACAAAGTTGAAGCCTTCTCTCTTTTCTCTTCTTTCTATCTCAGTTGGAGAACACTTTCATCACTGAAAAATACCTCCACCACCACACCGATACCAACAAGCTTTCTTGTCATTTGCCCCTTCCCTTTTGCTCACCAAGCTTTCCTGTCACCATTGTTGGAAGAATTCGATCCCAACAAGATTTTCTTGCTATTAACTTTAAATGTGGGCCTCAGTGTATTAATGGGTGTGTGTTTTCTCTGATAATTTTGGTGTATTTGACATGTTTTTTGTTTCAAGTAATCTTTCATGCAGGGCCGGTCCAGACGTTGGGCAACCCGGGAGACGACCCAGGGCCCACGTCCCCACCCGGCCCAAACTTTATGGGCTATGTAGTGTATATATATAAAAAAATTATTACCTAAATGATTTTAGGGCCTAAAGTTGATTCAAACTCAAACTAGCTCAAAAGATAAACAATTTAGCTTGCTTTTATGGCTAATTGAACGTGTTTATAATGAAGAATAAATGATATTTTTTGAATCTTTATTATATTTGCCTTTAAGGGGCCCTTTTCCCATCACCAGAAAATTTAACGTGATTTGCGTGTAAGAAAGAGAAAGAGAGGTCGGGGGCTCCGGGCATGGTCGGAGAATACAGAACGGGATGGCCATTACAAAGTTGAAGCCTTCTCTCTTTTCTCTTCTTTCTATCTCAGTTGGAGAACACTTTCATCACTAAAAAATACCTCCACCACCACACCGATACCAACAAGCTTTCTTGTCATTTGCCCCTTCCCTCTTCTTCACCAAGCTTTCCTGTCACCATTGTTGGAAGAATTCGATCCCAACAAGATTTTCTTGCTATTAACTTTAAATGTGGGCCTCAGTGTATTAATGGGTGTGTGTTTTCTCTGATAATTTTTTGGTATTTGACATGTTTTTTGTTTCAAGTAATCTTTAATGCAGGGTCGGTCCAGACGTTGGGCAACCCGGGCGACGGCCCAGGGCCCACGTCCCCACCCGGCCCAAACTTTATGGGCTATGTAGTGTATATATATAAAAAAATTATTACCTAAATGATTTTTAGGGCCTAAAGTTGGTTCAAACTCAAACTAGCTCAAAAGATAAACAATTTGGCTTGCTTTTTATGGCTAATTGAACGTGTTTAAAATGAAGAATAAATTAGATTTTTTGAATCTTTATTATATTTGCCTTTAAGGGGCCCTTTTCCCATCACAAGAAAATTTAACGTAATTTGCGTGTAAGAAAGAGAAAGAGAGGTCTGGGGCTTCGGGCATGGTCGGAGAATACAGATCGGGATGGCCATTACAAAGTTGAAGCCTTCTCTCTTTTCTCTTCTTTCTATCTCAGTTGGAGAACACTTTCATCACTGAAAAATACCTCCACCACCACACCGATACCAACAAGCTTTCTTGTCATTGGCCCTTTCCCTTTTCCTCACCAAGCTTTCCTGTCACCATTGTTGGAAGAATTCGATCCCAACAAGATTTTCTTGCTATTAACTTTAAATGTGGGCCTCAGTGTATTAATGGGTGTGTGTTTTCTCTGATAGTTTTTGTGTATTTGACATGTTTTTTGTTTCAAGTAATCTTTCATGCAGGGCCGGTCTAGACGTTGGGCAACCCGGGAGACGACCCAGGGCCCACGTCCCCACCCGGCCCAAACTTTATGGGCTATGTAGTGTATATATATAAAAAAATTATTACCTAAATGATTTTAGGGCCTAAAGTTGATTCAAACTCAAACTAGCTCAAAAGATAAACAATTTAGATTGCTTTTATGGCTAATTGAACGTGTTTATAATGAAGAATAAATGATATTTTTTGAATCTTTATTATATTTGCCTTTAAGGGGCCCTTTTCCCATCACCAGAAAATTTAACGTGATTTGCGTGTAAGAAAGAGAAAGAGAGGTCGGGGGCTCCGGGCATGGTCGGAGAATACAGAACGTGATGGCCATTACAAAGTTGAAGCCTTCTCTCTTTTCTCTTCTTTCTATCTCATCCTCTCTAATAAATGAAGGTTTTTTTTGCCACTTGACAAATTCTGAAGAGTTTTGCCACTTGTAATTTTGTGGGAGTTTTAGAATTATTGTTTTCCACTTGTCATTTTTAGGAATTTCCATTTTTCTAAAATAAAATTTCATATAAGGGAGGAGAATCATTCTATTAATTTGATAATAAAATCTAATAAATGATCTAAAGAATATTTGATTTCTTTTATAAATGTTCCAAAATATTACATTATATTATGTAAAAGTATTATTTTATAAAATATTTAATGTTTAAATATTGATATTAAATTTTTATTTTTAATAAACCCGTGTAATACACGGGTCTCACACCTAGTAAAATAAGAACGAAAAGAAATTTATTGCTTCATAAAATAAGAACCAATGATGTAATTCTTCTCTGCCATCTCCCTCCACACTTCCGATCATCTTCCCAAAAGAAACCATCGCCCTAACCTTTCTCATCTCTTCATCCCCCATCTTCGGCGACTCCCATCACCAGAAAATTTAACGTGAGTTGCGAGTAAGAAAGAGAAAGAGAGGTCGGGGGCTCCGAGCATGGTCGGAGAATACAGATCGGGATGGCCATTACAAAGTTGAAGCCTTCTCTCTTTTCTCTTCTTTCTATCTCAGTTGGAGAACACTTTCATCACTGAAAAATGCCTCCACCACCACACCGATACCAACAAGCTTTCTTGTCATTGGCCCCTTCCCTCTTCCTCACCAAGCTTTCCTGTCGCCATTGTTGGAAGAATTCAATCCCAACAAGATTTTCTTGCTATTAACTTTAAATGTGGGCCTCAATGTATTAATGGGTGTGTGTTTTCTCTGATAATTTTTGGGTATTTGACATGTTTTTTGTTTCAAGTAATCTTTAATGCAGGGTCGGTCCAGACGTTGGGCAACCCGGGCGACGACCCAGGGCCCACGTCCCCACCCGGCCCAAACTTTATGGGCTATGTAGTGTATATATACAAAAAAATTATTACCTAAATGATTTTTAGGGCCTAAAGTTGGTTCAAACTCAAACTAGCTCAAAAGATAAACAATTTGGCTTGCTTTTTATGGCTAATTGAACATCTTTATAATGAAGAATAAATGATATTTTTTGAATCTTTATTATATTTGCCTTTAAGGGGCCCTTTTCCCATCACAAGAAAATTTAACGTAATTTTCCTGTAAGAAAGAGAAAGAGAGGTCTGGGGCTCCGGGCATGGTCGGAGAATACAGATCGGGATGGACATTACAAAGTTGAAGCCTTCTGTCTTTTCTCTTCTTTCTATCTTAGTTGGAGAACACTTTCATCACTGAAAAATACCTCCACCACCACACCGATACCAACAAGCTTTCTTGTCATTGGCCCCTTCCCTCTTCCTCTCCAAGCTTTCTTGTCACCATTGTTGGAAGAATTCGATCCCAACAAGATTTTCTTGCTATTAACTTTAAATGTGGGCCTCAGTGTATTAATGGGTGTGTGTTTTCTTTGATAATTTTTGTGTATTTGACATTTTTTTTGTTTCAAGTAATCTTTCATGTAGGGTGGTCCAGACGTTGGGCAACCCGGGCGACGGCCCAGGGCCCACGTCCCCACTCGGCCCAAACTTTATGGGCTATGTAGTGTATATATATAAAAAAATTATTACCTAAATGATTTTAGGGCCTAAAGTTGGTTCAAAATCAAACTAGCTCAAAAGATAAACAATTTGGCTTGCTTTTATGGCTAATTGAACGTGTTTATAATGAAGAATAAATGATATTTTTTGAATCTTTATTATATTTGCCTTTAAGGGGCCCTTTTCCCATCACCAGAAAATTTAACGTGATTTGCGTGTAAGAAAGAGAAAGAGAGGTCGGGGGCTCCGGGCATGGTCGGAGAATACAGATCGGGATGGCCATTACAAAGTTGAAGCCTTCTCTCTTTTCTCTTCTTTCTATCTCATCCTCTCTAATAAATGAAGGTTTTTTTGCCACTTGACAAATTCTTAAGAGTTTTGCCACTTGTAATTTTGTGGGAGTTGTAGAATTATTGTTTTCCACTTGTCATTTTTAGGAATTTCCATTTTTCTAAAATAAAATTTCATATAAGGGAGGAGAATCATTCTATTAATTTGATAATAAAATCTAATAAATGATCTAAAGAATATTTGATTTCTTTTATAAATTTTCCAAAATATTACATTATATTATGTAAAAGTATTATTTTATAAAATATTTAATGGTTAAATATTGATATTAAATTTTTATTTTTAATAAACCCGTGTAATACACGGGTCTCACACCTAGTAAAATAAGAACCAAAAGAAATTTATTGCTTCATAAAATAAGAACCAATGATGTAATTCTTCTCTGCCATCTCCCTCCACACTTCCGATCATCCTCCCAAAAGAAACCATCGCCCTAACCTTTCTCATCTCTTCGTCCCCCATCTCCGGCGACTCCCATCACCAGAAAATTTAACGTGAGTTGCGTGTAAGAAAGAGAAAGAGAGATCGGGGGCTCCGGGCATGGTCGGAGAATACAGATCGGGATGGCCATTACAAAGTTGAAGCCTTCTCTCTTTTCTCTTCTTTCTATCTCAGTTGGAGAACACTTTCATCACTGAAAAATACCTCCACCACCACACCGATACCAACAAGATTTCTTGTCATTGGCCCCTTCCCTCTTCCTCACCAAGCTTTCCTATCACCATTGTTGGAAGAATTCGATCCCAACAAGATTTTCATGCTATTAACTTTAAATGTGGGCCTCAATGTATTAATGGGTGTGTGTTTTCTCTGATAATTTTTGGGTATTTGACATGTTTTTTGTTTCAAGTAATCTTTAATGCAGGGTCGGTCCAGACGTTGGGCAACCCGGGCGACGGCCCAGGGCCCACGTCCGCACTCGGCCCAAACTTTATGGGCTATGTAGTGTATATATATAAAAAAATTATTACCTAAATGATTTTTAGGGCCTAAAGTTGGTTCAAACTCAAACTAGCTCAAAAGATAAACAATTTGGCTTGCTTTTTATGGCTAATTGAACGTGTTTATAATGAAGAATAAATGATATTTTTTGAATCTTTATTATATTTGCCTTTAAGAAGCCCTTTTTTTAATTTCGCCCTGGGCCCCATATACGTTTGGACCTGCCCTGCTTTCATGTGTGTGTTATACAAACGTATGCGGTTCATAGATATATGTGGTGAAATTAGGGGAAATATGTTGTTCTAGGTTATTTTCCTATTTCATATATTAGGGCTTGACATCCAATTTATTCATCGATTTTGAGAGCACTAGAGAGACGATGGATGAGGATGAGTGTTGAAGGTGACCGATGGACGATGGTGGCTAACGACGATGATGAGGCAGGCGAACGATGGTGGTTGACGATGGTGGTGAGGTGGAAAGTATTTTGGGATTGGTGGTTTGAAGTTGATCGATGAGAAGGCCTGTATAATCAACCCAATCCACTTACTTCTAAAGTTGTGTGAGACTACAGTATTATCGTAATTACTTCTTTGATGATCATTGTTTTATTGAAGAATGAACTGGGTTTAGTTTAGAATCAACCCAATCCAATATCTTACATGTATAAGCACATAGTCACATATTTGATCCAGTTTCTTGGTTGTTTGAATGTTCATCTGAATGGGCCAAATGGGATTTATTTGTGATATCCCCACTTTAAGGATAATTTGAGACTCCAAGTTCTTAATGAAAAAAAAAAGGATTTCGACAGAAGTTGTAAATAGAAAGCTAGAGGTGTTTGGTAAACCAATCAAATTGGTTGTAAATAGAAAGCTAGAGGTGTTTGGTAAACTAATGGAATTGGTTGCAACAGGCTTTACAATGGGTGTTTTGTTAATTTCATATTCTTCTGGGTATTTTATTCAACATGTTAGTGTTTTGGTTCCCAACTTTTATAAAATGCAAAAAAAAACATGTATATTTTATTATAAAACTTGGGAACCAAAACACTAACATGTTGAATGAAATACTTAGAAGAATATGAAATTAACAAAACACCCATTGTAAAGTCTGTTGCTGGTGTTATATTATTCATTTCTCCCAAAATGAAGATAAATTTTGAGTTGTCGATTTTCGTTTTTCTTTTTACATATTTATATATTTCTAATTTATTTTTATGTAACAATTATAATTTAAATGTAATATTGATTATTTATAATATCGTGTTATATATTAAATTATATTAATTAATTATAAATATAAAGTTTGTTTTTTGTTTATCAAATTCATATTAAAATTTAAATACATATTGAAATTTTAAAACACGATAACGTATTTCACAAAAGCTTATAATTAAGTGTTATAAATATAATCTTATTTATTTAATTATTGTAATGAAAAATGTAGATTATATATTTGTTAAAATCAAACTAATAGAAAAAATGTGTTTGATAATTTATATAAGTTAAAAGAATGAAATATATTTTTGGAGGTAAAAAATTGAGTAGGGTTGAAGATTAAAGACTATTTATCCCATTTTTTACTTCATTTTTAGAGGAAAAAATGAAAATAAGTTAGAGATGGTCTATAGATGGCTTTCTTAAACTTTCATTATAGTATGACTTCGGGAATAAGGTGTATTAGCGATTTGACTGACTTTTCTTATACGTATAATATATATTAAACTATTAATTACATTTATAGTATAAGCTGAATTTTAGACATTTTTAAAAATTCAAGAGTTTAATCTTTTAACAAACTAAACCTTTAATTTAATTAAATTTAAACCATATATGGATTTATCAATTACCCTTTAATTAATCAATCAATTAAATTATTAATAAAATCCAAAATGATCGGTTTTAGGGTTTACATTTTAAATTTCAAAAATTAAATCTTTTAATTTTAAATCTTAATCAACCCTAAAATTAACTTTAAATAATAATCAAATTAATTATTTAGTAACCAATTATGGATATATTAATTATCCTTTAGTTAACCAATTAATTAAATTATTAATCATATCTATAAGGATAATTATAGTCAAATAAAATCAAAATTATCCAATTCATAATTATCTCCTAACATTTAGATCATATTTAATTATCTAATATTACAAAAATTCGAATTATCGCAAATTTAATAAAAGATAATTACCAAATATTAACCAAATAAATCAAGTTAGGCAAGAAAATTCGAGATCAGGATCTCACGCACTAACTCGCCGAGTTGGAGGACCAACTCGCCGAGTTACAGTCCAACACGTTGAGTCTGAAGAACAAACTCGACAAGTTTGGAGAACAAAATAAAGATTATGTTCCATTCTCCTTGTTCAAGTTCATATTAGTGTCAATTCTATAGAAAACTAAACCTAGACTCTGATACCACTGATGGGTTTTGAGTAAAACAAACAATCATATGTGTGCATGCAACCCTAACTGTCCCGATATATGTTTTCTCTCATTTAACATACAAGTATTTGAACATCAATTGGGAAACCCTAGGAATTCTATTTAATTTTTGGAATTCATATTTATGGTTAGAAAAACATACGTTTGATTGTTATATAGTAATAACAATCTTAATCTAAGCTTGAAAACTTTTGGTAGCAAGCGCCACAAGTGTCGCGCCTCTAATGGCTCACAAACAAACTCAAGCAACCAATGAATACTATAGAGAGAGGGAGAAGGGAAGAATAATTCTGTCTCTAAGCCTTTTAGAGGAATGCATGGATGAAATCTAACCCTAAGGAGGCTTTATGTAGGTGTTAGGAAGGTATTGGATAAGGCAGGTGTATCTAAGATAAACCTAATCCTTTAACTTCCTCTTTAAAACATCTAAGGCACCCTTAGAGCCTAAGGAAACCCTAGGAGCATCTAGAATTCGTTCCCCCTACTATAGGGAGGTTCTAGAATTGCCTAATGCTCAACTATTGAACATTGTCATCTTTAGTCCCTGCAGTTTTAATTAATTCCTTTAATCCCAAAATTAATTCCAAATTAATTTCTGATTAAATATTATTTAAATAATATGATTATTGTAACATCCAATTTTAAAGAGAGTAATTAAATAATAATTCAGGAACCTAGGGAAGTAATTATTATTATAGAGCTCAGAAATTAAATAAAAATGAATGGGGTGTTGGTTTCAGGAAACCAAATGGCAAGAATTAAATCTCTAGGGGTTAAAGTGTAATTTTGGGCTTATTATGAAAGGATTTTGAAGACTAAGGGTTGTTGGGTAAATTATGGATTTGATTTGAAAGAGATTTTAGAAGTCAGGGTTTAGATGGTAAAATTTGGGATTTAAACTGAAACATATTCGTGAGGAGGGACCGGAAGTGCTAATATGGCAAAAGGTTTAATCTGTGACGGGGTATATAACCCGTCACCCATGCCTCGTTCAAACCTAACCCTAAACGAGTATAGAAGCCGCCACCTCCATGAGTTCAGTCGCCTCCCATCCTTATACCTCCCTTCCGGCGCCGTTACCTTCCTCCGTCGAGTTGCACACCACCTCAGTTGGAGCCCAAACCACCGGAGCAACCACCTCTTGCTCACCCTAGTATCGGGGGAATGAATTTGCAAGCAATGTTGCCGCCGTTCATTGTTTGACTGCCTTCCAGACTTTGCCGCCTCCATTTTGTTGAAGACGAAGTTGCTGCCACCACTCCAATCGTCAACGAGAACCACGAGGGGGCATCTCTCCGTTGTTGTTACTATTTTGCCTTGGAGATGCCACTGGTAGCGTCGACGGTGGGCGTTGCTGATGCTCACGACTTGTCGCTACCACTACCAGACGTCATGAAGAGATAAGGACTTCGTGTGGGACGCAAGAGACCATGAGACGGGAGTAGAGCCAGTGTTATGGTTGTGGGGGGAACTGATCGAACCGGTTGCTGTTAGGACCCGTCGACTGCCGTCGCCGCCGCCGTGCGACCATTTTGCCTTGACAGTTGACCGCCAACCATTTCACGCCACCAGGTGGGTGGTTACATTCGTTGGTACAGTTCGTTGGGTGCTGTTGTTGCTAATTGTTTGTCGGCCAGAAATGTAAGAGACCACCATGCCCGCCATCCATGGTGGATGCCACCATATACCACCACCGGCCACCACAAGGTGGCTGTGTGTGTGTAATTTTATTATTGTGTGTGTAGCTTAGTGTGTGGGTGTTATTGAAAATTTCATTGTAAAAATATAATAGAGTAGGAATAATGAAAAGAAAAGCTCAAACGACCACCGTAGGGTGGTGGCTGCCGCCACCGGTCGCCGTGTCGGGTGGCAGTGTACTTTGATTGTGTTTGGACCTCTTTTGGGGGATGTTTGGACAATGTTGGACCAATGAAACCCTAGTAGACCCAATGGAACACTAATGGGCCCAATAAGGCCCAATGTGACCTAAAATCCCAACCAATGGACTAATGGGCTAGAATTGGGTTGGAAAACCTTAATTAGGGTTTGGAAAACCCTAATGGCATAAAACCCTAACTTTGAAATTAATCGGGACACACACGAGATTATTCAATAATTTGAAATGTTAAATAATAATCATTGGCAAATTAACCTAAGTCAATATTAGACTTAATGGATTAGGTCGTTAATGGGTTAAGTGAGAAACACTTAACCATAATTGTTATTTTATATGAAACCCTAATTTGATTTGGGCTTTGTGTTGGGCTTTCCTATTGGGCTTTGGCAATTGGATTATTAATGGACCATCCAAGAATGATCATATGGACCAGAATATGTTGATCGGCTTTAGGGTAAGGCCCATATGAGGGGTTATGACCAATTTGGAAAATTAGGCCATAGATGGGCCATAGTTTGGGCCTTTATGATTATGTGATATTGGGCCATGGGAATTGGATTGGAATAAATGGATGGGCCTTAAGGAAAGACCATGAAGAGGTCTGGGCCTAATTTGGAAGATTGGGCCATATGTTGGGCTTTGGCCCATTATTTGTTTTTTGGGCTTTTGCAGCGTGAGTTGGACTTTACGCTTAGAACCCAATTATTAATAGAGTATTGTTTGATGTTGACAGTTCGGGAACCTATCAGCCAGCAGCTGGAGTTTCATCTGCGGGACTTCAACAATGCCAGGTGAGTTATCCTCAGTATACTAAGGTGTCTAAGGCACCAAGGACGGCCCATTGGATTTGATATCTTAGTAGTTACTAATATGTTGAGTTTGAGTTAGTACTGTATTCCAGTTGTTATGCTAGTTTGGTAGGTCGGTAGGACTACCTGTGATACTGATTGTTTACCTGTATGTGCATTTATCTGTTACATGTCGACATGTTATGTGGGATGGGTTGAGGTTGTACTGCTCCGTGCAGATATGAGTTGTGGGCCTGATAGGCTATTCCAGACTCATACTGAGGACTCGGGAGTATTCCAGATATGAGCTGAGGACCCGGTAGGCATTCCAGACTCATACTGAGGACTTAGGAGCATTCCAGATACGAGCTGAGGGCCCGGTAGGCGTTCCAGACCTGTACTGAGGGTTTGGTGGCAATCCAGATGTGAGCTGAGGGCCCAGTAGGCTTTCCAGACTCATGAATGGGAGTGCTCGATCGGCTGAACCTTCGCCGCAGACATCGTAGAAGTCTCGACACATGCCGTAGGGAGGGCGTAGACTTTGTTGTTGGCTCTAATGGTGAAGATGGCTCCCCCACACGGGAGTTGGTCCTTGAAAGTTTCTAATGAAGACGGGAGGTTGTGCGGGTGGCGGGTTGATTATTTATGGCTCTGAGTCAGTACCGGAGTCCTCCCCTTCATCCAATTCTATAGGTTCTTCGTCCTCCTCGGGATCCTCTTCGATCCATCCCCCGTTGCCTTGGTTGGGATAGTAGGGGTCGCCGGGGTGGTGAAATCCAGCCATTTGACTATACGAGAATAGGGTTATAAGAATTGAACAAAATTTGGAACATGTAAGACTAAACATGTAGGTTAAACTATTTTATGTACAAAATACTCCTATAGTATTTAAATTCGTTCGTTTGATCCTTGTGATGTTTTGGTAAGTTTCGACTCGTTGCTCACTACGATCATTCCTCGACATACATTAGTCCGATCTAAAATAAATATAGTTGATCAGGCTATATTCATCCCAAATCCGACTGCATATTTCGAGGTTTAATCGTAGTGTCCAAGTTGCCTAAATACTTCTTGTATAGTTATAATCATGAAAATAAGTTGTTGTATGCATGAAATTGTACTTGAATGAACTAACAATTTAAGTTAAACGAAACGCAGCTTAGGTGTAAAACAAAAAAATGTTTTGTCAGAGAGTATTAGTCCCTTAAGTATTTATAGTTTGTATATGTTATGTGGTTCGATATACTTAGTTCACTATAAACAATGCTCTGATACCAATCTGTCACACCCCCAAACCGGAACGGCGGAAACGTTCGGGGGCGGATGACTTCATGTAGTACCATAACAATTGAATACATAGTAAAGAAAGCAATATAACCATCATATATATAATTAAAAGTTTACATTGTTGAAAGGTACATGTTCAAAACCAATTACAATATGATTCCAAAATATGAATTTAAACTAGCGCCGCAGCGTCCCTTCTTCAAAAGCTGTTTGTTACCTGTAATTAATGAATCCCTGGGACATACAAGTAGTTTTGAAAGAGTAGATCAACATTTAAGCTAGTGAGTTTCATAAGTATTAAATGACAATGTTTGAACTAAAATGAAATGGTTTGTTTTTGTTTGTTTGTTCCTAGAAAATTCTATATTTTCTACTGGTATATATGTAGCCTTCTATCAAGACCAATGTTTGTTTCTAGAAAATTGATGTTTTTCCGTATGTGGGTGGCAGTTAAGAAGTTCCAAAACTATAACACAATAATGTTTTTCATGCCTAAAGTAGTTAATTTATGTACGTATAAAGTTGCCAAGACGTCTAAAAACCCCGTAAATCAATGTGTTTTTAATACTCCATGTGAGTTTTATAACCATGTTATTGACTAGGACGGCCTATACACAACGTTCTTCAGGCGTTGGAATGTTCTTACGTTTGTCACCCCAAATGGTGTATTGTAGCTAACAGTCAGGGCGCGGGGTTGTCAATCCTGTATAGGTCTATAGACAAACAACATGCTCCTCCTCCAAGGGATTCTGGTATATAATACAGGACTTGAAATGTGTGCTCGAACGCACATGAAGTTTAATGTCTCACAAAACTTAGTATAAAACATATTTACTTATGAAAATGTTCGTTTGTTCTTGTATATGAAAGTATCTCCTTGAAATAGTGTTTCTAGTATGTAAACGTTCGTGATGTTCTCGTAAAACTACACCTATTATAGTTTTCCAAAAGTGTGTTTCCTTTGTATAGTAAACCCTAGTGAAATGCTCACTTGTTATGAAAAGTATAACTTTTGTAGTGCCAAAGATGGACACATATACATACAGTATAAGCAGAGTGTTTGATTTGTATATATATAACAACATTTTTCATTTCAAAAGACAAGATGTTATCATGATATATTTTGCATACGAAATTTTCCCTATAATAGTTATAAATCACATATGATTCAATTGATAAAAAGTGTAAAATGAAATTTTATATAACACACGATAATAACCGTGTGTTTTACTTGTATCCCCCCCCCCTAAAAGCATATAAAATCATTTCTAAAACATTTAAAAGTGTGGATTATAGGGGTATGAACTCACTTGAAAGATCGAAGAAGGCGAGATGAAAACTGAGCAGAACTTCGACTCGAGAAAGCGTATTTTCTCGGGATTCTCGGGAATCTCGGGAGCACAAACGACCTTCGGGGCTTAAATATGGAAACCGGTGCTTCGGGATATCACGTGCACGGAAAACGAGGCAACAACGCAAGAAAGATGAGAGGAAATGAGCATTTTCCTTGAAACCCTCGCATCCCTTTTATAGGGGCTGGGAACCGCCTTGGTACGCTGGGCGTACGCGTGCGTCATGCGTGACTGCATCCTCGACTGCCTCGGAGCTCGGATGGGACGGGGCATAGCCTCGCATAGGGGGCAATGTGGACGATCCGAGGCCTAGTCCTTGAGTACGTTGGGCATAAGAGAGTACGCTGGGCGTAACTCGGATTGGCCCGGTGACTCCTCCTTCGGATAATACCGAAATTTGATTTAAATTTATATTTTTATTATTTAGTAAACTTAAAAAATTCACATCTTCTTCATATGAACTCCGTTTTCGACGTTCTTTATATCCACACGTAGGTGAGACTACGCTCTACAAATTTTGTTTAGACTCCGTCGGCAAATTTTGAAATTATTTTTATTATTTATTTTTAAAAGGTCGGGGTAAGAAAACCTTGTTAGAAATCCATAACTTCATTATCTGACGTCTGTTTTTGCCAGACTTTTTACCGTTGAAAAACCATTGTCGAGACCTTCGATTCTCATTTAGGTCATTCCGGCCAAAAGTCGCTCGATCTCTGTTTTGAGCTTTTAGCTGCCTGTCGCTATGCCGAACTTGGAAAAATCATAACTTCCTTACACAAAGTTAGATTTGGACGTTCTTTTTATGTACGATCACGGTTTAATGATATCTAACATAGTAGGTAACCAAATAGAGACTTTTGAACATTTTAATTTCGAAGTTAATTTCATTATATCATAAGTGGTTAACATTCTTGACTTTTTAGGTCATTACATAGAGTTGAAATATCGGGTTGTCACATGTGCGAGGTCGATGAATGGGAGACGGTTCTATATAAGGATGAGTGTGTTGTACGAGTCGAAGATAGGGGTGGTCCAAAGAAGGTTGTATGGCGGTGGTGGAGGAGAAACGACAGACAACGATGATGTATGTGACATCCCCAATTTCATGGCCAGAAAAGACCGATCTGTTTATGCTTTGTTTTAAAATCAGAGTAATCCTTTTTAAGGAAAACAGTTGCAGAATTTGTCCCAAAAACAAAATATGATAACTATTTATCAAAACATTTCTCAAAGAGAATGTATTTTCATTTAATAATAAAACCTCGGGATGTCATGTTTTGATACAGACCAAAAGCATAAACAATATAAAATAGACCTTACAACAGTTATTTATAACTACTGATCTATAATCCAAATTCTCTCGTCAGGTCCACCAACTTATACCCTTGTGCCATTACCTGTAATGCAAAGAAAACTGAGTGGGTCAGGCTTGGGAGCCTGGTGAGCATATAGGGTTTTCAACCCACAATATTATATCTTATATATATATATATATATATATATATATATATTCAATCATCAAACGATCATTCCAATTACTCATCCCCATTATCTTCCTTACTCTTAACAGTCTACCCTAAGTGTCATATATTCGTTTACTCCGTAATAGGCACTAAGAAAATAGCTGTCAGGATTCTTTATTAGGCACTAAGACAATAGTTGCCAAGGTTCTTTCGTAAAGCACTAATTCCATAGTTGCTATGGTTCATTCATCGGGTACTAAATCCATAGCTACCAGTGTAGGTACTAAGTCCATAGCTACAAACGTTTATCTAACAGGTACTACGTCCATAGCTATCATCGTCTATGTAACATTACTAAATCCATAGCTACCAACGTTCGTCTATACGGTACTAAATCCATAGCTACCAAGGTTTATCTATATACAGTACTAAATCCATAGCTACCGAGGCTTATCTTTATAGTACTAAATCCATAGCTACCAACGTTCGTCTATACAGTACTAAATCCATAGCTACCAAGGTTCATCTATATACAGTACTAAATCCATAGCTACCGAGGCTTATCTTTACAGTACTAAATCCATAGCTACCAAGGTTTATCTTTCATCTCATCCTCAAACTCATCCTTCATCACACACCAACTATTACGTCTACCCATGTTCTACCCAACATATTTGTAGAGATAAAATACATATATATAGTTTAACTCATTTAAAACCTATATAAAACTTCTATTCATGCCATCTCAAATAGACAAATAATATATAAACACATAGCACGTATTTCATAGCAAATACTTCGTATTTATGTGTTAGAAGAAAGTAATTACACACTCACCCAAACATATACTTAACACATTCAAACAATACTTGTATTATATTCGTGTTTATGAAAGGGACTATACACCCACACATATAAACAACTTTATATTATACACATAACACGTATTTCATAGCAAATACTTAATATTTATGTGTTAGAAGAAAGTGACCACAAACTCACTTGATCAAAAGATGATCGGACAGCACTATGACTTGCAGAAGTAGTATTCTTCGGTAGATCTGGAAGATCTTCACAAAAACTGGGCTCCTCGCGGGCAGAGCTTCGGCTCAGGAATTGCTCTTCTCGGGATCTTCAGGCTTCGGTACTTGCTTCGGGTCTCGGAGTTGATACCGGGGTTTCGGGGGTATTTCTTTGCACGTAAATCGATGCAATACAGGTTAGAGATGAGAGAATGAGCAACTAAACTCGGCTGACCCTTCTAATCTATTTATAGGGCAAAATCTGCCCTTGCCACGTCGTGGTACCTTTTTCCACATCGTGGGCTTGGTCGTCACTGCATGCGTCATCGCAAGTTGCATCTGGGGGACTCCCAGAGGTGTCAGAAGATTGTCCATGTCGTGGCACTGCTTGCCACGTCGTGGTATCTGATAGTTTTGGGGTTTTGCGCCCCGAACTTCAGAAATTCATAACTTTCGCATACGAACTCCATTTTCGACGTTCTTTATATCGACGCGAAAGTGAGATTATGCTCTACAAATCTTGTTTAGACTCCATTGGCTAATATTGATTTTATTTTTAATATATTATAATTATATTACTTATATATTATTTTTAGTAGGCCGGGACAGGAAAACTCCGTTATAAACTCATAACTCCTTCGTTTGACGTCCGTTTTCGTTCGTCTTTCCGTCGTTGCACTACTATCGATGAGATCTTCAATTATCATTTAGATTGTTTTGGATAAATATCGCTCTAACGTAAATTCACTATTTACGTCGCGCTGTGTCGTGCCGGTTCTGTCACGAAACTTCGACATGTCATAACTTCTTCGTTATAACTCGGATTTCGGCGTTCTGTATATGTACGGAATCCTTGTAACATATACTATAACTTAGTTAAGATTAATCATTCTAAATAATCTTCCATCAAAAAGCCATTTTTGATGCTTATCGTCTCTAAATTGACTAGCCCTGATCTACGGGTGTTACAATTATCTCCCCCTTAGGATGATTACGTCCCAGAATCATCAACGAAACAGGATTCGTATACTGACTCCATACGTTATCTCTCGATCCTAGGTAATAACCGTGACGCTTAGTCCTTCATCTGCTCTTCTTACTATGATGGAGTTTCAATCGTAACCTTCAAGTTACAAAATAAATCCTTATTGAGGACTCCTTCTTCTTCTTAGGATAAGTACATTCCCTTATCTATTGTAACAGACCGATGGGTCGTGTCTCGATGACCTCTCATCGTAGTCGGACTCAATTTGATATGACCACTAAGGTCAGAATATCGGTCATCTTTTTAGTCATTACCGAAACAATGGTAACGACATACTTGAATAAAAACAAACTCAATTACAAGCTTCTTGGTAACCTTGAGACTTCCCATGATCCAAGTGTGAGTCCTGTGCTTCAGGTACTATAGATCTCTACTACCACTTACACCTACTCATACTCGTCCCAAGTATTGTCTCGCAGTCCCCAAGTCCTAAAATCACCAAACAATTTAACACATACGAATGTGTCCAATTAATCAAAAAAAATTTCCTAGACGCTACTAGGACTTCTTCCATGCGTATCTTCTATCATCAATCATACTTCAACTCGATTGGTGATGGAAATTCTAGATTATGGGACAACTTCAAGAATTACACCAATCGTTCCATCATCCTGCTAATCGATGGTGTACTTCAGACGTACCGTACTCCTCTAAACGTTCCGTTATTTTATCAAACATAAACTAAAGGCAAGACACCACTCTTACGATATCTTCCGATAGGTGTCATTCACTATCATAAGCCTTTCATTTCCTCCATTTACTCAATTCTCTACGAGTCTTCACCATAACGTTTTGTACATCCAAGCAGACGTTCGGTGCACCGGGCGAGAATTTAAGATAAGAAATCTTTATTTACGATAGACGTACAAATCTCCTTATCACTGCGAAACATTTACATGCTAGTTCTAATATCGTATCAAACGCTTAGAATCCTAAACACATAAGGTCTCCAGATCCGGTCGGCAACAGACCATAGATCTGAACAAAAAATAGCATATATGGAAAACATATAACATTTAGCACATAAAAGCATTTTAGGCATCATTCCTAAAATATACTAGTGCTCATGTCTTAAAATATGGTAGACACTCATCTCACAATCATCGCTTAACATTCTAAGTTTAAGTCTAGAAATCCTACAAATTCCTAGTTCGCTTAAACTAATGCTCTGATACCAACTGTGACATCCCCAATTTCACGGCCAGAAAAGACCGATTTGTTTATGCTTTGTTTTAAAATCATTGTAATCCTTTTTAAGGAAAACATTTGCGGAATTTGTCCCAAAAACAAAATATGATAACCATTTATCAAAACATTTCTCAAAGAGAATGTATTTTCATTTAATAATAAAACATCAGGATGTCATGTTCCGATACAGACCAAAAGCATAAACAATATAAAATAGACCTCACAACATTTATTTATAACTACTGATCTATAATCCAAATTCTCTCGTCAAGTCCACCAACTTATACCCTTGTGCCATTACCTGTAATGCAAAGAAAACTGAGTGGGTCAGGCTTGGGAGCCTGGTGAGCATATAGGGTTTTCAACCCACAATATTATATCTTATATATATATATATATATATATATATATATATATATATATATATAATCAATCATCAAACGATCATTCCAATTACCCATCCCCATTATCTTCCTTACTCTTAACGGTCTACCCTACGTGTCATCTATTCGTTTACTCCGTAATCGGCACTAAGACAATAGCTGCCAGGATTCTTTATTAGGCACTAAGACAATAGTTGCCATGGTTCTTTCGTAAAGCACTAATTCCATAGCTGCTATGGTTCATTCATCGGGTACTAAATCCATAGCTACTAGTGTAGGTACTAAGTCCATAGCTACCAACGTTTATCTAATAGGTACTACGTCCATAGCTATCATCGTCTATGTAACATTACTAAATCCATAGCTACCAACGTTCGTCTATACGGAACTAAATCCATAGCTACCAAGGTTCATCTATGTACAGTACTAAATCCATAGCTACCAACGTTCGTCTATACGGTACTAAATCCATAGCTACCAAGGTTCGTCTATATACAGTACTAAATCCATAGCTACCGAGGCTTATCTTTATAGTACTAAATCCATAGCTACCAACGTTCGTCTATACGGTACTAAATCCATAGCTACCAAGGTTCATCTATATACAGTACTAAATCCATAGCTACTGAGGCTTATCTTTACAGTACTAAATCCATAGCTACCGAGGTTTATCTTTCGTCTCATACTCAAACTCATCCTTCATCACACACCAACTATTACGTCTACCCATGTTCTACCCAACATATTTGCAGAGATAAAATACATATACAGTTTAACTCATTTAAAACCTATATAAAACTTCAATTCATGCCCATCTCAAATAGACAAATAATATATAAACACATAGCACGTATTTCATAGCAAATACTTCGTATTTATGTGTTAGAAGAAAGTAACTACACACTCACCCAAACATATACTTAACACATTCAAACAATACTTGTATTATATTCTTGTTTATGAAAGGGACTATACACCCACACATATAAACAACTTTATATTATACACATAGCACGTATTTCATAGCAAATACTTAATATTTATGTGTTAGAAGAAAGTGACCACAAACTCACTTGATCAAAAGATGATCGGACAGCACTACGACTTGCAGAAGTAGTATTCTTCGGTAGATCTGGATGATCTTCACAAAAACCGGGCTCCTCGCGGGCAGAGCTTCGGCTCGGGAATTGCACTTCTCGGGATCTTCGGGCTTCGGTACTTGCTTCGGGTCTCGGGGTTGATACCGGGGCTTCGGGGGTATTTCTTTGCACATAAATCGATGCAATACAGGTGAGAGATGAGAGAATGAGCAACCAAACTCGGTTGGCCCTTCATATCTATTTATAGGGCAAACTCTGCCCTTGCCACGTCGTGGCACCTTTTTCCACGTCGTGGGCTTGGTTGTCACTACATGCGTCATCGCAAGTTGCATCTGGGGGACTCCTGGAGGTGTCAGAAGACTGGCCACGTCGTGGCACTGCTTGACACGTCGTGGTATCTGATAGTTTTGGTGTTTCGCGCCCCGAACTTCAGAAATTCATAACTTTCGCATACGAACTCCGTTTTCGACGTTCTTTATATCGACGCGAAGGTGAGATTATGCTCTAGAAATCTCGTTTAGACTCCATTGGCTAATTTTGACTTTATTTTTAATATATTATAATTATATTACTTATATATTATTTTTAGTAGGCCGGGACAGGAAAACTCCGTTATAAACTCATAACTCTTTCGTCTGACTTCCATTTTTGTCCGTCTTTCTGTCGTTGCACTACTATCGATGAGATATTCAATTATCATTTAGATTGTTTTGGATAAATATCGCTCTAACGTAGATTCACTATTTACGTCGCGCTTTGTCGTGCCGGTTCTGTCGCGAAACTTCGACAGGTCATTACTCTTCATTATAACTCGGATTTCGGCGTTCTTTATATGTACGGAATCCTTGTAAGATATACTATAACTTAGTTAAGATTAATCATTCTAAATAATCTTCCATCAAAAAGCCATTTTTGATTCTTATCGTCTCTAAATTGACTAGCCCTGATCTACGGGCGTTACAATGTCAGAGCTTGCGTTGGAGGTCGTAGCTTAGCGAGGTGAAGATGGGTAGCGGTTTTCTATGAGGTTGACGATCGGAGGAGTGTGGGGGGCATTGGAGTTGGTTGAATGTAAGAAGAGGAGGGATGTTCCAGTGAAGAGTGGATGTCTTTTCTAAGGAGGCCTGCATATAAGGGCGAAAGAGGGAAAAGTCAGTCTTTTTTTAGTAAATAACTGAAATCGTCCTTGTGATTTGGCCAAAGTTGTTCGTTTGGTCCCTAACTTTTCTTTTGCACTCAGATCATCCAAGTGGTATGATTTTGTTGCGTCTATAGTCCCCGCCAGGCATAAAAAAACTATTTTTACCCTTACTAAACTTTTTTTTTTTTTATCATTTTAGTTATTTTATCTAATTATTTTAATTATAATAAACTTTTGGGTTCCACCTCTCACCTATTATCTCCTCACCGTCATCAGCCCTAATGTCATTTGTGTTTGACATGAATGGAGTTGAACCACCACCCCCATCTCTTTACTGAAATCAGACCTAACTATGACAATCGCCTTTGTTAAAATCAAAGCTAGCACCACCATCGCTTTTACTGGAATTAGAGTCACCATCATCATTGTTTTTACCTTTCTACCATATATATATATATATATATATATATATATATATATATATATATATATATATATATGTATAAAACATGAATCGAATCAAAACAAAAGATGCAAAAAAGGTAGTTTGGAACGATTTTCATCATGTTTGGTTTGGGGCTTTGATTATATTGGTTTTAGTTATAATGTATAACACCCACCTACTATCCCTCCTCACATCCGTTCCTCTGATTTTGATAGGAAAATAGATTTTCCAAACCATTTTTAATTGATGGATTAGGAGGGAGGTAATGAAGTCGATGAGCAAGAAGGTTGCGATGGGTTCCAGATATTGTTCAGTTGTATTTTAGGTTTTGGTTTAAATTTAGGTTTCAGGTTTAATTTCAGTTTTAGGTTTAGATTTGAGGTTATGATTTGAGTTTCAGGTTCGGTTTTGACTTTAAGGTTTTAGGTTTGATTTGAGGTTAGGACTAGATTTCAGTTTTTGGTTTTGATTTCAGTTTTAAGGTTTGATTTAAGTTTAAGATGTAGTGGTGGTGGATGGGGGTTGCGACGGTGATCAATTAGGGGTCGATGGCATGGTAGTGATCTATAGCAGTGGGTGTGGGTGTGGGTGTGGGTGTGAGTATGTGATGTATTTTCTTAAATAAATTTTTTAATAAGTTAATAATAAATAAATAAATAAATAAAGGTAGTATAGTTATTTTATGTATAGTAGGGACAACAAACTCAACAAAATCCTACTACAAGGACGGTCTGAATGCAAAAGAAAATTAGAGATCAAACACACAATTTTCACTAAATCACAGGGACGATTTCAGTAATTTACTCTTTTTTTATTCTATTGAAGTCTTAAATTTTAAGAGGCTTTTAAAATATTAAGAGGATTTTATTCATATGTAACCAAACACACTAATGTGAAAGTTTAAGAGACTGCCTCTTAAATTTGCAATTACGAGACTACCAAACAACCCCATAGTATAAAGTCGTGTTTGTCTATGTTTCGATTTAATTTTTCTTTCATTTTTTCATGCTTTTTTAATGTACTTTTTCTATGTATGATTCAAATCATATATAATACGTTTTTGACTCCTCTGTTCATTAACTTAAAAAATCTTATTTATTTTTATGTATGTGTCGGTATATATTCTCGTTTCTTTATGTATCAATGCTTATTTTTATGTATGTTTCGTACATATGAATTTGGACGCATATAGTACGCTTTTATTTGATGGTATATATTAGAGTTATTTAGTGCTATTGACGTTATATATTTATCTACCAATAAATGCAATGATACCTAATTTTTATTAGTGCAATCATCAAAAGCTAACTTACAAAACGAATTGGTGCCGTAGCAACGTGCGGTGCACAAAATCCTATTTATTATTTAAAACTATTATTTTTCCAAAATATATGATATGTTTTTATTGAATTATTATTTAAGGAAAATTATAAAGTTGAGGCCCTTACCATTGACGAGGCCCGAAACGGTCGTCCAGCCTTGCCTACCTTTAGAGTCTACTTAAGCCAGGCGTTGTGAAGGCGTTGTGATGACTTTATTAATCTTATATTTTTCTACTCAATTTTTTTAATGTTTTCTTTCATAGGGAACATTTTTGTAAATTTGTTGTTAGACGGTAACTATTGCTCTAATTTGAGTAACCATTTCTCAAATTTGTGAAAAGTTAGGACAAATTATGTAATTGTTTTTGGCAGGGTTATTTTCATAATTTCATGAAATGAACGACCATTTCTATAATTTTATGAAACATAGGGACTATTTATGTAAATTTGCTAATAGGCATGAACTGTATCTATATTTTTATGAAATGTAGGAACCATTTAATTAAAATTGTTATTAGGAAGAGACTATTTATGTAGCTTTTTGAAACGTAGGTATCATTCTTGTAAATATATTTTGGCACAATGACCTATTCTGTAGGGATCGTTTATATATATATATATATATATATATATATATATATATATATATATATATATATATATATATATATATATATATATATATATATATATATATATATATATATATTTTTTTTTTTTTTTTTTTCTATGTACGTACAATTTATGTAATTTTTATTAAAACATGGAGTATTTTGTAAATTAGAGGTACAACTTTTTTTTTTTTTTTTAAAAAGAATTTTTATTCACACTTTGGTTAAATATCCCAACAAATGTAAACGGTATAGAATGCATTCTAATTGTTTTATTTAATTTCTTTTGGCAATATTTTGTAAACTACTTTATTGTAATTTAATTTTTTGTTTGGTAAAACCACAAAATTAGCTTCACTTATTACAAACTAACTTACTATTTTGAAACAACTTTTAATTAACTTCCGGGGATTTTTCATGAATATTCTAAATTTATCATTTTCTATATATATATTCTTTTGAGAAAATTACTAAACTAACCTAATTAACTAATTACTTAACAATTTTTAACCAAAAATTAACGATTGTTCAAAAATAGTTCATGAAACCGTAGTTAATTAGAGTGGGTTACTATTTCGTCAAATGGTCTATTGTTTTGGATGTAGTATAAAAGATTTTTTTTTTCATTTCCAACGTCTAAAACGGTAGGTTATTTTATAACTTACGGTTTCCTCTCGACAAATTACGGTTTCCCGAATCGTAACCTACGGTTCTGGGTAAAAATCTACGATTTTTTAGTTTATTTTTTATTAAAATTTTACCGTACTATTAATTAGGAGTATTTTTGTACATGGGGATAACATTTATTTAAAAAATATATATATTAAAATTGTAGGCTTCATACGAAACCTACAGTGTACAAGTCCACAATGCACAGGTTGTGTAGTGTGGACTTGTACACTGTAATTTTCGAATGAAGCTTTTAGTTTTAATATTTTTATTTCCGTTTTTTTTTAAAAAAAACCTATCTGCATGTACAAAAACTACTCATAATCAAAATACGGTAAAATTTCGATAAAAATAGACCTAACTCGTTATTCTTCGGGTGCTCCATTAAGATAAAACAGTAAACAAGCCAAGAAAAAAAATAGTAGGTAGAAAGTAACCTAATCTAAAAAAACAATATATTATATACTATGGGTCAATGGTTCACGAAAAAGTAGATGAGCCGAGAAACAGTAGCCCATTGTTCTAAAACAGTAGACTTTTTCCTTTGATCGTAGTCAAACGCTCGTTGATTATAGTCAACTCTGACCGAACTACTCTTTCGTGGGCTATTTGTGGTTAATGTATTTCTTTTGGCCATTTTTGGATATGTAATTAGGAAAAATGACTAGTTTAATCATTTCCTCTATATTCTTTTTTCTTTTTATATATATAAATGTCTGTTTATCTCATTTTATATTGTAATTCGACTTGTCAACCACCAGCTAGTTTATTAGTTACCGACTAACTTTTCATCTAAGTAAATCATTTTCTAATACATTAATTTTTTATTGGTAAAACTACATATAAAATAATATCCAACAATATTCAATATCGAGGTTATTTTAAAATGATTTAAAAGATTTCATTAATAATATAACTTATCTATCTTTTTTCACTATAAGAAGTTAGTATATAAAATATAACAACGCATGTAAAAGCCAAACCATGTAAATCATAAACTAAAAAAAATACAAGAGGTGCATTGCATCCATCATTTCTCTGGTGGGCCCGTGGCCCCATTATTTTTTTGTCACCAAATTCATTTCCACAAGACATACAAAGAGTGAAGACCCATGTTTCCGATACATTGTAAAGGCGGCTGGCATATTTAGTAATATAATATTCGAGCAGTACTAAGTAGACAGTCTACTTAGTTGGAATTCAACGCTACCCAACAAATATTCAACCAATAAATTAATCAAAACCGAGCTGCTCAATCACTCTATATAATAACAATCAAAGCAATGCCATCTTCAACATCCGAATTTCAATCATCATTTCAATTAAGAATCCAATCTGAAAAATGGCTCTCGTTAGAAACAACAGTAGCAATGGTCGGGAGCCAATTCTAAGCCCCAGGAGTCTTACTAGTCCTTGGGGCTTAACCAGTCCCAGACCATTGACAGTCCAACCGACTCAAGAACCTGTTCGCCCTCTGGCCAACTTCCCACCTTCCATCTGGGCTGATCGCTTCATTTCATTCTCACTTGATAACAACGTAAGATTTCAATTCTAATACATTCTTTACTACTTAATTGTATCATATAAAAAATACAATACACTTCTATCATTTTATTAATTGCTTCACATATTTATTCATTATAGTTATAAGAATATCATTTTTTACGTTTAGAAAACTAAGAACTATTTTGTATAAGTTTTCATGTATCATTCACTTCTTGGTACTTCACATAACTTATAAAAGATGTATTCTTTTAAGCTAGCAATGTGTAGAAGATCAAAAGTTTGACACTTTATTATTTCATATTTTAAATGAGTAGTTTGGTGTTTCAAAAATGGATTAGGAAGACTCGACCTATTATGCATGCAAAACTATCGAATCCAAAGTCCAAACAATGGGTGATGTGGCTTACTTTAAACTGTAATTAGTTCTGTTGTTCAATATAAATTTCTAGATTAAGTTTTGTTACTATTATATATTGTGAAATACAATAAATATCTTATTCATGATTTCATAGATTTGACTTCAACAAGTTCATAGATACACTATTACTATTTTTATTGCTTTATAAAAAGCCAAAAACCGATCTAGCTGGACCCAAAAACTGAAAACTCAAACCCGAAAAAAACCAAAGAATGTCAACTTCTTTGGGGCTAGAAACTTAATCTTTTTGGTTCGGTTTTAATCAACATTGTTTCTGATTCATTTGAAATGCCTTATTGTGTCCACAGGAATTGGAAGCTTATGCAAACGCACTTGAGGGCCCAAAAGAAGCAGTGAGGAATTTAATAACGGACACTACATTTGATGCAACTGCAAAACTAAAGTTGATCTACTCTGTGCATCGACTTGGTTTGTCATATCTTTATCCAGAAGAGATCGATACAGAACTTAATGAAATCTTCAAGAAAATTGACTTACAGTATTACGAACACGTTGATTTGTACACTATTTCAGTACAATTTCAAGTATTCAGACACCATGGTTATAAACTATCTTCTGGTAAGTCAACTTTTTGCCTTCAAAGAAACTTGAAAAACATGTTAGACTCTATTTGACGTAACTTTTTATGCTGGAAAAAGTTGCAAAATGTTTATTATCTTAACTTTTAGAAAGTTCTTATAAGTTCAATCTTTTCAAATTTGTTTGCAAAATTATTAATTAGTTTCGGATTTTCCTTTATTGGAATTGTAGTTTAAGTTTATTATTTATTAAATCCTCGTTATAAGGAACCCAAAACCCATAATAGATTGATTTTTATTTATGAAATTCATTTTTTTTATTAGAGTTGGGTAACATGTAGTTTTAGTAGTGTTGAAGTTGACCAAACCTTTTTTATATAGTCGTATAATTTATTTATAAAATTGCTATGAGTCTAAAATCACATCATCAATGAGACAAAAAGCTATAATATCTTGTGTGGACACCCAAAATTGTGAAAAACATGCAATCGTGACTCGATCTAGTTTGTTTATGAAAAGACATAAAAACCTTCTTTACTTTTATTGAAATAACTCCTAAAAATTTTGAACAATCTCAACCACTACTTTACTTTAGTCTAGCCTAGTCTAACAACTAGTTACATGACTTATGCAGACGTATTCAAAAAGTTCAAAGACAACAACACGGGTACATTCACGGATGATGTCACGAAAGATGTGAAGGGTATGTTGAGTTTATACGAATCAGCACACTTGAGGCTACATGGTGAAGATCTCTTAGATGAAGCTTTGGCATTCACTGAAGCTCAACTTAAAAGAATCGTAAGCACACTTGAAGGAGATCTTGCACGACAAGTGAATCAAGTCTTAAAGAGACCCTTTCACACCGGGATGCCAATGGTGGAGGCAAGACTATATTTTAGCACACATGAAGAAGATTTTTCAAGCCATGAGTCGGTTGTAAAGCTAGCTAAAGTCCACTTTAACTATTTGCAACTACAACAAAAAGAAGAACTCCGTATGGTTTCACAGTAAGTTCTCATTTAGAACTATAACTTGGGTAAATTACTTTGTTTCAAAGTTAATGAATATGTTTGTTTTGTGTTTTAGGTGGTGGAAAGATATGGAGTTTCAGACATCGGTCCCTTACATAAGAGATAGAGTACCGGAGATATACTTGTGGATTTTGGGGTTATATTTTGAGCCTTATTACTCTCGGGCACGTATCATAGCCACAAAAATCACGTTGTTCTTGGTGGTTTTAGATGACACATATGATGCGTATGCTACAATTGACGAGATCCGATCGATCACGGATGCGATTAATAGGTATTTTATATGCAATAAAACCTCAAGTTTTATCTTCAATCCATCAAGCTAAATCATTTTGCCCCAATGCCATAGCACAATTGGTTGCTTTCAGAAGCCACAATGTGAATTTCAATCCCGATGTTGATTGGGCTTCTTTTGGAGCACTGACTCTTATGTCAGTTATATAATAGACTGTTGTGTACCTGAATTACATCTCACATGATGTTTATGGACAGTGTTGTGTATGCTAGTTGAGTGGGTGTTGATTCCTTTTTAAGTACATATGAATTCATTTTAACATAATTTTGTCATGTAGGTGGGAAATTAGTGCTATTGATCAGCTTCCCGAATATATCAAACCGTTCTACAGAATTCTCCTCAATGAGTACGATGATCTCGAGAAAGAATACTCTAAGGACGGAAGAGCATTCAGTGTCCACGCTTCAAAACAAGCAGTATGATCCCATGATTTCTTTCATCTTTATAAATTGAACATAAATGTAACATTTTATAAACGAGACTAATATTCGTTCATTTTTTGTTATGAAACCAGTTTCAAGAAATTGCAAGAGGGTATCTTGAAGAGGCAGAGTGGTTACACAATGGTTATGTGGCTACATTTCCTGAGTATATGAAGAATGGTTTGATTACTTCGGCTTATAATGTTATTTCAAAATCGGCTTTGGTGGGGATGGGTGCGATTGCAGATGAAGAGGCTCTTGCATGGTATGAAACACATCCGAAAATTTTGAAAGCTTCCGAGTTGATTTCAAGGCTCCAAGATGATGTGATGACTTTTCAGGTACAACCCAAGAGCTCAATATCTTTTTATTCCTCATATATGATGTTCTATAATTTAACTTAGGGGAAATTTTTGAAAAAAAAAAAAAAATAGGACTTAATGGAGAAAGTCTCAAGTATCTCTATTAAATCTTTCTTTTTAAATCAAGCAACAACAAACACTCGTATATACAATTTAACCATTATCATGTCTTTCTGTATTAAGTCGTTCTTACCTAAATTGATTAAAAGAGAAAAACACATATATAACTTACTAGATTAAGTCATGTCACTATTAAGTCCATTATGTAAAAAAGAAACAATTTCAGGATCATAACTTCATGTCTTCTAACGTTGCAAATTGTAAATGTAGTTTGAGAGGAAACGAGGACAATCGGCTACGGGTGTTGATGCTTATATAAAGGAATACAATGTATCCGAAGAAGTGGCAATTCTAGAGCTCATGAAGATGATTGAAAACGCATGGAAAGATATAAACGAAGGATGCCTAAAGCCTACGGAGGTCTCGGTGGCTCTACTAACTCCTATTTTGAATCTTGCAAGAATGATTGATGTGGTGTACAAATTCGATGATGGGTTTACTTTTCCCGGGAAAACCCTAAAAGACTATATTACCCTTTTGTTCGTTACTCCTCCTCCTAGTATCGAAAACTGCTAGGTTGTAATACAATCATCATATTTTCTCGGAAATTTTCTTATAATTTGTCGCGTATGTTTGCGCTCGAGTTGTGAGATTCTTTTTAACATTCTATTGTAGTATTCTTGTCAAATAAAAAAATTCTTGTTATGGTCTCTTTTGGGATGTTTTATGGTGTATTTGATTGATGTAATTAGGATTGTAATGCTCTGTTTCTTTTTTTCTTTTCCCCTATTAAGGATTGTCAGGATAAACTATTGACATGAGGCCAAAATTGTAATTTTTTTTTGACAAAACGAAGGCACATTTCATGAATTGGAAGTTTTAAAGACACGAGGGAAAAATTGTTAAAATTACTAAATTAGAACTTAACATGGAAAACCTCTTTTCCTGACTTTCTTTTTTAGGTCATTCTTTCTACATACAACGACAAACACGTGAGGAAATTGTAGAAAATAGCAACTACTTTCCGTATTTTACAAATATAATAAAATATTCTTTAATTCGTACACATAATTTCAATATACTTACATTCTTCTACTAATAATAGCCGGATAAAACCAATATATAACCTGAAACTTGTAAATTGTACTTTATTTATTTTACCTATAACAGCAACATACTTACATATCTTTACACAAAATAATAACATCCTTAAAAATTCTTACTCATAATAGCAACATACTTGTATCTCTTTACCAATAATAGCAATATGTAACATGAAACTTATAAACATCATAAAAGTTTCAGGTTATATACTTATATGTTGTTATTAATAGTAAGAATGTAAGTAAGTTTCTATTACAAGTAAAACATATAGAAACACATTCTATGGGTCATCTTTTTAATTTCTGTATTTGATTTCATTATAATCTATAAATTAAATACATAATCATAAATCATGAATGCCAGAATATTTCTATAGTGTACCTATATTACATTCATGAAAACCTATAACTTTTTAACCATAAGAAAAGCATAAGTTCATTGTTGAACGGATGGAGATGGTGAAAGCTGGATTGAAGGCAATAACTCAGCTTTCAAGATTTGTTTCATAATGGATAATCCAGCAGGAGATACTTCACCTTGTGGTCCATCTACTGATGGTTTTATTACATTTATAAACAGTATGTTATAAAATATGGAGAAGATAAGAAGCCCAAAAGCTGCATATGGTAGAAACGATCCTGTGTCTGGAAGATCTTTTGTTGCTTCAACTGTTGTACCATATGGACTCGGATTCGAAGCTGTAATAATTTTGAACAGATTAAGAACTCGATCAGAATGCAATTTAACCTTCTATGTTAACGTTTATAATAGCCTTGTGGGTTCGCATAATTTCATATAATTCTTCCAGAGAAACCTATCATTTTCCAATTAATATGAAAAGCACCATTCGCCCATGGCGATGATTATCTACAAGCAAGAGAATGAGATAAGGGGAAGATAAACAATTGATTAATTACCTTTGATTTTAGGAACAGGGTTTGTTTGTTTCTGAGAGATAAGATCAAGCTGTAGGTCAAGGTTTCGGAGGGCTTCTCGGGCCTTATCTGCGTCGAATTCGAACTCCGAATCGCTCTCCACAGCCCGATTTGGACGCAAATTACTGCCCTTTTTCTTCCATTCGCAAAATCTATAGAGACCGAATCCAGATACGCAAAATGGGTGAAGCTGTAAGAGTGAATTTTCAGGATTATGAGATGGAAACGTATGGAAATTACGCATCATAGAAAGCTGTTACAAGTGTTGATTGAAAAAGGTCGGCAATTTGTTCAGTGAGAAGAGCGATAGAAAGTGGATAGAGTTGTGTTGCCAATGGCGGGACGTTCAAAGACCCATAAGTAAATCAGTGGCCAAAAAGTACAGGCCTTTATACACACATACAATGATACAAATACAAATAAATCACACTATTCTTGGAAAATCGGTGATTGTGGTATTTTCTTAACAGAAATTTTTAGAATATTTACATTAAAAGAAAAAAAAAATTATACTTTAGTCTTAATATTTTTCTTTTGAACGAAAAAATCCTGAAAACTTTCAAAAATTTGCAGTTTGACTTTTTTTAAACGGTTGAAATTAGTACCAAATTAATTTGGGACTATTTCGTAAATTAACCCAAAATATTGAGATTTTTCTATAAACAAAAGATATTAGGCATTTTCTGTAAATAAAAATATTAGGACGTTTCTACAAAGAAAACCCTTATTATTATTATTATTATTATTATTATTATTATTATTATTATATATAAATAAGAATACTATTTTTTGAACTTGTTATTAGTAATATTGTTACTAATATATATAAATGCATTTAAATGAAAAAATAATACTAATGACATTGTTTAAAGGTAGAAGTGGACGAGATGGTGGTGTTTTTAACATTGAAATCGTGAATGTCTGCTTGTATATTTCTACTTTGTATAGGGTCATTTCACATTTGTTATTATTGTTTTCAATTTAGAATATTAATACTTAACAATTTAAAAGAAGTTGCATATTTGTAAAATTGTTTATAAATAGTTTAAGGTAAAAGGGTTTCTCACTTTATATATATATATATATATATATATATATATATATATATATAATTGTTTAAGGTAGGAGAATTACTTTCCGAATCCAACAAATTCACTACAAACAACTCCATAGGTAACCCATATCAAAATTCAAAAGTATTAATCCAAAAAACATGTCCTATTACTTTTTATTAAATAAGATATTGTGATTAATATTTTTGAATTTTTATATGAGCTACCTATATAAACGTTTGTAGTGGATCAGTTGAATTTGGAAAGTAATCATTCTACCTTAAACATTTTTATATACAAAGTGAGAAATCATTCTACCTTAAACTATTTATAAACAATTTTACAAATATGCAACTTCTTTTAAATAGTTAAGTATTATTATTTTGAATTAAAAACAATAATAAAAAATGTGAAATGACCATATACAAAATAAAAATATACAAGCAGACATTCACGATTTCAATGCTAAAGCATCATCATCTCCTCCATCTCCACCCTTAAACCCTTAAACAATGTCATTAATATTATTTTTCTCATTTAAATGCATTTGTATGTATTAGTAACAACAATAATAATAACAAGTTCAAAAAATAGTATTCTTATTTATATAATAATAATAATAATAATAATAATAATAATAATAATAATAAGAGTTCTGTTTATAGAAAAATCCTAATATTTTTATTTATAGAAAAGTCTTAATATTCTTTTGTTTACAAAAAAGTCCCAATATTTTGGGTTAGTTTATGAAATAGTCCCAAATTAATTTGTTACCGGTTTCAGCCGGTCAAAAAAGGTCAAACTGCAAATTTTTGCTGGTTTTCATGAGTTTTTCGTTCAAAAAACAAATCTTGGGACTAAAGTGTAACTTTTCAATAAATATTGAGACTTTTCTGAAGATTTCCTTTTTCCTAGTTATAAAAAGTGCAATTTGATTTCAATATGATTTTTCTTTTATAATCAATTTAAAATTAAAATTTTTATATAGATTTGGTCCTTTGATTTAACAGTCGTGTACATCATCCCGTTAAGTCCTACTCGTGCTTTACATGTGACGGGCATTTTCGTTTTTATTGAAAATTAGATTTACTAACTTCCAAAAATTAGATTTTCTCCATTTTTAAGCACAAATTTTGGACTCTAAATATAATCAAAACATACTTATTATATATTTTTGTTTTCCGTGATATATTCGTTTTGATATATCACACGTCCAAAACGGATTAAAAATGAATGAGAAATTACATATCAAAGTAAGGTAGTTGGAAGAGAATAACAAGTGGATTAAGTGACTTTTAACGCATCTCACATTGGCGGGAGTAAGAAAAAAATGAGTTTATAACTACAATGTTTAGCTAACTTTGTAAGACTTATAAAACCGATGCTCTCGCTTGCGCGTGCATGCATACATGGGGTGCAAATGCGATCCGGTTTGACTTGTTTTGAGGAAACAATGTTTAACACCCATACTTCCACCAATGTGGGATGAGTTACAACTACATCACCAATTTGGCTTGTTTTAAGGAAACTGTATTTAACCAAGTGAGGGTTAGGGAGCCGGTTTGGCTTGTTTTAAGGAAATTGTGTTTAACACCTATACTCCTACCAAATTCGGTCCAGTTTGGCTTGTTATAAGGAAACTATGTTTAACACCCATACTCCCACCAATGTGGGATGAGTTATAACTACATCACCAGGTTAGCTTGTTTTAAGGAAACTGTGTTTAACCAAGTGAGGGTTGGGGAGCCAGTTTGGTTTGTTTTAAGGAATCTGTGTTTAACACCCATACTCCTACCAAATGCAGTCCAATTTGGCTTGTTTTAAGGAAACTATGTTTAACACCCATACTCCCACCAACGTGTGATGAGTTATAAATACATCAACAGTTTGGCTTGTTTTAAGGAAACTGTGTTTAACTAAGTGAGAGTTGGGGAGCCAGTTTGGCTTGTTTTAAGGAAATTGTGTTTAACACCCATACTCCTACCAATGTGGTATTAGTTATAACTACATCACAAATTTGTCTTGTTTTAAGAAGTTGTGTTTAACTAAGTGAGGGTTTGGGTGACCTAGAAGAGTCATATATTGCTATTGTATTCTGGGAAACAAACACCTATATAGGGCGAATTTGTTTTAAGGAAACTGTGTTTAACACAACTTCAGCCAAATTTCTTTCTATTTTGTTCTTTTATGTAGTTTTGGGTGATACTATCCTAAGATTTTAATCATGTATTTTTTTCTTTCTTTTTCTTTTTTATTTCATGGACTCTTTATTAAATAGTCAACGTCCTACAACTTTCTCTACTTTCCTATTAGCTTATTCTCCCTTGTGGAACCCTGGAAGCAATCGACAATGGTGATGTGTGATTGTTGTAAAGTGGTGATACTTAGTACATTGTGGGTCGATGCCAACACTCGGGAGCGACTTTGGTCTTGTCATGTAACACCCATCACATGTGGAACACAACACGTCACCTTCGGTATGCGGCTTGTGTTCATTGTTCACAGAAACTGGCAAGCAATTTGCTTACCCAAATAGCTCTTTGGTGTGACCAAGGTTGTGAAAATCGCTCGTCGGTCGAATGGCATTAATCGGTTAATCGGACTAGGCGGTGAGAAATGGGGGACTAATCAGGGACCTTAAATCATTAATAAAATTATTTAAAAAAACTAATATATCCTAAAAAATAAGTATTTGAAAATTTTAAATTTTAAAAATTTGAAAATTTTAGTATAATGTTTTATAATTTGAAAACATAAAATTTTGAATTTTTTTGAATATTTTCCCACCTATGATCGTCGAGGATCGCCAAGGATCACGAAGCTCGAGTTTGACCGATTTCCGCCAAGCACCCTAATCGTAATCGTTTCAAGGCCGCCAAGCGATTAATCAGCCGTCAAGGCCAATTTCCGTAATACTGGGTGTGACCATGACAACCCTTTTCACATCTTGGAGTGAAATATGGACCATATCCTTATTTAAATAGTTTTAATGTACTAAGTAATTATTTTTTAAGGAATTGATCAAAACTATTTACAAACTTCGTTTATTTGGATGTCTACTAGTATGAGTGCACATATCCCTCTCTCCTATACCTACGCCAACCTTCTAACAACTCCAAATCATCTCAAGGGACAAACTAATAGGATTAAACTACCTTTAACGAAAATCACTCTCATGTTCGAGAAGAAAGAGTATATTATGGACGAGGATGTCTCTGAGAAACCTAAGAAGTTGTTACTACGGAAGAGAGAGATGATTATGAAAAGCGTTATAATCACTCGACTGGAATCGTTTGCCTCATATTAGCGACCATGATTTTGAAGCTCTAAAAGAACTTCAACAATATTGTGGTGTTCAACATGAATGTGTAGCTTAACGGAATGTTTCAAGAGAAAGTGAGGAAAGAGCGATTCAACGTTGTCAAATCTAATCTAGGATGCAAGTTTCAAGAGGGATCTTTTGCCCTATGCATGTTTTGAAAATAAAGTTGTACAATGGCAGAGTAGAGCGTCTTGGTGTTCTATTCCCTTAAGAGTTGTCTATTGATATAGTACTCAAGTCACTAACCACTTTGTATCATTAGTTCATCATGAACTATAATATGACCTATTTGGAAAAGACCTTGATGGAGATACAAAAGTTGAAAACTACCAATGCGAGTATGTGTAGTTACGATTAAATCGAGTATGTAATACGAGATTAGAGTTAAGAAAGAATTATGAACACAAGATCTAAATATAATCTAGTTGGCTCAGTTACGCTTTCTGGAAAATACCGAGAAATATAGAGAGTACAAGTCGAATGCAAAAGCTACCCTCAAAAACTAGTATTAATCCCATATTTATATGGATAACAAAAGAATACAAAAAATATAAGGGACAAAGACACTTAAGCTTCGATAAAAAATGTCCTTATAATAAACAAACATACAAATACACTACGACACCTCACAACATCTTTCGACCTCAACAGTATGGTAAAGCCTCGAAGCGCCAACTATACATCTACCTTTCTAGGCATTTGGAAGGGTGTTTTCTAGAGAAATAAGACTTCTGATACCAAAGGTAAGGGAAATGGTAAGGTTGAACAGTCTAAATTGAACCCTAAAAGGTTGACTCTAACATAGCACCCACTAGTGACCTGAATAAGGCCATCTTCTTCTACTACCAACAAAAGGGAGATTGGAAACATAGTTGTCTGAAATATCTAGAGGAACCTAATAGAAATAATGCCAAGAAGATTGACACCTCAAGTATTTTTATAATTGAAATGCATAGTGCTTCAACTTCTTATTCTTGGATCCTTGACACGAGTTATGGTACTCATATTTGCTTTGATGTGTAGAGACCAAAGTGAAACAAGAAGCTAAGGCATGGGGAGCTCGACATGATCATGGGTGACAAGAACAAAGTTATCTCTACTAGGATTAGGGATTATGAGCTTGTGATCCCTAATAGTTTTTTATTTACATTAATAAATTGTTGATATTCACCAGATATGACAAGAAACATTATGTCTTTTCATGCATTGTACCATGATCGATTTTAGTTTGGGTTTGATAATGGAAGTATTCTTTCTTTCAAAAAAATATAATCTTTACTTTAAAGCTAATTCATGCAATGATATCTTTGAGGCCACAATATGTATATGAAAGAATGATAGTGTTGGGCTATGCATAAAAAAAGAAGCCACAAAGTCACATACAACAGAAGCAAGTAAAAAAACCCCAAAATGAATCCAAATTCAGCCTATTTATTGAAATAAAAAACAATTTGTTGGATTAATGTCTAAGTCCATAACTATAATTGGTAAGACTTGAACCGACCCGGCATGGTCCATTTGGGTTGCATGGCATCATGCACTTGGATAGACTATAATGAGAGAAATAAGACACTTATGGTTATTAATATATTATAAGTTCTAGTATATTAATAATAAGAATAGTGAGATTATTTAATTAGTGTTGATCAAGAATTAATCTAGGATTAATTAAGTGATCAAAAGAAGACTAATTAAACATATGGGTTGATTGTGTAAATCATCCATACTTGTATAGTGGGCTAATGCTCCATGGATAATCAAGTTGGGCTAAAACCCATAGGATGGTCCATGGATGCTCCATGGTGTATTTGAACCCATGGATCCAAGGAAATGGAAAGTCATGACAATTAGGGGTTGCCCTAATTGTAACACTATATAAAGATATTATTCTTGGCAAAATCGGCACTAGGATTATTCTAGAGAGGGCTAGCCGATTTCATGAAGTGTAGAATTCTCTCTAAGTTAATCCATGTGTATTTGGTGTTGTGTGAACCATTTGAGGTGTCACACTTGGGGCACTTGGCACTCAAGCTTCATGAAGACTTTCTACACCAAAGAGGTATGTATTCTATCTTGCTATAGTTATTGTTTTGTATGCTAGATTAGGATAATACCTTGGAAGTTCTTATTTGCATGTATAATAGAGAAAACATAGATCCAAGGTATTTAGGGTTGCATGTACACTTAGGAGTGTTAGAATGCTCAAAACCCAACAGTGGTATCAGAGCCTAGGCTTGCTTTCTCTTATACTTGATGCAAATTGCTGAAAAATACTGAAAAACTCGATTTTCTGGCTTTCTGGGCACTGTACTCGCCGAGTCCACTGATGAACTCGCCGAGTACATGAGTAAAATCATCCTACTCGCCGAGTAGGTTGATGCCACTCGCCGAGTAGGAGCCCCAGACAGCATATATTCGAGGTTTTTGGCTAGAAATGGACTAGGAACATTACCCTAAGTTGTTTTTGAACTTATAAACTTGTTTTTGGTGTGGTAATGTTCATGCTAATCCATTTTCAAAGATAATTGTCAATAGATTCATGTTTTGTATTAGTTTAAGGTTTAGACTAATTACATGAAAAAGTTTGATTTGAATTATCTTGTTCTTATGAGTTGCTTAGATTAATAGAAATGTTGAGTGAAATAGTTGTTTTCAGTCCATTTTAATCTAAGAGTTGAGTATAAAATGTGTTTGTGTAACTTGTCCTCAAGTTACATGAAGAGTCACATTAAAGACTCATAAAACTCATAAAAGTTGGCAATGGTTACAAAATGAAGAGTCTTGTGTCATTGAATAATTTTTATGACTCCATAACTTGTTCTCAAGTTATGGAAGTTCAAGAGTCACTTCATTAAAGAAAAATATGTAACCATAATTAAATCCATAAGTTATAAAATAAAGAAAAAGTTAGTTCTTTTATTAGTTTAAAGTCTTCCATAACTTGTCCTCAAGTTATGGAACTTGAAGAGTTTTTGGATTAAAACTACTTTAAACACATAAGTTATGGAATTAATTAGTTTTGAATAGTTTCAAAACTTGCCCTCAAGTTTTGGAATTTGAAAAGTTTTCACTTATGAATACTTTAATTCCAAGTTAGCCCTTAGAATTTTAAAAGTTAAAATTCAACCCTTATACTTTATAATATTATAAGTTAATAATATATATATGTATAAGAGTAAAGTCAGTCTTACCGCTAGTACGCCTCATTCACGAAGCCGGTCTATAAGGTGGGTATAAGGTTGTTGCCTATAAAATGGCAACTTAATGGGTGTCCACTCTCACCCACCGCTTGCTTGACTGGTGGAGGGTCGTTATCCGAACGGGTAAGACAAAGACTTATAAATTCTCCCTTCATTAAAAGTATTAATGATAAATACTAAGTAACTAAACTCTTAATAATACCCAATCTTAGTTACTTAGGAAAAATGTGAATAAGGTGCTAACCCATGAAATTACACTTTACACTTTGTCTAAGTCGTTAGTGGAGCGTGTGTGGTTAACCGGCACACTAACTTGGACTTAACAAGGTAGGCAAAGGGTAACTTAATGTTTATCATAGTATCGATGGAGCGTGTGTGGTTAACCGGCACATCGATTAAGGGGTAAACACTTAAGGGTACCAAGTAATTTGCATGGTTACTTCACACCTTGTTTTGTGATCCTCGGCATCCCAGTCACAAAACCTGAAGGGCACACTCGAGATTGAAACATGCCTTTGAACAGTTCAACGAATCTCAAAGATCTAGGAGTTTCAAAACCAATTAAAACCTAATAATACATTTCGTTTATCTTGGTGGAAATTGGTGAATCGTCATTCACCTACCTTCAAATATTTTATAGCTTGGATTACGGCATACCTCTTCTAAGTTATAAAATAGTTTGTCGGGTCCTAGCCTTAATATTTCATATTGGGTGTCATATTAAGGACTTAAAATCAACTATCTTGAATATCTCCCAAAAGATGTCTGGTTTAGACACCTATGATCTTCCCAAATCTCTTGAAACAAGGTTTCCTAATGAAGATGATGTCCCATGGATATCATACTTCTTTCACCTCCTCCAATTATTCTCCCCAACCCACAAGTTCTTGAAAAGTTTAAGGTCACTCAAGCCCTATTGGCAAGGCAAGGTCTAGGTGTGGTCACATCTTGGAGATGTAGTCATATATTGACAAGCCGGGAGAGTTGGGTGTCAAAGTCTTGAGAAAAGTTGGTGGTTCAATCACTTTCTAAGTCACATAGTGAGTTCCTTTGGGACACCTATGAAACAGACTATGACAAGACCCTTAATGATCTTATCTATTTGCTAAGATCAACTTCCTAAATCTTTATGGACATTGACAATGATGACATTGGATATCTAGTAAAGCTCTCTCTTCCCAGTGGAAAGGGATCGGCCATAGTCAACTCGGTTGACCAAATGGTAAAGAGAAAAGCTAAGTCTGTGATAGTCTCGTGTACCATTATCAAAGGGTCCATATGTTTATATTGCCAAAGGAAGGGGCATTGGTTGCGAAGCTGCCAAATTTACCTAAGGATGTTAAAGTCAATAAGTTTGACTCTACTTCAGGTAAAGTCCACTGTCTAACTCTGTTAAGTTTCTATTCTGAGATTCTTGATACATGATGTGACTGGGTCACATGGTGATGTTTTAAGAATCAAAGAAAAGTGAAGAAACTTAAAGAAAGAATATGCTGAATCTGATCGCATAGATGGATTTCTATCGCATAGCTTGAAAATCGGATTCTTGAGCTACTTCTTAGGAGTTATGAGATATTGCTTAAGGAATAGATAACAACAAGTTTTCATATGGGTTGTAAGGACAAGTTTTTCCGCAAAGTTTTAAAATAAAAGAAAATTTTTGATTTTATTTATTTTAAAATATCCTTACAATTGCATTTGAGGGAAAATTGTTGCTTATATGATTCCATTAAGAGCAAGAGTGGAAATATAAAATTGATTCTTTCATTTGTGGTAATGTCTAGATTCACCAAATAAGGAAAGATTCTCATCACCCAAGTTTCAATTGGACCGAAACTTGGAATCATGCAAGTTGTATAGCATGATGAATGAGAACTTTCAAGTATTGGAAAATTAAGACTAATTACTCGGTCACATGGATGTGTGAGTCAAGTAATGGACTAAGGGATCGAGTACATAGTCTTGTGCACTGGTCAAGTCCACCACAAAAGTTTGATAAGACTATTTGTCATAGTTTACTAAAGCTCAGTAAATATGATTATACTTACAAGCTTAAGTGTAACTCTGAGACATTGAAAAAGGTTCCAATGTATGGCAGAGCGAATAAGAAGAATCAAATTAGGCAGAAGGATAAAAGTTTCTCAAATCTGAAAAGATGGGAGAGTACTTTAGTATCAGTTTTGTGATCATCTTAATGATTAAGAAACCATATCAAAATTAGTTCTCTAAGGAAGTCTTAGTGCATTCTTATGACTAAGAAGAGGGATCTTGAATTGTTGAAATGGTTAAATCAAGAAGATGAGTCATACTTCGTTCCAATACAAATCTTAGAGTCATACTCCAAGATTGTAACTTGAGTGACATATCTTAAAGAAGGTTTAAAAACACTTGTCAAATGTAAGAGTAAAAGTTTTCTACTCTTGTACATTTGAAATTGGTAAGTTGTGATGTTTTGGATAAAACAAAGACCAACTAAGGCCAATTGTGTGAAGTGTTTGTCTTGATTAGAATCCACACTATCTCTTGGATATTTGACAAGGGAGTCTTATAGATCAAGAGGACAGTGGGAGTCTTAAAGGTCTTGAAAGTCTCAAGAACTAATCAAGAAGAGAACGTGAAGTTCTTCACTAGCACACGACTTGAGGTTTATAACCTATCGTGTTGACATATTTTGTGCCCATTCCAGTTAAAGTTGGCTTTGCATATGAGTTCTTAGAGTTCTCAATTTGTTGCACAACAACTTGGAAGCAATGGCAGGCCCTTGAGCTGCCAGGTGGCAAGAAGTTAAGATTGAGTTCGGTCCATATGAGTTTGGATTTGTCATTATCTTTGTCTTGTGATTATGGTTTTGACAATTCACATGGATAAAAACACATACACCATTAAATCTAAGTGTCATAAGGTTTCTCTCCGATTCATGAAAATGATGGTGAGGAAACACTTTCACTAAGTAGATTTTAGCTAGATAGCAATTGTGATATTTGCATTCTCAAAGTCGTTAGTGGAGCGTGTGTGGTTTACCGACACACTAACTTGGACTTGTGAGAAGTGGCAAAGAGGTCTAACCATTATGATTACGGCATACCTCTTCATAATTGTTTAGACACACAAGTGTGCTATCTAAGGGAAGGTGTATGTTTTTGATAAGGTCTTATCAAAACAATCTAGTATCAGAAATCTGAACTTTGGAAGAAAGTCAGCTGATTTCTGAATACATGTCAGAGCTAGTGGGAGCATAAGTGTTATGCTAATAATCATCATGTTAGTGGGAGCATGATAATTATGATAAGTATTGCAAGTTAGCAATGTTAATTATAGAAAAGAAAAGTTTCAATTGGGAAAAGTTGTTTTGCTATAATTAAGGGAGAGGAAATTATACTTCTTCTCAAATCTATAAGCTTAGATCGTGAGGTTTTAATCATTTAGTCAAGGAAATATATATGAATTTCATGTTGGAATGGCTCAACATAAGGAAATTCTGTATATGGGTCCATTATTTGCGTTCTAAATTCGATTATGATTACGGCATCCCTTTTCATAATCTGAATTATGAGAACTTGGCAAATTAAAATGGAAATGTTATAGCAAAAGATTGGTTTAGTCTTTATGTGAGACATCATGAATCGTGTCCCATATGCTTCGGATATAGGATCGATTACATGTGCTATAATCATCCTTTCTAAAATTTTCCGAATGCCTAGGGCATTAAGAAGGGAAAAAGGTTTAGAACTGGATATGACTAAAAGGATTAAACAATTGTCGAGGACAATCTAAGGTTTACCAAATATTGGTTGCTCAAGGACAGTTGGAAGTATAGTGATAATTCTGGAAGGACCATATTGACATAGTCTGTAAGGAGGCAACTCTTGTTCAGAAGTGATAGTCAAAATGGAATCTGGAAATGTTTCAAAGTTAGAGATTTCAATCTGTGTAAGATTAAGGAAACTTAATGCAAGAAGGATATTTCCAAGGAGTTGATCTCTTTTGGAATACTCTGTAATGATTGTTGCCAAGTCTTTGTGAGTTTGTGCATAATCGTTACAAGAGGATCAATGCATATAAGTTTAGAATCTAACAGATTTCAGTAAATGGCATGAATTTGGAATTCTTGCATTTGCAGTAAGGATTTGGGAGTGTGAAAAGAGAATCATTGAAGTTATGTTCAATTGATCTAGTTCACAAAGTAAAGGTCATAAACAAACATAGTATGCATACTTGGTGTATGGCATGACTAGTGTTTAGAAAACATAGTGTACATGCTTGGAGCATGGGGCAACTATTGTTTTAAATTCAAGAATAAAGTTGATAGCTGAAACAGTATACAATGAATAATGTGTAATCATATGGTGATAAATAAAAGGTGTTTTATTTATGTTCAAAGGGTTGATACCATATTGGATTCAATTATTATTGTGTTTCATTTTGCATGTTTTGACTTCCCGAATAAACTGGGTTATTCTTCCGGAATGACTAAGTTATTCAAACCATCCACAGTCGGTCATATGTTGGAAGTAGATATGAATTAAGACTGTCATGGGTTGGCTTGTAGAGGTCTAAGGTGTTGGACAAAGGGCTACAACACTCATGAGTGCTCATAAGTTCTGAGTATTGGATTCAACCCGCGCTCATTGGAATCACTTCATGGATTTTATCACGAGTGATCATGAGACGATAATATCTTATATTCTTCAAACCTAGAGATATGAGTTGTTACTATGAGTTGGTTGTACATTGATTGCACGAAACTGCATACGGTAACTCGGTGTTATAAAATGTGCCTTTGTGTATGATTCAACAAGTAGTAGAACAAGCCATATGAGTCGAAGTTTATCTGTTCCTTTTACCTTTGGGATAAAAGCGATATCTGTGGGCCCCTCGATGATTTGATGATGACAAATGGAAGTGCTCGGCCGGGCCAGGACTGATTTGATTTGTTCAATTAGTCAGTCGTCATAAATCGAAAATCGGGAAACAACAAATGGACAGAGAGAATGATTATAATCCATGTCTCAGTCCATATGATATCTAGAATGGAGGAATATATGATCCCTTATCTAATGGACAAGTCATTGACAAAGGTCAGAGTTCATCGACAAGGTCAGAGTTCGACAGAAGCTTTTGAGAGCTACGATTGCCAGTTGGTTCCTGAAGTCATACGCAATAATAGTTTTAGACTTATCCAAGTGGGAGACTGTTGGATTAATGTCTAAGTCCATAACTATAATTGGTAAGACTTGACCCGACCCGACATGGTCCATTTGGGTTGCATGGCATCATGCACTTGGATAGACTATAATAAGAGAAATAAGACACTTATGGTTATTAATATATTATAAGTTCTAGTATATTAATAATAAGAATAATGAGATTATTTAATTAGTGTTGATCAAGAATTAATCTAGGATTAATTAAGTGATCAAAAGAAGACTAATTAAATATATGGGTTGATTGTGTAAATCATCCATACTTGTATAGTGGGCTAATGCTCCATGGATAATCAAGTTGGGCTAAAACCCATAGGATGGTCCATGGATGGTCCATGGTGTATTTGAAACCATGGATCCAAGGAAATGGAAAGTCATGACAATTAGGGGTTGCCCTAATTGTAACACTATATAAAGATATTATTCTTGGCAAAATCGGCACTAGGATTATTCTAGAGAGGGCTAGCCGATTTCATGAAGTGTACAATATTGTGGTGTTCAACATGAATGTGTAGCTTAACGGAATGTTTCAAGAGAAAGTGAGGAAAGAGCGATTCAACGTTGTCAAATCTAATCTAGGATGCAAGTTTCAAGAGGGATCTTTTGCCCTATGCATGTTTTGAAAATAAAGTTGTACAATGGCAGAGTAGAGCGTCTTGGTGTTCTATTCCCTTAAGAGTTGTCTATTGATATAGTACTCAAGTCACTAACCACTTTGTATCATTAGTTCATCATGAACTATAATATGACCTATTTGGAAAAGACCTTGATGGAGATACAAAAGTTGAAAACTACCAATGCGAGTATGTGTAGTTACGATTAAATCGAGTATGTAATACGAGATTAGAGTTAAGAAAGAATTATGAACACAAGATCTAAATATAATCTAGTTGGCTCAGTTACGCTTTCTGGAAAATACCGAGAAATATAGAGAGTACAAGTCGAATGCAAAAGCTACCCTCAAAAACTAGTATTAATCCCATATTTATATGGATAACAAAAGAATACAAAAAATATAAGGGACAAAGACACTTAAGCTTCGATAAAAAATGTCCTTATAATAAACAAACATACAAATACACTACGACACCTCACAACATCTTTCGACCTCAACAGTATGGTAAAGCCTCGAAGCGCCAACTATACATCTACCTTTCTAGGCATTTGGAAGGGTGTTTTCTAGAGAAATAAGACTTCTGATACCAAAGGTAAGGGAAATGGTAAGGTTGAACAGTCTAAATTGAACCCTAAAAGGTTGACTCTAACATAGCACCCACTAGTGACCTGAATAAGGCCATCTTCTTCTACTACCAACAAAAGGGAGATTGGAAACATAGTTGTCTGAAATATCTAGAGGAACCTAATAGAAATAATGCCAAGAAGATTGACACCTCAAGTATTTTTATAATTGAAATGCATAGTGCTTCAACTTCTTATTCTTGGATCCTTGACACGAGTTATGGTACTCATATTTGCTTTGATGTGTAGAGACCAAAGTGAAACAAGAAGCTAAGGCATGGGGAGCTCGACATGATCATGGGTGACAAGAACAAAGTTATCTCTACTAGGATTAGGGATTATGAGCTTGTGATCCCTAATAGTTTTTTATTTACATTAATAAATTGTTGATATTCACCAGATATGACAAGAAACATTATGTCTTTTCATGCATTGTACCATGATCGATTTTAGTTTGGGTTTGATAATGGAAGTATTCTTTCTTTCAAAAAAATATAATCTTTACTTTAAAGCTAATTCATGCAATGATATCTTTGAGGCCACAATATGTATATGAAAGAATGATAGTGTTGGGCTATGCATAAAAAAAGAAGCCACAAAGTCACATACAACAGAAGCAAGTAAAAAAACCCCAAAATGAATCCAAATTCAGCCTATTTATTGAAATAAAAAACAATTTGTTGGATTAATGTCTAAGTCCATAACTATAATTGGTAAGACTTGAACCGACCCGGCATGGTCCATTTGGGTTGCATGGCATCATGCACTTGGATAGACTATAATGAGAGAAATAAGACACTTATGGTTATTAATATATTATAAGTTCTAGTATATTAATAATAAGAATAGTGAGATTATTTAATTAGTGTTGATCAAGAATTAATCTAGGATTAATTAAGTGATCAAAAGAAGACTAATTAAACATATGGGTTGATTGTGTAAATCATCCATACTTGTATAGTGGGCTAATGCTCCATGGATAATCAAGTTGGGCTAAAACCCATAGGATGGTCCATGGATGCTCCATGGTGTATTTGAACCCATGGATCCAAGGAAATGGAAAGTCATGACAATTAGGGGTTGCCCTAATTGTAACACTATATAAAGATATTATTCTTGGCAAAATCGGCACTAGGATTATTCTAGAGAGGGCTAGCCGATTTCATGAAGTGTAGAATTCTCTCTAAGTTAATCCATGTGTATTTGGTGTTGTGTGAACCATTTGAGGTGTCACACTTGGGGCACTTGGCACTCAAGCTTCATGAAGACTTTCTACACCAAAGAGGTATGTATTCTATCTTGCTATAGTTATTGTTTTGTATGCTAGATTAGGATAATACCTTGGAAGTTCTTATTTGCATGTATAATAGAGAAAACATAGATCCAAGGTATTTAGGGTTGCATGTACACTTAGGAGTGTTAGAATGCTCAAAACCCAACACAATTAACATGTAACCTTTGAAGAATACATACATTCATACTTTTTGATCTGCATGTTCTAGCCAGTTAGGTGGATGAGTGAGAACCCAATGTAAGATTCGTTAATATGACCACACCCAGGACTCAGAAACACACTGGAACACCAAAACCACACCAGCACGCAAACTGATCAAGACCTTTTATGATCAACTGCTAGGTGACATATAAGACGAGGTGAGCTAGGTTTTTGATAGGGTAAAGAGGGCACCAAATGTAAGAGGGTTTTGGCAACTTTTATCAGCCTTTAAATCTGGTTCTAGGTGCCTTTATTTATATGAGAAGAATTTAAACCGTAAGGGATAATTACTTGGTCACCAAGTCAATTATCGTTATCTTTCATAATTATCTGACTTTTAGATTCTTACACTTATGCCCTTTTGTATCTGCAAGCTTCATTTAATTAATTAAATTATTAATTAATTAACAAACTAGAACCCTATAATTCATCTATAACTGATATTGCTTATATTTGGAGGGTTTTTGCTAAAATAAAAATGAAAATATCGGTTGGAAATTTTGGGTTGTTTCAAGTTGGTATCGGAGCCATGTTTTAGGGCATTGGATGAACATTCGTGGGATTCCAGACTCAAACTAAGGATCTGAAAGTTTTATAAACCTTTTTACAAAACAATGAGTTTTACAAAAGGGAAAAAAGGAAGAAGAGTGTCTAGTCAGCTGGAGCCTGAGGAAGTGATCTTCCAAACTATCCATAACTATTTTATATGCTGTATTGTAGTTGTTATTTAGCTGATAGAAACGCATGCTAGTTGGTAGGCTAAGGTGTTGGATTAGTGTCTAAGTCCATAACTAATTTGGGATGTACTTGACCCGATCATGAGCATGGTCCTTTTGGGTTGCCTTCACCATAGCAACTTGTAGGATGAATGATGGAGAGAGAGGATTAATTATGATTTATTAATATAGTATGAGAATAATATATTAAAGGAGAAATCATATTGTTTAATTAATATTAGTCAAGAATTAATTAAGAATTAATTTTGTGGCTAAAAGAGATTAATTAAATTAAGGGAATGATATTGTAAATATAAGATAGATACAAAGTTGGGCTTAGGATCCATTAGATGGCAATGGACGAATTCTATATGGAGGTCTATAAAGAAATCGTCCAAGGGCCTTCTGGAATGGTTCATTGGACTACTTAAGGCCTAAGCAGTCAGATTAGGGTTTCCGAGTTGAAAACCCTAATACCCTACCTATATAAAGGATCCCTATGGCCCCAAAAATGTGGATAACACTTCCAAGAGGGTTTCTGGTCGTTTTTGTTGTTCTCCTTCTCCTCCTTCTTCATCCTTATTTCTTATGGTGCAACACTTGAGGCACTAAGCTTTCTAAAGCCAAGGAATAGATTTTTATTGCTACATAACAATCAAATGTAATTTCTAAACCCTTAATTCAGTTCATATTATGATAGATCTAGGGTTATGGCTTTGGATGATTCAATTGCATATTCATTAGACAAACTAGATCCAAAGTTATTAGGGTTTGTATGTACACCATAGGAATGATGTAGTGCTCAAAACACATCATAAGGATCCCTCACGAGTTTTAGGATAGGGTTGCCTGACTATGTGATGCCTCATAGCCTAGGAGATTACTTATGAATGCTCTATTAGAGTTGAAGCTAAGATCGCTAATTACTTTGTATAAATTGGAGGGTTGTACATAATTAGGATTTTATAGCCTTAGAATGCTTTTTTTTAGCCTTACTTCCTGTTCCTTGTTTTGTTGTGGATTTAGGGTAGAATCTCTTATTCGAATGTCTATTGAGTCCGGGTTATGTAGAATCTATTTATGCAGAGCCATTGGCAAGGTTAGTAGAGACTTCTTGCGGAATGGAGCGATAACTAAGCAGGGACTTGAGATGTATCTTTCAGGGTTTAGATGTGCTTTTTGAGTACTTAGATTTATGTGTTCTACTTCTATGAAAGTAGAGTATTTGTTGTTTAGAATGCAGAAAGGGGTCTAAATACAGTACATATAGGTGTGGAAGGTAGTATGGGCCCATACTACTGAAAGCACAGGATCCGTATGAGATTTAAAAGGAATATCGAGGGTAGCATGAGGTGGGAAGCTTTTTGGACTATATGCTTGCTAGTGCTTTTAGTATGGTTTTGACCTTTTTCCTTGTGTATTTCAGTATGGTATATACTCGAGGTTTAGGCTCCAGCGGTTCAGATAGATAGAGATCAGTGATGATGAGATCAACAAGATCATTGGTATGGAGGTGGCCTCATTGGTTAGGGAGGCTATCCTAAAGGAATTTGGTTGCATCAAGACCATAATGATCGAGATGTTTGATGAGTGCCACGTCGTTGTCACTTAGGTTGATGTTGTCACAACCATCGCAGTTGTCACCACTGCGAAGTCTCACGGGGCAATTTGATGTAGTACCAGGAGTTTTAACAATGCGAAGCCCCAAGAGTTTGATGAAGTCTAGGATCTGCTCACTGTTATGAGGTGGATCACTGACGTTGCGGGGTGCTTTTATACCTGCTTTATGTTTGGATGATTTGAGGGTTCACTTTGCGTTGAACCTACTTCACTTGGGAGTGAAGGACTGGTGGAAGTTCGTGACTGCTGATTTATCACCTACGGAGAAAGTTGCAGTTAATTGGGATTGGTTTGTTAAGGTGTTTCAAGAGGAGTATGTGTTGGATTAGGTGTCTAAGCCCATAACTATAATTGGTATATACTTGAATTGATAGTAGCATAGTCCTTTTGGGTTGTCTTCATACTAGCAACTAGACAGGATGACCTATTGAGAAAGAGGAAAATTTTATTAATTTGATTAATAAATCGAAATCAATGATTTATTAATATATTATGGGCATAATATATTAATTGGAAATCATATTATTTAATTAATAATTAATCAGAAATTAATTAGAATTAGTTTTGGGATTAATTGAATTAATTAAAAGTGCAGGGGCTCTTTGGTAATTTATTTATAGTTGAGGAAAGAAGCTCTAGAACCTCCATAAAGATGCTTGGACGAAAACTTCCTCGAAAGCCCTATAAATTTCATCCAAGGGCTATCAGATGGAAGGTTTAGGGTTTCTTGGTTCTTAAGCTAAGGAATTAGGGTTTCTTATTTCTAACCCTAGCTTTAGCCCTAAGTCACCTCACTATATAAAGACCCTCACCCTTGATATTCTCGGCCACATGAAACCCTAAAGAAGAGTGGCCAAAAATTGAAGTTTCCTCATCCCCTCTCATATCTCATCTTCTTGCTAAATGTGTTTGTGATTCATTAGAAGTGTTGCACTTGTGACACTTCATCTCAAGCTTCAACATCTTCAAGGTTTTGGATTTTTATTACAACATAACAATTAAAGGTATGTATTATAACCCTTATTATCAAATTTTCGATTATTTATCATAGATCTAAGGTTTATCAATTGTTATTCAATTAGAGAAGACATAGATCTTATTAGGGATGCATGCACACATAGGATTGCATGTTATGTTGAAAACCCATCAGTGGTATCAGAGCATATGTTTCGTTTTCTATTGAATTGATACTAATATGAACTTGAACAAGTAGAAGCTTAACAGAATCTGAATTCTGTTCCGCAACCACAATGTGGTACCCTGCGGTTTTGCCTTGCCACGACGTGGTAATTGTTTACCACGACGTGGTATGCTGTCATATGCAAAAATTTTGGTTTTTGATATGTTTTAAATTTGATTAGGATAATTACCATTTATAATATTGTTTAATTATATAAATCTGAATATTTTAAATTGTAAATTGATATCCTTATCTAAAACTAATAAATGGTTTTATTTTTAAAATTTAATTAATTGGATGTTAATTTTGAAATTCTAAAATATAATCTTAGTATTTTTGAAAAGTTTTAAAAATACACCATTATATTATATGTAACATCAAAAGGTTTATATATATATATATATATATATATATATATATATATATATATATATATAAGACAAGTCAATCGAACCACTAATATGCCTCATTGACAAAGCCGATCTGTAAGGAGAGTTTAAGGAAGCGGCCTATAAAATGACCGTCATTCGGTATCCACTCTTACCCACCACTCCCTTGATTGGTGGAGGGTCGTTGGCCGAGCGGGTTTGATAGGACACTTAATTCTCATTAATAATTATAATGAAATTAATAAAGTAACTAAATGTTTTTTCATAAATTCCCAATCTTAGTTACTTTAGGAAAAATGTGAAATTGATGCTATTCCATGAAATTACAGATTGCACTTTATATAAGTCATTAGTGGAGCATGTGTGGTTAATCGGCACACTAATATGGACTAATAAAGGGTGGCAATGGGTGTCTCGTAGATTATCATAGATTGATGGAGCGTGTGGGGCTAACACACATTAATTTGATGATAAATGAAATCAAGAGTACTAAACTAATTTTCATGGTTATTCACATCTTGTTTGTGATCCTTGGTATCCCAATCACAAATGAAAGAGCATAATCAAGATTAAACATGCCATTGAATAGTTCAATGAATCTCAAAAGATCTAGGAATTTCATTTGAAACCTAATTCGTTTAAATTTTTGTTTTCATGGTGAAATTGGTAAATTATCATCTACCTACCTTTATTTATTTCACAATTAGATTACGAAATCCGTTTTCCATCTTGTAAAATATCTAGTTGGATCCTAGCTTTAATATTTGATTTGGGTGTTATATTAAGGAGTCTTCTTATCTAACTAAAACTTGTACTTGTTCTTTTTCAGATGTCAACTCCCAATGATGCTTCTGTTTCCTCCTCCAACAACTTCTCATTCTTGAACATCTGCTTGGGGGTTACCTTTGATGGCACCAATTACAATGATTGGATGCGAAACATAAAAATGGCTCTACGTTTCGAGAACAAAGATTTTGTGGTCGAAAAGGAACTGCTCGAGGTTGATGACACAAAAGCTACTCTTGAAAAGCTAGCTGAGTATAGGAGACACTACAATGATGCTACCAAAGTGGCATGCATCATGATAGCTACTATGACTCTTGAGCTATAAAGGTTCTATGAGGATTACTAGCCATACAAGATGAACAAGGACTTGGTGGAAAAATACCACCAATAAGCTCAATAGGAAACGTATGAAGTAGTAAAGTCCCTCATTGAAGGGTTATGAGCATTGTAACACTCCTATGGTGTATATGTAGCCCTAGATGCTTTGGATCTATGTTTTCTCTATTATACATGCATACATTCAATATTCCAAAGCATCATCCTAACTAGCATACAATGAAGCATAAACCACATGAAATACAAGTTAGATGACATACATTTTAGTGTAGTTGGAAGCCTTGAACCTTTTAGAGCTTAGCACCAATAGTATGAATGCCTCAAATGGAATCATAACACATCTAGGACAAAGGATGACTTGAGAGAGGAAGTCTTACACTCAAAATTGGCTATGGCTCTCCAAGAACACATGCATGGGGCGATTTCATGAGATAGGGGTTTCTTATATAGTGTGGCAACATTATGGTTACACCATGTAAACCCTAATGTGCATGACTTTCCATATTCTTCATGGTCCATGGGTTTAGTTATCCATGGGTCACCACATGGGTTTATCCCAACATAAAGAACTATGGATCATAAGCCCACATTACAAGAATGAATGATTTACATAATCAATCCTCATATATTTAATTAGTCTCTTTTGATCACAAAATTAATTCCAAATTAATTCTTGATCACTACTAATTAAATAATATGATTTCATATTAATATATTAGAACTTATAATATATGAATAAATCATAAATAACCTCTTCTCAAAAGTCCATCCTATCAAATTTGTCCTAATGATATACAACCCAAATGGACTACGCTACTCTCGGGTCAAGTACATACCAATATAGTTATGGACTTAGACACTAATCCAACAGTCACCCACTTGGATAAGTCTAATAACTATTATTGCAAGTATGACTCCATAACCCGACTAGCAATCGTAGCTCTTAAAAGTCGTTGTCGAACTCTGATGTAGTCAATGACGCCTCCATTAGATAAGGGATCATATATTCCTCCATTATAGATATCATATAGACTGAGATGTGGATTATAATCATTCTCTTTATCCATCTGTTGTTTCCTGATTTCCAATTTATGAAGACGACTAATTGAACTAATAAAATTAGTCCAGGCTTGGCCAAGCACTTAGAGGTGTCATCACTAAATCATCAAGGGCCCACATATATCGCTTTTATCCACATAGGGTAAAACAAACGGATAAACTTCAATCCAAATGCTTGCTTGTAGTTACTCACCAAATTACACACAACAATATCTTTTATAACACCAAGTTACTGGTGTGTTTACATACGTCAATGTGCAATCGACTCACAACTACAACTCACATGTCTCCGTTTCAAGAATATAAGATATTATCGTCTCACAATCACTTGTGATAAAATACATGAAGTGATTAAGATGAGCGTAGGTTGAATCCAATACTCGAATCTTATTCCAGGAACACTCATGAACACTGCAGTTATGTCTTAGACAAACTACAGACCCATTCATGACAGTCTTGCCTCAATACCTACTTCCAAAGTATGATCGATTGTGGATGGTTTGAATAAACTAGTTATTTGGGAAGTCAAAACATGCAAAGTGAAACACAAGAACAATACTAATCCTATATGGCCCCAAAACGTTTGAGTCATATTGATTACTCATTATTCATTGTATAATGTTTCGAATGATCAACTTAACACTTGAATTAAAACAGTAGTTATGCCATGCTCCAAGAATGCATACTATGTTTGTCTAAACAATGGTTATGCCATGCTCTAGGCATGCACACTATGTTTGTCTATGGTCCTTACTTCGTGAAATAGATCAATTGAAAAACATTTCAGTGATGCTCATTTCACAATTCCAAATCCTTATTGCAAGTGTAAGAATTCCAAATTCTTGTCACTACTAGAAAATATTAGATTCTAAACTATCATGCAATGATTCTTTTGTAATGTATAGGTACCAAAAGTCACAGAGACTTGACCAATGATATTACAACATGTTCCTTTGGAGATTGTTACACGACAATTCCATGGAAATGAAGTCTCAAATTCAAAGTACATTCCTTTGAACATCCTTCTTGCATAAAAGTTTCTAACTTTCTCATCTATTCTTCAACTCCCAATATAGAAACATTCGATATTTACAATATGGAAATTCATTATTAATAGACTCATGTCTATTCTTAATAATGTCAACATGGTCCATCCATTACTATACTTCCAACTATACTTACGCAACGAACACTTGGCGAACCTTAGATTGTCCTTAATAGTTGTTTAACCACTTTAGTCATATCTGGTTCTAGTCCTTTTTCCCACTTAATGTCCTAGGAATTTGGAAAATTTTAGAACGGATAAATATCATAGCACATATAATCGATCCTATACCCAAATCATATTGTACACGATTCATAAAGACATGATGCCTAACCAGTCTTTTGCTACAATATTTCTATTTGCCATGTTCTCATAATTCGAATTGTGAAAAGAGATGTCGTAATCATAATTGAATTTTGATAATGCAATTAACATAATCAGGACTAAATTTGATTAAAATCTCGCAATCTAAGCTTTTAGTTTTGAAATGAAGTATCATTTTCTCTCCCTTAATTATAGCAAAACAACTTTTGAAACTCTGCAACTTGCAAATTAGACTTTTGTTTTCTATAACTAACATTGCTAACTTGCAACATTTACCATAATTGATTATGCTCCCACTAGCATAATAATTATTATCTTACTAGCATAATACTTATGCTCCCACTAGCTTTGACATGTAGTCAGAAATCAGATGGACTTCTAAAAATCAATACTTATTGACTTTCATTACCAAAGTTCAGATTTCTGACACGAGATGCTTTGATAAAAATTTATCTAGGCCTCTCAAGCTCATACACCTTTCCTTAGATAGCTCACATGTGTGTCTAAACTATTTAAGAACTTACACCAATAAGTATCAAATGTTTAGACATTTTTCCATTGCTCACAATTCGAATTATGAAAAGGGATGTCGTAATCATAATCAAATTTGAGAATGAAAATATCACAACTGCTATCTCCTTGAAATCTACTTAGTGAAAGCGTTTCCTCACCATCATTTTCATGAATCAAAGAGAAACCTTATGACACTTAGATTTTATGGTGTATGTGTTCCTATCCATGTGATTTTGTCAAACCATAATCAAAAGAAAAGATTAGTGAAAAATCCAAACTCTTATGGACTGAACTTGTTCAATCTTAATTTTTTGCCGCTTAGCAGCACAAGGGCCTACCATGTCTTCCAAGTTGTTAAACAGCTCACCTTGACTGATCAATGAAACTTTCAATGATCCAGGTGCTTTGCTTTATGCAAACAATTGAGAACTCATAGAACTCACATGCATAGCCAACTTTAACTAGAATGGGCACAAAATAAAGAATATGTCAACACGATAGGTTACAAACCTCAAGTCGTGTGCTAGTGATAAACAATAGGTTTTATTCTTGATTAGTTCTTGAAACTTGTCAAGATCTTTAAGACTCCCACTACCCTCTTTACATATAAGATTCTCTTGTCATGAATCACTCCTTAACAAAACAAATATTCAAGAGTTAGTATGGATTCTCATCAAGACAAACACTTCCCACAAGTGGCCTTTAGTTGATCTTTGTCCTTACCAAGACATCACAACATACCAATTTCAAATGTACAAGATAAAAAATACTTTATTCCACATTAGATGAGTGTTTTAGACCTTCTTATGATTATGTCACTCAAGGTTAGAATCTTGGAGTATGACTCTAAGAATCGTTTTGGAACGAAGTATGATTCACGTTAATTGATTTAACCATTTCAACAATTCACAATTCCTCTTCTCAGTCATGTAAATGCACTAAGATGTTCTTAGAGGCTCAATTGTGATATGGTTTTCCATAATCATTAAGATGAAAATAAAACACGATACTAGAGTACTCTCCATCTTTTTAGATTGGAGAAACTTTTATCCTTCTGCTTAATTTGATTCTACTCATTCGTTTTGCTATAGATTGAAACTATTACAATGTTTCAGAATTATGCTTAAACTTGTAAGCATAACCATATTTACTAAACTTTAGTAAATCATGACGAATAGTCTTTTCATTCTTTGTGGTGGACTTGACCAGTGCACAAGAATGTGTACTCTATCATTTAGTCCTTCACTTGACTCACATATACATGTGATCAAGAAATTAGTCTTAATTTGCCAAATATGAAAATTCTCATTCATCATACAATACAACTTGCATGATTCCAAGTTTCTGCTCAACTGAAACTTGGGTGATGAGAATCTTTCCTTATTTGGTAAAATTTTACACTACCACAATTGAAAGAATCAAATCGATATTGCTAAAATTAGAAACATACAAACACCAATTTTCACAAATGCCATTGCGAGATATAATAAAATAAAACAATTTTTTTTTATTTCTTTATGAAGTGCAGAAAAAACTTTTCCTTACAATGCAATTTCAAATGAAAACTATGCTATTACAAGTTTCTAAGCAATCTATCATAACTCCTAAGCAGCAACTCAAAAATTCGATCTTCGAACCATGCGATCGGAATCCATCTTTGTGGTCAGATTCAACATACTCTTACTTTTAAGCTTCCTTCTCTTTTCTTCGATTCTATAAAACATCAAGATGCGACCTAGTCACATCATGTATTAAGAATCAACAATTAGGAACTTAATAGAGTTGGATAGTAGACTACTTGGAGCAGAGTCAAACTTTTCGATTCTACCTTTTCTCAGATCTTTCAGGTAGTCAGGGAAGCTTTGCAACCAATGCCACTTCCCTTGGCAACATAAACATATGGACTCTTTGGGAATGGTACACGGGACAATCTTAGACTTAGCCTTTCTCTTTCACTTGGAAAGAGAAATCTTTTTTGGACTTCCAATGTTTCCATTGTAAATGTCCATGGAAGTTTGGGGAGTAGATCTTCCAATCAAATTTGCTTTTCCAGTGTGCCAAATCATTGATGATTCAACAGCAACAAGCAAATATGTAAGATCAATAAAGGTCATGTCGTGGTCTGCCATATAGTAGTCCTTAATGAACTCAATATATGGCTTAGGAAGTGATTGAAGAACCCACTCAATAGCCAACTTACTTGATACTTCGACACCCGACTCTCCCAGCTTGTCAATATGTAACTTCATCCCCATGACGTGAGCATATACCGACTTTCCTTCCTGCCAATAGGGCTTTGAGTGACCTAGAACTTGTGGGTTATGGAGAATTATTAGAGGAGGTGAAGGAAGTGAAATATGACTTCCATGATTCAATCGTGGAATATCATCTTCAAGAGGAAAGATTATTCCAAAAGATTTGGGAAGACCATAGTTGTCTGAACTAGACATGTACAATCGGAGAAATTCAAGTTAGTTGATTTAAGTCCTTAATATAACACCCAAAAGAAATATTAAGGCTAGGACCCAATACAATAATTTACAATTTGGAAGAGGGATGCCGTAATCCGATTGTAAACTATTAGAAGGTAGGTAAACGACGATTTACCAATTTCCACCACAAAAATCGAAAGGAAACTTTAGGTTTTAAGTGAATTGAAATTTCAAGATCTTTAGAGATTCATTGAACTTTTCAATGGCATGTTTAAATCTCGATTGTGCCCTTCAAGTTTGTGACTGGGATGCCGATGATCTCAAACAAGGTGTGAATAACCATGCAAATTAGCTTGGTACATTCAATGCTACAACCACCTAATCAATGTGCCGGTTAACCACGCACGCTCCATTGATCTATGATTAACATCAAGCTACCCTTTACCACACACGGTCAGTCCAAATTAGTGTGCCAGTTAACCACACACACTCCACCAACGACTTAACAAGGTGCAAAGTGCAATTTCATGGGTTAGCACCATATTCACATTTTCCTAAAGTAACTAAGATTGGGTATTTATAAGTGTTTAGTTACTTTATATTTATCATTATACTTTTAATGAAGGAAGAATTAGAGTCCTATCCTACCCGTTCGGCTAACGACCCTCCACCAGTCAAGGAAGCGGTGTGTGAGAGTGGACACTTATTAAACTGCCATTTTATAGGCAGTAGCCTTATACCCCCCTTATAGACCGACATCGTGAATAAGGCATACTAACGGTAAGACTGACATTACTCTTATACATATATAAATATTTAACCTATAATATTATAATAGTATAAGGGTTGAATTTTATACTTTTAAAATTCTAAGGTTTGGAACGAAATGTGTTAAAAGAAGACTCTACATTTACATATTCCAATACTTGAGGGCAAGTTTTAAACTATATAAAAACCTTTGGAATCCATAACATATGATTTTAATATAGGCTTTAATGAAAAGACTCTTGGAAATCCATAACATATGATTTTAATATAGAGTTCATAAAAACATTTATGGAAAAAACTTTTCAAGACCATAACCTATGAATTTAATGAATTATTTTAAAAGAAAAACTTTTCTTTTTCCATAACTTGAGGACAAGTTATGGAGTACATTAAAAGCCATAAAGACCATCAAATAAACTAACAAGCATGTCAAATAATGTTCGTGATTTAGATTAAATTCATATGAACAAGATAATTCATATCAAACAAATTTTAAGTAATTAGCAAAATCATATACTAATACAAAACATGAAACTTTGACAATTATCTTATAAATTGGATAAACATGATCATTACCACATCAAAAATAGGTTTATAAGTTCAAAAACAGCTTAGGGTAATGATCTTAGTCTAATTCTAGCCAAAAACATCGAAAATCTGCATTTTGGAGCACCAACTCGTCGAGTGCAAGAACAAAATCGACGAGTTGGTCAGAATTGTGCCTGGACTCGGCGAGTCCCCCAGTGGACTCGGCAAGCCCACTTTCCAAAACAATAAAAATCAAATTTTCAAGCTTAAACAACAAGTAGCATCAAGTATAATTGAAAACAACCCTAGGCTTTGATACCACTAAAGGGGTTTGAGCATTATAACACTCCTATGGTGTACATGCAACCCTAGATGTTTTGGATCTATGTTTTCTTGATTATACATGCATACATTCAATATTCCAAAGCATCATCCTAACTAGGATACAATGAAGCATAAACAACATGAAATACAAGTTAAATGACATACCTTTTAGTGTAGTTGGAAGCCTTGAATCTTTTAGATCTTAGCACCAATAGTATGAATGCCTCAAATGGAATCACAACACATCTAGGACAAAGGATGACTTGAGAGAGGAAGTCTTCCACTCAAAATCGGCTATGGATCTCCAAGAACACATGTATGGGGCGATTTCATGAGATATGGGTTTCTTATATAGTGTGGCAACATTATGGTTATACCATGTAAACCCTAATGTGCATGACTTTCCATATTCTTCATGGTCCATGGGTTTAATTATCCATGGATCATTCATGGGTCACCACATGGGTTTAGCCCAACATAAAGAACTATGGATCATAAGCCCACATTACAATAATGAATGATTTACATAATCAATCCCTATATATTTAATTAGTCTCTTTTGATCACAAAATTAATTCCAAATTAATTCTTGATCAATACTAATTAAATAATATGATTTCATATTGATATATTAGAACATATAATATATTAATAAATCATAAATAAACTCTTCTCAAAAGTCCATCCTATCAAATTTGTCCTGATGATATGCAACCTAAATGGACCATGCTACTCTCGGGTCAAGTACATACCAATTATAGTTATGGACTAAGATACTAATCCAACACTCATCACCAACAAAATAAAAGACGGAGAGTCTGTCAGCAGCCACATGCAACGAATGCAAAGATATGTGGAACACTTGGTGGAGCATAATGTGAACTTTGATGATGAATTGACTATTGATATAGTCTTGCACTCATTGCCCAGTTGTTATGATCAGTTTATCATGACTTATGATTTGAACAACCAATTGTTATTGATATAGTTTTTACAACCTTAATATTGGACAAGCATTACAATTCAAAATCTATCTATAATTTATACCATCATTTTTCTAATATGTGTGCAGAAGGTATCATCCTTTTTGGGGTGAAAACATATTTCAGTTTAACTTCATAACAAAGTGTTGACAATAAGGACTCTAATCTTTTGGTAAAGTTAAGTTGTTAGTTAATCTTGACCTATCCCAGAATGGGGTGTTCATAGACATACATGTAGTATGTATTCTTGGAAAAGAATTACACCAAGGTTAAATGTTTCTTAAATGCAGTGTGTTTTCTAGTTATACAAAATGGTTGACATGTGCTTAAGTTAGGTAATCAAAATGATTTATATGTTCTTAAGTGTGTTCATGGGAGAGTATGAACATATCAAGCTAGTATTTACATCAAACAATAGGTAATCGTAGATGAGGTGAGGATGATAGTATTAGTGAATAAAGTTAGAGTAACTTCTTTAATTATGATAATATCTATTAACTCATGGTTTCAATGATACACAACTCTGATTTTTGGTCATCAAAAGTCAAAGATGTCCTTTGAGGAATGTTTAATTGAATAAAACAGATCTTTGTTTCATAGTTTATGGCAAGAATATCACTATCCGACTTCTTGAGCATGTAATTTATTCATTTTTTTGTATGCCCTATATATGTGTCAAGAATTCATCTATAGTCAATGCATTTCACCTTAATGATTGGTAGCTACTTAGCTTTGATTATAATGTAGTGGCTACATGGTTGAGAAGTGTGTAGCAATGTTGATTATGATGGGATGTGCGGAATAATAATGATCTAGTGAATCATCATACAAATCAAGAGCACATGGAGTAAATAAATCTTGTTAAGCTCTTATTAGATCTAGAAAGAACATACATAGTGGGTCTTGTACAAATTCTATCTCTAGTCTAACACTCCAAATGGTTTCCTTACATAATGGGAGCCAATCACTTCCTTTTTATAAGAAAGACTCAACCCATTTACACATACAAGAGGGTAAGCCTAAACACTCCACATCCAAGTCTGACTTTGCACCCTAACATTCTCCCCCTCAAAGTTAGGATTAAATGTCCTGACTTCAATATCAAACGAGCTCGTGCGATCAAGACCAAACTTCCCCTCTAAGTAACACCGGTCTTCAAACCCATAAATGAATACCCGAAGCTTCGAATACCCACTTTTCATTCTCCTATTTTTATAATCATAAAATGATTATAAAACCCATTAAGGATGAGAAGCACCCGAGGATTAATCTTCACAAAACTCACCCTTGATGTGTACCACAAATGAAACACTCGAAAAACTTGCACGCAAAAACGATCACAGAAAAGCCTCGAAAAAATTCTAATTTGTGAAAATTTTCGACTTTTGGGTAAGATTTGCAAGATTTTCCAAAATATAGGTAAAAACTGTCATTTTCTAAATTCTACAGGGACCCGTTGCGCCAAAAACAACTTAAGATGCGAAACATTTCCCCATTTGCGAAACTGGCCATAAAGTGTAAATTTGCACCAACTACAGGGACTATATGTGTAAAATCTTCAATTTCACAACTTTATTACCCCAAATTCGAAATAGGGTATATTCTTAACCATTCAAAGGGAATTCGAAAACGAAGCCATTCGAACACTGAATAGTGAACAATAACATCTTAATCATTCAGTTTGTTCTTCCCTTGCACGATTACAAGGCTTCGTTATCACAAGGGTTCCCAAAGCCATCAACATCAAAATCATCGCTTTGCTTTTTAGTTTCAAAATCTTTCGAAATCAAAACAGCAATCGATTCAACAATCAATTCCCAGTGAACCACTCCAAAACAAATTCATTCGATTAAAACTTAAACCCATTTATCGATTGTCGATACTTTGTTCGATTCACCAAAAATTGTCGATCATTAACCAATGAACCTTGATTTCAACTGTTTGTTAATCGACTCCAGATTAACAATCAACATCGACCCTCGACCCATCAAATCTTCAAAATCCAAGGTTTCGATTTTACTGTCAAAATTCCAAGTCGATACCAAGAAATAAACCCACATCGACATCCAACTTGTTGATCATTGACATCTCGTTCCCTATTACCAGACCCTTCGCACATCGAATGCTAACCTTGCGACTGTAACACCATTCAATTCCAAAACTATTACCAGTCATCAAAGTTACAAATCGAGATTGAATCCAAACTGAAATCAAATTAGCCTTCGCTATTGCTACAAGGATTCTCGACTAATAAAAACAATCGACATCCAATTCTTAACCATTCGACCTTAGAACTGCAATCAAATTCAAAGGATTGTCGATTTCAACACTTTTGACAATCAATCCCAACTGATTTTGAAATCAATCAACCTAAGCAACGAGCATTCAACATCTAATAACATTAACTTTGACTTTCTAATTTTGACCCTGATAAACTGTTATGAACGATCACCCAATCGATTTCTTCCAAATCAATTTTCAAATAAAAAATACCGATTCAATAGACTCATCTTGTTCTTGATTGATCATCCAATGTTCATCATTAAACATCATAATAAATTCGATTCGGTTCAGTCAACACATCCGATTCATAAATTGAATCGTGATAAAGAGAAAAATAGTATGACGACTAAGATCGAGACTCAAAATCAAGAAATCGATCACAATTTTCAATCGATCAAACCATAATCTTATGGACGAATGATGAATCAGACGCGAACCAATTAAGATATCGAGACATGGGCTTAAAGGTTGGGCATGAACAGTAAACAGTAGACAGATTAAATGATTGGGCTCAATCAAATTAAATGAACAGTAACTGAATGAGTGATTTGGATCAATGAATTGTAATAGATTAAATCTTTTGGATTGGGTTTGATCTAATTTTTTTTTATTGGATCACTAATTGGGTTGAAACGGATTAGATCCTACGAAACAAATCGATCAAAATTGAAAAACATAAAGTATGAATCGGAATCATGGATGTTTTGGAATCCATTTGAGAATTTGTGATACATTTTTGACGAATCGAGTTCCATTTTCAACGAACAAATCAAATTTAGAAGATCTTGGTTCTTTTGCTGGAACGAGAATATCTCCAATTTGAATATTGTACCACCCATTATGCGTGATGTACAACTCGTTCTTCATGTTCTTCGTGTTCTTCAACGATCCAAGAACATCTTCATAAGAACCACCAATATTTTTGGGTTTTGACTTCAAATTCAATGCAACAATTAGAGATTGTTGCTTTTGAAGCTTTACAACAATATTTGACGATTTTTGTGAATAAACCCACTTTTTCTTCCGTTTAATCTTCTTCTTCTTTTTTCTTTCTCATCTTTTTGCATCTTGAAGATTTGATTTCAAGAACAAGTTCATTATTGACAACTTCAACTTTGCAAGTTTGAATCAAATCTTTTGGATTTTGATACTTGTGAACTTCTTGGATTAACGACTTTTGATAAGGAATCATTCCTTCAAATAAATCACAAGAACACAAAATATCATCGGTTTGAACTCCAATCAAGCAAAAAAAAATTTCATCTTCATTAGAATCAAGTTGAACTCCTTTTTCTTGAACATCAAGAACACGATGATCATCATCAAGAATATGTTCCTGAGCTTGACGACAATCTGCATAATATTCAAGTTTATTGCTTCCATATTTACATTCAGCAAGAGGAATTCCTTTTATGATTTCACGTTCTTTCTTATTTGTTCATCTCTCATGATACGTTGGAATCAATAGATCAAACAAATCTTTGGTTTGATAAATTAGATGACTAATTAATTCTCCAACCTCATTCTTTTCTCCATTTGAAATGAGTGTATCTTCACTTTTTAATCCAACAATCAAGCAATAAAGAAGGGATTCAAAAATATATTCACCTAGAAAATCTTCATTATGTATCAACCATTTCTCCATAATTTCTTCTTCCTTTCAAATCAAACGATATGAACTTGAGTTTTCTAGAGAGAGAAAGTGATAATCAAGGAAATCTCTAGAGAGAGAAAGTAAATGTGAACCAAATTCTAGTGAGAGAAAGTGGTACAAACAAGTATTCTAGAGAGAGGAAATCGAATTATGGATCAAATCAAGGAAAAATTCGATTTCTTGAACACAAAAACACTCTCTAAACACGAAGATCAATAAGAACATGAATAATCACCAAATCAAGAATGGCATCATGGATCAATTCTTGATCAAATCAAGAACAACCGCTCTGATACGAATTGTAGTAGTGTTGAATATGATGACATGTACAGAATAAGAAAGATCTAGTGAATCATCATACAAATGAAGAACACATGGAGTAAATAAATCTTGTTAAGCTCTTATTAGATCTAGAAAGAACATATGAAGTGGATCTTGTATAAATTCTCTCTTTAGTCTAACACTCCAAATGCTTCCTTTACATAATAGGAGTCACTCACTTCCTATTTATAGGAAAGACTCAACCCATTTACACATAAAAGAGGGTAAGCCTAAACACTCCACATCCAAGCGTGACTTTGCACCCTAACAAAGTGGCATAACTTAATCAACACATATGAACACCTTAGACTCTACTTTAGGTTGTTATGTAATGTTGATTTTATGTTAGGCTGGTGGGTGTGGTGCCAGACTTTCCACAGTTGTAACGTCCTATGTATAATAACATAAAATTTTCGTTTTTATATTAATAAATTGTTAATACATATCACTTACCTAAAACCAAGGTAATCAAGATTTATTAAAACATCATCAAATTAGAGTAAATCAAAGAGTGTGGAAACATGTGGTGTGTGCTCTACAAATCATCCAAAGCTCTTCTATTTGAAAACCGAAGAACCGAAAAGAAAAACTAAAAACCATAAGCACAAATATTAGTGAGTTCCCAAGATACTACACACCAAACATACATAAATCACATAATGGGCCCGCGCCATCCATCGGGCCTCACCCGGTATCGTTTCCCACTCGGCCTTGGGCCCCGCTCGACATCGAGCCCGGCTCAGCTTCGGCTTCACCCAACATCAAGCCCCACTCGGATTAGAATTATGTCAATCACCAGGTCTGCCTGACATTGGGCCCCGCTTGATACACACATAATCATATCACCATATAATCATATAAACATACAATCTTACTATCCTAGGAAATAATCACAAAGACCAAAGCATACCATACAGTCATCGATCCCCGCCCGACATCGGGCCTTACCGGTAAGCATAAAAACATATACTAATAACTAGCATACAATATATTCATCAGGCCCCGCTTGGCATCGAGCCTTGCCCGATAAGCATACCATCACACAACACATCCAAGAGTCACGCAGGCATCTAGCATCCTAAATAAACCATGGGCCGACATTGGTGTATTCGACCCACTAAACCTAGTAAGGAAACTCACCTCGCACTACCGAATCACATAGATAATCCCTGACTGTTGGCTAAAAGATCCCCAAACTATCAATATCAAATAACATTCAATTAATAACTGGATTCTAATCCAAACCATCATACCATTACTACGGGAATGACCAATTTACCCCTTACCTAGTTTGGATCAAGACTTAAGCCCAAACTTAATAATCCAAAAGGCCCAATACTAAATTAACCATCCAAGGCCTAATTCATGGCCTAAATTTCCAAATTGGGCCCAAATCCCATTGTAACCCTTCACAAAAAATTATCAACCCAAAACCTGATGGCCCAATAGGGCCTAAGACAACTAATCCCAAAGATGTCCCAAACCGAAGGCCAACATCAAAATCCAATACTTCTACGTACGCGGGGTGTACCATACTGTGCGCTAAGCGTACATGCTAAATGGCTAATACGCCGTGCATATAGACTTTTACGCCCAACATACTCACCCAAAAGCCAAAACCTTCCTTAAGCACTTAATGCTTAAGACTAGAAGTCCAAAACACAGATCTACTTCTTAATAAACATCTATAACCATAAAGTCACTGACTTGGTGACTTTGCATGCCCCAAAAGACCCAACATCAAAATATATCACTTCACTTTCATTAAATGGACATAATCTCACGCATGGCTGATTGTAAACCTTAAAGGTGAAAACTTTATGGACTTTGAACCTCAGAAACACCAAGAGTGGCAACTCATAACTCCTGGAGTGGTGCCCAACCACTAGATCTCATTCATGGGGCCAAAAAGCATTCAAAACCCATATAGACTAGATCTAAGTTTCTAATGAGCAAGGTCATAGCTTTTTACCTCAAATACGCTGGATATGAGGTAGAGAATCAGGATCCACAAGCTCTTCCTTGATCCACAACCTTGCACCAAACTCCTTCTTCTTGAATATGAACCAAAACACACCACGATGCACACAATGAGCTCAAATACACAATAATGGATGCTAAGGGACGATTTCTAGGGTTTTGGGGTCTTGGAGGCTGGTAAAGAGGCTAAAGACTTAAAGTGCTTATATATGGTACAACACCCGTAATTAGGGTTTTCACTTACTCCTCGTACGCCCCACATACTCCTCGTACACCCAACGTACGAGGTCTCGCATCCACGAACCACACCTCGTAGTACGCTAAGCATACACCAATGTATGCCTCGCGTATGGACCCTCGCACCAGTACGCCCTGCGTACTGCCTAGGTACGCCCCACTTACTAGGGTTTTCCGTTAAACCCTAATATACTCCAAAGGCCATAACTTCCTCATTATAAATCTAATTTCGACAATCCTTATATCCATAAAAAGGTAACGAGAAGCTTTATGCTTTAATCAACTCATACTTGCCTCACAATTTCCCGAACAAATAATCAATTTCCATAAAAGCTCGAGCTGAGATATTACCAAAATACCCTTTGGCTCCAAAACACAAACCGAACACCCGGATGATCTAAATTACATCATCCACCTCCAAATGAGCCCAGATCTCAATTCCTCAAGGGTCCTAAGTCTGCTAATACCCAATCCTTGATCACCACCCCGAAATGAGAAACGATTCAAAATAGAGCGTTACAACAGTCCATGTAGGCGCCACGTCATTTTTGTCACACTTCAGCTAAAATTTGCCAATTGTTAGGCGCGGGTTGCTAGATTTTCCATGCTATATATATATATGTGTGTGTGTGTGTGTATATATATATATATATATATATATATATATGAGTAGGATCAAATGAGAACACCTAAAAGGTTGAGAACGTGAGAACAGATCTAATCCCTCTAAATGTTAAAATCAAAGGTTAATATTAACGGGCCATTTATATAAATTCTGAAAGTCATAGGATTAAACTGTAACTTCTTAATTAACTAAAAGGGTACTATAGTCATTAGGTTTTATATTATTTTTATTAGCTCCTAAAATCTCTCTCTCTCTCTCTCTCTCTCTCTCTCTCTCTCTTTCTCTCTCTCTCTCTCTCTCTCTCTCTCTCTCTTTCTCTCTCTCTCTCTCTCTCTCTCTCTCTCTCTCTCTCGTTTCCCTTAAACCCTAATCGATGGAAGCCAAAACTAAAAAAAACGTACACCTCTTCCCTCTCATCTATCCACTGCCGACTTTTGAGTTTTCTTCAACCTAGCCGCCACACAAGACACAAAAACACCACCATTGCCATCTTCACAGTCGAACCCGCCGACAACACCACCGCCACCATCATCATCACACAACAATAATCTCCACGCCTCTATCAATAGATGGGGAAATTAGGCCTACCATTACCATATGATATGGAATGCATGAAGATGGCCATGTTAAAGCATGAAAAAACGTTCAAACAACAGGTAATAATAAATATCTAAAAATTAAATAAGTAGTTTTGTTTGACGATTATTATTATCATGTGTGAATCAATTTTGTTTTAATCTGTTCTTTTATATAGAAGGTATATTAGCTTCATAGTCTATATCAAATCCAAAGGTCGCTGATGAAGAACGTGCAAAGAAACATGTAGAATCAAGAAACATGGAGCTTGAAAAATGGAAGAATAAGCTACGATTACAATTTCTACATCAACAAGCTTCAAAACGAAGATTTGGAACTTGAGCCAACAAGGTTCTGAGAGTTCTTCCATATGGGTTTTTGTGGAGGTCCTTTGGAGTTGTTTGAGAAGATGAAAGGTGAAAATTTTGAGCTAGAAGAGAATGAACAATTGTATCATGCTCAATATTTTTTAGATGTAAGTTATATTATTTTTTGACTATTTCATTTATGTTAGAATGTTTTTTTATTTTTTATTTTTTTTTAATTTTTATGAATAGCAGTGTATTCATTTGTGAATAACAGTACATTCATGTGTGAATGAATGTATTTATTTATGATTTGAGGTATTCAATTATTCATTTGTGAATAATAGGGTACTTAGTAGTGTATTCATTTGTGAATAACAGTATAATCATATGTTAATGAGTGTATTTGTTTATGATTAGAGGTATTCTTTTTTTTTTTTGAAAAAATGATAATTTTTTATACTCTTTTTATTTTCAATTGATTAAAAACGGAAATTGGATTACTTGTAAATTGATGTGTATTCATTTGTGATTGGAGTAGTATCATGTTTTTTGAAAGAAAAATCATTTGTGAATACAAATGTATTGATTGGGGGTTAGATTTCAATTCATTTTTTTGAAAAAAAAACGTGAAATAGGAGAAAATTTTGCTTTTTTAAGAAAAAAATAATAATTTTTTTCAGTTTTAAAATAAATTTTGGTAAAAATGTTTTTTACATTCCATTAATAAGAAAAATGAAAAATCGAATATTTCTTTCTTTTTTGGTAACTCATCCTAAATTTAAGGGAATTTGATTGAATTTTATTTTATTTTAATTTAATTAAAACATACAATTACTAATACGCCCTTATATATTGATTGGTCCAGAACTGTTCTCGCGTTCTCAAACTTTTAAGTGTTCTCATTTGATCATTTCCTTATATATATATATATATATATATATATATATATATATATATATATATATATATATATATATATATAACCCTAAAAATCATAAAAATGCATAAAATATACTTTATAGATCACAAAACTTTTTTTTTTTACTTTAAATATGAAAAAATCGTAGGTTTTTCTAAAATTCGTTGAAAAAAAATCAATTTTTTTGTTTTTTTTTTTCAAAATAAATTTCAACGAATTTTCCCTAAATGCTGCAATTTTTCCATTTATAAAGTGAAAAAAAAGTTTTATGAGAAATTGTATTTAATATTAAATATGCAACTTTAAAATGTGTTTGGAGGTTTGGAGGCGTGTAGTCGATCAAAACTCGGATATCAAGTTTGCAACTCATCAAATTTTTACATCTTATTAGAAGCTTATGGCTAGTTTGATTCTCATGATATAATTAATGCTTTGAATGTAAGTAAAAAAACACTTTGTATTTAAATAAAAATGTGGGTTTTAAACGAAAAAATATGTTTTATACGGTTTAAAATGTAATAAAAAAATATATTTATACGGTTTCAAATGGAAAATAGACAAAATTGAACAAAATTTGATAAATGATGTTCGATTGGAACAAAAAAAACTTAGTGTCAAAATTGAAATAAAAAATTAATGTAACATCCCAAAAATACGACCCAAAAATTTCGTTTTTTTTTTTTTTTTTTCAACATAACCAAAAACCATAATCTGAGTGTCATATCATAAACCATACATGATGTATCTCAAAATAATAATAAAAACACTATGCGGAAAACTGTATCATATCCATGTTATATAAAAATCAAGAACCAATCAACTCCCAGGATAAAAGCTGAAACTGTGGTGTGTGCGATGCCATCATCCCGAGCTCCTCTCTCTACAAGCAGAAGTACCTGAAACCAAAACTGAAACTGTAAGCACGAAGCTTAGTGAGCTCCCCCAAACTACCACATACCATACAATACATATAAATCACATACTGGGCCTTGCCCACTGCATCAGACCGAGGTCTGGAACTAGCTGCATCGGACCGAAGTCCGGAACTGACCGGGACCTTGTCCCCTGCATCGGACCAGAGTCCGGAACTAACTGCATCGGACCGAAGTCCGGAACTAACTGCATCGGACCGAAGTCCGGAACTGACTGCATCGGACCGAAGTCCGAAACTAACTGCATCGGACCGAAGTCCAGAATACATAACACAAATATGCTTGAATCACAAAGACGTCAAGCCAGCTAGCTACTACATCAACTAAAGACCGGAACTACTAATAATTACACGGGCCGGCATTGTGGCCGTAGACCCGTTCCTACTGAAGGGAGACTCACCTCGTGAACTGGCTGCTGAGTGAATAGCTTTGAGGGCTAACTGCTGCTGCTCCGGTATCTCCCCGGCTACAAGTCCATAAACATGCTCAATCAAATACTAAACACTGCACTGGGTAAAATGACTCTTTTACCCCAGGTCAAAGTCAACTCTCAGACAAAGTCAACTCTCGGACAAAGTCAACCCATAGTTGACTTGACTCGCCGAGTTGGGCCGCCAACTCGCCGAGTCCCTATTCTCACTCCTCGACTCAACTCGCTGCTACTCGTCGAGTATGGCATCAACTCGACGAGTACTCTCCCGATCCAAGAACTCAGACAATCTTCATCCGACTCGCCGAGTCCTATGAACAACTCGACGAGTTGTTCTTGAGCTTAAGAAGATTGCCTTGGACTCGCCGAGTTGTATGAACAACTCGCCGAGTCCCTCCATCACTGAGTCTACTCTCAACTCGCTGAGTCCACTCTCTAACTCACTGGATCCACTCGACACTGATAAAAATGAAGGAATCGGGGACTCGCGACCCAACTCGTCGAGTCGTTCTTCCCGACTCGTCGAGTTGCCGCCATGCAACTGACTTTTACTCGATTTTGTTTGAATCCAACACATACAATTGATAGATCTGAGTCCAATAAGCTGATTTACCACGTAAAGTTTCCAACTTTACGTGTACAACCTCATGAATAAGGGAAATAAGGCTAAAAGATGCACAAAGTGGGTAGATCTATGGTTAATATGCAAAGTAACTCCAAAAAGGCAGTAGATCTGGGCTCTACAACACCCAATCATTCAGATCTATAGATATCTCGACTTATTAAGGCATTCATGCAAACATAAGGCTTGGAACAAGCATCAACTAGATCCTAGGAGGGCTCTAATGGAGGTTTAAAGCATATAACAAGAGGGAAAATCCGAAAATACCTCAAATAACTCAGATTTGCCCTTGGATCTTTGCACTACACCTCTTCTCCTTGCTCCTTGCTTCTTCTCCTTCTTCAAACCTTCACAAAATGGCACAAAACACTTAGCTCACACAAGGGTGGATTAGGGTTCTTTCTCACAGTGTTCTCAGGGTGAGGGAGGCGAGAATGGGGCTATAATGTGACTTAAATAGTGGGCAACCCGGGGATTTAGGGTTTCACCCAGACGGATGGACTCGCCGAGTCAGGGATATGGACTCGCCGAGTCCCCGGCTCACACGTGCTCGAAGTCGCGACCCTACTCGGCGAGTCAGGCTATGAACTCGCCGAGTCCCTCTTGCAAAACTTCAAAATAAATACCAAGGAATTACCATACCGGACACGGGTCGTTACAATTCTCCCCCACTTATCTCAGACTTCGTCCTCGAAGTCTACTACGGCTGAATCTGTAAATAATTCTGGGTAGTGCTCCCTTATCTCCTCCTCAGCCTCCCACGTCCATTCAGACCCCTTCCGGTGCTGCCACTGCACCTTTACTAACTGAATTTCCTTGTTCCTCAGGGTCTTGGTCTTCCGGTCCAGAATTGCGACCGGTCTCTCAATATAATTCAGGCTGCTATCAACCTGAATATCCTCTAGGGGAACGACTGCTGACTCATCCACCAGACACTTTCTCAACTGAGACACATGGAAAGTGTTGTGGATCTGGCTAAGCTCCTCAGGAAGATTTAACCGATAAGCAACCCGACCCACCCGGGCCAAAACCCTGAAAGGACCAATAAATCTGGGACCCAGCTTGCCCCTCTTCCGGAACCTGATGACACCCTTCCAAGGTGAGACTTTCAGAAGGACCATATCCCCCACCTGGAACTCCAAGTCCGAACGCCTCCTATCGGCGTAGCTCTTCTTCCGACTCTGAGCAGTCTGCAGTCTACTACGGACCTGTTGGATCAACTCGGTCGTCTTGAGCACCACCTCTGTGCTCCCAATGACTCGCTGACCGACCTCGCCCCAACAAATCGGGGTCCTACACTTCCTCCCATACAGCATCTCAAAGGGAGGTCGATCAATGCTCGCATGATAACTATTGTTATACGAGAATTCCGCTAACGGAAGATACGTATCCCAACTGCCACCGAAATCTAGGACACATGCCCTAAGCATATCCTCGAGAGTCTGAATCGTCCTCTCGCTCTGCCCGTCTGTCTGAGGGTGGAAAGCGGTGCTGAAATGGAGACGAGTACCCATCTCGTCGTGGAACCGCTTCCAAAATCTGGATGTGAAACGGACATCTCGGTCTGACACCACCGACACCGGCACTCCATGACGTGCCACAATCTCACGCACATAGATATCGGCTAACTTCTCCGCCGATATACTCTCCTGGATCGGGATAAAATGGGCACTCTTCGTCAACCGATCCACTACTACCCATATCGAATCCACTCCACGTGCGGTCCGGGGAAGCTTGGTGACAAAATCCATGGTAATGTCCTCCCATTTCCACACGGGAATGTCCAACGGCTGCATCCTGCCGTGAGGCCTCTGGTGCTCCGCCTTGACCTTCCGGCAGGTCAGGCATCTCTCGACGTACCAGGTGACGTCCCGCTTCATGCAGGGCCACCAATAATCGGGTCGAAGATCTCGGTACATCTTCGTCGCCCCTGGGTGGATAGAAAACCGAGACTTATGAGCCTCATCCATCAACACTTGTCGTACTCCACCCCAGTACGGTACCCACACTCTCCCGTGAAGCGTCAACAAACCCCGACTGTCGTAATCAAATGAAGCTACTCGGCCCACGATCCTCTCACACTTCTGTCTCTCCTCCTTGAGACCTTCTACCCGAGCCTCCTTGATCCGCTCCAACAACGGAGTGATCACTGTCATCCTCAAACATAGATCCCTGATAGGGGCCGCCGATACCTTGCGGCTCAGGGCATCGGCCACCACATTGGCCTTCCCTGGATGGTATAGGATCTCACAGTCGTAATCCTTTAGCACATCCAACCACCTCCTCTGCCTCATATTCAGACTCGGCTGATCCATAAGATACCTCAAACTCTTGTGATCCGTGTATATAGTACAACGGACCCCATAAAGGTAATGCCTCCAAATCTTGAGGGCAAACACAACTGCCCCCAGCTCCAAATCATGGGTAGGATAATTAGCCTCGTGAGGCTTCAACTGTCTCGAGGCATAAGCTATCACATGGCCTCGCTGCATCAGAACTGCTCCCAAACCTGTGATCGAGGCATCACAATAGACTACAAAGTCCTCTACTCCCTCTGGCAAGGTAAGGATCGGAGCCTCGCACAATCTCTGCCTGAGGGTCTCGAATGCTGTCTGCTGCTCCGGACCCCAACGAAATACCACTGGCTTCTTGGTCAGTCGGGTGAGCGGCACTGCTATCTTGGAGAAATCCTGAATAAATCTCCGATAATACCCTGCCAACCCTAGGAAGCTCCGAATCTCAGATGGAGACTTCGGGACCTCCCACTGCATCACGGCCTCTATCTTGGCCGGATCTACCAGAATACCCTTCTGGTTGACGAGGTGACCAAGGAACTGCACCTCGCGCAACCAGAACTCACATTTGGAGAACTTTGCAAAAAGTCTCTCCCTCCTCAAAACCTCCAGCACCTCCCGCAGGTGCTCCTCGTGCTGCTCCTGCGTCTTGGAATATACCAAGATGTCATCTATGAACACTATCACTGACCGATCCAGCATCGGCCTACACACGCGGTTCATGAGATCCATGAACGCGGCTGGAGCATTGGTGAGCCCAAATGGCATCACCACAAACTCGTAATGACCATACCTGGTCCTGAAAGCAGTCTTCTGTACATCCTCATCTCTAACCCGCATCTGATGATATCCGGAGCGTAGATCGATCTTGGAGAACCAAGACGCTCCATGAAGCTGATCAAACAAATCATCTATCCTCGGGAGTGGGTAACGGTTTTTCACCGTTACCTTATTCAACTCCCGATAATCAATACACATACGATGCGACCCATCCTTCTTTCTCACAAACAGGATCGGCCCTCCCCAAGGCGAACTGCTCGGCCGAATGAAACCCTTGTCTAACAGCTCCTGCAGCTGTGTAGACAACTCCTGCATCTCAGGGGGAGCTAGTCGATACGGTGCCTTGGCTATCGGAGCCGCACCAGGGATGAGGTCGATCCTGAACTCAACCTGTCTCTCAGGAGGTATCCCCGGCAAATCCTCAGGAAACACGTCCGGGTAGTCTCGAACAATAGGAACATCATCAACTGTCGACTTGCCCTTCTCCCGGGCATCCAAAACGTAAGCTACAAAACCGGCGCAACCCTGCTGAACATAGCGCCTCGCCCTTGCGGCGGAACAAAAGGTCGGTCCTCGCTGTGGCCTCTCGCCCTGAATCACCAACTCTCCCCCACTGGGAGTGCGAACCCTCACTAGCTGAAGCTCACAATCAATCACCGCCCCATTGGGGCTTAGCCAATCCATACCCACAATAACCTTATTCCCTCGCAGGGGAATAGGTACCAGATCCACTGAAAACTGCTCATCAAATAACTGAAGAGAACACCCTCTGTGCACTCTACCGACCCTCACGGTCCTATCATTTGCTATCTCAACCTCTAATGGACAATCCAGCTCCCCTGGAGCTCTACTGAATCTCTTGCTAAGCGCAAGTGATACGAATGATCGGGTAGCCCCCGAATCGAATAATACCAAAGCAGAAATGCCGTTCACAGAGAACGACCCTGAATAAAACATACAATCATAAGCAACATTTAATCAATAATAATAAAGAGATAAAGGGAAGATACATACCCGTCACCACATCAGGAGTCGCTCGCGCCTCCTCTGCTGTCATCTGAAACGCCCTACTCTTCGCCACTGGCGCATCAGCTCGGCCCTGCCGGCCATCTGTAATCCTCAAGGTAGCAGGGGCAGGTGCAGCCACCTTCCCCGCTGCAGCTAAACTCGGACACTGGGACTTTTAATGTCCCCTCTGATTGCACTGAAAGCAAATCAGATCTGATGCTGCGACGGCAGTAGCAGGGGCCGTACAATCCCTACTCAAATGCCCAATCCGACCGCACTTGTAGCAGCCGGAACTCCCTGCCTTGCACGCTCCCTCGTGCAATCTCCCACACTTGCCACATCGACCGTGGCTCTGCTGACTCCTAGATCTGTGATCCGAAACCTTGGGCTTTTTGCCCGAACCGCCTGAACCCGAAACCGCCTCCGGTTTCCTTTTCTTCTCCATCTCGAGATCAATCTCCCTCTCCCGAGCCCTAGCAATCATATCTTCCAGCGTTTTACAGCTGGACCGGCTCACAAACTGGCGGATATCGCTCCGCAACATCTCATGATAACGGGCCTTCTTCATTTCCTCATCAGCTACATACTGAGGAACGAGAAGAGCCCTCTCCCTGAACTTGGCGGTGATCTCCGCCACTGTCTCTGTAGTCTGGGTGAGGTCCTGAAACTCCCTAGCTAGCTGTTGCACCTCAATGACCGGTGCAAACTCCGCCCTGAACCTGGTAGAGAAATCAGCCCAGGTCATGGCATCCAATGCTGCATCATCCCTAATGGCATGTCCGACCTCCTCCCACCAATCCCGTGCCCTGTCCTTCAGAAGACAGGACGCCAATCTGACCTTGTCCCCCTCGGGACATCTGCTAGTACGGAAAGCGTTGGCCACATCCGCCAACCATCTGGTGCTCGCTATGGGGTCTCGCGCCCCATGATAGTCCGGAGCTCCACATGCCCTGAACTCCCTGAAAGTAAGGGTGCGCGTCCCCATCATGGCCGCCACCTCGGCACGGAAGGTGCCCAATCTCTCATCCATCAGCTCTAGAATCCCCTCCTTGATCGAACCGAAGATCACAGGAGTCTGCTCTATAATGATGCGCGTAATCTCCGAAGAAAGGAACTCTCGGGTCTGCTCATCCATGCGCTCATCCCCCGAACCTGAACCTGATCCCTCCCCGGCACCTCCGCTGCCGGCTGCTGGTCTCGAACGCAGAACCACCATTCTGAAACACATCACAACTACATCAGAAAACAGAAATATCTTGAGGGATCATTGATACTACAACTAGCTTCCTGGTCTTGTCTCAGCCTTTCTTGATTCGAGTACGGATCCTCTGCTTCCAGTAGTACGGGCCCATACTACCTTCCACATCTATCCGTACTTTCTTCAAGAATTTCCCTGACTCCACCAAGTCACTTCTACTACTACTGATCTCTGCTACTCTCATCCTAGGCTTGCTCCAGGGAAACCTCAAACTCAACTCAACTAGTCCTCAGCTGCTGCAGGTCTCCTTATAATGCTAATTAACCATCACCTGAACACCATCACATGTGACGAAGATCAGATAATCCTTCAAGTAAAAGACCCGTCCCTATAACGGTTGGACTCAAACAAGAGCTGCGCAATAGGGCCAGTTCCAGCACTCTGGGATTATTCAACCCTGATCACATGTGGTGTAACGTGTTCACCTAATGGCTAACTTCCATCACTCAGAACTCCCACAAAGCACGAAGCAAGCAGCATTCGGAATAAGGAAACATACTCAGGCAAAACTATTCTCAAAACGAGAAACTGATCTAGCATACAGTGCTAAGCTCATACTATCAGGCATAACCTAAACAGGCTATCCTACTGCTGTCTACTCAATACTAGCATGCAATACTCATAAAGATGTAACACATAAAGCAGGCACATAAGGCATCCTCCTAGATCCTTAGTCTTATACTAGCATGCTGTTCTACTGAAACTGAAACTGAACAAATAACTTGTATGGGTAATTTGGGAGTACTTACTTGAGCTCGGCTGATCGCATGCACCACACCCTTATCTTGTTTAAAAATCTCTTTCTTTCTAAGTGTTTTCAAAATTCTTTTAGAAAACATTTTCCTTTTAAAAAAAATCTTTTTATTTCCCCCTTAGTTTGAGTTCAGATACACCCGGAAGTGTATCCGAATCCCTCAAACCAGGGCTCTGATACCAACTTGTAACATCCCAAAAATACGACCCAACAATTTCGTTTTTTTTTTTTCAACATAACCAAAAACCATAATCTGAGTGTCATATCATAAACCATACATGATGTATCTCAAAATAATAATAAAAACACTATGCGGAAAACTGTAACATATCCATGTTATATAAAAATCAAGAACCAATCAACTCCCAGGATAAAAGCTGAAGCTGTGGTGTGTGCGATGCCATCATCCCGAGCTCCTCTCTCTACAAGCGGAAGTACCTGAAACCAAAACTGAAACTGTAAGCACGAAGCTTAGTGAGCTCCCCCCAAACTACCACATACCATACAATACATATAAATCACATACTGGGCCTTGCCCACTGCATCAGACCGAGGTCTGGAACTAGCTGCATCGGACCGATGTCCGGAACTGACCGGGACCTTGTCCCCTGCATCGGACCAGAGTCCGGAACTAACTGCATCGGACCGGAGTCCGGAACTAACTGCATCGGACCGAAGTCCGGAACTGACTGCATCGGACCGAAGTCCGGAACTGACTGCATCGGACCGAAGTCCGGAACTAACTGCATCGGACCGAAGTCCGGAATACATAACACAAATATGCTTGAATCACAAAGACGTCAAGCCAGCTAGCTACTACATCAACTAAAGACCGGAACTACTGATAATTACACGGGCCGTCATTGTGGCCGTAGACCCGTTCCTACTGAAGGGAGACTCACCTCGTGAACTGGCTGCTGAGTGAATAGCTCTGAGGGCTTACTGCTGCTGCTCCGGTATCTCCCCAGCTACAAGTCCATAAACATGCTCAATCAAATACTAAACACTGCACTGGGTAAAATGACTCTTTTACCCCAGGTCAAAGTCAACTCTCAGACAAAGTCAACTCTCGGACAAAGTCAACCCATAGTTGACCTGACTCGCCGAGTTGGGCCGCCAACTCGCCGAGTCCCTATTCTCACTCCTCGACTCAATTCGCTGCTACTCGTCGAGTATGGCATCAACTCGACGAGTACTCTCCCGATCCAAGAACTCAGACAATCTTCATCCGACTCGCCGAGTCCTATGAACAACTCGACGAGTTGTTCTTGAGCTTAAGAAGATTGCCTTGGACTCGCCGAGTTGTATGAACAACTCGCCGAGTCCCTCCATCACTGAGTCTACTCTCAACTCGCTGAGTCCACTCTCTAACTCACTGGATCCACTCGACACTGATAAAAATGAAGGAATCGGGGACTCGCGACCCAATTCGCCGAGTCGTTCTTCCCGACTCGTCGAGTTGCCGCCATGCAACTGACTTTTACTCGATTTTGTTTGAATCCAACACATACAATTGATAGATCTGAGTCCAATAAGCTGATTTACCACGTAAAGTTTCCAACTTTACGTGTACAACCTCATGAATAAGGGAAATAAGGCTAAAAGATGCACAAAGTGGGTAGATCTATGGTTAATATGCAAAGTAACTCCAAAAAGGCAGTAGATCTGGGCTCTACAACACCCAATCATTCAGATCTATAGATATCTCGACTTATTAAGGCATTCATGCAAACATAAGGCTTGGAACAAGCATCAACTAGATCCTAGGAGGGCTCTAATGGAGGTTTAAAGCATATAACAAGAGGGAAAATCCGAAAATACCTCAAATAACTCAGATTTGCCCTTGGATCTTTGCACTACACCTCTTCTCCTTGCTCCTTGCTTCTTCTCCTTCTTCAAACCTTCACAAAATGGCACAAAACACTTAGCTCACACAAGGGTGGATTAGGGTTCTTTCTCACAGTGTTCTCAGGGTGAGGGAGGCGAGAATGGGGCTATAATGTGACTTAAATAGTGGGCAACCCGGGGATTTAGGGTTTCACCCAGACGGATGGACTCGCCGAGTCAGGGATATGGACTCGCCGAGTCCCCGGCTCACACGTGCTCGAAGTCGCGACCCTACTCGGCGAGTCAGGCTATGAACTCGCCGAGTCCCTCTTGCAAAACTTCAAAATAAATACCAAGGAATTACCATACCGGACACGGGTCGTTACAATTCTCCCCCACTTATCTCAGACTTCGTCCTCGAAGTCTACTACGGCTGAATCTGTAAATAATTCTGGGTAGTGCTCCCTTATCTCCTCCTCAGCCTCCCACGTCCATTCAGACCCCTTCCGGTGCTGCCACTGCACCTTTACTAACTGAATTTCCTTGTTCCTCAGGGTCTTGGTCTTCCGGTCCAGAATTGCGACCGGTCTCTCAATATAATTCAGGCTGCTATCAACCTGAATATCCTCTAGGGGAACGACTGCTGACTCATCCACCAGACACTTTCTCAACTGAGACACATGGAAAGTGTTGTGGATCTGGCTAAGCTCCTCAGGAAGATTTAACCGATAAGCAACCCGACCCACCCGGGCCAAAACCCTGAAAGGACCAATAAATCTGGGACCCAGCTTGCCCCTCTTCCGGAACCTGATGACACCCTTCCAAGGTGAGACTTTCAGAAGGACCATATCCCCCACCTGGAACTCCAAGTCCGAACGCCTCCTATCGGCGTAGCTCTTCTTCCGACTCTGAGCAGTCTGCAGTCTACTACGGACCTGTTGGATCAACTCGGTCGTCTTGAGCACCACCTCTGTGCTCCCAATGACTCGCTGACCGACCTCGCCCCAACAAATCGGGGTCCTACACTTCCTCCCATACAGCATCTCAAAGGGAGGTCGATCAATGCTCGCATGATAACTATTGTTATACGAGAATTCCGCTAACGGAAGATACGTATCCCAACTGCCACCGAAATCTAGGACACATGCCCTAAGCATATCCTCGAGAGTCTGAATCGTCCTCTCGCTCTGCCCGTCTGTCTGAGGGTGGAAAGCGGTGCTGAAATGGAGACGAGTACCCATCTCGTCGTGGAACCGCTTCCAAAATCTGGATGTGAAACGGACATCTCGGTCTGACACCACCGACACCGGCACTCCATGACGTGCCACAATCTCACGCACATAGATATCGGCTAACTTCTCCGCCGATATACTCTCCTGGATCGGGATAAAATGGGCACTCTTCGTCAACCGATCCACTACTACCCATATCGAATCCACTCCACGTGCGGTCCGGGGAAGCTTGGTGACAAAATCCATGGTAATGTCCTCCCATTTCCACACGGGAATGTCCAACGGCTGCATCCTGCCGTGAGGCCTCTGGTGCTCCGCCTTGACCTTCCGGCAGGTCAGGCATCTCTCGACGTACCAGGTGACGTCCCGCTTCATGCAGGGCCACCAATAATCGGGTCGAAGATCTCGGTACATCTTCGTCGCCCCTGGGTGGATAGAAAACCGAGACTTATGAGCCTCATCCATCAACACTTGCCGTACTCCACCCCAGTACGGTACCCACACTCTCCCGTGAAGCGTCAACAAACCCCGACTGTCGTAATCAAATGAAGCTACTCGGCCCACGATCCTCTCACACTTCTGTCTCTCCTCCTTGAGACCCTCTACCTGAGCCTCCTTGATCCGCTCCAACAACGGAGTGATCACTGTCATCCTCAAACATAGATCCCTGATAGGGGCCGCCGACACCTTGCGGCTCAGGGCATCGGCCACCACATTGGCCTTCCCTGGATGGTATAGGATCTCACAGTCGTAATCCTTTAGCACATCCAACCACCTCCTCTGCCTCATATTCAGACTCGGCTGATCCATAAGATACCTCAAACTCTTGTGATCCGTGTATATAGTACAACGGACCCCATAAAGGTAATGCCTCCAAATCTTGAGGGCAAACACAACTGCCCCCAGCTCCAAATCATGGGTAGGATAATTAGCCTCGTGAGGCTTCAACTGTCTCGAGGCATAAGCTATCACATGGCCTCGCTGCATCAGAACTGCTCCCAAACCTGTGATCGAGGCATCACAATAGACTACAAAGTCCTCTACTCCCTCTGGCAAGGTAAGGATCGGAGCCTCGCACAATCTCTGCCTGAGGGTCTCGAATGCTGTCTGCTGCTCCGGACCCCAACGAAATACCACTGACTTCTTGGTCAGTCGGGTGAGCGGCACTGCTATCTTGGAGAAATCCTGAATAAATCTCCGCTAATACCCTGCCAACCCTAGGAAGCTCCGAATCTCAGATGGAGACTTCGGGACCTCCCACTGCATCACGGCCTCTATCTTGGCCGGATCTACCAGAATACCCTTCTGGTTGACGAGGTGACCAAGGAACTGCACCTCGCGCAACCAGAACTCACATTTGGAGAACTTTGCAAAAAGTCTCTCCCTCCTCAAAACCTCCAGCACCTCCCGCAGGTGCTCCTCGTGCTGCTCCTGCGTCTTGGAATATACCAAGATGTCATCTATGAACACTATCACTGACCGATCCAGCATCGGCCTACACACGCGGTTCATGAGATCCATGAACGCGGCTGGAGCATTGGTGAGCCCAAATGGCATCACCACATACTCGTAATGACCATACCTGGTCCTGAAAGCAGTCTTCTGTACATCCTCATCTCTAACCCGCATCTGATGATATCCGGAGCGTAGATCGATCTTGGAGAACCAAGACGCTCCCTGAAGCTGATCAAACAAATCATCTATCCTCGGGAGTGGGTAACGGTTTTTCACCGTTACCTTATTCAACTCCCGATAATCAATACACATACGATGCGACCCATCCTTCTTTCTCACAAACAGGATCGGCGCTCCCCAAGGCGAACTGCTCGGCCGAATGAAACCCTTGTCTAACAGCTCCTGCAGCTGTGTAGACAACTCCTGCATCTCAGGGGGAGCTAGTCGATACGGTGCCTTGGCTATCGGAGCCGCACCAGGGATGAGGTCGATCCTGAACTCAACCTGTCTCTCAGGAGGTATCCCCGGCAAATCCTCAGGAAACACGTCCGGGTAGTCTCGAACAATAGGAACATCATCAACTGTCGACTTGCCCTTCTCCCGCGCATCCAAAACGTAAGCTACAAAACCGGCGCAACCCTGCTGAACATAGCGCCTCGCCCTTGCGGCGGAACAAAAGGTCGGTCCTCGCTGTGGCCTCTCGCCCTGAATCACCAACTCTCCCCTACTGGGAGTGCGAACCCTCACTAGCTGAAGCTCACAATCAATCACCGCCCCATTGGGGCTTAGCCAATCCATACCCACAATAACCTTATTCCCTCGCAGGGGAATAGGTACCAGATCCACTGAAAACTGCTCATCAAATAACTGAAGAGAACACCCTATGTGCACTCTGCCGACCCTCACGGTCCTATCATCTGCTATCTCAATCTCTAATGGACAATCCAGCTCCCCTGGAGCTCTACTGAATCTCTTGCTAAGCGCAAGTGATACGAATGACCGGGTAGCCCCCGAATCGAATAATACCAAAGCAGAAATGCCGTTCACAGAGAACGACCCTGAATAAAACATACAATCATAAGCAACATTTAATCAATAATAATAAAGAGATAAAGGGAAGATACATACCCGTCACCACATCAGGAGTCGCTCGCGCCTCCTCTGCTGTCATCTGAAACGCCCTACTCTTCGCCACTGGCGCATCAGCTCGGCCCTGCCGGCCATCTGTAATCCTCAAGGTAGCAGGGGCAGGTGCAGCCACCTTCCCCGCTGCAGCTAAACTCGGACACTGGGACTTTTTATGTCCCCTCTGATTGCACTGAAAGCAAATCAGATCTGATGCTGCGACGGCAGTAGCAGGGGCCGTACAATCCCTACTCAAATGCCCAATCCGACGGCACTTGTAGCAGCCGGAACTCCCTGCCTTGCACGCTCCCTCGTGCAATCTCCCACACTTGCCACATCGACCGTGGCTCTGCTGACTCCTAGATCTGTGATCCGAAACCTTGGGCTTTTTGCCCGAACCGCCTGAACCCGAAACCGCCTCCGGTTTCCTTTTCTTCTCCATCTCGAGATCAATCTCCCTCTCCCGAGCCCTAGCAATCATATCTTCCAGCGTTTTACAGCTGGACCGGCTCACAAACTGGCGGATATCGCTCCGCAACATCTCATGATAACGGGCCTTCTTCATTTCCTCATCAGCTACATACTGAGGAACGAGAAGAGCCCTCTCCCTGAACTTGGCGGTGATCTCCGCCACTGTCTCTGTAGTCTGGGTGAGGTCCTGAAACTCCCTAGCTAGCTGTTGCACCTCAATGACCGGTGCAAACTCCGCCCTGAACCTGGTAGAGAAATCAGCCCAGGTCATGGCGTCCAATGTTGCATCATCCCCAATGGCATGTCCGACCTCCTCCCACCAATCCCGTGCCCTGTCCTTCAGAAGACAGGACGCCAATCTGACCTTGTCCCCCTCGGGACATCTGCTAGTACGGAAAGCGTTGGCCACATCCGCCAACCATCTGGTGCTCGCTATGGGGTCTCGCGCCCCATGATAGTCCGGAGCTCCACATGCCCTGAACTCCCTGAAAGTAAGGGTGCGCGTCCCCATCATGGCCGCCACCTCGGCACGGAAGGTGCCCAATCTCTCATCCATCAGCTCTAGAATCCCCTCCTTGATCGAACCGAAGATCACAGGAGTCTGCTCTATAATGATGCGCGTAATCTCCGAAGAAAGGAACTCTCGGGTCTGCTCATCCATGCGCTCATCCCCCGAACTTGAACCTGATCCCTCCCCGGCACCTCCGCTGCCGGCTGCTGGTCTCGAACGCAGAACCACCATTCTGAAACACATCACAACTACATCAGAAAACAAAAATATCTTGAGGGATCATTGATACTACAACTAGCTTCCTGGTCTTGTCTCAGCCTTTCTTGATTCGAGTACGGATCCTCTGCTTCCAGTAGTACGGGCCCATACTACCTTCCACATCTATCCGTACTTTCTTCAAGAACTGCCCTGACTCCACCAAGTCACTTCTACTACTACTGATCTCTGCTACTCTCATCCTAGGCTTGCTCCAGGGAAACCTCAAACTCAACTCAACTAGTCCTTAGCTGCTGCAGGTCTCCTTATAATGCTAATTAACCATCACCTGAACACCATCACATGTGACGAAGATCAGATAATCCTTCAAGTAAAAGACCCGTCCCTATAACGGTTGGACTCAAACAAGAGCTGCGCAATAGGGCCAGTTCCAGCACTCTGGGATTATTCAACCCTGATCACATGTGGTGTAACGTGTTCACCTAATGGCTAACTTCCATCACTCAGAACTCCCACAAAGCACGAAGCAAGCAGCATTCGGAATAAGGAAACATACTCAGGCAAATCTATTCTCAAAACGAGAAACTGATCTAGCATACAGTGCTAAGCTCATACTATCAGGCATAACCTAAACAGGCTATCCTACTGCTGTCTACTCAATACTAGCATACAATACTCATAAAGATGTAACACATAAAGCAGGCACATAAGGCATCCTTCTAGATCCTTAGTCTTATACTAGCATGCTGTTCTACTAAAACTGAAACTGAACAAATAACTTGTATGGGTAATTTGGGAGTACTTACTTGAGCTCGGCTGATCGCATGCACCACACCCTTATCTTGTTTAAAAATCTCTTTCTTTCTAAGTGTTTTCAAAATTCTTTTAGAAAACATTTTCCTTTTAAAAAAAATCTTTTTATTTCCCCCTTAGTTTGAGTTCAGATACACCCGGAAGTGTATCCGAATCCCTCAAACCAGGGCTCTGATACCAACTTGTAACATCCCAAAAATACGACCCAAAAATTTCGTTTTTTTTTTTTCAACATAACCAAAAACCATAATCTGAGTGTCATATCATAAACCATACATGATGTATCTCAAAATAATAATAAAAACACTATGCGGAAAACTGTATCATATCCATGTTATATAAAAATCAAGAACCAATCAACTCCCAGGATAAAAGCTGAAGCTGTGGTGTGTGCGATGCCATCATCCCGAGCTCCTCTCTCTACAAGCGGAAGTACCTGAAACCAAAACTGAAACTGTAAGCACGAAGCTTAGTGAGCTCCCCCAAACTACCACATACCATACAATACATATAAATCACATACTGGGCCTTGCCCACTACATCAGACCGAGGTCTGGAACTAGCTGCATCGGACCGAAGTCCGGAACTGACCGGGACCTTGTCCCCTGCATCGGACCAGAGTCCGGAACTAACTGCATCGGACCGGAGTCCGGAACTAACTGCTTCGGACCGAAGTCCGGAACTAACTGCATCGGACCGAAGTCCGGAATACATAACACAAATATGCTTGAATCACAAAGACGTCAAGCCAGCTAGCTACTACATCAACTAAAGACCGGAACTACTGATAATTACACGGGCCGTCATTGTGGCCGTAGACCCGTTCCTACTGAAGGGAGACTCACCTCGTGAACTGGCTGCTGAGTGAATAGCTCTGAGGGCTAACTGCTGCTGCTCCGGTATCTCCCCGGCTACAAGTCCATAAACATGCTCAATCAAATACTAAACACTGCACTGGGTAAAATGACTCTTTTACCCCAGGTCAAAGTCAACTCTCAGACAAAGTCAACTCTCGGACAAAGTCAACCCATAGTTGACCTGACTCGCCGAGTTGGGCCGCCAACTCGCCGAGTCCCTATTCTCACTCCTCGACTCAACTCGCTGCTACTCGTCGAGTATGGCATCAACTCGACGAGTACTCTCCCGATCCAAGAACTCAGACAATCTTCATCCGACTCGCCGAGTCCTATGAACAACTCGACGAGTTGTTCTTGAGCTTAAGAAGATTGCCTTGGACTCGCCGAGTTATATGAACAACTCGCCGAGTCCCTCCATCACTGAGTCTACTCTCAACTCGCTGAGTCCACTCTCTAACTCACTGGATCCACTCGACACTGATAAAAATGAAGGAATCGGGGACTCGCGACCCAATTCGCCGAGTCGTTCTTCCCGACTCGTCGAGTTGCCGCCATGCAACTGACTTTTACTCGATTTTGTTTGAATCCAACACATACAATTGATAGATCTGAGTCCAATAAGCTGATTTACCACGTAAAGTTTCCAACTTTACGTGTACAACCTCATGAATAAGGGAAATAAGGCTAAAAGATGCACAAAGTGGGTAGATCTATGGTTAATATGCAAAGTAACTCCAAAAAGGCAGTAGATCTGGGCTCTACAACACCCAATCATTCAGATCTATAGATATCTCGACTTATTAAGGCATTCATGCAAACATAAGGCTTGGAACAAGCATCAACTAGATCCTAGGAGGGCTCTAATGGAGGTTTAAAGCATATAACAAGAGGGAAAATCCGAAAATACCTCAAATAACTCAGATTTGCCCTTGGATCTTTGCACTACACCTCTTCTCCTTGCTCCTTGCTTCTTCTCCTTCTTCAAACCTTCACAAAATGGCACAAAACACTTAGCTCACACAAGGGTGGATTAGGGTTCTTTCTCACAGTGTTCTCAGGGTGAGGGAGGCGAGAATGGGGCTATAATGTGACTTAAATAGTGGGCAACCCGGGGATTTAGGGTTTCACCCAGACGGATGGACTCGCCGAGTCAGGGATACGGACTCGCCGAGTCCCCGGCTCACACGTGCTCGAAGTCGCGACCCTACTCGGCGAGTCAGGCTATGAACTCGCCGAGTCCCTCTTGCAAAACTTCAAAATAAATACCAAGGAATTACCATACCGGACACGGGTCGTTACAATTAAACTTAGTATCAAAATCGAAAAAAATTGAAAACTTTGTACTTTTTGTGGAAAAAAATTCAATTTTGACACGTCAGCATATCATGTCAGTATGTCACGTCATCAAAACTGACACGTTATCATGTAACCTGGTTAACCGGTCAAGTGGTCAGAATTATAACAAATTGGAAAACACAGTGTCAAAATTGACACAAAAAAAAAACACGGTGTCAAAATCGAATTTCTGTATAAAAAGAGTGTTTTTTGTGTCATTTACCTTTTATAAAGTAAAAAAAAAGTTTTGTGATCTTTAAGTATTTTTTTATGCATTTTTATGATTTTTAGGGTTTGTTTTAGGGTTTTTTGTTTTCTATAGAACCTAAACACACACACATATATATATATATATATATATATATATATATATATATATATATATATATTCTTTAATTAATTTAGAAAACTTAAATATTGCAAAAATATTATTTTTTAAAAAACTTAAATTCCATTGAAAAAACATAGAAATTCTAAAAAAAACATAGAAATTAAAAATATCACAAGAACACTAGAAATTCAGAAACGTCACACTAGAAATTCAAACACACAACCCACTAAAAATTAGAAGACAAAGACTTCCAACTTGACGTCTCATTTGGCGCCTTGCCTCATAATTTACAAAAACTCAACAAAGTTGAAATCTTTGTCATTTTCAACATGATAAGCCTCAAAAGCATTTTGTAGCAAAGTATTTTCATTTTCACCATTTCCGGCATCATGCATCACCTACGAAACACAATGATAAACCGAGTTGCGAGTGCGTGTACGTTTCTCCTTTTGACGTAGACTAAATCTTTTCTTCGTGGTTGAAGGGCTTGGCGGTTGTATATGTCAGCGACTCTACTCCAATAAGTAGTCGAAGGGTAGTCACTATTGTGTGGATCTTTTGTTACATCAATCCATAAACGAGCGAGTAAGATCTCTTCTTCAGTCGACCAAACAATAGTTATTCTTTGTGATGAGGTATATAAAAGAATATTGGAAAAAAAAGAAAGTTAAGAGAATAGAATTAAGGAGATTTGAATGAGATGAAGAGTGAATAAGGATGGAGATATTTATAGTTGAAGATTAAGCGTTTAAAATTTGAATTATTGAAAAAAAAAACGGTTATACTTTTGAAATTATGTATTTTGTGGAATGAAGGTAAGTTTTGAAAAAAAAGGTTTAAGTAATAAATGGGTTAAATGAAAAAAAAATGTCTCATCGGTTAATCATTGCCGAGTTGCCGAGCCGAGCTCGGCATGCCAAGGCCTTGGCCCGGTGTTCGCCGAGTTCACCGAGTGCAAGCCGAGTTCCACACCCACCAGCCTTAGCATTAAAGAAATAGACACCGCTTTATAAACATCTGGATTGGTCATATCAACTTGGTACCATTATTAAACTCAGAAATATCAAAGCTTTTAATTTCAACAAATGAACGGAGGATAGGCCTGTACATGTACATATCTTTCCCATGGACTTCTTTTCATTCAGGTATTATAAGGCCACAATTCAACCTATTGGAGGTTTCATATCCTTCCATATCTAATCTCAAGTTCTATTATGAAAAAATGAATCACTTCCGAATACCGAAATGCCTTTGGCCTAGCATTATGGTGGATTTTACGTGTAGAATCAGAGTAGATTAGATTGCCGTTTAAAAAAGAAAAACAATGTGAGAATCCTTATCTGCCGAAGTAACCAGTTATCTGAAATTTTACTTGTACTTCGGCTGACATATTTAAAGATTTCAGGCGTTTAATATTCAGTACATATAGGAAATAAGATTGTTTCACGAATTAGAAAAATAAAAACGCAATTAACCCTTTAAACAAAATACGAAAATAGGACACTGGAACAATATAATAAAAACTGACAAACTTAATACTTATACTTGAAAACAAAGCGGAAAAGAAAGAAAAACATAGAAGTAAAACGTGAACAATAAAGGCAGAAAAAAACCAATAAAAAATCTAATGCTTAACTACAATTATGGGATTTTCCCCCATGACTGTAAAGATAGTCTGAACCACAGTAAGAACAAACAAAGTGATTCCAGCAAATAAAGCAATCATATTCCATGGACTACTGAAATATGTTCGCTTCAATCCTGCAACAGCATTCGGCCAGTAACTATTGTAGTAGTTATCCAATTCATCCCACTCTTGATGATAAAAGAAATTCTCATACACGACTTCTTTGCATATGTTGTATATTAAATTTCGTGCGTTCTGGTCCGAACTTACTGTAACTAGGACCCCTGATTTTACCAACTTAGCAACATCCTGTGGAGTTTCTATAAGCATACCCATAGCCCATGCATATGTTGTAACAAACTTAGGAACTAGAGAAGACTGCTCGTATATAATAAGGTTCCTTAAAACCAGTTCAGTGCGATCATCAACAAGCAGTTGTGGCATCTTCAGAGTAGGCTTATTCCAAAACCATGGAAAGCATGAAAACCTTGGTAATAATTCAAGTTTCATGGCCAGTGCCCAATTATCATCTTGATTAGTCATGAAGTTCACCCCTGCCCTATCGAGTTCCATGGCCGAGTGCCTTTTTGGGAGTGTAGGAACCCCGGTTTGGATATTATTCACAGGATGGAAGTATTTGTGAAAAAGGCCAAGAAGATGATCATGATTTGTGTCTACGCTAACATTACGACTTACAGAATTATCTCCAAAAATATTGTAAGTTATGAGAAGCCTATGCATATATAGATTAAGAGATGTCGCGGGATTGTATTTCAGAATAGTAGACTCAAAGATGTCTCTAAGAACAAAAAACGGGATTTGGTTTTCTATCAGCAGTAGGTCTAAATTTATAGATGGGGTAAGCAACATGTTTAAGGGAAATGGTCCAAAACGTTCTATAATGTTATGAATGAAATAAAGTATGAAACAAGCATCTATTACCATCATTCTAACAAGTTCTTCATCGTTGTAGGTCATTGAATCTGAATAACATGCCTTGATGAGGATTATTTTTCGACTCACCTTGAGCACACATTCTTCTAACATTTTGTCAGGGGTTGTACCTAAACTGTACAAAAAACGATGTACATATGTCGCTTTTTGAGCTTCAAATTCTTGCAAATGTTTATCTTGTTTGTGAAGAGGTCCAATGGAGACCATCCTAGGATTAAAAGATCTTGTGCTGAGATCTCGGAGCACACTAGGAACCATGAAAATTAATGGTAGACCACGATTGCCAAGATCCTTTCCCTTTTCTTTATCATCATTTAGAACCTGGAGTACAGAATGCCCAATGCTATGTTCTGTTGCAAGCTCCACATCACTTGTTGCCATTAAAAAATTTAGCGTAATTTCCTCTGTAACGAATCAGTTAAACAGAATTTTAGAGCATAGTAGAGTATATGTGATTTAAGAATCCAGATTAAAAAATAATAATAATAATAACACCTAAAGGCAATGGAGTTACCTTCCTTGTAAGTTGCGTCTGTATGATCTATACTACTTTGTTTGGCTTTTTAGTTTGCACAATCTATATCTGAGGTATATATATATATATATATATATATATATATATATATATATATATATATATATATATATATATATATATATATATATATATATATATATATATATATATATATATATATCCAACTTTCATGCATGTACAAATATTGCATCTATTGTTTTTAAATGGTTAAAGGAAAATGTCTTGGAATGCATTTTAGACATTACTCTCATCAATGGTAATTTTTTACTTCAATCATGTCCATCCTTTTCTCAATATGTCAAAATCCCTCCTCTATTTTTTAAGGGAAAATGACTCTTGAGGGTAATTAACTTTTGCGTTTGTACACATTTGGTCCATTTTCTTTTTTTTGTATTCAATATACCATCGAACTTGTTGTTGGTGTTTACCATAGCCCTTTTGACCGGCTTTTGACCTGTGATAGCAGGTCAAAGGGTTATGGTGAACACAAACAACAAGTTCGATGGTATATTGAGTACAAAAAAAGGAAAGAGACCAAATGAGAACAAACGCAACAGTTGGTTACCCTCCTGATTTATTTTCCCTTTACTCATTTATAACAAATCTCACATCATCTCCTACTGATATTAATGACTTTATGAGATTCATTCTTGCTTCTCTTCAAAACATAACCTACGAAAGGGCGTTATTCATGCATGTACAAGTTTGTAATGCACTTGAATATTTATTAGGGGAATCTTGACTAAGCAGGCGCATTTCATGACTACATTTACATTTCCAATCAAATGATTTATCGTATCATGGATTCTAGACAAGTCTACAAACGAGTGGAATCACAAGTGCTATGATTTTTGAGTTTACTTAGCTTTAAGATCGAACTCATGGGATAAGATACAACATCAATATGTACAATATTATGGTGATGTGTCTACAAAAGCAGCATGATATTGTACATATTGATGTTGTATCTTATCCCATGAGTTCGATCTTAAAACTAAGTAAACTCAAAAAGCACAGCACTTGTGATTCCACTCGTTTGTAGACTTGTCTAGCATCCATGATACGATAAATCATTTAATTGCAAATGTAAATGTAGTCATGAAATGCGCCTACTTAGTCAAGATTCCCCTAATAAATATTCAAGTGCATTACAAAGTTGTACATGCATGAATAATGTCCTTTCGTGAGTTATGTTTTGAAGAGAAGCAATAATGAATCTCATAAAGTCATTAATATCAGTAGAAGATGATGTGAGATTTGTTGTAAATGAGTAAAGGGAAAATGAATCAGGAGGGTAACCAACTAGTGCGTTTGTTCTCATTTGGTCCCTTTCCTTTTTTTTGTACTCAATATACCATCGAACTTGTTGTTTGTGTTCACCATAACCCTTTGACCGACTATCACAGGGCAAAAGCCGGTCAAAAGGGCTATGGTAAACACCAACAACAAGTTCGATGGTATATTGAATACAAAAAAAAAAAAAGGGACCAAATGAGTACAAACGCAAAAGTTAATTACCCTCAAGAGTCATTTTCCCATTTTTTAATGTTTGTAATTGTTTTAGGAGGATCAAGTATTTGAGACATGATATGTTATGGATATTAAGGATACTGTAAGAAAGTGATAATTGTTCACCTTGCCCTATTGATCATTAAATGTGTACTTATACAAATTACAACAAGAATATAGGAGATATACATGGAATATTATAAACTAACTATAGTAAACAAATAATATAATTATATAGGAGATTTATCTCCAATACCCCCCCCCCCCCCTCAAGCGCACAGGTGGTGGGCAAACTCGAAGCTGATCACGGAACTTCTCAAACAACGGTCCGACCACTTGAAGCTTGGTAGGAACAAATTGTGTATGCAATTTGCCAGATAAAACAAGTTCCCTAATAAAATGCTGATCAACGTCTATATGTTTTGCGCGCTTATGTGCAATAGGATTTTGACTCAGGAAAATAGCACTTAAATTGTCACAAAGCAAGGAAGGGCGAGATGATGGCAAGGCATTCAGATCACACAACAGATGTGTAATCCAAATCAATTCTATTGCATTATTCGCCATGGCACGATACTCAGATTCACAACTTGACCTAGAAACAGGAGGTTGTTTCTTAGCACTCCAAGAAACGAGATTACCACCGAAGAAGATGGAGTAGCCATAAGTGGAATGTCGGGTTTCAATACAACGGGCCCAATCTGCATCCGAATAACCAATAAGCATTGACTTTGTGGGAACCGAAAAATGAAGACCATAAGTTATAGTGCCTTTGACATAGCGTAAAATCCTTTTAGCAAGTGTAAAATGGTCAACAGTAGGAGCATGAAGGAAATGGCTTGCTTGATTAACAGCATAAGATAGATCAGGTCTTGTAATCATCAAATATTGTAATGCTCCAACAAAGGATCGATATAAGGTAGTGTTGTGAAAAGGAGTACCAGTAGTAGTAAAGACATCATTAATAGCAAGAGGAGTACCAACAGGTTTGGAATCAAGAAGACCTACACGACTTAAAATGTCATGAGCATATTTACTTTGATTGAGAAACAAACCATCCGAGGTGTAAGTAACTTCAAGACCAAGGAAATAACTCAATTTGTCGAGATCCTTAATAGCAAATTCAGTTTTCAAGCGACTAATAAAACGGGCAATGGATGGGGAGTGATTTCCAGTTAAGATGATATCCTCAACATAAACAAGGAGGTAGAGTAAGCATGACCCTTGATGAAAAATAAAAAGTGATGTCTCAGCTTGACTACATTTGAAGCCTTGAGCAACTAGGAAGGAACTAAGGCATTGAAACCAAGCCCTTGGAGATTGACGAAGGCCATATAATGCCTTGTTGAGACGACACACATGATTTGGATGCTTAGAATCAACATACCTCGGAGGTTGCTCCATATATACGGTTTCACAGAAATTACCATTTAAAAAAGCATTTTTAACATCAAGTTGATGAAGACTCCATCGATTTGTAACAGCGAAGGATAACACAACACGAACAGTTGTGGCCTTAACAACTGGACTAAATGTGTGGGAAAAATCAAACCTCGGAATTTGGGTGAACCCTTGTGCTACTAGACGAGCTTTATGCCGATCAACAGAACCATCGGCATGATATTTAGTACGAAAGACCCACTTAGATCCAACAATGTTGACATTTGATGGCCGTGGTACGAGAGTCCAAGTATGATTATCCCATAGAGATCGAATTTCCTCATTCATGGCATGACACCAATGATCATGTTTGGATGCGGATTTAAAACCCTTAGGTTCTTTAGCAGCAAATAAGGCAGCATGTAAACGTGTCGGAGCAATTGCAAGAAGATCAAACATATGTTGGGGTTTAATAGTGCCAGCTTTCCCGCGAGTGATCATCAAATGCCCAGGTGGTGAATGAGCAGCTGATGGTGATGGCTGCGGCGGTGGAGAGAGCTGTGGTGAAGGCGGAGGCACAAGAGTCAGAGATACCTGTGGTGAGGGCGGTGGCAGGTGTGCAGTGATAGGATCATCATGCAGGCACGTAATACATGGGGCTGTAGAAGGACTCGAAGCTGATGATGGCGAGGAAACATGTGCTGCTGGTTTATCGAATACAATGGCAGGTATGTCATCCAAATAAGAACTTAAAAATAAAGTGAGCTCGTGTGTAGATGATGGACCACCAGCAAATGGGAAGAAAGTTTCGTCAAACTTGGCATGCCGAGTAATAAAAGTTTTATTAGTAATGGGATCAAAACACTTGTATCCTTTGTACTGTGTGCAATAGCCGAAAAAGATGCATGCAATGCTCCGTGGTGCTAATTTATGTTCCGTATAGGGTCGTAAGTAAGGAAAAACCCGACAACCAAAGGCCTTGAAATTGTTGTAATCAGGGACAACTTTGAATAGAATCTCGAAAGGAGATTTATTTAGTAGTAACCTAGTTGGCAAACGATTTATGACATATGTTGCAGAAGTGAAAGCTTCTACCAAACGATCTACAGGGGCATTAGCACCAAATAACATGGCGAGTCCGGTTTCAGTGATATGGCGATGCTTGCGTTCAACACGACCATTTTGTTGAGGAATGTAAGGACATGACATTTGATGGTGAGTGCCATTGTCAGCAAATAATTTAGCAACCCGATGATTAAGAAATTATGTACCACCATCACTTTGAAAAGTTTTCATCTTGTAAGGGAATTGGGTTTGAACAAATGTCAAGAATGTGACTAAAAGCTCATAAAAGTCGGATTTCTGTTTAAGCGGATAAAACCAAGAAAACTGAGAGTAATCATCAACAAACAAGGCATAATATCGATAACCATCAACAGAAGTAACCGGAGCTGGTCCCCATAAATCACAGTGAACTAAATCAAGAACATGTAAAGATCGTTTCTCATTCAACTTAAAGGGTAAACGATGTTGCTTGGAAAGTGCACAAGAAGAACATATACTAGAACTTGGTAAAGCAGAAGTAACACTCAAATATCCATGTTTATTAAGAAGAAAAACAATATCATAAGCAACATGACCAAGTCTTTTATGCCATAAATCAAAGGATGCTTTATTAGAAGAGACCACGGATGCCACCAAAGCTTGAGATGCAGAGTGAAGCACATATAGACCATCCTAATGCCTGCCGGTTGCTAAGATCTTTTTGGTGATTTAGTCCTGAATAGCAAAGGAGGACCGAGACAATATAAAATCAACTAGGTAATCATTAGTTAATTTGCTGACAGATAAAAGCTTCTTTTTGATATGGGGAATGACAAGAACATCTCGCAATTTTAAGTGAGGAGCAATTGATAAAGTACCAGTATGAGAAATGGGAAGCATATTACCGTTCCCAAAGACAACCTTGTCTTTGCCATGATAAGTAGCGGATGAATCAAGATTAACCGAAGATGGAGCCATGTGGGTAGTCGCACCTAAATCGACATACCAATCCGCAGGAGATTCATTGATGTTGCAATCCGCATGAAAAGCTTGAGCGAGGTTTGCGGCAAAATGAGAGGATCGGTGAGCATAGCTGCTGAGATCTGTACAGGCACTCGCATAATGACCATCCGTGCGACATAGCTGGCAGTGAGGAGATCGTCGACCCGACCGACCTCTGCCTCGATTTGAAGAGTTCCCACGGTTGTTTGATTGACCCGATCGACCTCTGCCACGAGAGGTATTTTCATTAAAAGCAGCAGGGGAGGTGTTGATTCATGCAATGAAGAGAGAAAAAGCTCGTGGCCTTTAGCGTGAGTGACCAAATCACGAAATAGATGACGCGTAGGGAGAGCGCGGTGGGCAGTGGAAAAGGTCTCAAAATTTGGTCCCAAACCACACAAGAACCGGTTACTTTTATCATCATTAGAAACTGGTTTTCCAATGGCCTGTAACTGATCACAAATACCATTAAATTGCTTAGCATAATCAGAGACACAGAGATTACCCTTCTTAAGTTGACGTAAGGAATCTTTAAGATTTTGTGATCGTTCCTAGGAATTGTGACTATAGGCAGATTCCAAAGTAGTCCACACTTCACGAGGGGTGGAAAGACCGAGAACTTCCGCCATGGATTCTTCAGAGAGTGATGATTGAAGGATCAAAAGGACCTTTTTATCGAGTTCCACCGTGACTGTTATTGATCATTAAACGTGTACTTATACAAATTACAACAGGAATATAGGAGATTTACATGGAATATTATAAACTAACTATAGTAAACAAATAATATAATTATATAGGATATTTATCTCCAAAAGATACGACTCTTGTTTTCTAATAAAGAGTTTGTCTTATAAAGTTGTGACATGTCTCAGTCTCTTGTCTCATAATACTTACCTTTGATTTATTCTCAAGTTTTACTATATTTTTTTAGAATACATGATTCATACTTTTAAGTTGGTTTCATATTTTTAATGCTTTATCTTTAATATAGTTTATTATTTATATCGAGAAAGAAAACATGGAGGTCGATATTGTATTATAGCAAAATGTATTATGTCAGAATGTATAGAATGAACTTTACCAATAATATTTTTTTAGAATGGATTAGTGTTTTTGTTAGATTTTTATGTTTTTTTAGGTTTGGAAAAGGTTGTCATTGATGTTGAAAAGAACGAAAACATAGAGATCAAAAGTGTACTCTACCAAAATGGATTCTCCCAAAACGTATAAAGTGATTCTTAACAAAAATATTCTTTCAAAATGGATTAATGTTTTTGTTACATTTTGATGTTTTTTTTTTTCTTTTTATAACCATTGTTAGTTTTAATATTTAAGAATAAATGTAATTAACATTAGTCATATTTTTGTTCCCATAAGGAATGTAATTAATGTTTATAGTCTTGTTCTTTAAGAATTAATATAATTAGTGATTCTTCAATAATAAAATTTGTTTTTTATTCTATCATTCTGATAAAATGTGTCACTTATTATAAAAAATTACATTATAACTAAAATTAAATTAAATTAAAGAAATTCATATTTTTAAAAATAGAAGAATTAATTATCCCTAAATATCCGAAAATTTCATTTTTTAAATATATTTTAATTGTCCAAAATACCCTTATGCTAAAATTGTGTGATTATATGGTACACGTTGTCCCATTGTAATATCTTATACCCTCAGATTTTAACCATTAATTCTATTAATGCATTGATCCAAAATTGTCCAGAATTCCCATCTTTTATGTTCTTCTTATTTATAATCATTCATCTTCAAGATTTCTTATTCCGCACCAAGCCAATCGTCCAAATCAGGATCCTACAAAATCATATATTAGTATGATATAATGAAGAATGTCACCTTCCGTCCTCTACAACTAGCTGCCTCCTACCATCGTTAGAATATCGCCGAACCACTATTAGACTAAAGCCAAATTCTATAAAAATTTCAAAGTTTAATGTAAAAAAGCACTATTTTTAGTTGAAAATTTTCGGTTAGGAAAATCCTTGAACACATTGAGACAAGTGCTTCTTTCAAAATTTAATTTACACAATATTCATAGTTTAAATTTTACATACTTTATTCAAAATTATTAAAAATCATATATGTGTCATTACCATGTTTCCTTTATATCATATTTCAGAAGCAAATATCAAAAGAAAACATATACATGCATCATAAAATAGGATAACCAATCATCAAATATATTGTGTGCTAAAAAATAATAGTCGTATATCTTTTAAAAATCATGCATTTACAGCTTAAAATTTTTAAAAATTTATTCAGTCGTAACTTACAACTTATATTTTGTTATTAATAATAGTTAAAATAAACATTAGCATAACTAAACAATAACTGAAACATTAAAATATCACAAATCAGAGCTTTAAAAACCTAAATTCACTTTATTTAAGAAACCACTAAAATAATAACACAAACTTTAAACTCATTTCACAATATAAAACCATAAATCATGAGCTACGAGTAACAACTTTATGCAAAAATAATAACAAATAAGAAAAAAAGTTGGATTCACAACTTAATAGTTTAAAAAAATATTATAACAATTAAGAAAACAAACTAGGACTCATAACCTAATAGAAGTGGTGTAAAATCCTAATTTTCACAATAAAATTTACGTTTTTAGATTGAGATAAATAACAATTTTATAAATTTATAATCAAGATAAAACCTGTTAATACATGAAGTGCACCTCTAGCAATCTGAAGCCAAGCTAAATTCGAGGTCAACTGCTTTCCGAAGTGTGATGAGATCCAAAATGATGCTGATTCCGAAGGCCTATCCGAGAAAACATCTAGTATTCAGTGCCATTTTGTGTCTGTATTAGCATTAAATGTTTCTTGTCCTTTTGTATTTGTCTTATTGTAAAGATTATAGGACAAGATCGAGAAAATCAAGTGTGCGAGTTTTTAGACTTGCAACCTTACTTTGTCAATGCAGTCTTGTAATTCGTCTTTTTATCACTCTTTAGCTATTTGTAACAATTTCGAATTTTGGCACCAATCGTTATTAACGAAATATGGTCAACGTCGAGTCTGATAGGCTTAATACATTATATATATATATATATATATATATATATATATATATATATATATATATATATATATCAACATATGATAAAAATATAAAGTTTCATATGAAGAACACACATACACACACACACACACACACACACACATATATATATATATATATATATATATATATATATATATATATTACATGGAAAGTAAGTGTAATCCCGCTCCCAAAATTATAAATTTCATAAAAATCTGAATTCAAATGATGGAGATATGAATTTTATAAAATATAAATCGTAGTACTCTTTAAATTATGAATTTTGGTAAAAGGAACACAAGAATCGGAGTCCGTACTAGAAAGTTATGATTTTTGCATAATCATTAAATCATTCAAAAATAAAGACTAAAATTAAATGTTGGAATTAGCTAATACAACCTAAAGGAAAGTTGTAAACCTCGTCTTGAGCTTTTCGACAATCTAAAGAAAATCGAAAATGGAGTTTGAATGAAGGAGATGCAAGTTTTTGAAGTTTTGCGAAAAGTGCCTCGCGTAGGAGGTTTGTTAGTTGCACACGTTTCTAGAAGGGGATACACAGACCACCGAAAAGCTGGAACGCCGACAGGTGTCAGCACCAGACACACCCTTAAGTATGCTGGGTGTACCATTTTAGTGTGTGTATAGGGGTAATTATGATAAAGATAAAAGATTAAAAGATAAAAGAAAAAAAAGCCTACGGTTAATATGTTAGTGAGTTGATAATTCATCGAAAAGCGTTGATTAAATTCGGCATACCAATAATCGTTAATCACATGAGAACCTAAAAGCGTCGATTATAGGGACTCATGGTAATACATTAGATCACCTTAGAGTATAGTCGATTATAGGATTTCATGGTAATACATTAAAATAGCCTTAGAGTTTAGGTTACCATTACGGACGCCTGGAATGGTAATTAAAATTCGCTAGGATCATTAGATATCTTAAAAAGATAATAAATTAGGATTAATAAATGATATCCTAATAAGGTATAAGATAGTATCTTTAGATATACTAAAATTATAGAAAGCTAGGTTAATGAAATATTTAAGAAAAGTTTTTCTCAATGAAAAAGGATTCTTAAAAGTTACCCAAAATCAAAAACCCTAAAAATCTGTGAGTTTACCAACATTACGTTGACGTTTTCAAAACTACATTTATTCCTAGGAAGCCATGAGATGGAATTCTACACTCCCGGAACCAACAACTGATGGAGGAAGCAGTTAGGAAACCCTTGTAGTTTATCGCTCATTTCTATCTGTTAAGCCACCCTTCTGTAATAGGAACCCTAGAAATCTGATGTAACATTTTATCTATAAATTTTGTCACATATTTTTTTTTTTGTATTGTTCAACTTATGTTCAAGGACTGATAGCGTGGGTTGCTTAACGCGTGCCCCAATTGCTGTTTGTAGAAGAGTATGATGACTGGAAATTTAGAATGGAGAGATTTTTACATGGTAAGGAAAAAGGTTAAGTGATATGGAGATCTGTGAAAGAAGGTCCGTGTAACGTCCCAAAATTCAAGACTAAAAATTTCTTTTATAAGACATTATTTAAACATAATTATCAATCCATAACATAATCAGAGCATTAATTTCCAAAACATATGTTCATTATCAAAGTAAAACATCCCAGGTTGACTAATCTATGGTGTGTGCCATGCGATCACCTCGAGCTATTCCCTCCGCTACCGAAAATACCTAAAAGCAAAACTAAAAACCATAAGCACAAAGCTTAGTGAGTTCCCCAACCTACCACATACCATACATAACGACATACTACACATATTGGGCCACGCTCGCTATTCTGGGCCCCGCCCCCTACCTCGGGCCTTGCCCGCTACAACGGCCCCTCCGCTCTAGGCCTCGTTTGGCTTCGAGCCCCGCTCGAATACAGATCTGTTTCGCTTAGGCCTCGCCAGTCATTGGGCCTAGCCCACCAACATATACTAACACATAAACATAACGCAACACATACACTAAACATATACTACCGAATCCTGTTCTTAAGGCCTCGCCTCTCTTGGGCCTCACCCATGTCCTGCAACTGACGAGCCATGGAACCCCGTCCACGATCCTACTGATTGTGAGATACGGGCCCGGCCCACACTCACTCTTTCCCTAACCTAGGCCTCGCCCCTACTCTGCTGCTAATGAGACATGAAACACCATCCATACTCTACTGCTGGTGAGATACGGGACCTCGCCCACACTCACCTTCCTACCAGGCACATACATGTATCACACAGACAACAAGTATAACTATCATGCAAGCCATTCTCTTGGGCACCCGCCCACTACACTGGACCTCGTCCTGAATATCATACTAGCATAATGTGCCTAGAGCTAACCCCCAGGTCTTCCTACTTATAACTACATGGGCCGGCATTGTGGCCGTAGACCCATTCACACAAAAGGGAAACTCACCTGCACTTGCTGAACTTGTTGATAGCCCCTCTAGCTGTTGCCCGTCAACTCTTCTGAACTGCGGCTCCACTAGCTCCCCGAGCTATCAATATCAATATAAAACTTAGTCTAACTGTCCCCCGAAAGTCAACTAAGACAACTCTGGTCAAAGTCAAAGTCCTGGTCAAAGCCAACCTTCCAGGTCAACCCTACTCGCCGAGTCTGCCTACTGACTCATCTAGTTCATAAGTGTAACGACCAAAAATTTCAACTAATTTAAAATTTTCGAAAACAACTCGATTCCATTAAAATTATTACAAAAAGGTTTTCAATACAATTTATTTTCAGTATTCCCAGAATCTCATCACGACATAAACACGAGGAGCGGTACGATCACGCCTTCGCCTTGCCACGGTCTCCTGAAGAACCTGAAAAACATAAAACCACAACTGTAAGCCCGAAAGCTTAGTAAGATATCCCCAAAATACCAACCACATATACCATACACGCATAACATGCCAACATATCCGATCACAGAACAGCCATGCACTTCGGGTCTACTGTGGGATTGGTCCGCCGCACCGGCCAACAGTCCACCTGGTCCACCCTCTGAGTCTAGCCATAACCTCGAGTCTGCAGTGTGATTGGTCCGCCCGCACCGGGCCTACAATCCACCTGGTCCACTCTCCGAATCTATCCACATACATCGAGTCTGCAGTGTGATTGGTCCGCCCGCTCCAGGCCTTCAATCCACCTGGTCCACTCTCTGAGTCTATAGTATAACTGGTCCGCCTGCACCGGGCCTTTAGTCGGCCTGGTCCACTCTCCGAGCCTCGGCACGTTTGGTCCGCCCTCTTGGGGCCTACAGCTTATCCGGACCGCTCGCTGGGCCTTCCGGTCAATCGGTCCGCCCTGGGTATCTTGGCCTACAACACAAAGCAGGACCCGCCTCAACCCAACTCCAGTCCAAACAACCATGTGCACATAAACATACAATCATATAACAATTCACAGTCAACAAGCCAATCAAACAGATCACATAACATATCATCATCCTAACCAGGATACCGACCTAACCGGTCACTAGCATAGCATCACTCTACATCTCAGAACACCGATCTTAATCAGGTCTCTAACATATACCATCCTAGCTACCAGGATGCAAACATATCAAGGCAATAACATAACAACAATACCCGGATCTCAATCCGATAAGGGCCGGCCTTGGTGCCTTAGACCCTGTTGATATAGTGAGGATAACTCACCTCGAAACTGACAGCTGAAAGAATAAGATCCCGCTGCTCCAAACTCCGACACGAACTCCTCCACTGAACAACACCCAAGCACTGAACTCAATAAATACCCATAGTTACCAAAATACCCCTGGAGGGCAACTGGTCAACCCTTGGTCGAAGTCAAAGTCAACCCCTGACTGACTCTACTCGCTGAGTCAACCCGATGACTCGCCGAGTCCCCAAGCTCAGAACTTCCCTCAATCCGCGACCTAACTCGCCGAGTCACCCAGAGACTCGCCGAGTTCAACAATTCTGAGTCCACTCGCACACAACTCACCGAGTCATCCCTTGACTCCCCGATTCTCGACTCAACCAGAAAATATTGGGACTCTTCGACAAGACTCGCCGAGTCCAAGAACAGACTCGCCGAGTTTAAGGCTATCGTCAACCTACTCGCCGAGTTGTTCTTACAACTCGTCGAGTTCCAGACCATCTTCATCCAACTCTCCGAGTTGTTCTTCCAACTCGTCGAGTTCCAGCTCATCTTTAAGCCACTCGTCGAGTCTACCCACGTGACTCGCCGAGTACCACCGGTCTGAATCCATACAGAAGCATTCCAGGCCATGCAATTGATCCAAAACATAGATCTAGCCTCCTACCACCCATCCATCACGTAAAGTGGCAAACTTTACGTGAATCTAAAGAGATCTAGGCCTCTTACACTTTAGGGCTAGGGTTTGGGACATGATGGCTTCACTAAACACTCAAACACAGAGACTTTAATGCACTCTAGACCTTCTCCATTCCAGATCTGAGGTAGCAACCTCAGATCTAACCTCCAAACTCCAAAACATACCAAGATGAGCTCCCATAAACCCCAAAATGATGAATCTTTAAGATTAACAGCCCAAGGATGAGATAATACGTCAAAAGAACACCCCCACAACAATGAAACTCGAATCCAAGCAAAAATCCTTGCTCCAAGCCTCCTACCCTTCAAGATTTCCTCAACAATTGCTTCTCCAAGCTTCCAAATGCAACTTGATCCACTCACACACGAAGGTTAGGGTTTCTGGACTTGAGGATGAGTAAGGAGGCTGAGGGAATGGATGCTATGTTCTTTATATAGGGCTCAACCCCGAGAATTAGGGTTTTCGCCACTCAGCGCCTACTCGCCGAGTCCAATACACTGACTCGCCGAGTCAGCCACTTAACACGCGACCAAGTCGCGACTCTACTCGCCGAGTCTCTTTTTCCCATATTACTCTTTTAGCCCTTCAACTTTACTCTTGCTATTCCGGGATGTTACAATTCTCCTCCACTTACATTAGGCTTCGTCCTCGAAGCCTGCAACAACTCAACTCCTAGAAATACTCCTGCCATGCACCACCTGGCATTAACCGAACCAGGTTCCTCAAAACACAACCATAGAACCAGAAACTCGTTTTCTCCTTCCTTACGGTGTCCTGACCACCGTCTTGAGCCGGCCACCGGCTTTATTCTTTGATAACTCCACTTAACAACTGAGTACTACTCAAGATGCAGCACTGCTCCAATTCACAACCATCACTCGACCCATATGAGCTAGACAATAATTATGCACCACCAGATTCCCGATCCGAGTCCAACTCTAATCATTCTGCTGACAGAAAGGCACACTCTTCAGAGCAACTCCCATGAGTTCTCCTCTTGCAATCACATACACATGCTGAACTAGCTCTAGCACCCTCAGGTTGGGAAAACCTGATACACTGATAACATATTCAAACATCCCCCAGGACGAACCACTACTACATACACAATTCCCTGATCAGAATCACACCGAGAGCGCAAGACTCCTTCCCTGCATCCCTTCCGAGCCTCCTGGCTCTACACCCGCAGAATTCCTTCTGCGACCACAGCAGACATCCCAAACCGGATGTGCTTCCATTCCAATGCCGGAAACACGCTGCTCAAAACCATACTCATATCACTCTAATCATAACTCTGCTCTGCCGCTTTCACTTCCGTGAACTTGCACTCCCTCTCGGAGTTACACTCCTCTCTTTTTCCTTACCAAGGAAAACCATTTGGCTGCCTTGACACTACCACAAGTGCCACGACGCTCGCCCAATGTTGCACCACTTCCTTCATAGCGTAACCGCTATCCATCCAACACACATGCCCTGACTCTGCTCGCGAGGACTCTCGAGTCCATGCACCATCTCCACCAATCAAGATCAATACCCGGGGCCAGACCTTCTAAAGCTAACACATCGCAACATACTCCATCCATTTCCTCGAACCGCTCTATCAATACCTGTAGAGTCTTCAGCATGACTGGACCGCCTTCACATGCCTTCAGCCAATCTGGACCACTCTTAGAACCTTCAGCCAATCTGGACCGCCCTCCAGTGCCTTCAGTCTGGCTGGACCGTTCTCCGAGCCTTTGGCCTGACTGGTACGCCTACTGGCCTTCAGTCTATCCGGACCGCTCAACTAACATCCATCATTCCGATCTATCTCTCTGGGAAATCCTCCCATGCATACTGTTCTAGCCCTGTAGGGGTTCCGAACTCTATCTCCATCATACATACTCGATCCCGGCCTGATCCCCAGGCCCTCCATAATCAAATACCCTAGGTCTGTATCCCACCCCGCATGTCCGACACCTGCTCCTACCAGCCTACACTCTGGGCTGGTAGAATACTGCTGAATCCCAACAGCTAAGCAACCTCACATGCTCCTTGATCTTCCGGAGAATTTTCCAATTCTCTCCTACTTAGGGTGCTGACTATCAACCACCGGTCGCCATCACCGACCTCCCAAAACAACTCTGCACAAAACCAACACTTACACGCGGACTGATTCCCACAAGAATAAACAACCTTAACAAGATCCCATATCAACACTGATTAACCTGCTCAAAAGAAACTCAATCTGCATCTAACCACTCCTTAGAAAACAGATGCCACCTGACCTTCAAACCAATGCCAAGTTTCCACTAATAGCCCTCATGAATGATAACCAACGAAACTCCCAATACAATAACCCATAACCAAACCACAACCCTAAAAAACGATGAATACCGCATCGAAAACCACACAAAGATACCAGCACATAAACAATATACCACAATAATCACAAGATAACAAGACATCAAGAAAGAAACATACCCACAGCTGCATCCGGAACTGCTCTGACCTCCTCTGTTGAAAGCTGAAAAGCACGACCCTGAGCCCTTGGGGGCTCCGCTCCACCCGTGATCCTCAAAGTGGCCGGTGCTGGAGCCTGCACCGGTCCTACAGCGAGCTGTGGACAGTTGACCCTCAAATGTCCAACCTGATGACAATGATAACAAATCCTCAAATCCCGAACCGGCGCTAACTGCCGACAATCCCTCGCATAGTGCCCCTCCTTTCCGCACTTGCGGAATGCACCACCGGACCTACAAACTCCGGTGTGACCCCTCCCACACTTCCCACAAGTGTGGCTGCTCAGATCTCCCACTCTAGCATCAACGGTCTTGGACCGTTTCGGCGCCGGCTGCGACTGCACCGGAGGCTGCCTCAGCTCACGCAACTGCAACTCAATCTCTAACTCACGCCGCCTGGCGGCCTCCTGCAACTCCAACAAGGTCTCGCACCTCTGCCTAGACACAAACTGTCTAATATCCCTCTTGAGCATGCTCAGATATCGAGACATCTGAGCCTGCTCTGAAGCGAACTCTGGGCAGAACATCGCCCTCTCAGCGAACATCCTGGTGATCTCAGTCACTGATTCCGAATCCTGCTTTAGCTCAAGGAACTCCTGAGCCAATCTCTCCATCTCAACTTGCGGAACATAACGAGTGCTGAACATCTCTCTGAACTGATCCCATGAAACCGCAGCCCTCTGCGCATCTGAATATGACCCTGTGGTCAGCCTCCACCAATCCTTCGCCCCGAGTCTCAACAGGTTCAGAGCACACCTCACCCTCTGATCAGCAAGGCATGAACACGTGAAGAAACACCCCTCCACGTCCGATAACCATCTCATAGCAATAATTGGGTCCTGCACTCCATCAAAGGTGGGAGGCTTCGTATTATCGAAGTCCCGATACTGAAAACCCCGACTAGCTCCTCCCCCTTCCGCTGTAGCCGCCACGGCAACCGTCTCTGTGAGAGCTGCATAGCGCTCATCAAAATACTCAACTATGGCGGTCTTAATTGACCCAAATAGCTCCGACAACTCAGCCCGGAACAATGCAGCAATCTCATCACGCAGGATCTCACGAATCCTCGCATCCAGCTCGCACGTGCTCATCTGACCAATAACCTTGGGCGGTACTGACCCGCCCGGAACTCCCTCTCCTGCTCCCGATCCTGACCCGGATCCACTTCCAGCATGCCTCGGAATCTCCATACTGAAAAACACCACAAAAGCTTAGACACTTCCCACTATCCCGGGAACCAACTCTCTCAACCCAACCCTAGACGTCATGGTTTCCCTGATACGCGTATAGGTCCTGTTCTTTCAGTAGTACGGGCCCATACTACCTTCCACACCTACCCATATTTGTATGAAGTACTACCACAACACCTTAGAGAAAACATGCATAACAACTCTCAACCCTCACCACAAGAGGAACACTGAAAATCTCCCACAAGGGAACCCTAGGCTACAGGCATCACAAATCAGGCAACATTATCATGAAATCCTGAAGATCCCTAGCCTAACACTAGCATGCTGTTCTATCAAATCTCAAAAACAAATGTCATGTATGGTATTTTGGGGGTTACTTACTGGCTCCGGCTGATCGTACCTCTGCATCCTCCTTTACTCATTTTGAAAACCATTTTAAATTCTCTTTTGAAAACTCTCCTCGATTTGAGACTGGAGTCACACGAGTGTTCCTCCAATTCACTCAAACCAAGGCTCTGATACCAACTTGTAACGACCAAAAATTTCAACCAATTTAAAATTTTCGAAAACAGCTTGATTCCATTAAAGTTATTACAAAAAGGTTTTCAATAAATTTTATTTTAAGTATTCCGAGAATCTCATCACGACATAAACATGAGGTGTGGTATGATCACGCCTTCGCCTTGCCACGGTCTCCTGAAGAACCTGAAAAACATAAAACCACAACTGTAAGCCCGAAAGCTTAGTGAGATATCCCCAAAATACCAACCACATATACCATACACGCATAACATGCCAACATATCCGATCACAGAACAGCCATGCACTTCGGGTCTACTGTGGGACTGGTCCGCCGCACCGGCCAACAGTCCACCTGGTCCACCCTCTGAGTCTAGCCATAACCTCGAGTCTGCAGTGTGATGGGTCCGCCCGCACCGGGCCTACAATCCACCTGGTCCACTCTCTGAATCTATCCACATACATCGAGTCTGCAGTGTGATTGGTCCGCCCGCTCCGGGCCTTCAATCCACCTGGTCCACTCTTTGAGTCTACAATATGACTCGTCCGCCCGCACTGGGCCTTCAGTCGGCCTGGTCCACTCTCCGAGCCTCGGCACGTCTGGTCCGCCCTCTTGGGGCCTACAACTTATCCAGACCGCTCGTTGGGCCTTCCGGTCAACCGGTCCGCCCTGAGTATCTTGGCCTACAGCACAAAGCAGGACTCGCCTCAACCCAACTCCAGTCCAAACAACCATGTGCACATAAACATACAATCATATAGCAATTCACAGTCAACAAGACGATCAAACAGATCACATAACATATCATCATCCTAACCAGGATACCGACCTAACCGGTCACTAGCATAGCATCACTCTACATCTTAGAACACCGATCTCAATCAGGTCTCTAACATATACCATCCTAGCTACCAGGATGCAAACATATCAAGGCAATAACATAACAACAATACCTGGATCTCAATCCGATAAGGGCCGGCCTTGGTGCCTTAGACCCTGTTGATATAGTGAGGATAACTCACCTCGAAACTGACGGCTGAAAGAATAAGATCCTGCTGCTCCAAACTCCGACACGAACTCCTCCACTGAACAACACCCAAGCACTGAACTCAATAAATACCCATAGTTACCAAAATACCCCTAGAGGGCAACTGGTCAACCCTTGGTCAAAGTCAAATTCAACCCCTGACTGACTCTACTCGCCGAGTCAACCCGATGACTCGCCGAGTCCCCAAGCTCAGAACTTCCCTTAATCTGCGACCTAACTTGCCGAGTCACCCCGAGACTCGCCGAGTTCAACAATTCTGAGCCCACTCGCACACAACTCACCGAGTCATCCCTTGACTCCCCGATTCTCGACTCAACCAGAAAATATTGGGACTCTTCGACAAGACTCGCCGAGTCCAAGAACAGACTCGCCGAGTTTAAGGCTATCTTCAACCTACTCGCCAAGTTGTTCTTACAACTCGTCGAGTTCCAGGCCATCTTCATCCAACTCGCCGAGTTGTTCTTCCAACTCGTCGAGTTCCAGCTCATCTTCAAGCCACTCGTCGAGTCTACCCATGTGACTCTCCGAGTACCACCGGTCTGAATCCATACAGAAGCATTCCAGGCCATGCAATTGATCCAAAACATAGATCTAGCCTCCTACCACCCATCCATCACGTAAAGTGGCAAACTTTACGTGAATCTAAAGAGATCTAGGCCTTTTACACTTTAGGGCTAGGGTTTGGGACATGATGGCTTCACTAAACACTCAAACACAGAGACTTTAATGCACTCTAGACCTTCTCCATTCCAGATCTGAGGTAGCAACCTCAGATCTAACCTCCAAACTCCAAAACATACCAAGATGAGCTCCCATAAACCCCAAAATAATGAATCTATAAGTTTAACAGGCCAAGGACGAGATAATACCTCAAAAGAACACCCCCACAACAATGAAACTCGAATCCAAGCAATGCCCCTTGCTCCAAGCCTCCTACCCTTCAAGATTTCCTCAACATTTGCTTCTCCAAGCTTCCAAATGGAACTTGATCCACTCACACACGAAGGTTAGGGTTTCTGGACTTGAGGATGAGTAAGGAGGCTAGGGGAATGGATGTTATGTTCTTTATATAGGGCTCAACCCCGAGAATTAGGGTTTTCTCCACTCAGCGCCTACTCGCCGAGTCCAATACACTGACTCGCCGAGTCGGCCACTTAACATGCGACCAAGTCGCAACTCTACTCGCCGAGTCCACCCATGGACTCGTCGAGTCTCTCTTTCCCACATTACTCTTTTAGCCCTTCAACTTTACTCTTGCTATTCCGGGATGTTACAATAAGCTCAGAATCCTTCCATTTGCGACTCGACTCGCCGAGTCAGTCCATGACTCGCCGAGTCCACCGATTTCCGACTCCTGACTTGTCCAACTCGTCGAGTCTCCACTCGACGCACTGATTCGAGTCTCAACTCGAAGGGTTTGGGGTTTCACGACTTGATTCGCCGAGTCCAAGACAATCTTCAACAGACTCGCCGAGTTGTTCTTCCAATTCGCCGAGTTCGTGCCCAACTTCATCCAGCTCGCCGAGTCCACCCATGTGACTCGACGAGTCGCTCCAGTTCTTAATCCATACAGTGGCTTTTTGAGCCATGCAGGGGCTCCAAATCATAGATCCATACTTCCAAAGCTCAATCCTCACGTAAAGTTGCAAACTTTACGTTTAACTAAAGAGATCTAGGCTCAAAACACTCTAGGGCTTGGTTTAAGGACAAAAGGGCTTCACCAACTACTCATCTTCTGATGCTTTATGACATATTGGACCATCCCAACACTAGATCTGAAGTGGCAACAACATATCTAAGCCCCAAACTCGAATTGGGTCTCAAACAACCATAAAACCCCCAAATCTGATAACAAAAATAGATCTAGATGGAAAGGAGGGAAGATAGAAACTTATTACCTCCAAGATGAACACTAACTGAAGTAGATCTCGGATCTACACCTCTCCTTTGAAGCAACCTTCTTGATCTTCAAGTTCCTTTCCAATGTTTCCTTCCTCCAAAGCTATTTCTCTCAAATAATGGAAGCTCACACGAAATCTAGGGTTTACAGGCTCTCTAGGATGATATGGAGGCTGAGGGAGGGACATAACACCCTTTATATAGGGTACAACCCATGGGATTAGGGTTTTCCTCGTTCAGACCAGACTCGCCGAGTCCCCTTATCCGACTCGCCGAGTCGGTCACTTACTCGTCGACCCGGATCCCGCTCAGACTCGCCGAGTTCCTCCTTGGACTCGACTAGTCGGCTCTTAAACTGAGGGTTTCCTTTCCTTTCTTGGTCTTCCTGATTTTGGGTGTTACAACTCTCCCCCACTTAAACTAAACTTCATCCTCGAAGTTTGCTATGGCCAACCGCCTGCGATCTGCTTCCAATACTCTACTAATTAATCCAACACCAGCTGCCTACCTTCGCTGGTCTTTCGCCCGGTCATTTCGACTAACATTAATCCTTGCGGATAATAATCTCGGGTCAACCCTGACCCTGAACATCCTGGAATCACCAGTTACTCAACCGACAATCCTTCTGGTACTCTCCAAGTACTGCATCTGAGCCCATAGGGATTCACCCCCTCTTTCCTTGAGCATTTTCTTGCCTTCCCAAATCGATGCTCCATAACGAACTATTTCCTTTGTCACTGTGAAGGTCCTATCCTTCACCCAATCCATTACTCCTTCTACCTCCAGTACGGGTCATTCTTTCCAGTATCTTCTGGGCATTCCTCTCTACTATAATTGGGTGCCGAGCACCCCACGATCAACTAACTGAATTCCACCATAGACCGCTTACCAGCACTGCTATAGGCTGGAAATTTCTGCTATTCCTTATCTGCCTTCCGGATGAACTGAGACCACCCTGGTCCCTGCCAATCGATCAATATCTGGATTACCAACTCCCACCGGTTGCTAGCCCTAACACAACTCCTAGTCGCCCCCAGCGACTTTCGAAGAAACTTCGACCACCTATAACTGCTCAATCTATTCTGCCATTCAGGCACTACAATCTTGGGATCCTCGATCCCCTACCTCGACACTAAGGTCCCTACCAGGTCCCACCTGTGCTGCTAAAACTCACGGGCCTCGCCCATGGGTCTCACCCGCCTCCATCCTTCTAGTCCCACTTGTCTAACCACCCTCGCTCGGGCCTCGCCCACGGGTCTCACCCAACCACACTACTGAGCAACCCTGCTCTCAGGTCTCACTATACTGCTACTCTCATACGGGCCTCGCCCATGGGTCTCACCTAACTACATTATGGAGCGTCCTCTCCCAAGGTCTCACCTCTCTAGGGCTATACAGGCGAACCCCCTACTATTCTCATCCACTACCAATTCCTGATCCCTATCCGATCACTAGGAGATAAGGGCCTCGCCCCAACTCCGCCAACAAAGCTACTATGGAATGCTACGGCTTACCCGCAGTCTTGCATCACCTTCCATCACTGACTGCTAGTGGATGCTACGGCTGCCCTATAGTCTTACAACACTTCCCATCACTGACCGCTAATACAAAATCACCCCATGCTATTAGTTCTCAAGATCCTCCTTCCGACTCACTCGAGTCCTACAGGCGATCCTCCAACCTGAATTCCCAACCATATACTAACCATCACCATTACACGCCCTAACTGATGGGGAGTTACTCAAACTCCCAACCCTGAACTCCTCAATCCATCAAACAATGTACTATTTCTTTTCCTTCTTAGAGATCGCACACTCATTTTGGATCTGCGTGCTCTTATCCTTGTAAACTCAGAGGATTCTCCCCCACTTCGATCCTGCTTACACCTCGCTGCTCAATGCTCGAAATGAAATCCCAATCCTTGCTACCATTCCATAATCAATCTGCTGAGGAACCCCAAGATTACCATAGCTAGGGATCTAACAAGTCTTGTAACATCCCCAAAATACAGGCCAAAAATTTCATTTTTAAAACATATACTTAGTAAAGCATTAGAAATAAAACGTTCACCGATCATATCATTTCATAAAAGATATCACATGTCTGGAAAAACATTTTATAAAACATAATAATGTCAGAGTACAAATCCCCAGGAAGATCTCATAGTGCGGAATACGAGGCATATGTGTGATGTGCTACTACCGCGCCGGCTCCTTCCCCTTCGAAGAAGAGGTACCTGAAACCAAAACTGAAAATTGTAAGCACGAAGCTTAGTGAGTTCCCCCAACATACCACATACCATACAATCGCATAACATACATATATTGTCAAGCATATCTGGGTGCTAGTCTCCCCTTCGGTCCTCTCAACTGGATACTAACTAGCATATCTGGGTGCTGGTCTCCCCTTCGGCCCTCTCGACAGGGTACTGGGGACTATTTCACCCCTACTACTACCACATAACACATATATCACATATTCTATCTAGCATGGCTGGGCTTGACCGCCCCTTCGGCCTTATCGACCGGTAATCTGGGGGACTATCTCCCCCTTATTATCACTAGCATATAGCATCATATCATACTAGCACAATAACATATCACAGGTAGTAGCAACCCTAGATGAATATCACAAAGACAAACATCTATCATACAATTCCTACTGGTGGGCCGGCATTGTGGCCGAAGACCCACCGCTACTGGAAGGTAAGTCACCTTAAAGTAGATGCTGATCTGCGTGGGAATTGACTGTCTTTTGTTGCTACTGCCCCGGAAATCCTCCTGCTATAATTCCCACAAAACAGTCAATCAAACACTGCTAGATGTACTTAGGGTAAAATGACCCTTTACCCCTGACCAGGTCAAAGTCCTAGTCAAAGTCAACTTCCAGTTGACCCGACTCGCCAAGTTGGCTCTCCAACTCGTCGAGTCCCTAATCATTCGATTGACCATAATCCCGTCTCTACTCGTCGAGTTAGGCATTGACTCGACGAGTTTTCCTTCTAAATACATGTCCAATAGTCCTTCATCCTACTCACCGAGTTGTATGAACAACTCGTTGAGTTCATCTTCATCTGAAGAACATTCTATGTTGCGACTCGGCAAGTTGTATGAACAACTCGCCGAGTCTGCTCTTGAGGAAAGAAGATTGCCTTGAACTCGCCGAGTCATGGCATTGACTCGCCGAGCTCCTTCATGAGTGAGTCTGGCTTCCGACCCACTGAGTCACACCCCGTGACTCACTACTCCACCCAGTAAACACGAAAAGGGGGAAAATTCAGGGACTCGCAACTCGACTCGTTGAGTATGATGAACGACTCGCCGAGTCTTTCGCATGTAAATACTATATGCTCGATTTTGCTTGATTCGAGCTCATAGATCTGGGTTCCTAGGGCCCGATTAACACGTAAAGTTTCGAACTTTACATGTAAATAAACACCAATGAAGGTTTTAGGGATCAAAATGCACTAAAAGAGTAGATCTAGGGCTTTCATGCAATATGGCTCCATAAAGGCAATAGATTCGAGCTCCTAGAGCTCAACCATGCTTAGATCTAAAGGTTAATCAGCTTATTACGAACCCTAATTCATAATCAAGCTTGGAAATGGCTCAAGAAGGACTTTAATGGAGCTATAAGGGACTATAAGCATGAAAACAGAGGGAAACTGAGTTATACCTCAAGGAAATCACTGGAATAACACCAAGATGTCTAGCCGCCTTCTTCTCTTCTTGATCTACTCTCTTTTTCTCTCAAAAACTTCAAGAAAAACACACCAAAGCACTTCAATATCACAAAGAACAAGGTTTGGACGATATAGGGAGCTCCAAGGGTGAAGGGGGCGAGCTTGGGGCCGCATAAGATGATTTAAATAAGGTGCAAACCCTTGAAGTTAGGGTTTCATCAGACAGCGGGACTCGCCGAGTCTAGAATATGGACACGCCGAGTCGCCAACTTAAATGCGTTCCAAGTCCTGTCTCTACTCGGTGAGTCGGGCCTACAACTTGCCGAGTGCAAGGCTAAAAATGCAAAACACTTAGATAAATTTTACATACCAGGAACCAGGTGCTACAAATCTCCCCCACTTATTTTAGACTTCGTCCTCGAAGTCTGCTGCTCGATCATGAAACAGCTCGGGTTAATGCTCCCTCATTTCTTCCACCAGCTCCCAAGTCCATTCTGAACCCTTTCGGTGCTGCCATTGCACCTTCACTAATTCCACCCTCTTGTTCCTCAGATCCTTCGACTTCCGGTCGAGGATTGCGACTGGGCGCTCAATGTAATTCAGCCTGTCATCAATCTAAATATCTTCTAACGACACCACCGCTGAATCATCCACCAAGCACTTCCGCAACTGGGAGACATGGAATGTGCTATTGATCTGACTAAGTTCGGCTGGTAGATCCAGCCTATAGGCCACCTTGGCCACCCAGGCTACAACCCTGAACGGTCCAATGTATCTCGGGCCCAACTTCAACGCTTCCTGAATCGGATGACGCCCTTCCAAGGCGACACTTTTAGAAGAACCATATCCCTGACTTGAAATTCCAAGTCCAAAGAACGCTTGTCGGCATAATTTTTTGCCGACTTTGTGAAGTCTGAAGCCTGCTCTGAACCTGTTGGATCCTCTCAGTCGTCTTGAGCACCACTTCGGTGCTCCTCATGACCCTCTGGCCTACTTCACCCTAACATATCGGGGTCCTGCACCTCCGTCCGTACAACATCTCGAATGGAGGGCAGTCAATACTTGCGTGGTAGTTGTTGTTGTACGAGAAATCAGCCAAGGGAAGATAGGTATCCCAACTACCACCGAAGTCTAGCACGCACGCTCGCAACATATCCTCCAGAGTATTGATTGTGCGCTCGCTCTGACTGTCCATCTGCGGATGAAAGGCGGTGCTAAAATGAAGACGAGTGCCCAACTCATCATGAAACTTCTTCCAAAACCTGGAAGTGAACCGCACATCTCTATCTGATATCATGGACACCGGCACCCCGTGCCGCACCATTATATCCCTGATATAGATATCGACCAACTTTTCGGCCGAGATACTCTCCTAGATCGGAATAAAATGGGCGCTCTTGGTCAATCGATCCACGATGACCCAAATCGAATCTACTCCCCGTGCGGTCCTGGGAAGCTTTGTGATAAAATCCATCGTAATGTCTTCCCATTTCCACAACGGGATATCCATCGGCTGCATCTTGCCGTGCGGTCTCTGATGTTTGGCCTTGACCTTCCTACAGGTCAAGCACCGCTTAACGTACCAAGCCACATCCTGCTTCATGCAGGGCCACCAATAGTCTAGACGAAGATCCCTATACATCTTCGTTGCCCCTGGATGAATAGAAAATCGGGATTTGTGTGCCTCCTCCATCAAGATCTGACGCACGCCTCCGTGATACGGCATCCACACCCTACAGTGTAGTGTCAATAATCCTCGGCTATCATAATCGAAAGAGGTGACTTGACCCACTATCCGCTTGCTTTTCCGATGCTCCTCCTTCATCGCCTCCTGCTGAGCTTCCCGAATCTGCTCTAACAGTGGATTCACCACCGTCATCCTCATACACACATCCCTGCGGTGCTGCCTTACGGCTAAGTGCATCGGCCACCACATTGGCCTTCCCCGGGTGATATAGAATCTCGCAATCATAATCGTTTACCACGCACAACCACTGAGGCTGCCTCATGTTCAGATTCGGCTGATCCATGAGGTACCTTAAACTCTTGTGGTCCGTGTAAATGGTACATCGAACCCCGTATAGGTAATGCCGCAAAATCTTGAGGGTGAAGACAACCACCCCCAGCTTTAAATCCTGTGTCGGGTAGTTCGCCTCGTGAGGCTTCAGCTGCCTCAAGGCATAAGCAATGACATGCCCCCTCTGTATCAGTACCGTGCCCAACCCCGAAATGGACACATCACAGTATACCACAAAATCTTCTACACCCTCGAGTAGGGCTAAGATTGGCGCCTCGCACAATCTCTGTCTGAGAGTCTCGAACGCTGCCTGCTGCTCAGGCCCCCACCAAAACACCATGGCCTTCTTAGTCAACCATGTCAGGGGTACGGCTATCTTGGAGAAATCCTGGATGAATCTCTGATAGTAGCCTGCTAATCCTAGGAAACTTTGAATCTCAGATGGAGACTTCGGAACCTCCCATCTCATCACAGCCTTGATCTTGGCCGGGTCGACCAATATACCCTTCTGGTTGACAAGGTGCCTAAGGAATTGCACCTCGTGCAACCAAAACTCGCACTTGGAGAACTCAGCGTACAAGTTGTCCCTCCTCAGGATCCCCAAAACCTCTCTCAGATGCTCCTGGTGCTCCTCCTGCGTCTTGGAATAAACCAAGATTTCATCAATGAAAACTATCACTGACCGGTCCAGCATCAGTTGGCACACGCGGTTCATGAGGTCCATGAATGCGGCAGGAGCATTGGTGAGCCCGAACGACATCACCACGAACTCATAATGGCCATAACGCGTCCGAAACATGGTCTTCTGCACATCCTCCTCTCTGACCCTCATCTGATGATAACCTGAACGCAAATTGATCTTGGAGAACCAAGATGCTCCCTGTAACTGATCAAAGAGGTCGTCAATCCTCGGGAGTGGGTAATGGTTCTTCACCGTTACCTTTTTCAGCTCCCGGTAATCTATACACATCCGATGTGACCCGTCCTTCATTTTCACAAACAGGACCAGGGCTCCCCAGGGTGAACTGCTCAGTCAAATAAATCCCTTGTCTAGCAGCTCCTGCAGTTGCGTAGACAACTCCTGCATCTCGGTAGGAGCCAACCGATAGGGTGCCTTGGCTATCGGAGCGGCACCAGGAACTAGGTCGATCTTGAACTCTACATGACGCTCCGGAGGTATTCCGGGAAGCTCCTCCGGGAACACATCAGTGTAGTCTCGCACTACTGGAACCTCGCTCACCGTCGTCTTACCCGTCTCCCGGGTATCCATAACGTACGCGACATATCCCGCGGAACCTTGTTGAAGGTAGAGCCTAACTCTCGCTGCTGAACGTACCGTGGGTCCATGCTGTGGCCTCTCGCTGTGGATCACTAACTCTCCCCCACTTGGGGTCCTGATCCGCACTAGCTGTTGTGCACAATCTATCACCGCCCCATTAGGGCTCAACCAATCCATGCTTATAATCACTTTGTTCCCACGCAACGGAATGGGAACCAAATCCACCAAGTAGCGCTCCTCGAATAACCTTAGAGCACAATCTATGAATACCGCTGATGCCCGAACCGATCGATCATCGGTGATCTCTACCTTTAAAGGGCAATCCAACATGCCAGAAGACTCAGTGAACTTCTTGCTAAGCGCAAGAGAAACAAATGATCGGGTGGCACCCGAGTCAAACAACACCTGAACAGGGATACCGTTCACATGGAACAATCCTAACACATATACACAGAGTACATATCAATATCATAACATCATGTAAATAAAATAGAGGGAAAGAATCATACCCGTCAACACATCGGGTGCGGCGCGTGCCTCCTTGGTAGTCAGCTGAAACGCCCGACTCCTCACCACGGGAGCCTCTGCCTTGCCCTGCCGGCCATCTGTAATCCACAGGGTAGCTGGAGCTGGCGACTTAACCGGCGCTGATGCTGTCAACTGGGGGCAATTGGCCTTCTTGTGGCCCCTCCGGTTGCAGTGGAAACAAAGCAACTCCGACGTCTGGATCACAGGTGCAGGGGGGTACAATCCCTGCAGAAGTGCCCTAACTTGCCGCACTTGTAGCAGCCTGACGAGCCTAACTTGCACGCTCCCTCGTGCGTCTTGCCGCATTTCCTGCAGCGGCCCCGCCCATGTTGGCCTTTCAGCCCCGCATCTGGTCCCTTGGGCTTCTTCCCCGAAGCCCCCATAACATGCACCTCTTCCGCCTTCCTCTTCCAGATGTGCTCCAGATCTATCTCTCTCTCCCTTGTCCTGGCAATCATAGAGTCCAGGGTAGGGCAAGCTGAAAAACTGACATGCTCCCGAATATCAGCTCGTAGCATGTCATGATAGCGGGTCCTTTTCATATCCTCATCACCCGTGTACTGGGGCACCAGCAACGCCCTCTCCTAGAACTTGGCGGTGATCTCCGCCACAGTCTCCGTCGTCTGTCTCATATCTAGGAACTCCCTGGCCAGCTGCTGAAGCTCGACAGCCGGTGCAAACTCTGCCCTGAACCTGGTCACAAAGTCCGACCAGGTCATCGCCTCGACAGTCGAGGCTCCTAACGAGTCACCAACGGACTCCCACCAATCCCTAGCTCAATCTCTCAAACATCCTGCTACATATCTCACCTTCGACCCCTCAAGGCAGAAGCTAGTCAACTGCGCAGACTCAATGTCTGCAATCCATCGCCTGGCAGCTATGGGGTCCTTCATCCCATGAAAATCCGGCGCACCACTACCCCAGAATTCCTTGAAGGATAGTGTGCGAGATCCTGACTGGCCAGATGCCATGTCGCTCCTAAATGCCCTGAGGCGATCCTCCATCAACTCCACTATCCCTTCCTTGATTGACCCGAAGATAATGGGGGTCGACTCAAGGATACCCCTGGTAATCTCTGACGTAATGAACTCGCGTAGTCCCTCATCTACTGGCTCGGAACCTGATCCCGAACCCAATCCCTCTCCTAAACTGCCAACTGTCGGCCTCGATCGTAGCACCACCATTCTGCAATACATAAATAACATTCGTTAGTGATACTGATACTTCTTGAGGGATCACATCTACTACAAGTTCCCTGGTGTTATCTTGGCCTTCCTTGGTTTGGGTACGGATCCTTTGCTTTCAATAGTACGGGCCCATACTACCTTCCACATCTATCCGTACCTTCTTTAAGGACTGCCTCGACTCCACCAGATCCCTTTCACTACTGCTGATCACTAGTATACCCATCCTAGGCTTGCCCTAGGGAAATCTCCAACTCCACCCTTCCCGGTCCTCAGCTACTGAAGGCCTCCTTGTAATGCCAATTAGCCATTACCTGAATACCATGACATGTGATGAGGCTCAGATAATCCTTCGAGTAAAAGACCCGTCCCTACAATGGTTAGACTCAGGCAAGAGCTGCGCAATAGGGCTAAACCCAGCACTCTAAGATTATTCAACCCTGATCACATGTGACGTGACGTATTCACCTAATGGCTAACTCCCATTACTAAGAGTCCCACGAAGCACAAAGCAAGCAACATTCAGACAAAAGGAAACAGTCTCAAGCAACTTCGCTCTCATAGAGAGAAACTGAACTAGCGTACAGTGCTAAACTCTTACTATCAGGCATAACCCTAACAGGCTATCCTACTGCTGTCTACTCGATGCTAGCATCCAATTTTCATACACTGAAGCACATAAAGCAGGCACATAAGGCATCACTCCTAGATCCTTTAGTCCTATTCTAGCATGTTGTTCTACTGAAACTGATAAACATAACATAAGCTTGTATGGGTAATTTGGGGAATACTTACTTGAACTCGGCCGGTCGCGCACATCACACACTTGGTTCCTTGTTAAAACTCTTTACTTAACCTTTTAGAAAACATTTTCTCTTTCAAAATTTTTAATCCCTCGATTTGAGTTCAGACACCCCCGAAGGCGTGTCCGAATCCCTCAAACCAGGGCTCTGATACCAACTTGTAACATCCCCAAAATACGGGCCAAAAATTTCATTTTTAAAACATATACTTAGCAAAGCATTAGAAATAAAACATTCACTGATCATATCATTTCACAAAAGATATTGCATGTCTGGAAAAACATTTTATAAAACATAATAATGTCAGAGTACAAATCCCTAGGAAGATCTCATAGTGCGGAATACGAGGCATGTGTGTGATGTGCTGCTACCGCGCCAGGTCCTTCCCCTTCGAAGAAGAGGTACCTGAAACCAAAACTTAAAACTGTAAGCACGAAGATTAGTGAGTTCCCCCAACATACCACATATCATATAATCGCATAACATACATATATTGTCAGGCATATCTGGGTGTTGGTCTCCCGTTCGGTCCTCTCGACCGGATACTAACTAGCATATTTGGGTGCTGGTCTCCCCTTCGGCCCTCTTGACCGGGTACTGGGGACTATTTCACCCCCTACTACTACCACATCACACATATATCACATATTCTATCTAGCTTGGCTGGGCTTGACCACCCCTTCGGTCGTATCGACCGGTAATTTGGGGGACTATCTCCCCTCTACTATCACTACCATATAGCATCATATCATACTAGTACAACAACATATCACAGGTAGTAGCAACCCTAGATGAATATCACAAAGACAAACATCTATCATACAATTCCTACTAGTGGGCCGGCATTGTGGCCGTAGACCCACCGCTACTGGAAGGTAACTCACCTCAAAGTAGCTGCTGATCTGTGTGGGAACTGACTGTCTTCTGCTGCTGCTGCCTCAGAAATCCTCTGGCTATAATTCCCACAAAACACTCATTCAAACACTGCTAGATGTACTTAGGTTAAAATGACCCTTTTACCCTTGACCAGGTCAAAGTCCAAGTCAAAGTCAACTTCCAGTTGACCCGACTCGCCGAGTTGGCTCTCCAACTCGTCGAGTCCCTAATCATTCAATTGACCATAATCCCATCTCTACTCGTCGAGTTAGGCGTTGACTCGATGAGTTTTCCTTCTTGATCTACTCTCCTTTTCTCTCAAAAACTTCAAGAAAAACACACCAAAGCACTTCAATCTCACAAAGAACAAGGTTTGAACGATATAGGGAGCTCTGAGGGTGAAGGGGGCGAGCTTGGGGCCGCATAAGATGATTTAAATAGGGTGCAAACCTTTGAAGTTAGGGTTTCATCAGATAGCGGGGACTCACCGAGTCTCCAACTTAAACGCGTTCCAAGTCCCGTTTCTACTCGGCGAGTTGGGCCTACAACTCGCCGAGTCCAAGGCTAAAAATGCAAATACTTAGATAAATTTTACATACCAGGAACCAGGTGCTACAATTCTATCTCTAAAACTATACGGCTTGGAACTAGCGAGACATACCAAGTCCCTCCCACGCATGCCACAGTTACTGCATCCTAAGTAACCTTCTCCGATAGAGCCTATCCCTTAACTACCATTAAAATTTCCAAGGTATGCAGATGGCATATAAGTCGGCCATAATCAAGCCACACAAAATAAAATACTCATACCGATAATGATGCAAAACCATAACAATATAATCATGCACAAATTGAAGAACTGAAAACGGAAATCGCATACCTGCAACGTCTGATGCGGCTCGTGCCTCCAAGGTAGTCATTTGAAAAGCCCTGCCTCCTACCGCAGGCGTCTCTGCACGACCCTGACAGCCGTCTGTGATCCTCAAAGTTGCAGGGGTAGGTGCCATCACCCATCCTGCCGGAAACAAATTGGGGCACTCGACCTTCTTCTGGCCCCGCTAATTGTAGTGAAAACATATCAAGTCTGATCCCTGTGTGGTGGTAACAGTATAATCCCTGCTAAAATCACCAGTCTGACCGTATTTGAAGCAGCCAGACTCACCACCGCTACCACTCCTGCACGCGCCCCTGTGCGCCCTGCCATATTTCCCGCACCGGCTGCGGTCCAGATAATCTCTTGATCTCGAATCCGATCCCTTGGGCCTTTTACCCAAACCTGTGTCTACCTGAGCCTCATCTGGCTTCCTCTTCCGGATCTGCTCTAAATCAATTTCCCTTTCTCTAGCCCGAGCGATCATATCCTCCAATGTTTTGCAGCTGGACCTGCTCACAAACTGCCTGATGTCATCCCTCAACATCTCATGGTATCGGGCCTTCTTCATTTCCTCATCTGCAACATACTGCGGTACAAGAAGAGCCGTCTCCCTAAACTTGGCGGTGATCTCCACCACAGTCTCAGTGGTCTGCGTCAAATCCTAAAACTCCCGTGCCAATTGTTGCACCTCAATAATCAGCGAAAACTCCACCATGAACCTGGCCGAGAAATCGCTCCATGTCATCGCGTCCAACACGACATCATCCCCCAAAGCATGACCGATCTCCTCCCACCAATCCCTCGCTTTGTCCCTCAGAAGACAGGAGGTGAGTCTGACCTTGTCCCCCTCGGGAGACTGGCTCGTACGAAATGTATTGGCGACATCGGCCAACCACCTGCTGCTAGCGATGGGGTCCTTAGCCCCACGATAATCTGGCGCTCCGCAAGCTCTAAACTCTTGGAATGTCAAAGTACAAGCTCCCATCAAATCCATCATCTCGGTACGGAAGGCTCCCAGCCTCTCATCCAAAATCTTCAGTATACCCTCCTTGACCGTGCCAAAGATCACAAGAGTCTGATTTAGAATATTGCGCGTAACCTCAGCTGATATCAACTCCCTCATTCGCTCCTCGAGCTGCTCGGCTCCTGAATCCAAGCCTGATCCCTCTCCGGCGACTGATCCGCCCACTGATCTCTCTCGCAACGTCACCATGCTGGAAATATATCATAACCACTATCAGAATACTTATGACTGCTGCGAGACCAAACACACGCACTACCAGGTTCCTGGTCTTGCCTCGGCCTTTCTCGAATCGAGTACGGATCCTCTGCTTTCAGTAGTACGGGCCCATACTACCTTCTACATCTATCCGTACTTTCCTCAGGAACTGCTTTGACTCCACCAGGTCCCTTTTTCTACTCCTACTGCTCCCAGTACTATCTCATCCTAGGCTTACCCTTAGGAAACCTCTGACTCTACCCAACCAGTCCTCAGCTGCTGAAGGCCTCCTTGTGATGCCAACTAGCCATCACTTGAATACCATCACATGTGACGAGGCTCAGATAATCCTTTGAGTAAAAGACTCATCCCTACAACGGTTACACTCAAACGAGAGCTGCGCAATAGGGCCAAATCTAGCACTCTGAGATTATTCAACCCTGGTCACATGTGACGTGACGTATTCACCTAATGGCTAACTCCCATCACTCAGAATCCCATAATGCACAAAGCAAGCAACATTCAGTCAAGGGAAAATCTAACCATAACATACCCAAGCAATCGTAATCTCATATCAAGAATCTGTACTAGCATGCAACACAAGCTCATAAACTCAGGCATAACCTAAGCAGGCTATCATACTACTATCTAACCAGTACTATCATGCAGCTCAAAAGCACATATAGCAGGCACATACGGCATCCTCCTTAGATCCTTAGTCCTAATCTAGCATGCTGTTCCACTAACTGATAATCATAACAAAACTTGTGAGGGTATTTTGGGGTACTTACTTGAGCTCGGCTGATTGCATGCACCACACCCCTTTTTCTCTTTTCAAAATTCTTTTCTTTCGGAATTCTTTTTGCTTTTCTAAAACTGTTTTCTTTCTCAAAACTCTCTTTTTACAAAACTGTCTTTTCATTTTTAAAACTTCTATACCAATTCCTCAGTTTGAGTTCAGACACACCCGAGAGCATGTCCGAATCCCTCAAACCAAGGCTCTGATACCAACTTGGAACGTCCCAAAATTCAAGACTAAAAATTTCTATTATAAGACATTACTTAAACATAATTATCAATCCATAACATAATCAGAGCATTAATTTCCAAAACATATGTTCATTATCAGAGTAAAACATCCCAGGCTGACTAATCTATGGTGTGTGCCATGCGATCACCCCGAGCGTACCTGAAACCAAAACTGAAAACCGTAAGCACGAAGCTTAGTGAGTTCCCCAACCTACCACATACTGCACATACTGGGCCACGCCCGCTATTCTGGGCCCCGCTCCCTACCTTGGGCCTTGCCCGCTAAAACGGCCCCGCCGCTCCAAGCCTCGCCTGGCTTCGAGCCCTGCTCGGATACAGATCTGTTTTGCTTAGGCCTCGCCTGTCATTGGGCCTCGCCCACCAACATATACTAACACATAAACATAACGCAACACATACACTAAACATATACTACCGAATCCTGTTCTTAAGGCCTCGCCTCTGTTGGGCCTCGCCCATGTCCTGTAACTGACGAGCCATGGAACCCCGTCCACGATCCTACTGATTGTGAGATACGGGCCCGACCCACACTCACTCTTTCCCTAACCTAGGCCTCTTCCCTACTCTGCTGCTAATGAGACAGGAAACACCATCCATACTCTGCTGCTGGTGAGATACGGGACCTCTCCCACACTCACCTTCCTACCAGGCACATACATGTATCACACAGACAACAAGTATAACTATCATGCAAGCCATTCTCTTGGGCACCCACCCGCTACACTGGACCTCGTCCTGAATATCATACTAGCATATTGTGCCTAGAGCTAACCCCCAGCTCTTCCTACTCATAACTACATGGGCCGGCATTGTGCCCGTAGACCCTTTCACACAAAAGGGAAACTCACCTGCACTTGCTGACCTTGCTGATACCCCCTCTAGCTGTTGCCCGACAACTCTTCTGAACTGCGGCTCCACTAGCTCCCCGAGCTATCAATATCAATATAACACTTAGTCTAACTGTCCCCCGAAAGTCAACTAAGTCAACTCTGGTCAAAGTCAAAGTCCTAGTCACAGTCAACCTTCCAGGTTAACCCTACTCGCCGAGTCTACCTACTGACTCGTCGAGTTCATAAGCTCAGAGTCCTTCCATTCGCGACTCGACTCGCCGAGTCAATCCATGACTCGCCGAGTCCACCGATTTCCGAGTCCTGACCTGTCCAACTCACCGAGTCTCCACTCGACTCACTGATTCGAATCTCAACTCGAAGGGTTTGGGGTTTCACGACTTGACTCGCCGAGTCCAAGACAATCTTCAACAGACTCGCCGAGTTCCTTCCTGTGACAACCCAAAAATTTCCGTTAAGTTTTAACGAAGAAATTAATAACGTCAAAAATTAGCCAAAATTATCCCGAAAATATTTTTGACCGGATTTAAACCCGTTGGAATATTTTAAATAATATTCGTCTAGCGATACAAAATTTAGGCGGTATAATTTTATAATTTGCCGTGATTAAGATAGTGGTGAAAAACCCCGTTCGCGGTTGGTGTCAGGAGAACCCCAGCCAGGCCATAAGCTCCACCATATATAAGGGTTGAGTGGGATTCGCTCCCACCTTTTTCCCCACCTTAGACACTCTCTCTCTACTTTCTCTCTCTAAAAATGGGTTTTGGTCAAAAATCGCCCCTTCGAGCCTCAAATCGGTAAGTAAACCTTCCTAGCTTGTTATCAAACTTATCTAGCTTGCAAATTCATGACTTAATCATCCAAAAACCCCAAGAACATGAGTTTACGGTCTTAGGAGCATCCCAAAACCGTAAACCCCTTAAATCTGGGTTTTAATGCTCAAAAACCCTCCCAAACACTTCTCATGCTTAGCAATGGCTTAGAGGCTTACCCGAAAGGACTTAGAACATCAAAATCGGACCAAATGGGGAGTAAACATGAGTTTACGATCTAAGGATGTTCTTAGACAGTAAACCCATGTTCATGGACCATAAACACCGTTTAAGGTGTTAATCTACCCCTCAAACAACTCTAAGGGCTTCCATGAACTTCCTAGAGTGCATAGAACCTTATTTTCCTTCATTATATGCACCAAAGCATACAAATATGTGTCACACTTGAGTTTACGACCCAAGAAGGTTCTTGGACCATAAAAACCTATTCTTAGACCTTAAACACCCCCAAAGGGTGTTAAAGTGCCCTTAACACTTTGTATGGCTTGGAATTGGACCTAGAACTTCGTATGCTTAACCTACAACCACCAAAAGACGTGATTTATGGACTAACATGAGTTTACTTCCATAAACTCATGTGTTTAAGGTAGTAAACTCCCCATTAACATCTTCTTATACCGTAAACACCTTTCCAAGGTGTTTAAGTGCCCTAAACACCTTCCTATGCTCCTAAAAGTGACTAGAACCTTACATGCATACATTAGAACCACCAAACAACAAAAGAAATGGACCAACATGAGTTTACTACCATAAACTCATGTTTTTATGGTCGTAAACTCCTCAAGGAGTGGTCATGGGCCGTAAACTCCTTAAATGATCCATTTTGAAGCCTTAAACCCTTCATAAGCCTTAGAATTGAACCTAGCCTAGTTCCAAAAGTGTTATAAGACCTTAATGCATCAAAGAACACACCATCCATGAGCTTATGGCTATAAACTCATGGGGACAAGGTCTTAGGTCCGTAAACTCTATAAAGAGTTTGCTCTTGAAGAGTAAACTCCCTATCTAGGCCATACACACCCTTAGATGTTACCCAGGACACTCCTAGCACTTAACCAAAGTGTTTTCCGCATTTTAGGATGCGTATACGTGTTTAATTAGTATTATATTTACTAATTGTATGTAAACATATGTCATCTTATGTTAATAGGTCACTAAGTGTATTCAAGTCTTTACTTGACACCGAGCACCCAACCGACACCTTCTTCGGATCCACTTACAACAGGTGATTCCATACCCCTGCATTAACCTTTTAAATGTTTTTACATGCTTTTATGGGGGGATACAAGTTAAAACATGCTAGTTATCACATCAATCACATGTGATTGATAACCCACATGCACAAGGATTTATTACACTGTTAACTGTTTTACCAAGTATGATACTGTAAATGGTTTTCTAAAACGTCTTTACTTGTTCTAAGCTTTTCTCAAATTGACTCTCGCGCGGTATGTTTTATTTTCAAATTTAGTTACAACAGTATTTTAATCAAAGGATTTCTTTACCTATAATGTTTTATCAAAGCTTTATTTAAAACTTGTTTATGAGAGGTTTTCAAAGGATTTCTAAAGGTTTTCAAACTTATTTTACAAAAGAATACCAGGTCGCGATTTTCTTAAATGTAATGGTTTTCCAAAGTTTTCATCAAAGTTTTCTTCCATGTGTATATACTCCTACTTCGTTAGATACTACTGCTTCATTATACTTTTACTTAGTTAATGCTCCTACTTAGTTAAATGCTACTACTTTGTTAACGCTTCTACTTAGTGATACACTTCTACTTGTTAACGCTTCTACTTAGTGATACACTTCTACTTATTAACGCTTCTACTTCGTGATACGCTTCTACTTGTTAACGCTCCTATTTCGTGAAACACTTCTACTTTGATAAACACTTCAACTTCGTTAAATGCTTCTACTTAGTTAAACGCATGCCTGTACTTGTATAGTTATATAAATAATGTTTAACGGACTTAGGAAGGCTAGTTCGCCCTATTTCCTTTTCCTCGTTGGGATGTGGTCTGGTGGGATTGGATATCCATCCGAAGGTCGTTTGATCATTAATTATATATTATGTATACAAGTATAGACATATAGGTTTACGTCGATCAGATTATTTTGAGTCTCTATCATTAGTCCAGTATTTACATCAGAACTCACTACACGAGATGCATCTTCAGGACACGGCCTTCTCCGTTGTCTAGTTGGTAACCAGAGTCTCTTATAAGGAGAGCGAGCATTGTGTGTATAGATCTATACGGGATTGACACCCCCACACCCTGACTGCTAGCTATAGTCCACAGCCTACCAAGCCAAGGGGTGACAAATGTCACATTCTTTCTGACGCTTGCAGGGCTTCAAGTTCTCTAGTGTCTATCAGTATGGTTACGAGTATCTCGGGGTTACCTTATAATTCATGGCCTGAAGGTAACGGGAATTAACACTGTATTCACTGTTTTTAGACCTTGCTAGACGTATCATTCATTTGATACTGTCTGGGGTCTGTGTTCACTGTTTTTAGACCTTGCTAGACGTATCATTCATTTGATACCGTCTGGGGACTGTATTCACTGTTTTTAGACCTTGCTAGACGTATCATTCATTTGATATTGTCTGGGGTCTGTGTCTCATTTCGTTAGACTGAGCCAGGCGTGTTGTTCATTCGATACTCTCCTGGAGTCTATGATTTCTTTTGCCTTAGTCAGCAGTATTTCCTGCCGAGGCCTATGTTATTTTCCCTAATGCCTTTACTTGTGATATCCTTCTACTTTCTTTAAAGTCAAATACCGTATTTTGGTAATGATAATATTTTAGGGAAATTCTCTTTAAAACATAACACTTTCGGGTCTTGGTAGAAGACTGCTTTTATTTAGAAAATATAGGATTTTCTGGAAAGGGACTCTAATACACCGTTGATTCTAAACTACTACTTTTTATAAAGTTATTTGAATAAAATGACACTAAATACTTATGAACTCACCAGCATTTATAAAAATGCTGATACTCGCTTTCAAATAACTTGTATTCTCAGGTCATCCATAGACAGGTACATCCCAAGAGCTTTTGATGAAGATAGTTTAGTACCAAGCTGCACCTATATTATTACCTGTATTACTGTAATGTCTCTATGAAATGTAACTTATGTAAAACTATTACTATTAATGCAATGGTTGTTGTACTTTGATTACTATACTACAGATTTTGTGATACTTGACATGACGTCATCCACCCCAGAACGTTTCCGCCGTTCCGGTTTTGGGGTGTGACACTTCCCAACTTCATCCATATAGTGGCTTTACGAGCCATGCAGGGGCTCCAAATCATAGATCCATACTTCCAAAGCTCAATCCTCACATAAAGTTGCAAACTTTACGTTTAACTAAAGAGATCTAGGCTCAAAACACTATACGACTAGGTTTAAGGACAAAAGGGCTTCACAAACTACTCATCTTCTGATGCTTTACGACATATTGGACCACCCCAACACTAGATCTGAAGTGGCAACAACATATCTAAGCCCCAAACTCGAATTGGGTCTAAAACAACCATAAAACCCCCAAATCTCATAACAAAAATAGATCTAGATGCAAAGGAGGGAAGATAACAGCTTATTACCTCCAAGATGAACACTAATTGAAGTAGATCTCGGATCTACACCTCTCTTTTGAAGCAACCTTCTTGATCTTCAAGTTCCTTTCTAAAGTTTCCTTCCTCCAAAGCTATTTCTCTCAAATAATGGAAGCTCACACAAAATCTAGGGTTTTCAGGCTCTCTAGGATGATATGGAGGCTGAGGGAGGGACATAACACCCTTTATATATGGTACAACCCCCAGGATTAGGGTTTTCCTCATTCAGACCAGACTCGCCGAGTCCCTTTCGCCGACTTGCTAAGTCGGTCACTTACTCATCGACTCGGATCCCGCTCGAACTTGCCGAGTTCCTCCTTAGACTTGACGAGTTGGCCCTTAAACTTAGGGTTTCCTTTCCTTTCTTGGTCTTCCTGATTTTGGGTGTTACAATCCTCATGTTCCTGTTAGACAATTTGTTATACATGTTGTTGCAGCACTCTCTAGTCAAGATGGACAATGTCCAACTCCTCTAACCGCATCCGACATTTAGAGGCTCCATGTAGATCAGATTGCATTCTCCAAAATAGTGTTTGGTGTTCCTCATTCTCTCTTTGAGCACATAAAATCCGGAAAATTTGCCAAAGTGATTTAGGATACAGTTCAAGACTTGTTTGAAGGTTCTGAGAAGATGAAGGATAGGGGTTCGACATCTGTTGTTAATGATTTTGACACCTTCACTACAACTCCGGGTGAATATGTATCCTCTGCATCAAATCAGTATAGGATCATCGTGAACAACATGACTGCACATGGAATAGTCCAAATCCACTCGAGTAAAATCTGAATTTCATCAATGGTCTAAAAAAAGATGGGGTCATGTTAATTAATTTCTTTAGAGCAATGGATCTCTGAAGAAACTGAAGCTCTATCAGTTATTTAACCAACTATAGGGCCATGAATCTAACGTTTCTCAAACGCTAAGAGGATCGTCAGGAGGTCCTATTGCCTTAGTTAGCTCTGTCAACCCATTAATTCCAAATCCATATGTTTTAGATCCTTTAGGAACCATCCCACCCGTTTCACATGTTCAACCAACACTTCCTACTCCACCTATCTCACCTGTTCTAAGCCATTCATTGATGAAAATTAATCTTGATCTCGACTCAGCTGATTCTGAACTTCGCTTTCAACAAGACTTTTCACTTTTTCCTATGAAGTATAAACATCCCTGGAATCCCAATCATAAACCTTTCCAAACCGATGTCGAGATCCTCATCAAATCAATCCTCAACCCTTTCCTAAACCAGCACAAAATCCACTAGCTTACCAACCCAACATTCCAAATCATTCCTCGGAACCTCAGGATGTTCCGAAACCAGTCAAACCCAAGGTTAGCTGTCACAAATGTGGTCTTAGAAAGCACTTTTCAAAGGACTGTTTGGCTTATATTTCTTAGAAACCGAAGGTAAAAGACTCTATCTAGTATGCTCATAGAGCACAAGAACTAGGTGAAAGTGAAAAGGATTTTGCTACCATGGTGTCAAGAAACGTGTGTCTTATGGGTATACAATGAATTTAATGTGATGAAGGATACTGGTCTTCTAGATCTGAAGTAAAGGATGACGATGTTGAGCCTAACTTTTGTTACATATGGAAACAAATGATCCTCCAGGTAGAAGCACCATCCTGCAAGTAAAATCCATGATCACTGACAATTGTTTTGATTTATCTATTTGTGAACCTTATCTTGCTTAAAACAATCATATATGACAGTTATTCATAGAGCCTATGAGTCTTCCATAGAATGTTTTTTTGCGTGATCTGAAGCTCGCTCCTAATGCTGGTTACGTGACATATGGAAGCAATTGAAAATAAAAAATTCGAGGTTATGGCGTCTTGACTAACGGAAATTTCTCTGTCTCTAATCTGGCGTATGTAGCTGATCTCAAGGATAATCTGATCAATGTGCCTTAACTCACTAATGCAAACCATATAGTTGAATTCTGCAAAAAGCACACGAACATTATGACAAAAGATCAGAAAGAATGTCTTATAAAATCAAATTGCATAAAAAAATATGTACCCTTAGGCATCAACATGATCATCTGAAAAACTCAACATTTTCTTCTTTCAAAGCTCGTTCCTGACATAAGTTGGTTATAGCATCAGAGGCTCGTTCATCTCAACTTCTGATACATGAATGATCTTGCATCTGGTGAAATGGTCTGAGGTCTACCACTCCTTAAATTCGAAAATGATCATCTCTATGTTGTGTGTGAATGTGGGAAGCGATCCAAGAAAGGTCATCCTATTATAATTGAAATGTTAATTTCAGAACCATTAGAACTTCTTCGTATCGATCTTTGTGGACCGTCCACTGTAGAAAGTTTGCATTACAAAAAGTATATTCTTGTGATTTTTGATGACTACACACGGTTCACTTGGGTCTTCTTCTATGGGGAAAAATCCAAAATAGCCACCGAAATCATTAATTTCATTAAAGGAATTGAAGTTCTTGTCAAACTCCCTGTTCGAAGAATCTGAAGTGACAAAGGCTCTGAATTCACTAATGGAACCGTTGAGAAATTTCTCTTCGGTAAAGACATCAACCATAATTTCTATGCTCCCTACACTCCTCAACATAATGGTGTGGTTGAAAGAAGAAACTGAACTCTCGTTGAAGTCGCTCGATCAATGTTGAAATTCGTAATCCTTAATCTCTATCTTTTGGGCTGAAATCGTCTCTAGTACTTGCTTCACTCAAAATCAAAGCATCATTAATCACCGTCTTAACATGATACCGTACGAAGCCATGAATGGTCAAAAATTGAGTATATCATTCTTACACATTTTTGGATGTAGATGCCTCATCAAAAGTAACCTTGGTATCTAAGTCATTTATGTGTTCAGGATAAAATTTCTTCTATATACCACTTCAGCTCTAATACTTTAACTTCAATGGCTGCTTCTAATAAAACTCAACATATGTATTCAATGTAAATAGCAAATAGCGTGGGTTGCTTAACGCGTACCCCCATTGTTGTTTGTTGAAGAGTATGATGACTGGGAATTTAGAATGGAGAGATTTTTACTTGGTAAGGAAAAAGGTTAAGTGATATGGAGATTTGTGAAAGAAGGTCCTCATGTTCCTGTTAGACAATTGGTTATAGATGTTGTTGTTGCACTCTCTGGTCAATATGGACAACGTCCAATACCTCTAACCGCATCCGACATTGAGAAGCTCCATGCAGATCAGATTGCATTCTCTGAAATAGTGTTTGGTGTTCCTCATTCTCTCTTTGAGCACATGAAATTCGGCAAATCTGCCAAAGTGATTTAGGATACAGTTCAAGACTTGTTCGAAGGTTCTGAGAAGATGAAGGATAGGGGTTCGACATCTGTTGTTAATGACTTCGACACCTTCACTACAACTATGGGTGAATATGTATCCTCTGCATCAAATCGGTATAGGATCATCGTGAACAACATGACTGCACATGGAATAGTCCAAATCCACTCGAGTAAAATCTGAATTTCATCAATGGTCTAAAAAAAGATGGGGTCATGTTAATTAATTTCTTTAGAGCAACGGATCTCTGAAGAAACTGAAGCTCTATCGGTTATTTAACCAACTATAGGGCCATGAATCTAACGTTTCTCAAACGCTAAGAGGATTGTCAGGAGGTCCTATTGCCTTAGTTAGCTCTGTCAACCCACTAATTCCAAATCCATATGTTTTAGATCCTTTTGGAACCATCCCACCCATTTCACATGTTCAACCAACACTTCCTACTCCACCTATCTCACCTGTTCTAAGCCATTCATTGATGAAAATTAATCTTGATCTCGACTCAGCTGATTCTGAACATCGCTTTCAACAAGACTTTTCACTTTTTTCTATGAAGTATAAATGTCCCTGGAATCCCAATCATAAACCTTTCCAAACCGATGTCGAGATCCTCATCAAATCAATCCTCAACCCTTTCCTAAACCAGCACAAAATCCACTAGCTTACCAACCCAACATTCCAAATCATTCCTCGGAACCTCAGGATGTTCCGAAACCAGTCAAACCCAAGGTTAGCTGTCACAAATGTGGTCTTAGAAAGCACTTTTCAAAGGACTGTTTGGCTTATATTTCTTAGAAACCGAAGGTAAAAGACTCTATCTAGTATGCTCATAGAGCACAAGAACTAGGTGAAAGTGAAAAGGATTTTGTTACCATGGTGTCAAGAAACGTGTGTCTTATGGGTATACAATGAATTTAATGTGATGAAGGATACTGGTCTTCTAGATCTGAAGTAAAGGATGACGATGTTGAGCCTAACTTTTGTTACATATGGAAACAAATGATCCTCCAGGTAGAAGCACCATCCTACAAGTAAAATCCATGATCACTGACAATTGTTTTGATTTATCTATTTGTGAACCTTATCTTGCTTAAAACAATCATATATGACAGTTATTCATAGAGCCTATGAGTCTTCCATAGAAGTTAGTGAGAAGTTGGATAGTGAATTGACTCGTCTTATATTACATTGTGAAGACCGTAAGATTGTGATTGAATAGTTAGAGAGAGAACTTGTAATGAATAAGGATGAATGTATTATTTTGAAAGACAAATATGAAATTAGTTTTAGTGAAAGAAACATCCTAGTTCCTAATAACAAACACCTTAATGCCAAAACTGATGCTTTGCATAACTCTATTGATATTCTTGAAGCAAATGAACGGATGACACTTAATTTTCGTAACCTATTGTCCAAAGCACAAGGTCTCGGAGGCGAATTTCTGAAACTTGTTGTTCATCCCTTAAAGGAAACTCAAAACCTAATGTTTAAAGGAGACATTCCAAACCATACTTATTTGAATACTCCTATTTCACCATTTTCATCCCTTCATGATCACTCAGACAAGTTCCAATCTCTTATTTGTGAATTCAAACCTATCACTATTAAATGTCCAAATTCCATGCCTCTTCTTCCCCTGATATCCCTGGACCTGAGTCTGTGTTCGGCATATGTGCCTAACACTTAGTGTATTGGAGTTCAATTTCCAAACTCTAGTCCAATAAATAATTGTGTTGTTGAGGAAATCATTCCTGAGAAAAATGGACATCACTATGACAAATCCAACTTTGTTTGGGCATCATTTGGTAGTGATGTAGATGAATAAATTCAGTGTAACCATTCTTCTGATTCTTGTTCTTCTAACTCTGATGTAATATCAAAATCAACTCTAGTGCCAACTAAGCCTCGTTTCAACAATCCATCGACTGGACAAACATCCAAGTCATCATCTGACTCTAGGAAGAAACTCTGGCTGAAAAGAAATATATTGTTCATGCCAAGACCAAAGCAAGGAAAGCTCTTAAGAAAGAAAATAGGTCTAGGAAATATTTTAGATTCCTTGAGAAATTCAAGAAGAAAGTGTGTCATGTACTCAATCAAGCTACTAGGAATCACAATACTTTCAAAACAAATCTGTTAATTGTCATACAAAAAGGGTCACTGTTGACACTCCTCTGGTGAAAACTGACTCTCCTCGGACAGTTTGTTCTTCTATGTTTATTGCTAAATCTGATGGCATAATTTTCAAAACAAAACAATTTCCAAAACTAAATGTGCCATCGAAAGTAGAAAACAATGGACAAGCTGCTAGGAACAGTTTTGTTCGTAAATCTTCTAAAAACTCAAATCAAAAGTTCGAATGGATTGTGAAAAAATATGAAAACATAACTGCAACATTTGTGAACACAATTATTCCTACATCTCAGAAACTTGTTCCTCCGAGAAAAGTAGTATCCAAACAACCATTAGATGAATATGATTTTTGGATAAATGAAATGAACATGACATTCTACTTCTTTCCAAACGAATCTTGAAAAAATCCTCCAGAGATGCAAATTGCTCAAAAATCACAAACCAAGTCCAAAGCCCATGCCAAAGTCCCTAATTCTAACTCAGAGCCTAAAAACTCCAAAACTCACTAATTTTGCAGGCGTTTTGTGCTTTGGAACAAAATATTGTATGGTATATTGATAATTCTTGTTCCATGCACATGACTGGGAAGAAAGTTTTTTTGCATGATCTGAAGCTCGCTCCTAATGCTGGTTATGTGACATATGGCAGCAATTCAAATTCAAAAATTTGAGGTTATGGCGTCTTGACTAATAGAAATTTCTATGTCTCTAATGTGTAGTATGTAGCTGATCTCAAGGACAATCTGATCAATGTGGCTTAACTCACTAATGCAAACCAAATAGTTGAATTCTACAAAAAGCACACCAACATTATGACAAAAGACCAGAAAGAATGTCTTATAAAATCAAATTGCATAAAAAATATGTACCCTTAGGCATCAACATGATCATCCGAAAAACTCAACTTTTTCTTCTTTCAAAGCTCGTTCCTGACATAAGTTGGTTATAGCATCAGAGGCTCGTTCATTTCAACTTCTGATACATGAATGATCTTGCTTCTGGTGAAATGATTTGAGGTCTACCACTCCTTAAATTCGAAAATGATCATCTCTATGTTGTGTGTGAATTTGGGAAGCGATCCAAGAAAGGTCATCCTATTATAATTGAAATGTTAATTTCAGAACAATTAGAACTTCTTCGTATCGATCTTTATGGACCGTCCACTATAGAAAGTTTGCATCACAAAAAGTATATTCTTGTGATTTTTGATGACTACTCACGGTTCACTTGGGTCTTCTTCTATGAGGAAAATTCCAAAATAGCCACCGAAATCATTAATTTCATTAAAGGAATTGAAGTTCTTGTCAAACTCCCTGTTCGAAGAATCTGAAGTGACAAAGGCTCTGAATTCACTAATGGACCCATTGAGAAATTTCTCTTCGGTAAAGACATCAACCATAATTTCTCTGCTCCCTACACTCCTCAATATAATGGTGTGGTTGAAAGAAGAAACTGAACTCTCGTTGAAGTCGCTCGATAGATGTTGAAATTCGTAAACCTTCATCTCTATCTTTGGGCTGAAGTCGTCTTTAGTACTTGCTTCACTCAAAATCAAAGCATCATTAATCACTGTCTCAACATGATACCGTATGAAGCCATGAAAGGTCAAAAATTGAGTATATCATTCTTACACGTTTTTGGATGTAGATGCTTCATCAAAAGTAACCTTGATCAACACACCAAATTTCAACCAAAATATGATGAAGCAATCTTTATGGGATACTCAACCATGTCTAAAGCTTACAGAATTTTGAATCGTAGAACTCGTGTACTTGAAGAAAGCTTTGATGTCACTTTTGATGATAATTTTGTTCAAAACTCAAATCCTACTCATGTCACCACACACATCAAGGAGTCTGATGCTCCACCTCCTGGGTCTCAGAATCATCAAATTGTCCATGTAATTGATTTCGAAAGCCTATTCAGACTTGTAGAAACTGCTCTTGACTAGAAATCTCGATCAAGACCCTCCTCTATTAAAATTACTAAAAATGTTTATGCTCCGGAACCAATATTTGTTTACGCTACATTTCAACCTTCTCAGGTTGAGGGGAAGAATATTTATCCAACCCTCGAATCAAATTTGGAAGGATTCCATGATGCAATAGAACAGTTTAATGATCGATGTCCAAACATTAATGAAGATGATGTCAGTTTCTTTGGCTTTCTGAACTATGACGATGCGGATATATCTGGCACAAAAGTTCAGGGGGAGCATCATCCTCAACTTCAAGTTGTTCAGGGGGAGCAACATAATCTCATTGTTGATATTGGATCTTCTGCTGCACAAGAGTTTCCGAGATTACATATTTGGACAAAGGATCATCCTCCGAATCAAGTCATTGGAAATCTCAACGTTGTTGTTCAAACTCACTCTGCTACTAACATTCAAAAGGAGTGTCACTTTTTGACATTTATTTTAATGGTTGAACCAAAATCCATCAAGGAAGCCTTAGAACATACTGATTGGATTACAGTCATGCAGAAAAGCTAGCATAATTTGACAAAAATCAAGTGTGGATCCTCATCCCTCCTCCTTAGAATCACCCTATTGTTGGTAAAATATGGGTCTTTCGAAACAAACTCGATGATCCCAGAGTCATAATCAAATAAAAAGTGAGATTGGTGTCCAAGGTATTTACTCAGATCGAAGGACTCAACAATGATGAGACCTTTGCTCTTATTGCTCGTCTTGAAGTCATTCTAATATCTCTTGCTTATGTTGCTCAGAAAGGCTTTAAAGTTTACCAAAATGGAAGTCAAAAGTGCCTTTCTCAACGGTGAACTTGATACCAAAGTGTATTTTTAACAACCTCCTGGATTTGTAAATCTTTCATATCCAAACCACTGTTACAAACTTCAAAAAGTTTTTTATGGCCTCAAAAAAGCTCCTCGCGCCTGGTACGAGACACTCACTGATTTTATGAAGTGTTTGGGTTTTCAAAGAGGAATTCTTGATGCAACATTATTTTCAAGATCGAATGGAAACCATCTCTTGTAGTCCAAATATATATTGACGTCATCATCTTTGAATCTATGGATTCAACGATTGGTTCCTGACTTCGCAAAGTTAATGGTTAGGCAATTCTAAATGAGCATGAGTCGTGATTTAAGTTTGTTCCTCGAACTGCAACTGAAGCAAACCAACAGAAGAATTTTTATTTATCAAGAGAAGTACATTTTCAAGCTTCTGAAAAAGTATTCAATGGATACTTGTGCCTCTGCAAAGGTTCCTATATGTTTCAAACGCAAGATCTTCTTGGACCCATCAGGTGTTAATGTTAATAAAAAAAGGTATAGGGGAATGATTATATCGCTACTCTAGCTCACTACAAGTCCTCCATACATCATGTTCTCTGCTTTTCTATGTGGTAGATTTCAGGTTAATCCAAAGATGTCTCATTTTTTGGCTGTCAAGCAAATTTTCCGATATCTTAAAGGAACAAAGAACCTTGGATTTTGGTATCCAGCAAAAGAAAGTTTCCTTCTTCAAGCCTACTCTGACTCAAACTATGGAGGACTGTAATTGGATAAAAAAAAGCACATCTGGAGGTTGTCACTTCTTGGGTGGAAGATTGGTTAGCTGGTCATCCAAGAAACATAACGGTACTGCTCTTTCAATGGCCGAAGCAGAATACATTGTTGCTTCAAGCTGCACTTCACAAGTTCTTTGGATGAAATCTCAACTTTTGGACTATGATTATCGATTTCTATAGATTCCTATCTAGTGTGACTCTCAAAATGAAATTGTGATTTCTCACAATCCAATTCAGCACTCCATGACCAAGCACATTGACATTCGGTACCATTTTATTAAAGATCATGTTTTAAAAGGAAATATTGAGCACATTTTTGTTCCATCTGATGATGAAATTGCTAATGTGTTTACTAAGGCATTAGATGAAACCAAATTTAATTGGTTTCTAAACAAAATGGGAATGATGATGCATGATCCTCAATTCTTCCGAGAGGTTTGTACTCTCTAATGGAAATTTTAAAAAAATAAAATAATTCTGAAATCAATTTCTTTTCTCCCCGAAATTATTTTCTCTCAGAAATATAGGATCCTTATATGTATCTTTTTGTCTAACCATTTCTTCTAGTCTTAAGTTTCTTAGCTTTCCTCATTATTTGAAGATTTGACCGATATAGTTACATTGGATTACCTCAGAAATTCTCATCTCAGAGTATCTGTCCTTAACACTTATTTTGAAGATCACTTCAAAATTCGAATCCAGAATGGTAATGTGAATTTGTCGGTTTTCCGTCTCCGATCTCTATTCCTTCAGATCTCAGAATCTCAAATCTTTTTGAAACTAGTCCTCTAAGATCTTTATGAATTTTTACCTTTGATATTAACTTTCAGACTGTTCCATCTCAAATTCTATATCACGTACTAATGATGTTTTTATCTTCTTTCCCAAGTATCTTATGACATCTCATCTCAGAATTTGATTATTCTAAGACCTCAACAATAAAAGAGTTTAAAGGTTATCATTAAGTTTTTATTCCGAAACGTATTTCATTAATATTTTAATGCTAATTTTTCATCATGATTATCCTTTTAATTCTCAATAAACGTGCTTTAACACACGTTCTGTAACGACGTAAATTTTCAAAACAATTTTCATTTTAAAATGTAACTTCATTCAAGACAACACCATAAAATCCAATGTAACATTGTCATTATACAAAACCTATCAAATCCCAAGATCAAAACATATCCAAATCCATCGGTGTGTGTACGAGTCAAGCCAGCGCCTTCCTGCGATCATCACTGGTACCTGAAACACATTACACATAACACTGTAAGCATAAAGCTTAGTGAGTTCCCCAAAATACCACTTACACACATATGCCTTTCCAGGCCATACTCTACACGACCTTCTGGTCCATGTCTCTCAGGGGACTTCCGTCCCAAACCCGGTAGACCTTCCGGACCTACCCGTATCAACCTTCGGGTCCCTGACTCCCTGACCTTCCAGTCCACATCCTATTGCCTTATGGCCCACAACATAACGACCCTCCGGTCCACATCATACCGCCTTCCGACCCATATCAAGCATATCATACATATCACGTACATAACGCATACAGAACATGCAACTCATAGCATACAATACATACATCTCATAGCATAGAAGACCTTCCGGTCGCACATAGGTACCCTTCCAGGTACAGTATAGTGAGAAGACTCACCTCGAATATCTTGACCAATCTCGAACTCGGGAATCCTGCTCTAACCTCCTCCTAATCATATAAGGTGGTTTCCTCAATCAGTACAACTCTCAGAATCAGCATAACACTATTCCTAAGATCTCTCTGGAGGGTAAAAGACCATTTTACCCCTCCAATGGCCCAAAGGTCCAAACTTTGACTTAAGCCCTAAAGCCAACAAAAGTCAACCTTATGGGGTACGCGGCGCGTACCAGATCTGTACGCTGAGCGTACCCGAAGGCTTCACAGAATCGGGGTACACTGCCCCTTATGCCGCGCTTACTGGGTTTATGCCCAACATAACTCCCAGATTTCTCCTCTTTTTCATTCAGTGCTTAATCGGTTAAGACTTGCGTCCAAAATCCAGATCTGACTTCTCTAATACGACTTAGTTCGTAAAGTTGGTGACTTTAAGCCTTTGCATGGCTATGGAAGTCACCAACACCCAAAGCACTCCATTTCCAACCTTAAAAGGTCCATATCTCATGCATGAACAACCTTTTACAACCAAGACTGGATTTTTATCACATAACAACACTAAATGAGCTACTATGGAACAGATCTCAGCTTCTAAGAGCTCAACTACTCATAAAGCTATGAACTTAGGGACCAAAAACCCTAAAACTTCTCTCTACAAAGTATGAACAGAAAAGATGTAAAGCTTTAAGCTTTTTACCTCAAAATGAAGCTTCTTTTACTGCTAATCTCGGATCCAAAAGCTTGAGCTCCAACTCTTCCTCTTCCAAGGCTATCACTTTGCTCCAAGTAGCCAAGAACACAATACAAAGCCCTCCTAGACACTCCCTTGCTATATGAACGAGATTTAGAGTTTGAGATGGTAAAGCTCTGGAAAAAGGTGACCAACAAAAGGGCCTTAAGGTTGCTTAAATAAGGAGGCTCAACATATTAGGGTTTCTCTTCTGGGCCGGGTATGCCCCGCGTACCTGGCGACCCTTCCCAATTAAGACGCGGACGAGTACGCTGAGCGTACATCCCGGTACGCCCCGTGTACTCGCCAAACATGCATATCCTTAACAAGGGCCAAATGTGCTAATTGCTCAAAGATGAAGGTTCATAAGGTATACCTGATTTTTGGGATGTTACACATTCCAATAAAGCAATGAGCACGATCATAACTAAAATGACGGTTTTTCACTTTTGAACAAACAAACGTTCCATCTTTTGTGAGTAATAGTCATTTAGGAATCCGTTTTCGGAAATGTATTTAATGTTAACCATTTCGGAATTCGGGTGTCATCATTTCTATTGGGTAGCGTAGCATTTTTGATGTATTGCATCTATTGGGCTCGGTTAATAGTCCATGTTTTGTACTCCGGTTTGGGCCTGTCCAACCGTGAGCTGATAGGGTTTTAGTATAAATTAATGTGCTTGCATGCATATTAGGTAAACGATCTAGAAGACGATAGCATTTACGAAGTTCATAGATTATTTTCTGCATCGTTCTTGTAAACCCTTAATCCTCTATAGTAGAAGTTCTTTATCGAGCTCTGCTGAGGATTGTTGATTAATCATTCGACACTTTTGATCCATTCTTGTGTTCGTATTATTTTCTGGTTTATTGCTTTACCTGTTTTAAAGATCCAATCGATCTTCAAGTTTGTTTTTGGATTATCAATTGGTATCAGAGCAAGAGGTTGTGTAATCGATACACTTCTTTTCTGTGAAAAAAGTTTCGATTAGGGTTATTCCGCATTTACTGATATTTATTGAGCCGTCATCCCATAATTGACGTAACTCGATATTTATTGTTTTGCCCTAATTTATTACATTACAAGTCTGATCTTTTTACAGGTTATTCGATCAAGTATGGATGAGTCGCAATCCAATCCTATTAATATTTCGAACAACATTGGATCAACAACGAAGATTCCCATCCTGTACACCCATGATTATGAAGTCTGGGCGCATCACTTTGAATATTATGTTATAGGATCTGAGGACAATGGATACCTCATCTGGGAAGCAATCGTTTCTGGACCCTTTTCTCATTCAGCAACTTCAAGGATTATTAAAACTCAAAAGGAGTATAATGATCTTTTGAAAGACGTTAAAGACATTGCTCAAGACGAAAAAGATAAATTTTGGACTGCAAAAGAAATTTGGGACAGGCTACGAGAATTATACTCTACAGACGAAGATCTTGAACACTCCATTCAAACCTTACTCTTGTCCGAGTTTGGTGAATTCAAGCAGGGAGCCGAAGAGACTGTGACGCAAACGTTCGATCGCTTCAATCATCTTCTTAGCAAGATGATTAAACATGACATTGAAAGGAAGCTAATTGAGCAGAAGGTTACATTTTTGAACGGTCTTAGATCTGAGTGGAGAGCTGTAGTGTCCACAGTTAAACCCCATGAGCAATTTAAATCCTATTCCTTGGCGAAACTAGTGGGCATCCTAAAATCACAAGAAAAGATCGTGCTACAGGAGAAAAGTGTGGTTTCAAGCCTAGGTTCGTTGGCCCTCCTGTCTAAAAGCAAAGTGGTGATGGAGGAAGAAGATCTTAACTTAGAGGACTATGACCTCACTTCTGAGGACTATGCTATGATGGTGTCAAACCCCAAGAGGTTCATCAAGAAGAGATTCCCCACCAACAAAAATGGAAACTGGCAGGGGAGTTATAGTTCTGAAAAGGTCAAAGATGAACCAAAGGCTGAAGAATCAAAGAAGGAACCGAAGGCTGAAGGAGATTCGGGATTGAGCTGCTATTACTGTGGAGGAAAGAACCACTATGCAAAAGATTGCGTCCTCAAGAAAATGGCAGAAAAGGATGATGAAAAGGATGAAGAAGCTTTGTTGCAGAAAAAGCTGGATGAAATTAGGAAGAAGAAATCTACCGCTAACCCTTCTATGAATGCTCTAATTGTGCAGGGTTCGGTAGCTGATGATGAGTTTGGTGGCGTGGAGGTCTGGTCAACCGACTCTGAAGATGATGAAGTAAGAAAGCCTTCTCATGGAAAGGCTTATGTGGCTAAAGAAGAAAGAAGTGGAGGAAAGTTCTTGATGGTGTCCGACGTATCTCAGATGAGGGGATACAATACTGATGGAGGGAACGAAGACACGAAGGAGCAACAGAATTTGTGCTTTACAGCTAAACCACTCAGTGTGCAGTTCAACGAGCTTGATGAACTGATCAAGAAGGTACAATCCGTTTTTGTTTCATTTAAAGTTCCACAATGCTCATACGAAAAGGAACTAAAAAGTGTTAATTCAAGAATCTCTCATCTAGACAGTAGTTTAACTCAAACTCGAGTCACCAATTCTAACCTAACTGACCTATTAAGCAGGGTCTCTTCGAAGAGTGAGGAACGGCGTATGTGGATCGAACCGAAGGAGTCGGAGTTAATCAAAACAAAAGATGAAAACATTTATTTGCAAAGAGACAATTTAAAGCTTTTAAAACAACGAAATGTTTTTTGTTTAATTGCTAAACGTCTTTACACTAATATTACTCAGCTTCATTTGGATTGTGAAATAGGACAAAAGATTCATCGCATGATTTTGCCCTTCCTTGAGTTCAAGGAGGATGAAATTGATGCTGAAGCGTATAATTGTGAGAGTGTTATTTCATCTGAGGATGTTAATCCGACGTATATGTATGGACTGGACAAAATCGAATCTTTTATTAAGTCCAAGGACCATAAGGACATGCTTAAAAACCTTTTGGATGAAAATGATAAACTAAAACTGAGAACCGAAACCATACAAAAATTTGACTCTTTAAATGCCAACTTGAGCTCAGAAAATAAAATTGATGTTGAAAATGCATCTGAGCTTAATGAGGATGACAATATGAGTGAAATTTATGTAGAGGACATAGTTGACTGTTCAGAATTTGTCAAGAGCGAACCCGAAAACCACAAGAATCTCATTTTAGAAAATTCAGTGGAGTTCGCTCGTATGTCCCAACAAAAGTCCCTGATTCTTGTAGAGAAGGCCGTAGTATACCAAAAAGTAAGAACTACTCCAAATCAGGTGTATAAGGTCACAGGCGTAACCGAACATCAGACTGCCGAACTCACATCAATTGTAAACGAAGACAATGCTGATGGCTGTGACGAGTTCTTCTGGTCAGCCCCTATCGATAATGCTGATGAAACGGTAGGTTTGTCTGAAAGGACCTCATGGAAAAGCAAAGGCAGATATGTGCCAGAACCTTTGAATAAACTTGACAGCTTTGATGTGCCAAGCACTAGTGGTACAAAAGATGTTCCTCAAGAAAAAGGAATTCCGACAAAAGAAGACACTTCACCAAGTGAAACATCATCAGTTCAGAGTGAACCAACCAAAGAAAAACAGAAACCGAAAGCTAATATCCATCATCAACCAAAGCAGATGAGAATTCAAAAATAGCAAAGGAATCAGAGATACAGGAAGAATCTCTCTGAAAGAAAACAGTTTTGGCAATCTCAGAATGCCTATTTCTCACATCAAGACAAGAACTTAAAGTCGGAGAAATGTCCTGTTAAATCGCAAGAGAGCAACAACAACCGAAAGCAGAGGTTCGGTTCGGAGAATGATTCCAACCGAAAGCAAAGGTTCGGCTCTAAGAATCACTCCAACCGAAAGCAGAAGTTCGGTTCAGAGAACTACATCAACCGAAAGCAAAGGTTCGGTTCTGAAATCAAAAGAGATCAAAATTCTAGGGTCGGTCCCACTGATGATCAAAAACAAAAGGGTCACCTAGAGTCTCCAACCAAGAAATCATCTCAATCCAAGCTCTCTCATTCCAACTCTTCTAACTCTTCTCCACCTCGTTCCAAATTCCATTTTGTTCCTTCTCAAAAATCTCAATCATCGGCTGAACAAAAAAGAAAACAGAAGATTTCATCGGTTAAACCTGGGTCTAAACCGAAAGCATCAAATCCCAATAAAATTATAGTTTTTACCATCAAAAAGAAAGATGAAACAACACTAATAAAAATAACATATCTTGTTGACATCTCTCTTACTATTCCTGTTCTTGTGAAAGGCTCACGAGGACCCAAGAAACTTTGGGTTCCTAAATCTGCTTAATTATTGCAGGTTATCAGTGACGAGCAGTTTGACGACGAATGGTACATTGACAGTGGCTGCTCGCGTCACATGACAGGAAGGAAGGAAGAGCTAAGGGAATACAGGTCTCTTTCAAATGGTGGAAACGTCAAGTTCGGGAACAACTCCTTCGGCACCATAAAAGGCTATGGAATGATTACAAATGGTGATTTCACGATAAGGAAGGTTGCATACGTGGAGGGCCTACAACACAACCTCATCATTGTATCTCAGCTTGTTGGAGGTACCGGTCTCAAAGTCTCATTCGACGATGAGGGGTCTGAAATAATTGAGAAGAAGACGAAAAGAGTTATTCTCAAATCAGAGCGTAAAGGTGAAATGTTTCCTCTAAATCTCAAACCCATCAAAGGAAACCCAGTTATCTGCCTGTTATCCAAAGCACAATCTGACGAAAGCTGGTTGTGGCACCGAAGGCTCTCTCATTTCAACTTTAAAGATATCAACAAACTTGTCACTAGAGGCCATGTTCGAGGTCTTCCATTGCTTAAGTACGATAGAGACCATTTGTGTGCTGCATGTGAAATGGGGAAGCAGAGTCGTCAAAGTCATCCATCTATAATAAACACTAAAGTTGTTGAACCACTAGAATTACTTCATATTGATTTGTGTGGTTCATCATCTATCGAAAGTATCGGTGGTAGCAAGTACATTCTTGTTATTATCGATGATTTTTTGCGTTTTACATGGGTGTTCTTTCTGAAGCTTAAATCTGAAGCGACTCACAAGCTAAAAGTGTTCATCAAGCAGACTGAAGTATAGCTGAAGAAGGTCGTTCGCAACATCAGGAGTGACAATGGATTGGAGTTCAAAAATAGAGAATTCGAAGAATTCCTGGCAGAAAAGGGAATCAGTCACAACTTCTTTATGTGAAGCAGCCCGAACCATGCTAAGTTTCGCTTCATTACCTTTATATTTTTGGGCTGATGCTATTTCTGCTGCTTGTTTTACACAGAATAGGTCATATCTCAACAAGCGCTTCACTCTCACTCCTTATGAGATCATCAACAACAGGAAGCCAAATGTGAAGTTTTTCCATGTGTTCGGTTCACGGTGTTTTATCTTCAATTCTAAAGAAAACCGCAACAAGTTCGATGTCAAAGTCGACGAAGGGATATTTCTGGGCTATTCTCTCACTTCTAAAGCGTACAGGGTATTAAACAAGCGCTCGAGGAAAATAGAAAAAACTTACTACGTGACTTTTGATGATAGCTATGTCAAAAAGCTAACGGCCAACGAAGACACAGTTGGAGAAATCTTTCCTCAAACTGGCCAAGTCACATCCTCGATCGCTAATCTATTTGAGAAGTTCATGGAGCTATTTGATGAACCAGAGAAGGCGACTCTCTCTGAAGCCAGTGCAACAGACAACAAGGTAGATCGTATGAAGCAAATTGTTGAAGACGCTGCAAGGAGAATGAATGAAGGAGGATCAAATTCTGACGAGCCTTCATCACCCAATGCTTTAGTCGAGGGGGAGGATCCACCATCATCATCCCAGCCAAGCTCACAAGTTGAGGGGGAGCTAAGGTCTCAAACTGCTCCCGAAAGCACTTCACCAACCGAAAGCACATAACCAAACAAAAGTGCCTCACCACCCGAAGGTGCATCCACGTCCAAAAGCTCAGCACCACAAGAAACATCTGTAGCTCAAGATTCTCAAGACATTCCTGAAACATCTGTCGAGGGGGAGCATGCTGATATGTCCTATGACTACAAAAGTCAATCCGAACCAGAAGAGATGATTAACGTTGAATTGGATCCAACCTTTGACCCAAACTACCCTCCTCTTACCAAATGGACCAGAGATCATCCTGTCTCTCAAGTCATTAGGGATGTATCTGAAAAGGTTCTGACCCGATCACAACTCAAGGCAAAACAAACTTCCTTGTTTTCAAAAGTAGAATTCTGCATGTATAATTCCTTCGTATCAAAAGTTGAACCAAAGACAGTTAACACTGCTCTCGATCACTCCGATTGGGTTCAAGCAATGCAAGATGAACTGAATGAATTTGAAAGGAACAAAGTTTGGCGCCTCATTCCAACTCCTCCAGATGCCTCGGTTGTTGGTCTCAAATGGGTCTTCAGGAATAAAATGGACAAGGAAGGGAACGTGATTCGAAACAAAGCACGTTTGGTAGTGAAAGGATACTATCAGGAGGAAGGTATTGACTACGAAGAGACTTTCGCTCCTGTTGCTAGGCTGGAATCTGTTAGAATCTTTCTCGCCTTTGCTGCACACAAAAACTTTGAAGTTTACCAAATGGACGTCAAGTGTGCGTTTCTCAATGGTGAACTCGAAGAAACAGTATACGTGGAGCAACCTCCTGGATTCGTAAATGAAAGGTATCCTAATCATTGTTACATTTTGGATAAAGCCGTGTATGGACTGAAACAAGCTCCGAGAGCCTGGTATGAAACACTGACAAAATTCTTAAAGATGTCCAAATTCAAACAAGGTTCGGTTGACCCAACCTTCTTTCGCAAGAAGGAAGGTAACCACCTTATGATTGTTCAAATTTACGTCGATGATATCATCTTTGGCTCTACGAATCCCAGCTTAACGGCTGATTTCAGAAAGCTGATGGAGACTAAATTTGAAATGAGCTCAATGGGTCCTATTAACTTTTTCCTTGGTTTAAATATTAGACAAGGACCCGAAGGCATCTTTATTAATCAGGAAGCTTACACGAAGACTCTCCTTGCAAAATTTGGCATGATGGGAGATTCCAAAGTCAAAGTTCCAATGGCGTTCGGCACCAAGCTCACTCCATCCTTGGACAAACCGGCTGTTGATATTACGCTTTATCGTCAGATGATAGGCTCACTGATGTATCTCACTGCTAGCAGGCCTGACATAATGTTTTCTGTTTGTTACTGTGCTAGATTTCAGGCAAACCCACGCGAACCTCACATGCTTGCAGTGAAGAACATTCTACGATATCTCAAGCGAACTACCTCTTTAGGTTTATGGTATCCTTCCAACTCAGGCTTCTTCGTTCAAGCCTACTCAGATGCAGATCTTGGAGGTTGTGGACTAGACAGAAAAAGCACCACTGGAGGCTGCCAATTCCTTGACGGGAAGTTAGTTAGTTGGAAATCAAAGAAACAAACCTGCGTGTCTTTGTCTACAGCTGAAGCAGAATACATAGCAGCTGCATCTTGTACCTCTTAAGTGATTTGGACACAGAGTCAACTCAGAGACTATGGACTCAATATGAAAAAGATCCCACTATATTGTGACTCTGAAAGCGTAATTAGGATCTATCATAACCCAGTGCAACACTCCAAGACTAAGCACATAGCACTGAGGTATCACTTCATCAAAGATCATGCGGAAGATGGAAACGTTGAAATTCACTTTGTTAGAACCACTGATCAACTGGCTGATGTCTTTACCAAAGCTCTTCCTGAAGCGTCATTCAACAAAATTCTACAAGGGCTAGGTATGATGGAATCAGAGTCAGTACCACAAACTACCTCTCAAACTCAAACGTAAGAAGCGAAATAGACCGAACGTTCGGGTTCGGTTGAATCATCTGTACTCGCTCATCATTTCAAAGGTAGTTTTCTTGGTTGTAAATTTCATGTACAAAGTTTTTTATCTTATTGTCAAAAGTATTTCCTCTTTGAAAGTCTAAATTCCTTGGTTTTCCAAAATTTTTCAAAACCGAAATCAACCGAAGGTTCGAGTTCGGTTTTTCAAAATCTTTCTCAACCGAAACCAACCGAATGCTCGGGTTCGGTTTTTCAAAAATTTTCAAAACCGAAACCAACCGAACGCTCGGGTTCGGTTTTTCAAAATTTTTCTCAACCGAAACCAACCGAACGCTCGGGTTCGGTTTTTCAAAACCGAAATCAACCGAAGGTTCGGGTTTGGTTTTCCAAAATTTTTCAAAACCGAAATCAACCGAACGCTCGGGTTCGGTTTTTCAAAATTTTTCAAAACCGAAATCAACCGAACGCTCGGGTTCGGTTTTTCAAAATTTTTCTCAACCGAACGCTCGGGTTCGGTTTTTCAAAATTTTTCAAAACCGAAATCAACCGAACGCTCGGGTTCGGTTCCAAAGTTTTTTTTCCAATGTTTTTCTTTTCTTTTCCAAAGTTTTTTTTACTCTTTTTATTTTCTTTTTGAGTCTTATTTTTTTTTTTACTTTCTTATTTTTATTTATCATTTTTTTTATATATCAAAAACTCCAAAAATATTTTGTTCATTATTTGTTTTTTGTCCTTAATTTTTATATGTGTGTTCGTTCGTTTATGGGGAAATAATTGTTGGATTAGTTAAGTATCCCTAGAAGCATGCTGCTGTATGTGCCCAAAGCCTCATCGTATTCTGAATAATAGCCTTAATGACTTGGTATACACAAACCTTGTCCTCCCAATTAGACTATCACATTTATTCTAATCGTGAGCTACCTAACTCTATTCTCACATAAGATAAGAGTTTTCTGCTTAGTCCTACTTTTCACAGCAGAGGTACTTTGATTTCTTACACCATCTCCATTACATTTCTCCATTAAATTCGGTTCGCCAACGTAACCCTTGAGACTCTCAGACATTACCACTGAGGTTTATGGTTACTCAAAAACTGCGTTTATGATCTTAGTTTCGTGCCACTACGAGCTGAGTGAAACCCAAAATTCAATACCCAATCTGAATTGACGGTGAACAATTAATTTGCTCAAGTTTTCACTAACAAATTGACGGATGTATCCTCATGAAATCTCAAATTTTTTATTTTGTGTGATTCCTATGAAATTGTTAAACACTATAACATTTCTTCCCTTGGGATCCAGTTTTTAATTTTTGTTGAGATTTTATATTTTCCAACCCATTTTAAAATTATTTCCTACCTACTTGTTCAACAGACTACACCGGTCTCACAAGTACTTTGTTCACTTTCTATCTTATTTCAAGATTAGAACTGTTGATTCAAAGCTAAAGCCACCCTAAGCAGCCTAATTAAAAGAAGCCTTTCATCACTTCTTAATAAGTGTTTGATCGTCATTCAACAGGAAATCACACTAACACTTTAAGGTCTCTCTTGACTTTGAAGGAAGAGATTCGTGCCCGGGATCATTTGTTTCGTGTCATTATTGACATCACAATTATTCCTAAAAAGATTTGTTTTATTTCTTTTCTTTTTACACCCTTAGCACGAAAATCTTTGATTTTCCAACATTCTGGTACTAATAATTACATGCTTTTTCTTTGGATTGGTGATTAATTATAAGATGTGGTCAATTTTAATCCACGTGGGCGTATTATTCAAAAGATGTCGTTACACTTTAAAGGGATAAGATGAAGAGTTACTGACACAGGCGGGAGTTTATTTGATTTGATTTCAAATGGCGGAACAGGGAAAGTGTGTGAATTTGAAACGGTTCATCTCTGGCAAAGAAAGGCGCGTGTGAAGTCATTTGCCATACTTCGCCAATCGCTCAGTGTTTCCTCCTCCAACTCTCAATCATCTCTCTCTGAAGCTGCTCTTCAGAAGATTGTTGATGCCTTCTCCAGGGCTCAGCAAGATTCGGTCGCTTCTGCCACCGCCGCCATAGACGCCTCGATGAAAGCTTGTGAGGCTGCGACCGAAAAAGTCGATAAACTATTCTCTGACGCCTCTACCCTGTTACAATCTTTACAGGAGAGTGCCACTGCTACCAAGACAACGTTGGAACTAATTGTTCAACAGTTGGCCACGTTTGTCTCCACGGAGTTGAAGTCATTTGCCATACTTCGCCAATCGCTCAGTGATGACAATTCAGCCCTCCGTACTTCCATTGACGAGCGCCTCTCTAAACTCCAAGAGGATCTAGCTGCTGAGAACTCGTTGATGGATGTTCTAGCAAGGAAGACCACTGCCCTAAAGGTCAAGAGTGCTCAACTTTCCAATTCTCAACAACAAATTGACGCTCTTCGATCCGAACGGGAGGTTATCAAGACGTGTGTTTCGGATGTACACTCAGCTATATCCAACATCCTTGAAGCGCACGATCCGATCCTAAATCACTCTGTGAGGCGTACTCTTGCAGAGAAACTCGCTCCTGCCCTGGATCTGCTAAGTAAAATTGAAGGGCTACCCAGTTTCGTGTCCACTCCGAAACAAGGGGGAGAAAAGGAGTCCGAATCGCAACAACCACCTCATTCCTCGAAGGCAATTCACACAACCGAACCTCCTCCTACAGGCAAAGCCTCTGGTTCGGGTGTGAAGGTCAAAGGCAAGAAACTTGCTGAGGATGAAGAGGAAGATGATCAAGAAACCATTGCCGACTTGCTGAAACGCAAAAGTCGACGCAATGTTGAAGATGATAATGTTCGTGTGGCGAGAGAAGCTGAAGAAGCTGAGCGCAAGCAAAAGGAAGCCCACGACCTTCTCGAGAGTAGGAAGACTCTTTTTCCTGCTTGGACTCTCGAGAGGATGATAAAGGAGGCAATCGATACTCCGAGCATCTTATGGCTTGAACCGGTAATCTCCTTTGATTGCTACAATTCTGTCGACTCTCAGTTCGACATGCCCTTAACCCGAAAGGCGTTCATCTTTCACGCCTTCGCCAACGTTGCTGAGTTCCCTCATCCTCATCCGGAGGTTGATCGGGAATTGATTGAGTTCTATCTGAAGGATGCTCAACCCCAGTACCAAACCTAGAGCGCTCAGAAGATCATCAACGTTCGGGTTCTGAAGCCATACACTGAAGGGAGATTTATCAACGTTCGGTTCAAAGTGCTCAGAGGGTCTGCAAAAACCAAACATGCCATCTCTTTAACAGATCTACCGAACCTCAACCCCCATGACTGGATCGTTCTGCACAACATCCTACTGACTAATGAAGCTGAATATGGTCCGATTATTGACCATCTCAAGAGGATGTTGGTGTGTTACATCATGGAGGTCGCCCTGATGGATCAGGAGATTGCAAATGTCTTCAAGAAGAAACCGAAGATCTCTCCTGTTGGCTCGGCCAGTGATCTGAACTAGATGAAGATGGGAAAAATTGACCCAAGTTCACTAGGAGTGAAGGACAGAAAGGTCTCTTTGCATTAGCTGATAAACATCTTTATACCACTGCTTGTCTTGAGCATGTGTTGGGGATCATCCACAGGTGCAAAGAAAATACAGCGGATGATATCAAATATTTTGACGATATGATACAATGGTACATCCGGTTCAGACAGACAATCGTCGCGCTTATCTCTCGTCTGTTTGAGACTGTAAAGAAGAAGGTTCCTGCTGCTGCTGGCCCAAGTAAGAAGACAAAGTGATCTCGCTCCAATTTGACGCAAAGCGGGAGATTGTTGGGTAGCGTAGCATTTTTGATGTATTGCATCTATTGGGCTCGGTTAATAGTCCATGTTTTGTACTTCGGTTTGGGCCTGTCCAACCGTGAGCTGATAGGGTTTTAGTATAAATTAATGTGCTTGCATGCATATTAGGTAAACGATCTAGAAGACGATAGCATTTACGAAGTTCATAGATTATTTTCTTCATCGTTCTTGTAAACCCTTAATCCTCTACAGTAGAAGTTCTTTATCGAGCTCTGCTGAGGATTGTTGATTAATCATTCGACACTTTTGATCCATTCTTGCGTTCGTATTATTTTCTGGTTTATTGCTTTACCTGTTTTAAAGATCTAATCGATCTTCAAGTTTGTTTTTGGATTATCAATTTCATTCTTCAACTTAACCAGGAATCTCCAACATATATAAGGATTTTGAATCCTAATTATTCCCATTTTTTCCTTTTTACTATCGTCTTCCTATAACTTTTTTGTACTCTATTCTTCGAACTCTCAAACACTCATCGACAACATCTTCTTAAACAGTTTCCAAAGCCTCCAAGAAACAAATACTCAAAGGGTTCCGCTTCATCTTCATCAACTGAGTTCATCCTCAGAGAAACCACTCAACTATTCTCACTTGATCCCATGGATTAAAATAAATCCATTCAAGTAATGATCGACTTCATTTCCCATCACCCCATCACAATTCCTCCCACAAAAATCTGAAACCCTAACCTCCCTATTCTCATTCATCACAAAGCCACTGAAAGAATCAAGATTGAAGATGATGTCCTCGAAGTGATGATCATGCAGATGAAGAGATTGTTTCTCTTCACAAAAGCACTTTTGTACGGTTTCAAAGTACTCCATGGATTATGGCAATTGGCACCCTTGATGAAGTGTAGGTTAAAAGCCCAAGACTTATCTTTTTCCTATAAATAGTCATGTATTATTCATAATTAGGGTTAAGAGTGAGGCAAAATGTAGCCGCCAAACACTGTGAGGTTTCTTATGTAGAGTTAGATTCTTAAGTCTATTCTGAAAGCGTAATTTATTCCTCGTATATTGAATAAATCGAGTGATCATTCGACTTATTTTCCGCATGTTGTTCGTCAAATCACAATTAGGGTTTTAATCGTAACAAGTGGTATCTGAGCGGGTCTTTGAAGATCTATTGATTTTTGAAGTATCGGTTCTTGATTTGATGACTTTCTGCACAAATTATTGAAGATTATTGGTGTTTTGGCGGTTTGGAATCAATTTTTTTTTCTATTGTTCATGATGATTTATGGTGTTCTTCTACTGTTCATCTGGTATTATTTCAATCTCATTCGTATCTGTTTCGTATATTTGGTTTTGATCTGATCAATTCTTTGATCTGATATCGATTTTATTGTTTTGATCGTTTAGCCCAATTATTTTGATCCATATTTGTTCCACCGATTTGTTTCTGTTATTGAGCCCATTATAGTCGCCACTATTCATCACTTGGACAATACATAATCAGTTATCGATTCTAAAACTTCCGATTCACAAATTTCCCTTGCTCGATTTCATCACTCGATTCTTCGATCCATATGTCTAATGTGTTTTTGCTTATCAATCTTATTTGGTTTATCAAATCGATTTCATGATTTGCCTATATTTTGATTCTCAATTTTTTATTTTTTGATTCTTGAAATCAGTTCTAAAACGAGTTGAATTTTGTGTGATAATTGAATGGTGATGATGATGATCGATGTTCTTAAATGTAATTCGATTTGAGCTTTGTCAAAGATGATGGAATCTAGAACCAGTTCGAGAACAAATAAAGAACTGGAAAATCATTGTTAAATCGGTGTGTTTAATCTGAAATATCGATTGGTATAATGCTTCGGTTTTTTATCAATTGTGTTGAAATAGATGGCTAGTTCCGATTCAACCTCGATGGTCAAATGAAGATATCAAAATCAAATTCGTAACTGGAACTCTATCGGGAAGGGAAATGGTCAAACTGGAAGTCAAAATTGGGTGAACGGCTTCGCTGCGAACATTATCGGGTTCGTATTGAGAGGAGTCGCAATCATAATTGAAACTCTGTTGAAACGGGTGTGTAATTGTTCACAGTTGCAAGTCAATCGATAAGTCAAAATTGTTGTGAAAGTCCTTGCCTGCAAACGAATGAAGTGCGAATCAAAACTCAATCAGGGTGAAAAAGGGAGAATATCATACCTGCGAACGTTCGCAATTTTGTTTGTGATCGACTGATTCGGAGCGAAAGGTCATGGAATCGGGTTCGCACTCATTTCCCATATGCGAAAGTGATTCTCAAATTCGCACTATTGGACTCGGATTTCTGAATGCGAACCTTGTGCTCGGAACGAAATTGCAAATCAGTGGTGTGTGGATTCGTGTTCTTACCTTCATGTTATGAATGAGAGACGTTTCAGTTGTTAAAATGGGGAAGAAGACTTAATGTTTCATTTTTGGTCCCTAAAACTTCAACGGTTTGACACTTTTGATCCCTATTATTTTTACAACTTGACGATTTTGGTCTGTTTCCAGAAATTGTTACAGATAAAGGGGAGTATGATGCATAATTATTATTTCTGTCCCCTAACTATCAGCAGTGTGACAATTTCAACCCATTTTTCGAAAAGTGTGCAAATTTAAGGGTTGGTGAGCAGTTTTGGATTTTTTAATGCACAAATTTTTTCGTGAACAGAAAATTAAGGATTTCATCAAGTCTTGACTGTTCGGAAAGTTGTTTTTCGCAATAACGTCAAAAATTTTCGACTCTTTAGGATTTTAAACTTCATTGTTTATATCACTTTGTCGCAGGGGAGCATAGTAATTTTTTATCCATTCAAGATAATTCGCATGACCATTTGAAGGCTTTATAATCACGTTTTTTATTATAAATCGGCGGAGAATTTGGTATGGCCATTCGAAATTGGATTTGTGACTTTTCAATTTCGAATATTTTTTATGAAGCTTGTGGTAGAATTATGAAGGTAGCTTTTCAAATTTAAAGACTTTTGTCATGCAAATTGGTGCGAACGCTCGCATTAATTCGTGTCCCTGGTTTTTCCCTATGTATTCATGCGAATGCTCTACATTTCTCATGGTTTACTATTCACTCGTGGTTTAGAGAGTTTTATATCCTTTTTGTATATTATGTATAGTTTTATTTTCTCTCTATTTTATTTAATTTTATTTAATTTTATCATTTTTTCTATTTCAAAAATACAAAAATATTTTCTTTACTTTTAATTATCTTTCTCTCTAACATTTTACTTATTTTTATATTTCATAATACAAAAAACATTTTTTTAATTTTTTTAATTTTTATTTCTTTTTTCAGAAAAACTCAAAATTCAAAGTATTTTTGTTCAAGTTTTTACTTATTTATATATTTGTGCAGATTTGAAGGCAAAATCTTTACCTTTGAAAACGAATGATGAGGCAGGTATACATTTATTTACCTATGAACTAGCAAAGTGTCCCTAGAAGCATATTTTGCATGTTGTCTAAAGCCTTAACGACTCTATGTTAAAGCCTTAATGAATCGATAATACCAATCATTTCTTCCCAATTAGGCTACAAATTCACATAAGTCATGAGCTACCTTACTCTTCTCACTATGAGTAAAGAGTTGTCTACTTGGTCAATTTCGCATAGTAGAGCTACATTTGTTTCTTTGGCACCATCTCCTACTTTTCTCTATCACTTTCGCCTTCATAATTGTAAACCTTGAGACTCTAAGAAATTATCACTAAGGTTTATGGTTACACAACATCTATGTTAATGATCTTAGTTTTTACACGACAAACTGAGTGAAACCCAAAATTCAACACACTTTTATGGATCGACGGTGAACAATTACCTGTTCTAGATATTTCCCCAAGAAATTAACGAAACTCCACTTTCATGGTTTATACAAAGAAATCTCTTTTTCTTTTGCGAGATATCAATGAAATGTTCTAGACCTAAGACATTTCTTCCCAATAGATGCAAATTTTTTTTTGAGATTTCTATCTTTTTCCAAGTCACTAAAACAATTTCAAAGCTACGCGTTCAATTAACTACACTAGTCACATGAGTACTTCATCTGAATGTTCGTACTAATATCATGTTTCAGAATTTGGATGAAGAAATAACCACCTAAAAAGCCTAATGAAAAAGATGCTTTTCACTGTTTCTCAATAAACAAGTGATCGTAATTTAATGGGGAACCGCACAGGCCCTTCTTAGTCTCTCTTGACTTTGAAGGAATAGATATTTGCCCGGGATCCACAGTTTCGTGTCTTAAAATAGACATCACTAAAATACCACACATATGCTTTGATGTATTTCTTTATCTTTGGCACACTCTAGCACGAAGATCCTTGTGATTTTCCAAAAGTCTGGTTCATGGTACTTACTCTCTTTTCAGTTTCGCAATTTAACTCAAGTTTGCCTAAAAGCGAAAAGTTTGTTTTCGGAACGAATAGTGATATATGCTTAATAACGAAAGGGGTGAAACTGAGGCGACATTTTTTGTGGATAAGAATTCAAATGGGTGCATGAAAATTTGAATCGACTCTTCTTTTCCGCCACCTGACACACGTTTCTGAAGTCACAGCTGTCAAATCACGCTTTTACAAGAGACGTTTTAGTAATCGATACAATCTCTCTCCGGATTTCTCTCACATAACAAACGGTATAAAGGGTTTTTGACGCTATCTCTCTCATTACCACTCACAAATACTCTCAACAATTTTCGGCGATCAAAATATTCTCAATTGTTCATCATCTTCATCCTCAAGAAATCATCAATGGCGGGATCTTCTGAAACTCCTTCCGTTCAGGAACACACCGGGCAGTCATTCCTTCTCACCATCAAGCAAAACCAAAACCTAATTCTCGATCTCGATCCTCTCAAATACGATAGCTACATGTTGCTAATCGTTGAATGCTTGAAGTACTACCCACTGGTTAAAGCGTTAACCACATCAGAAATCGTTCCGATGTCTCTCCTGTCGAAGGCTTACTCCACCGCTTGCTACATCAAGGAAGAATAATGGTCACGTTTGAAGTCCACAATCAGAAAACCTCCATCAGCAAGTGCCGATTTTTCTTGTTGCTAGGGCTTGCTCAGTCTGCTGATATGGTAGATCCTGACTCTATTTCCATCGCTGCCACCCTGGAGATGTTCTATCAAATGAGGTACAAAGAAAACCTAACTACAATTTCAAAATCCAGGAAGCCCAATCTGCCACCGCTATGGAATGAGCTCTTCACTCTCTTGTTTAAAAGTTTCTCGGAGCGTATCGCTGGGTCAGAGTGCGCAAGAAAGTTGTTTATGTCAAATTTGTATGGACTCTACAACGGTATCAACATCGATTTTGGAGCCGTTCTTTGGGCTCAAGTGGTACAAAGCACTCATTCAATCACGAGACACAGGGATATCTCTTGTGCTCGATTTTGGACAATCGTTGGTCAGAGGGAAATCGAGAAGCACAACATTCCAGTAATGAAGGACTCTTTCATGTTAGCCATATCTACCTTTTGTACCACAAACATTATACATGCTAATAATTACTAGTTTTTATTTTTTGGATCAATTCTAGAAGCTATGTTTCGCGACGTTCCATCAGCTAGTAAAATTCTTGAAGCTTATAGGAAGCTCCCTGTTTCAGACTTTCTCTCTTTGACACCTGAGATGTAGTCAATTCTTGATGAAGCCGATAAACCGAAGAAAGGAGGGCAAAAGGGGCACAAGAAAGGGGAAAAAAACAAACTGCTAAAGAGGGTCCGTTCAAGGACCGAAAGTCACAAGCTGACTCGTCTGCACCTGCTCCTTCTGCAGCAAAGAAACAAAAGTTAAAGAGGAAAGCTCGCAAGTACAAATATCTGTCTCCCAGTGAAAGTGAACATTCGTAGTCTGAATCTTACTCAGACGTTCGCATTGAAGTGGAAGATCATGTTCAAATGGAAGACACTACAACAACTTCTCAACCAGAGGTTTCACAACCTATTTCCACTGATCCTAAGGTAACAGTCATGATTCCTGTCTCAGTTCAAATTTTAAATGATTTGGTTGAGAATTTTTCCGTTCCTTCTCCTAGTTCCACCACTTCCACGCCTATCTCTATTGCTCCATGCCCACCTGTCTCCATAGGTGTTTCGCAACCTCCACCAATTTTAATTGATTCTACAACCACACCAGCAACATTTGTTGTGCCTCCTGTTTCTGTCAACACATCTGATGTGGGGGTGGTAGCATCATGTTTCGCAGCAGGTCATTCCACACCTCCCATTTCTCCTATTTGCTTCAATGACCCAGATATGATATTTGGGGATGATGATGATTTCGCAGGATTTACTTACAGTCCATTCAACATTAGGACTAAAAGTGATGATGAAGCCCTTGTCACGAGAGGGAAACTCAAGTTGATAAATGAGAAACTAGACTCGTTGCTCAATGCTGCAAAGACCTCATCCATAGATGATTATTCTCAAGAGACGGTCAAGTCCATTTTTAAGACCCTTACTAAAGAGCATTCTGCCAATCTTGAGAGGATGAACAAGGAAGTAGATGATTCCATCTCTGTCTGCAATAAAACAACCGAAAAATTTGATAAATTAATATCTGATGCTCAAGTTTTCATGGAGGAATTCCAAAGCTCTTTTGAGTCCAACACTGCCAAGGCAAACGAAGTGATTTCTGGCCTGAGCTCAACTCTCAAAACTCAAAAAGCGAAACTTCAAGAGGTCCGCACCGGTCTTCAAACTGACCATGTGAAGTTCCAATCTTCCATCTCCTCTCAACTCTCAATGCTTCAAGAAGATATGGAAATGGAGAGCAAAATAATGGATGCTCTTGCCCATAAGACTGAAAAGGTGATAGTCTTGACTGTTAAACTTGATGTGGAAATAGTTGTTGTATTGCAAAGGAAGCCATATGTTCATCCTAAAGAAGCTCCATAAGGGTTTAAAAAATTGAAGATCGGGAAAATATACAAGGAAGGGTGGTATGTGGTTTTTGAGGCATGAGAACGAAATGACACAGACTTTCACAAGGCCTGTTTCTTCCTTAATGATAAACACCTGTATTCAACCATCTGCTTTGAGTATATTTTGGAAATGATTAATAAATTCAAAGGCAACAACCAAAGAGACAAGAAGTGCTTTTCGGATATGATTATGTGGTATATCCAGGTTCGCAAGTCTTTGTTGAGCATCATTCCTAAAGTCTTTGAAGTGTAGAAGCGAACTCAGCCTTGATGGACTCTCGCCTCAATGGATGCAAAGGGGCAGATGGTAAGGAATATTATGTTGTGTCATTGTATGTTTTTGTTTGTCCATTTATGTAAACGGGCTTAGGCTTGTCTACCCGTCATTTATTAGGGTTAGAGTATTTAAGGTGCATGCATGCGTCATGTTTCTTAACTTTGGCAATTATTCTTGTAACCCTAATCACGCCTCTACAGTAGTAATTCTTAATCGAGCTCTTCTAAAGCTTTTACAGAGAAGTAGCCTTTACAGTAGCAGTTCTTCATCGAGCTCTTCTAAGGCATTGACATATCTCTGACTTCTTGTATTTTCTCGATCAAGTAGTGTTACAAATCTTAAAATTTCGGTCATTACATGATATTTTTTGATGGACTATATCATTAGCTTATTTGAAGATCATTGTGACTTGGATGAAAGTTCTTCAAAGACAAGAAGTGATTCATTTTCTTAATTCTGAAACGGGTTTTTATGGCGGGTTTGGCATTATTGAAGATCTTTGGGATTACATTAGAAAATGAAGTATAAAAACATAACTTCAGTGCTTGGTTTATATATCCTAGAACCCGTTTTTGAATACTATTGAAAAATCAAGATTCGTGGATTGCTTCAAATATTCCTCGTTGCGAGATCATTTCTTATTTGCTAGATGCGTGTTTTGGAAGTTGAATCCTTTCCATCCATTCCATACTTTGAGGGGGAGATTGTAGGATTATGGCAATGGGACCCCTTGATAAAGTGTAGGTTAAAAGCCCAAGACTTGTCTTTTCCCTATAAATAGTCATGTATTATTCATAATTAGGGTTAAGAGTGAGGCAAAATGTAGCCGCCAAACATTATGAGGTTTCTTATGTAGAGTTAGATTCTTTAGTCTATTCTGAAAGTGTAATTTATTCCTCATATATTGAATAAATTGAGTGATCATTCGACATATCCTCTTAATTGTGTTTGTTCTTATTTTCCACATCTTGTTAATCAAATCACAATTAGGGTTTTAATACTAACAACTTTCCTTAAGGCAATCGGTATTCCTGAAAACCCCAAGGGTTTTCGCTCAAGAACCAACGACTGAAGAGTTTCAATCGTTTTTTAATTAGATTGGCTACAACAGTGAATTCAAGGCCAAGGAGTTCAAGAAGTGGGTCGTTCCCTGCTTGTGGACAGTACTGATGCACCTAATCCTTCATGGATTGTCCGGTAAGCATGGTGGTATATACACCATGAGAAAGGATTAGTTGTACGTCATTTACAACATCTTCTCCAGAAGAAACCATGTTGTTGATTTAGCCGAGGAGTTGTGATAGGACTTTCGAAAGTTTTCCATCAAAAGGAATCCGAATAAGATATCTAGTCCAAGGTTATGGGCTCTGACACTTTAACAACTCTATTTTTAGAGACTAGAGGCCATTCCTCTCAATTCGGACATCAATGAGGTATATTTCTCTTTCAAATCTATTAAGTTCTATAAGCTACCAAACCAATCCACTTTCAGACTTATTAGACGTTTACCTGTCCACATGCTTGCCACTATTCCATTTGACTCACCTTATCTCAAATATCGTTTTGAGATTTTGGTTTTGTAACCCAATCTAATCTACTCCAATCTCAGATGATCGAACCTCGGATGTGAACAAACCAGTTTCTTCTGGTGGCCATGAGAAGCAGATGGCCAAACGAAAGGCCTCATCCTCAAAAGTCTGAGCCAAAAAGAGAACCAAAGCTTGTGGATCCTCTCAATAGTATTCACAAATTGGAATTTGATCTAACTCTAGATCACATCCTACCCATCTGATCCACTCTTCCGATGCACCCTTTAGAGTTTCAATAACACATTCACACACTCACAGGGAGTCTACACATAATCTATCCCATATTCTCAAAACAATGGTTCAGGTACTGAAAACAGTCCCTTGAAGACCCTAAGACACACTCACGAGTCGTTTCGGAAATCCCTCTTTCTTCCACACAAACACAATCAGGGGCCCCTAACTCTAATTCTAACCTTTCTGAAGCCGAAGCAGTCCCTCCTACTGAGGAAGCCACAACCGATCAGATACCTGACACATGTAAAGGATGATCTGATATTTTTTATACTGACTGAGATGCCTTTGTTGACAGGACTCACTCTTTTCATCATGAAATTAATCGTGCACAGGTTGAATACACGCTTATTTCAATGTGTCAACGTGCCATTTGAGCAGCATCCCTTTCACATTCCCTTCCGATGTTGAAATAGATCAAGCCTTCAAGCCCTTCAATAAAGCTCAGACGAATACAACATGATATGTTCCCGATCCTAAAAATGTTTCAGATGATCCTCCTCAGAAGCCCAACAATGAAGAAGCTCCCAAGCCTCCCACTGATGATGATCTCTTTGATGAGACCACGTTTGAAGAATACAACACATCAGTCAGTGCTATTCTGATCCTTAAATACTTCAACATGCTTCAGAAGCCCTCCTCCTTAAAGCCACCTTATGATTTCGGCCTTTTGTCATCTTCTAAGGAATCCATAGGAGAAGAAGATGTTTGTACCATCGTAATTTTTAAACAATTTTTCACATTTTAAAAAACATATTTTCATTCATAAATATTATAAAATCTCATCGTCTCACATATCAGTCCAAATAATACATCCCAATATCATAAATGCATAAAAAAAACTCCTCGTGTGTGTACTGATCATGCCGACACCTTCCCGCGATCCTCACTGGTACCTGAAACATCACACCAGAAACTGTAAACATGAATTCTTAGTGAGTTCCCCAAAATACCACATGCAATACATATTAGCCACTCGAGGCTATAACTATATATGACCCTCTGGTCAAAGTGTCTCAGTGGGACCCTTTAGTCCCATAACTCTGTGGACCCTCTGGTCCTAACTTTGTGGACCATTCGGTCCTAACTCTGTAGACTCTAAATCACATGTAGCACATAATCACATAGATAACACATAGCATACAATATACTCTATCACATAACTCTAATTAGCACTCTAGGTAAAGTATATTGAGCAGACTCACCTCGAGTAACTTGGTAAACCTCGAACTCTGAAATACTACACTAGCCTCCGCCTAATCACATAAATAATTACTCTAATTAATACAACTTCTAAAGGCTAGGCTAACCCCTCTTTATAAGTTCTCCAAGAAGGTTTAAAGACCATTCTACCCCTCTAATGGCTCATAAGTCCAAACACCGACTAAACCCTAAAAGTTAACAAAAGTCATTGGTCAACCTTTGACCCGACTCGTCGAGTGCACTTGGGCGACTCGGCGAGTCCAAGCGGGTCCTCTAAGTCCTTCTAGACTCTCTTGGCTCGTCGAGTTATCCTTCCACTCGACGGGTTCCTCCTGTCACGAATCGCGGGGCAACCCGGACTCGACGAGTCGAGTCCACCTATGAACTCGACGAGTTGACTCTATAATCATACTCAAATGACCTTCTGAGGTCAGATCTGTTTCTCTAATCCATAGATCTGACCTTCCCAAGCATAATAATCACGTAAAGGTCGAATCTTGGTACATACACAACACCCCCAAAGTTTCCTTTGGTGAAATAACTACTAAAAGGGCAACCTAAGTTCATTTCCTTCATGAACCCACAAAAAGCAGCATGGTTCAGGCTCTCTGGACCTCAAAAGGTCCATATGTAGGGTTTAGCACTCAATGCGATACTACACACAACTACACAAGCCATAAAAGGGTAATGAAAACCCTAAATTCAATGCTCTTAAGCAAAACTGAAGGATAGGATCGAATAGCTACCTCAACTTGAAGATCCAAGCTGAAAACCCACTAAAATGCAATGCTCTTGACCTCCCCTTGTTGGAAATACTTTCTCCTTTGCAAAATCACACCAAATATGATCAAAAAGGCTCAAACTCTCTCACAACTCGCTCACAAACGTTAGGGTATCTCTCTTTGGACTGGTAGCCGCAAATGGAGGCCATAAAGGCCTTTAAATAGGGAACAGACCCCGAGAATTAGGGTTTCAATCCACAGCGCGGACTCGTCGAGTCCACCCTTCCCGACTCGTCGAGTATGTTCATTAATCCAGTCAGCATTCGCGGTCCTACTCGACGAGTCTACGACTTAACTCGTCGAGTCCCTCACTTTTTCTCAAAAATAAATAATAAAATATAATACCTGGAATTTCGGATGTTACAATGTTGGAGCAGAAAAGCACTCCTCTCCTCCTCCTAAAGAAACTGTGAGAGGAGATCAGTAAGACCAAGCTCAAGCTAATCCAATTGATGACTCCAATCCAGAAGTCTGAGAGTTCTACCTCAGAGACAGGATCATTGGATGAAAACATTTCCGACCCTTTTTCCTTGCTAGAACTCCAAGACAACGTTGCCTCTGCTATCTCCAAAGCGACTCCCTCAATCAAAAAGTCCCATGTCAGATTCAAAGACTAATTAGAAGGTCATAGGTCTTGGCTCCTAGCTAGAGCTCATCCTTGAATCTCTATCCGATATCAAATTTGCTGCTCCCTCAGAGCTTGATTGAGCCAATCAACTTGACCAACTTATATCTCATCAGCTTAAGCACACCATTAAAGAATTTGAACAGAAGTACAATGCTATGCTCTAGCATCACATCTCCACCACCACCATCATGCTCAAGATTCATGACGACATGATTTCTACCACTAATGAACTTATCAATCAGACTCATGTTCTTCATGAGAAACAAATTCAAAGAATGGATAAGGAGATTCGGAAAAAGTATGCCATGAACATGGTAATGGAAGAGGTCCATATCAAATTGATTCGAGCAACCTGGAATGTTTCTTATGTTCCAAACAACAAGTTCGATCAGATGCATGTAATTTTAGAAGAAACATTTTCCCATATTAAGGCTCAAGCTCTTACAGCTGAGGCATACGACGCTCTCACCAAACAACTTAACACCTGCTTCCAGAAAGTCTTTGAAAGGTTGGAAGAAATCAGGTCTGAATCCATACTTGCATTGGAGGTCAGGCCTTCCACTGCAAGGCGGAGAAAAGAAAGAGAAAGAAGAAAAAGAGAAAGGAGAATATAATGGAAACTTGACTCGGAGTATGAACTCTGAGATGAATCGACCGATGATGAAGTTATCATGGTTGAAAATCTTGAACTTCTTGAGTTAGTTGATGATGAAGATGAAGACAAAGCTGAAATTGTGGTCTTAGGACTTCAAGAAATCAGGGAACAACCTATGAAGATTCTCTCGGAAGAAGAAAAGATGAAATGGTCTTTAGTTTCTTGGCCATCATCTTTAGCAGATGCATACAAATGAAGTCATGACATGGCAAAGCTCAAGACCAAGTTGATAATCGAAGCATTCCAAGCCAGCTAGTCCATGCTTCTACCAATCCCTGCTCTGATAATCGCTCAAATAGATGAAGGTTCTCCCACCAAAAAACCTGATGATGTAGCACAAGAGCCTCTGATTCCTCCATCTTAACTTTTCATCACTGATTATGGTCAACAAATCATCTCCTCACTTGTTAAAGGGAAGAAGATTCCAAGCAAAGAAGTCTATTAGCTGGTCTCAAGAACAAATAAATCAAGCGTTAGAATAGAGCATCTGTATTCAAGTGCTAAAAGACAATATGAATCCAATGCAGGCCATTTCTCCTCTATTAAGAAAAGGAGTTCTTCTTGATATATATTTCACGCCCTTTATGTATTATGATCTTCCGACACAAGAAACTGACAAACTCGACTTGCCATTCTCTCTACATAGCCAATTCCACATCAAGTACACCCCTCGACATTCAAATGATGACCCTCAAAATCATCTTGAGGACAGAGCACGAGATATTGAGAAAATTTTATTTATCAATGCCAAAGTCCAAAAAGAAGTATGGTCTCGAGAAATTTTGATCTTAACTACATGCTATACAGATTCTATGTTTCTCGGAACAAAGAAGTCACCATCACTATCTCAGATGAAGATTTTCCTTCGGTTAGCCAAACGACATTCTCACCATAGCTACTTGCTTTAAAGATTAACAATCAAGCAAATAAAGCATCGGAGCCTACAATATAGCAATAAGCTTCCTAAAGGACTACATTGTCGAATTCTGTAGATCTGACTTTGAATTTGCTAACCTTTTCAAAACGGGGAGCATTTAGGCAAAAATCACCATGAAACTTCCTGAAGCACAGATCTTGGCAAATGGCCCCATCGAAGAACTGGAGCTCGGTTATGTTTATTTCTAAAAAAAGACTAATCGAAAAGAATTCTTTAGAGTTATTGATAAAGATCTTGTTCCAACAAAGGTCCTTTAGAAGTTCATCACTAATGCTGCCAAAAGTGATTCTCCTGAACACGTTAAGAAGGAAGTCATCGAGCATCTTAGATGGGACATGGAAGTTCGAAGATGATTCCAAAGTGATTATTTCTTTGTATTTGATGAAGCTAAGTGAATAGTTGTTTGATTGTTAAGGTCACTTAGGGGGAGATTGTTAATACATAAAGTGAACGCCTAGCAATCCAAAGCCAAGCCAAATCGGAAGTCAATTGCTTTCCAAAGTGTGATGAGATCTAAGATGATGTTGATTCCGAAGTGAAGGCTTTTCCGAGAAAACATCTAGTATTTAGTGCCATTTTAGCATTAAATGTTTCGTACATTTATGTAAACGGGCTTAGGCTTGTCCACCCATCATTTATTTGGGTTAGAGTATTTAAGGTGCATGCATGCATCGTGTTTCGTAACTTTGGCAATTAATTTTGTAACCCTAATGACGCTTCTACAATAGAAATTCTTAATCAAGCTCTTCTAAAGCTTTTACAAAGAAGTAGCCTTTACAGTAGCAGTTCTTCATCGAGCTTTTCCAAGGCCTTGATATATCTCCGACTTCTTATATTTTTTCGATCAAGTGGTGTTACGAATCTTAAAATTTGGGTTGTTACATGATTTTTTTTGATTGATTATATCATTACCTTATTTGAAGATAAGTGTGACTTGGAGGGGGAGTTCTTCAAAGACAAGAAGTGATTCGTTTTCTTAATTCTGAAACGGGTTTTATGGCAGGTTTGGCTTTATTGAAGGTCTTTGGGATAACATTAGAAAATGAAGTTTAAAAACATTACTTCAGTGCTTGGTTTATATATCCTAGAACCCATTTTTGAATACTATTAAAGAATCCAGATTCGTGGATTGCTTCAAATATTCCTCGTTGTGAGATCATTTCTTATTTGCTAGATGCTTGTATTGGAAGTTGAAGCCTTGTCATCCATTCCATACTTTGAGGGGGAGATTATAGGGTTTCAAAGTACTCCATGGATTATGGCAATCGGCCCCCACTGATAAAGTGTAGGTTAAAAGCCAAAGACTTGTCTTTTCCTTATAAGTAGTCATGTATTATTCATAATTAGGGTTAAGAGTGAGGAAAAATGTAGCCGTCAAACACTATGATGTTTCTTACGTAGAGTTAGATTCTTCAGTCTATTCTAAATGTGTAATTTATTCCTCATATATTGAATAAATTGAGTGATCATTCGACATATCTTCTTAATTGTGTTTTTTCTTATTTTCCACATCTTGTTCATCAAATCACAATTAGGGTTTTAATACTAACAACTTTACTTAAGTCAATAGGTATTCTAGAAAACCCCAAGGTTTTTCGCATTCAAGAACCAACGACTGAAGAGTTTCAATCATTTTTTAATTAGATTGACTACAACATCAAATTCAAGGCCAAGGAGTTCAAGATGTCGGCCGTTCCCTGCTTGTGGATCGTACTGATGCACCTAATCCTACGTGGATTGTCCGGTAAGCATGGTGGCATAGACACCATGAGAAAGGACTAGTTGTATGTCATTTACAGCACCTTCTCCAGAAGAAACCAAGTTGTTGATTTAACCGAGGAGTTGTGGCAGGACTTTCAGATGTTTTCCATCAAAAGGAACCCGAATGAGATATCTAGTCCAAGGTTCTAGGCTCTAACACTTTAATAACTCTATTTTGAGAGACTAGAGGCCATTCCTCTCAAATCAGACATCAAAGAGGTATATTTCTCTTTCAAATCTATTAAGTCCTATAGGCTACCAAACCAATCGACTTTCAGACTCGTTAGACGTTTACCTATCCTCATGCTTGCCACTATTCCATCTAACTCACCTTATCTCAAACATCATAGTGAGATTTCGTTTTTGTAACCCAACCTAATCTACTCCAATCTCAGATGATCAACCCTCGGATATGAACAAACCAGTTTCTTCTGGTGGCCGTAAGAAGCAGATGGCCAAACGAAAGGCCTCACCCTCAAAAGTATGAGCCAAAAAGAGAACCAAAGCTAGTGGATCCTCTCAACAGGATTCACAAATTGGCATTCGATCTAACTCTAGATCACATCCTATCTTGTGTCAATTAATTACTATCGTTTCAATTTTGCATGTTTTGACTTCCAGAATATTACTTTATTCAAACTCTTCACATTCGGTCATATGTTGGAAGTATATATGAATCAAGACTGTCATGAATTGGGTTTGTAGATGTCTAAGATGTTAGACATAGCAAAAGTTGCTACAACATTCATGAGTGCTCATAAGTTCTACGTATTGGATTCAACCCACACTCACTTGTATCACTTCATGGAATTTATCTCGAGTGATCATGAGACGGTAATATCATATAAGTCTTCAAACCTAGAGATATGAGTTGTTGATTATGAGTTGGTTGTGCATTGGTTGTACAAAAACGCATTGGTAACTCGATGTTATAAAACATGCTTTTGTGTATGATTCAACAAGTAGTTAGTACAAGCATATGAGTTGAAGTTCATCTATTCCTTCTTAGATTAGAAGTGATATCTGGGCCCCTCGATGATCTTGTTTTGACCTATGTATCGAGCCCGGTCAGAACCAAATTAATGTGTTTAGTTTAGTTCTATGTCAAACAAATCGGAAATCGGGAAACAAACTGTTTGACATAAGTAAGACATTGTTCCATGTATTTGTCCAGCTGATATCTAGAACATAGGATTATATAATCACTTATCTTAAATGGCACATCATCATCTTAGTTCTGTAAGACTTTGAAAGAGCTACGATTGCTGGTCAGTTCGTGAAGTCATACCTGTAACTATAGTTATTATACTTATCCAAGTGGGAGACTATTGGATAAGGTGTCTAAGTCCATAACTATATTTAGTATGTACTTGACCCGATTTGGCATGGTCCATTTGGGTGGCATGGCATCATGACACTTAGATAGACAAAATGAGAAAAGGACACTTATGGTTTGATTAATATATTATAAGTTCTAATATATTAATATATTATTTAATTAGTATTGATCAAGAATTAATTTGGAATTAATTTTGTGATCAAAAGGAGAATAATTGGATATATGGGGATTGATTTGTAAATCATTCATTCTTATGTAGTGGGCTTATGGTTCATGATTCACTAGATTGGGCTAGGAACCATTGGGTGCTTCATGGATGCTCCATGGAGGTTAAAACCCATGGATTATGGGGGAAAATTAAAAGCCATGCACATTAGGGTTTACATGGTGTAACCCTACATGCGGCACACTATAATAGGACCCCATAGGCTAGCAAAATCGAGACTTAGACAAGAACAAGGAGGGCTAGCCGATTTTGTGTTTAAGTGTTCTTCTCTCAAGTTATTCCAAGAGTTTGTGGTGTTGTGTTAAACATTTGAGGCATCACATTTAGGGTGCTAGGCTCACAAGGTCTTAAGGAATCCAAGCTACAAGAAAGGTATGTCATTCTACTAGTTTTTATATTATAAGTACCCCATGCCATGCTAGTTAGGATGAGAATCTTGGAAAATTCTTATATTCATGTATTTTAGAGAAAACATAGATCCAAGGTTTCTAGTGTTGCATGTACACCATAGGAGTGTTAGAATGCTCAAAACCCATCATCTTCTTTAAGACAAGACTAGTTTACTAGACTTGACTGGACTACTAATATTAGCAAGAAAACATTGATCTTAAGTTAATTCAAGGTTTAACTTTTCAAACCTTGTCCGCGCATATATATTTGTTCTCATAAAACCATTTCTTCATAAACCATAACCCAAAATCATAGTTATAAAGTAAAAAACATCGCGAAATCTTAAATAATAAACTGCCAATGTGTGTGTCACACCATCGACTTCCCATAATCTTAAGAAGGACCTGAAATCATTTAATCCTCACACAAATATATATATATATATATATATATATATATATATATATATATATATATATATATATACATACATACATACATACACACACATACATAATGTTGGTCCGCGCCTTTGGCCTTCAGTAGAAAGTTAGTTCACCCCTGGCCTTCAGCATAAAGATGTATGCCCCTACCATCAGCAAAAAAATGGCCTGCCCCTAGCCTTCATCATAAAGTTCATCCACCCTCGCCTTCACATAATTGAACATTATGCAAACTCAAGTTCACACATGCAAAAATGATGAGATGCCGCTCCTAACATCATAACTTCTATTACCTAATACCAAAACCTTCAACCTTCTGTAAATGTCCATGATTATCACCAAAGTTAACCGATCCAACATACGTCAAACAATCTCGATCTGTAAAACTCAAAAATACTAGTGGTGCATTAGAGAGCCTCAAGCTACACCACCAAATACCTTTATGGACACACCCTAATATGAAGGTTGTGTTCAAACACTCAATTACACCCATACTTATGATGATACTCGAAAGAACTTATGATGAAGAAAGTGCACACCTATTTCTAAAACTGATCCACAATTTCTAATCCTTAACGATAGATATCAGATCCTTGCTGCAAACTTACCTAGTTCTTTAAATCCATTACATAAACTGATTGATCCAACAACTTTCTAACGATAATACTTTGTGCTCCGAAAGGGAACTATTTCCTGAGTGAGTGCCTTATCCAGCAACTCATGTGCTATGAGGACAACTCATACATCCTTTAACACATAAACTCATTTAGCTACACATGTTTTTACTCATAATCTGTTTGACTCTTACGTTCTTTCCGACACTTGGAAGGAAATTTGACAATTCCAAGGAAGCATATTGCAAAACTTCATAATGATGAGCACTCTGGTGATAGAATGCTTCCCTTCCCTTAAGCCTAAAATAATAATCTTGCATACTTGAACTACATATTCTTTCGACCTACGAAACTAAAACAAAATTTGAATTGTCCTTTGAATCCCTAATCAGATTAATCAGTTCTCCCTGGCTTCAAACCACCACCGGTTATTGTCCATAATTATTAGGGCGCCAAACTGACCCAATAATACATACCATACTTAACTATCAAAATTTGATCCTTAAATAGAGTTACATGATCCTTCCACTATATAACTCTTAAGTTCTCACTCAACATATTTGATGCTCTTAAAACGACATAAATCAAAGTTAACAGTAGGGGAATAAGTTTCATTACTTGTTCATAAGTCGAAATACCAAGATATGGTGAAATTTGGTCAAATCATTACCACCCAACCCGAGCATAAGGATAATCATAATCGCCGTCACATCACCAAAGAAACATATTGGCCACTACGACGAATGTTGAACCCTATACAATCCTTCTGGTCTAACATAAACAATTATCATCAACATAATCCAACTGAATTAAAAAAAACATACTTCCTTCTCTGACCTTAATTACTGACCCAACCATAAGTATTGTTCTAACCACACTAGGAACACATGAGCATAACAAACTTCTTCGTGCATCTTCTCAAAATTAGCAGAAGAAATGTGACTTCCCAACCCTCCAAATGAGTGTCAACCTCTTGAATCCCTTAGCTGTCAGTGGTGCATGTTCATGCACTAGCTCCCTCGTCTTTCTTCAGACGCCCAATCCAGTCTCTAGAATCAAATTCTTATTCTACATTGAAAACACCGGTCTTCTCTAAACTAGTCGAATACTTGAATCGCGACATGGTTTCCTCGACCAGTGAACTAACAAAACAATCACATGTCCAACGTCACCTCACCATAAGATGAAAATGATTCACAACGAGCCACATTTTTTTCAAATCTGACCAATTTTTTTTCAAATGAAAGACCACCACACCACCCTTAAGCCAATGTGTAAGCAAGTCGCACCATACTAATAATCATAATAATATATTTTTTTAATTTGAATATATGCACATTTTGTAGTTTTAATTGTTTTTCTTATTTTGTAATTTAGAATTGAACGGTTTGTCTAACATGTATAAATAAAGAGGTATTTTCGTACATTTATACAAGGTTATCATTGTATGTATGAGTTTCATCGATTATATAGGTTTTCAGTTACTTGGTTCGATTTAATTAACTTCCCTTTTACTTTTAAAATATTAACCAAAAACAAACCAAATAAAGTTTGGATAAATCATATATCATGTTACTTTTCGGTCATTAATTAAACTTGAATGACAAAAATTAACATGTCTTAAGAGAACAATAATATTTCAAAAAAAAAAAACAAAAATACATAACAAAACAAAAAAACATAACAAACACTATCTAAATTAAAGAATAAGACCTCTATAATCTAATCTTTCAGAAATAAAATTACCCTCACCCCACCCCATCCCCTTCGATTGGTAACTTTTGTAATCATTTTTCATTTATTTGTATATGATAAAATATATGACAAGAATTTAATATGTTTGTGTTTTTTTAAGGATTACATGTTAAACGAACTGTTAAATTCTAAACTATGAAATTAAAAAAAAATTAAAAAAAAGAAAAACAATGAAAACTATTCATATGCATGTATGCAAATTGCAAACAAGTTTTTCTTTTTTTGTTTATTTTGTTATTATGCTGTCACTTGCTTAGATGATGACCTAAGGGTGGTGACGTAGTGTTTGTTTTGAATTTTTTTGACCTTTAAAAGAGAATTCAAGTTTTCTTTTAAATAGTAGTTTTCAAAAGAACTTTTTATTTTGTTTATATTTAGTTCTTTTATTTTTTTTACATTTAGTTCTTTTTATAAGTGGTTACATATTACCTAAAGATAATATGTGAATAAATTTAACAAATTAGATGGTAAATAATATAAAAAACGATTAAATATAAACAAAATAAAGAAAGAATAAATATGAACAAAATAAAGAGTTAATTAGTCTGTATGAAGTGGTAATGTCTTGCACTCTTGCTTATGTCGTCATTTGTTTTCTTTGTTCATTTAATCCACATCGTCACCCCCAATTAATACATCTTTGCTCTAAAAGATTGCACAAGGGAACAATTTCTCTGGTAAAATAGAGTAGAACAAAAGCTAGAAGTAGAAGAATATCAACTTTGACTTAAAAAGTCTCAAAAGGAATTACGGATTCATGTGGGGCCATCTATGAAAATCAAGCTAATTATGGGTTCAATTGAATGCGTTGTGGACAAGTGCAACTACTACATGAGAAGACTTCACACCTTCGAAAATGATCTACCAAGATATTATTTTGCACGTTAACCCTGACATACAAAACAACGAATTCAATTAGCTTCGTAATTTCTGGGCAAACAAGTGATAGGGTTGATAGTGTACAAGGGTTTCACCACATGGTACAACAATTTCAAGCATGAAAGACATCATTTTTTTACATTGAATGGGTTTTTACGTATTTGATAATTGTCAGGGGCGTAAGTAAATGTAGTAGGTTGATACTGATAAACTTGACTCCATTCATCAACTTAAATACCAAATAAGAAGTTTCAGAAAGTACATCCGTACATACAACAGTATTAGGGAGTATGATTGATTTCGATGAATTTACCTCCAAGGGTTTCTACTTTCTTCAGCCTTTCCTGTCCCACCTCCATTGAAGGTATCATATCATGATCATCTATCTAATTATGTTTTGGATAAAATATAAGTGTAGTTTAATTTGTATCAGCCGGAAGATGAGGATCAACCACAGTTTTTTTTTTTTTTTTTTTTTTTTTTTTTTGCCTCTGGTTCCACTCCAACCAGGCAAGCATCACTTCTAACATTTGAATGAATGTAATAAGCCTTAACTTTTTTTTTTTTTCATTTGAAGGAAAAAGTTGTTATATCCCATATTGCTTCATTGTCGTGTGAATTAGGTGTCATTAATTCGTCCTTTAACTAGAGAACTGTTCTTCTACTTTTTTTGGTTAATTTAACACATGCGGACTTAAAGATAAACAAGAAAGTTAGATGAGACTAATAAATGTTATTTATAGGTTGTGGCCAAATTAAAATATTGACACCGTGATTATATTTTTATTTTTCTGAAATAATTATACTAAATTATTCGCCTACTTATTTTTTTGGTTAATTTAACACATGCTGATTCAAAGATAAACTAGAAAGTTAGATGAGACAAGCAAATGTTATTTATAGGTCGTGGCCCTGGCCCAAATAGAATATTGATATCGTGATTATATTTTTTATTTTTTTGAAATTGCAAATATACTAAATTACTCGTTTTTTTTATTTATGTTCAGTGTGGGACTTAAATCTTCGACCTCAAGAAAAAATTACAACACCAAATACTGATGAGCTAAAAACTATTTGGTGACACCATAATTAGATGAGAATTGTAAATTTTATAACTTTTTGTTTAAATTAAAAGATAAAAGCATTGGTACTTACAAATAAATTTTTTTTGTTTAAATTGAGTTCTTTTGTTAAAAATTTTATAATTTTTTTTAAACACTCTGCTGTCAAAAAATCCAATTGTGACCATTAAATGCATCAACTTAAACAAATAAAATGATATGCTAACACCATTTCGAGGCTAACTACACTTTCAAATAAATGATCTCACATTTGCAGTAAACTTCTACATGAGTACAATATTATACATATACATTTATAATGGATCATATTGACACATCATATTTGATGTGATTTGTAATCGAGTTTAAGATCAATTCATGTAAGAATTAAGAAAGAAGAAAAACGATGAACACGAGAGTAAATATCATCTTTGTTCAGCTCATATTATGCTTTTGATTTTACAGAGTACAAAAGATTTTCTGTAAAAGAATGAGGGAAAAGTCTCTCCACTCACATAGTACATAGTACAGACCCCTATTTATCGGATAACAAAAGCATAACAAAATACTAAGGACTAGACAATAAGACTATTCATTACAATGCCTTAGTAAAATAACATTACATCTGAAGACACTACTTACGAAGACTAAAGATCGTTCGTAACAACCTAACTAACACTTCGACATATTACAACATTTATACCCTTACAATCTCCCCCTTTGGAATAAAGGTCGAAGTCTTCATGAAGTTAGTAGTTGAACTGCATACATCAGCACTCTTTGGATTTCCATGTACCAAGAGATAACTTTCTTTATCTCCTTCTTGTCTCCTTCTGAGTTCTTCTTGCAATGATTCATACGAACAATTAAGTTCGTATATTGTGAATTTGTATATCTCTCTACTTCAGAAGTTTGAAATAAGAATCTCTTAGCTCTCCCAGCTTTGTCTTTTCCAGCAAAGACAATCCCCAATAGCTTTAAACATATTTCACCGTCTTCGTACTTTTTCAGCTCAACCTGCTTCTTCGTAGGTGCCATTGGTGCAGTTATGTTGAAGCCTTTAACAATAGCAAGTTCGACATCAGTTTGAGCTAAGCACTCAAAATAATTCTCCAAGAATATTTTTATGTGCCTACACCCAAGACTGAAAACATCTGGTTCTGTTTCTTGGAGAAAAGAGAATGACTTGTCTTTAAGTATCAAAGCAACATTGATGAGATCATAAGTGTTAATCAACGGAAAGTCCGCCACAGTGAACTCTTGTAACTTTCCACTTGCTCTTGTCACAATATATTTCAAATTCTGAAATTTCCCTTCGAAAATGACATCTCTTTTTATGGATATCACCTTCTTGATCTTCTCCAAGAACCAAACTTCTTCTTGAGCCTTTGCTAACACAGCGTGAAATCGTATCTTCAACTTCTTTCCATCTTCGATATCCATAGACTTTGTCTCAGCCTTGAACTGAGGCATAACGAACATCATTTTGTTGATAGGAAAATCAAGTTGACCATAATCAGTATTTGTTACCACAAAGCTTTTCTTCAGAATCTTTTCAAAAGAATACATGTGATCGAACATCATCCTGGATTCTATTGTTTCATAATTGTATAATTTTGAAGGATCACCCTTGTCAACATTCGAACCTTCCAGAGCTCTTTGTCGCATTATACTTTCAACATGCCTCATTCTTTCCACCTCAGCTGCCACCTCAGCTTTCTTCTCTTTGTTAGACTTCTCAACCAAGACTCCTTTTCCCTTGTCTTTAACATTCGAAGGAGCTACATTCTTTGACGAAGAAACATCATTCTGTTTCTTAATTACAATACCTTTTGCAATAGGTCTTGAAATTGGAACAGTTGTAGTCACAGTCGAAATGACTGGAGCAGCTGAAACAATTGTTGGCTTAACAACAACTTTCGAAGGAAACACCTTTCCTACTACCTTCGTATCTTCAGTATTCTTCTCATGTTCCCCAGCCTTTGCATGACCAACCTTTTCTCCCCCTTGCACCCCTATGATAGCAGGCGGGGCATCTGATACATTTGGCAAAAGGCTTGAAATTCGAAGTAAAGGAGCAAGATGTTTGTGAAGGATGGCTTCGAAACGTATGAATTTCTAAGAAAGAAATTCTTGAGAAATAATTGGAGAGGAAGATTTCGAAGATATTTCTTGGAGTTCTTTCAACAGTTTCACCAACTCTCCAAAATGTTGTTCTTCTTTGGCTGAAAGAGAGATCATCTGAGGATTGACTTGTTCGAACATCTTAACACACTGAACAACCGCATCACAAATAATGTCGATCTTCTGATGTGCTGATTCATACCCTTGTTGAATATGCTGAACCTCCTTCGTCATTTCTTCATGGAGTTCACGAATCTGCATATTAACGTCTTCACGAACCTTCTTAACTTCTTGTACGAAGAGCACATGACGCTCCTTCGTAATAGTCTTCAAATCCTTCACCTCCTTCAGAAAATCAAACCTTAGAGAATTTAGTCGATTCTCTGTAGAATTATCATGCTGATCAGTCTTTTCAAGAATTCGACTTTCAGAATCACGAATTAATCCGGATGCCTTCGAAATAACTCTTCCTTCCATTTCCTTCATTATGGAATCAACTTCCATGATAGTGATTCCAGCACCTCCCACATCCGCTTGAGATTGCAAGATAGAATTCAATTTTGAATTCAAAATCTTGAACTGCTTCATCGTCATCAGCATATGGTTTGGAAAATCTTTTTCAGCTTTATCAAAGGAAAGAGCTTCCAATGTTCCTCCAAATCCTTCGTTATCAGTTTCCTCATCAACGGCCATGGTTTCATTAACAGGTGAGGATAGATTGGGTGGATCAGTTGATTGTGTTGAGAAGATAGTGGTGAAAGGTTGATCCATAATAGATTGAAATGTTGGAGAATCAGCTGTGGATGTAACCTGAGGTAAAGACGTTGGGTCAATGAGTTTTACTTCAGCAGGCTTCGAAATTTCAGTAGACTGAAGGATCGCTACTTCTTTAGGAATTTCATCTTCGGGAGTCTCAGGAACTTGATCCACTTCTTCGATACGTTGGGTTTTCTTTAAAAATTTCGCCATATCTTCAGCCCTTCGTTTCTTAGAAGATGGAGACACCGGAGCTGGAATTTCTCGAACTGTGACCCCTTGATGAGTAACCTGTGTTTTCTTCACCAACTGAGATTTTCTCTTGATTTTTATTCTTCGAAAAACCCCCGTCTTCGAAGGAATTGTCTCTTTTGATGGAGAGGCTTTGATAGCTGGTGTATCAGCTACTGAAGTTAAAACAGGAGACACCTCTTCAACAGTTCGAGATGTAGCTATTGGCTTTTGATTCTTTGGTTCTGCTTTCACCCCTTTTTCCGAAGACTCACCCTCTGTCTTCTTTGATTTCTTTGACTTCTTCTTCTCGTCATGTTGTAACATGCCAGTAACAACGGTTGTGTCAATAGTTTGCAAATATGACACTAACACATCATTAGTTGGATCCACCTTTTTGAGCATTGCATCCGGAATACGAGCAATTGTGGTAAAGATAGCCGGATCATCATGTACCTCCTTCGGACTACCATACATGTGGAAAACCGCTTTCTCTTCGTAATCTGGACTTCGATTTTCTCCTTCTGATAGACATATTGGACTATCAGACTCCAATATCTTGCACAAGAAATCCCCTGCTTAGCACTTGTCTTCGAAATACTTGTTATGAACTTTGTCCATAATTGCTCAGAATAATCAACTTTTAAATCGTAGTACAACCCAGCTACCATTGCATAAACCTCCATCCTTCCTTTATCCAGTCCCACAGTTCTTCCAGTAAGACATCGAAGAAAGATGCCAAACAAAAAGTTCCAGATTATTGGTAACCTTGACTTCTTGAAGTCACTGATACGCGTCAATGGAGGTTGATGACCCATCTCATTGAACATAAACACCACTTGTGAAGAAGTAAATTCATCATAAGGGCCAGAATTCGGAATTCCCAAAATGTTGCAAAACAACCGCTTGGAGACCCTAATTCTCGTATCTGTAACCGTTGTGAATTCCACACACCCAGTCTCCTTGTTGTATGATGCAGTAGAACCCGCCTTTGATAACCAGGACATCGGAGCAGCAAATGAAGCAAACATTGCTTTAGACAGAACTGAATTCTGTAAAGCAACCACAAGCATGTGAAGTTCCTCCGGATACTTTGACAAATCCGATTCTACTTGGTAGTTGGAACCCTGGATCTTCAGAATCGGAACACTGATGATTTCATCTGTAGTTGGTGATGAAGTAGTCGCCATTGAAGATGATTAGAGTAAATAACGTATAAAGAAGATGAATTTCAAAGAGAATTTTATGTTTCAGAGAGTTTGATCGCGTAAAGTGTTATTGAGTTCTGATTTGCCCTTTTATATGTAACCCTAGAATTTTGAATTTGAAGCGGGATACAATAAATGCTTGCTGACATGGCACCTTGAAAAATGGAATGCACTCATCAAAAAGTAACAATCGTAACTGTCAACGCGCCTTACACGCTTATCATACACCATGCGTCATCAAGAGATAAGACTGTTTGATCTTCCCCAAAAGAATTGTAACCGTCGGATGCCTTCAGAATAGAAGTTAGGCTCTTGCACTTTGAGGTTTAAAAAGCGAAGTCATTTGCCAGAATTTCGAAATCGTCAGTTTAAGTTGGTGTTACTCAAACCTCAAGGATTTCGTGTGTGCTGTGTTCCAAAAGAAATTAGATGAGAATCAAAGAAATTTTTTTTTGAAAACTTGTGATGTCAACAATTTCCTTTGACATAAAAACAATTTTATCCCAAGCAAAGATATCTTTGAAAATTATCAAGAGAGATAATTAACAGTTTTTTTGGTTTCCCGTGAATTACAATCGATAACTTGTAGAGAAGTTTTGAAGGGTTTCTTTTATAGGTCAAATGGGTGGCTTCGAAAATTTCGTTACATATCAACCTTAAAATAAGGTGAGAAATTGTAAACAAAATTAGTTGTATAACCAATATAGTTAGTGACCACTTGGTTGTGAATAATATTCAAAGTAACTAGAATTTTAAAAATATACTCACACGGAAATCATATTCATAAAAACATTTATGCTGGATCTTGTTGGGAGCAAACATCGTAGTTTTCGAATGTTTGATTAAGATCACTCAAAAGAAATGAATATGATTTGGAGTATAAAAGGTACTGAAGCAAAAGCTTCGTAAGATCTGGAACATGGTTCCCCGTCAATTCCTTAAGGTTTATGATATTTTGGGTTTCACTTCTATCACGGTCTCATGATATTAGATCATAAACACAGATTTGTGATTTGTCTAGGTTTTGATTGGGTTGATCAAAGACCTCAAGGACAAATTCTTCGAATATTTGGAATGTAAGAATTGTTTGGTTTAAAAAGATTGGATAAGAATCGAAGGGTACCTCTATTATAATGGACAAAACAGAAAACTCTTAACTCATTTGAGAAGAGTAAGGTAGCTCTTGTTGATTTATGTAAATACAAGCCTTGTTGGGAAGAAATTTTCATGAGATAATTTCATCAAGACTTTCATTTTTTCATACATAGAATCATACGAGGCTTTAGACAACATGCAACAGCATGCTTCTAGGGACATCCTATCTAATCCAAAATGTATCAAAATCATACCTTTCGTTCGAAACCAGATGCATGAATCCTTCATATTTGATACTTGACAAAACTCACAACACACATGTTAAAATCGAAAAAAATATTTTTGGTATTTTTCAAAAAAAATTAAAGATAAACTAAAACAAAATCTTTTTGGATTTTTGAATTTTTCAATAAAAGAAAATATTTTTGATTTTTCAGGTTTTTCAAAAAAAAATTAAACAAACTAAAAATCTAACCTTAGTTGAAATGTGTACAAATGCAAAGCATTCGAACCGTTGATTTGAACTGTTATCTCTGATTTTGTTATTTCAACAAGAAATAAATCTTCCGAATGCGAAGCGTTCGAAGCGTTGACCATGAACAGTAACCTTTGAACACTGAATCACCCTTTCCGTCCATACACCAAATGATTCAGACCTATCACTCTTCGCTTTTATCCAATTGAAGTGAATTTCCATTAATCATTCCCAATCCTTCTAGGATACGAAGAAACGATTTTTCATCCAAAGCCTTTGTAAAAATATCTGTCAATTGTTCCGTTGTTTTTACAAAATGAACTTCAATATTTCCTTCTTCAACATGATCTTTGATGAAATGATATCGAAGAGCAATGTGCTTAGTCTTCGAATGCTGCACAGGATTATGACAAATTCTTATTGCACTTTGTGAATCACAATATAAAGGAATCTTTTTCATATTAATTGCATAATCTCTTAATTGACTTTGAATCCATATTATTTGTGATGTACACGCAGCTGCAGCAACATATTCAGCTTCAGCAGTTGATATTGAAACACATGTTTGCTTCTTCGATTGCCAAATGACCAACTTTTCATCTAGCAATTGACACCCACCAGCTGTGCTTTTACGATCAAGAATGCATCCTCCAAGATCCGCATCCGAATAAGCTTGTACAAAGAACCCTGTTTTCGAAGGATACCACAATCCTAACGAAGTAGTGCCTTTCAAATATCGGAAAATATTCTTTACTGCAGTCAGATGTGGTTCTCGTGGATTTGATTGATACCTTGCACAATTACAAACAGAATACATAATATCAGGTCTACTTGCAGTTAAATACAATAAAGACCCAATCATGCTTCGATATAAAGTAATATCAACAGCAGATTTATCTAACGAAGGAGTTAGCTTTATTCCCGTTGCCATTCGTATTCGTAACCTTGTGCTATTCGTCATTCCAAACTTTTCCAACAAATTCTTCGTATATTTCTCCTGATTAATGAAGATGCCTTCCCTGTTTTGACGAATATTCAAACCCAAAAAGTTATTAATTTTACCCATCATACTCATTTCAAATTTGCTTTTCATCAGGTCTTCGAATTCTTTAGATAAAGCAGCGTCAGTTGAGCCAAAAATTATATCATCAACATAAATTTGAACAAGCATCAGATGATTTCCAATTTTCTTTCGAAATAAAGTAGGATCAAATGAGCCTTGTTTAAATTTAGATTGTTTCAAAAATGATGTTAGAGTTGCATACCATGCTCTTGGTGCTTGTTTTAACCCATATACAGCTTTATCTAAAATATAAACATGATCAGGATGTTCTGTGTTTATAAAACCTGGAGGTTGTTCAACATATACCGTTTCTTCGATTTCTCCATTTAAGAATGCACATTTTACATCCATTTGATAGACATCAAAATCTTTATGAGCTGCAAAAGCCAGAAAAATACGAACAGCCTCGAGTCTTGCAACAGGGGAAAATGTTTCTTCGTAATCAATTCCTTCTTGTTGAGAATATCCTTTAACAACAAGTCTAGCCTTATTTCGAATAATGTTTCCATCTTTGTCAGTTTTGTTTTTATAAATCCATTTGAGTCCAACAATTGACACATCAGCAGGTTTTGGAATTAATCTCCAAACCTTGTTTCTTTCGAATTTAGACAATTCAGCTTGCATAGCAACAACCCAATCAAAGTGTTCCATTGCAACCTTAACTGTCTTTGGTTCGATTTTTGAAATAAAAACATTAAACATACATAACTCTTGATGATTATTCAGTACCTCATTTCGTGCATTAAGTTGTGCCCTTGTCATTATACCTGCTTGTGGATCACCAAGAATTTGATCTTTTGGATGATTTCTTGTCCATTTATCCATTGGTGGATAATTAAGATCAAAATCCAGAAGTGCATCTTCGAACATAACATCTGTTTCTGATCCATTTATGGAAATTGAATCATCTGCATCATCAAAATGTTCTTCTTCAAGAATTGGATCATTCTCAAATATGTGCTCCCCCTCGATGAGTGACTCCGTTTCGATATTTTTCTCTGGTTCACTGATTGGCTCTTCGTCAAGAATTTGCTCCTCTTCGACATTAACATTTGTTGACATGTTATCTCTTTCACTATAACGCTCCCCCTCAACAAAAGTATTTGAATCCAAGTGCTCCCCCTCCACTGGATCATCAGCTTGTTCATTTGTGTTTAGATTCAAATTCGAAATTGAATCATTGTTATGCTTCGAATTTTTTGATGTTTGATTATCTTTTGCATTTCTTTCTGCATCAATTGCTTGATTTGAAATACCAAAAATCGAATCATAATTAACATCATCCATTTCAATTGAATCATCTAAATTTGAAGAATTTTGCAAAATAGGAAAATTCGCAAATTTATGATTAGACTTTTTCATGTAATGATCATCAAATGTCAAATTAAAAGTTTCTTCCACTTTGCAAGTTCGCTTATTTAACACTCTATAAGCAACTAAATTGTGTGAATATCCCAAGAAAATTCCTTCATCTACTTTTGTTTGAAACTTCGAAAGATTATCCTTAAGATTCATTATGAAACACCTACATCCAAAAACATGGAAAAATTTGACATTAGGTTTTCGATTATTGATGATTTCATAAGGAGTAACATTAAACCGTCTATGAATGAATGATCGATTTTGAGTAAAACAAGCAGTTGAAACAGCTTCAGCCCAAAGATATTGAGGTAAATTCGAATAAGCCAACATTGTTCTTGCAGCTTCACATAATGATCGATTTCTTCTCTCAACTACACCATTTTGTTGTGGTGTATAAGGAGATGAAAAATTATGTGAAATTCCTTTTTCCACCAGAAATGAATCAAAGACCCGATTTTTGAATTCAGTTCCATGATCACTTTTAATTTTTCGAACTGACTTCTTCAATGAAACTTCCATTTTCTTGATAAAATCAATCATCATTTGTGGAACTTCGGATTTTAACCTGAGAAAATAAACCCACGTGAATCTTGAAAAATCATCTACAATTACCAAAACGTACCTTTTCTTGTTAAGAGTAGCAACTGTTGAAGGACCACATAAATCAATATGCAAGAGTTCAAGGGATTCAACAATCTTCGAATCTATTGTGATAGGATGACCTTGTTTGTGTTGTTTTCCTACTTCACAAGCTGCACACAAACTGTCATTATCATATTTAAGAATGGGTAAACCTCTTACCAGATCTTGTATGACAAGTTTGTTGATGTTTCGAAAATTGAGATGTGATAATCTCCTGTGCCATAACCAGCTAACATCGGCAGCAGCCTTCGAAAGTAAACACACAGCAGGTTTGCCTACAGTAGGAACAATATCCAATGTAAACATATCACCTTTTCTTTTTGACTTAAGTAAAACTTCCTCTGTCTTAATATTCGAAATGACACTTCCTTCTTCATTAAAAAGAACTTGATTTCCAGTGCCCACAACAAGTTGTGAAACACTTATCAAATTGTGTTGTAAACCTTCAACAAATGCAACCATGTTGATAGTGAAATTTCCATTTGTTATTTTTCCATAACCCTTAACTTTGCATTTGTGATTATTACCAAACTTAACCACTCCTCCATTTTCTAAGCTTCGAAAATCACGCAAGTTTTCCTTCTTCCCAGTCATGTGACGTGAGCAACCGCTATCAATATACCACTTGTTATCATATTGCTCATCACAAAGTACCTGCGATCATTGGAAAAATTTAGGTACCCAAGCTTTGTTGGGTCCATTTATATTAGGTTTGTGATTCAATTGTAATGTACAACCATTAACCCAATCACAAACTTTGGTTTTGAAAATGTCAATAAATCTAACATTTTCATTCGAAGGGTCAGAGATATGAGTTTTTATTATTTTCAAATTTTCACTAATTACACCTTTCGCATCTTGAGTTTGTGATTTTTCACTTTTTTCTCTTGTGACCGGCTGCCAAACTTTAACTGATATATTTGACTCTTTGGATGATGAACTACCATTTGTTGAAGGATTAGCATATTTGTCATACGCCTCATGTATCTGTTCTTTCGAAAACTTACTTGATTGGTATATCTTTCCTTTTCCTTCCAACCAATGATGAATATTTCTTTTTGTTGTTATTCCCTTTGCACATGAGACTTTGTCAGCTTGTTTCTTCAAAGGATTATAACATTTTGCTAAATTTGGAACATAATCAACTTTTGGTTTTGAAAGATACGATTCATGATAAGATGTCTTGATTTGAAATTTTGAAGTTTGTGTTCCAACATTTTTTTGAAAAAATTTTCTTGGTATTGTTGTTTTTATTCCATTTGAAACTTTTGATTCATTATTTGAAAACGAAGCATTTTTCTTTTCAAAAATTTGAGACTTTGATTTTTCTTTAAAAACTTTGTTTCTTTTTGAAAAATTTGTTGATATCATTTTTGATGACTCAACAGTTTGCCAAAAAATTGTTTTTCTCACTTGTCGTTTCGAAATATTATTTTCCTTTGAAAAGTTTTCAACTTGAGCTTTAAATTCTTTTGAATTTAATTTTATTGTTTTGTTGATTGTTTTAACATCTGTTTTAACACCTTCGTGCTTTGTAAACACATTTTCAGTTGGGACAACTTCCTTCTTTTCAACTTTTGACTTTTCAATCCATACTCTTTTTGGTTTTTGATGTTGAAATTTATATGAATTCTTTGTAAGATTGTTTTCAAGTGTACTTTGATTTGAAAAGAATCCTTCATTTGACGTTTGCATATTATCTTCCTCAACCAACTTTTTGAATTCAGGCTTTATATTTTCAACATTACCTGTTGTTACGAAGACTTGATTTGGGAACACAACATCATCAGTGCATTTGAAGATTGGATAAACGACAGTATTCGATTCAAGATAATGAGCACCTTTTTCACTAAGAATTTTCTCAAATTCTTGTGTATCCAAATAGACTTGATCAATCACCACTCGAGGAATTTCAATTTCTTTCAACCTTTGAATTGGCTTCGAATTTGTATTTTCTTCCTCATTGTCACTATCATCGGTTTGACTCTCATGTATTTCCACAAACTCCATATCACAAACTTTCGAAGTTAAGGGTTTATCAGTTTCAATTTTTATTAATAAATTTTAACATTTTTCTTTCCCTTTAAATGAATTTGCTACATTTATGACAGACAATTGAGAACAATCTACATCTTCTAAATCACTAATTTCACTAATATTTTCAGAATTATCTTCAATATCAGCAATATTAGTTTCACAATTAGATGTAGAATTCTCAGTCTTTTTCAAAATTCGAAGTTGTTCTGATTTAGATAAGGTCTCATTTACAATTTTTACTAAATCATTAGCATCAAGATAATCTTCGACTTTAGCAATTCCATATCTAAACCTATCATCTGGAACTTTGTTGAAATCAGAAATTTCTTTTTCACAATCATATGAAATACTATCAACCTTAGCTCTATCATAAGCTAAAAATGGTAGTAATTTTCTATGTTGTTCCTTACTTATTTCACACGAATGATGTAACTCAGTTAATTTTCCATACAATCGTTTTGCAGAATTACTAAAAAATATTTCTTTGTGCTAACAACAAGTTTATTTCTTTTGCTAATTTTTCTCTATCCTCCATGATATTTGAAACTTGCAATTCTAAGTAATCAATCCTAGTGACTTTTGAATCCAACATTTTTCTTGTCTCTAGTAATTGATCACTTAACTTTTTCGCTTTATTGCTAGCAGACACAACGATTGAATCAAAGTAAGTAACAGTTTCATCAAAAGATACTAACTCAGAATTATATGTAGAAACTGGAATGTTAAAAGATTCAAGAATGTTACGTACCTTGGTAGTCATGGGCGAGCTGTCAGTAGACTTTGAAACGAAGCATTGCCCACACACTTCGTCAGTCTGTTCATCATTTGAATCCTCTACCATCTTTGCATACATCGCTCCATGTGTTGGATTTTTCATCTCTTCATTATCTGAACCTGAAGACCATATTTGATATGTGCCATCCGATTCAGTTTCTCCGTGAGCCACCAATGACAAATTCTTCGTTTTCTTCTTTACTTCCTCCAGTTTCTCAGTGTAGTAAGCTTCATCCTTTGTTTTATTTTTCTTTTCTTCCTTCTTCCTCAACAACCAATCTACTGCCAAATGATTTGCTCCATAGCAATAATGGCAATTAATCCCTGTATCACCTTTCAATATCATCTTCATTTGCTCCAATTCACTCTTCGAATCTGTCTTCATTTCTTTCTTCTTTTCATCCAGTTTATTTTTGTTCTCAAAACTACCCTTCGAATCTGATGACTTCTTTGGATTAAAAGGTTTCTTAAAAAATTTCTTTACTCTATTGTTTGAGTAAAATGCAACAGCCTCATCATCAGAATTCATCAGAAAACCTTCTTCTTCATCAGACTTCCATTTTTCATTCTCTCTTTCTGAAACCTTCGAAACTAGTGCCAGTGGTCCACCAAGACTTGCTACTGCTTCCTCAGCTATTTCATTAACTTCATTTTCATGAGATTTTAGTTGATTGTACAAGTCATTCAAAGTCGAAGTATCAAAACTTTGTTGATTTTTCACCATCATACTCACACTCCTCCACTCCTTTCGAAGTCCCATTACAAATATCAAATTGTACTCCATTGATGACCTTATTACACTATAACGGTTACAACGATAGATTAGCTCGTTGAACCTATCATAGTATGCTTCAATAGATTCATTTTCTTTTTGTCTGAAATCTTTGAGTTCCACCAGGCATTGTTTCACAGATGTGATCTTCGTCTTTTCACTTTCTTAAAATTTGTCTTTGAGATTGTTCCAGATTTCTTTAGCTGTTTTGCATGTTCTGACATAATTGTACACAACAGGAGGCAGAGCACCTCTTAATTCCCTCATGCATTTCTTCTCCAATTGTTTTAAACGATTGGTTTGGTTATCAACTTCCGAACTGCTTGAAGACATACCGATTGGCTGAACTTGTGCAGGTTGATTGATTTCTCCTGAGATGCATTTCCATAATTCTTCATCCAATCCGTTCAAGTAATCTTCCATACGATCTGCCCACTGATCATAATATTCTGGAATAAGCATTGGAATTTTTGTGGATGATCCAAGCAAATGAGAAAATGATGTCATCGAATTCAGATTGAATGACGTCATTGTTGTACGGACAAAAACTTCAAGATGATACAAAACTTTTGAGAATTTGAAATCAAATTGTATAATTCAAATCAGAATCATACAATGAACACTCGATTAACAATGTTTTTGCAGAATCAAATCCTATATTGAGATCTAGAAGAATTTTTCAAATTCAAAAAGGACGGAAACTTTTTGAATCAAACAGTAGATTCAAAAACCTTTTTGATCGTATGAAAATCAGATCACAGAAAGGATTCCTGCTCTGATACCAATTGATGTGATTTGTAATCGAGTTTAAGATCAATTCATGTAAGAATTAAGAAAGAAGAAAAACGATGAACACGAGAGTAAATATAATCTTTGTTCAGCTCATATTATGCTTTTGATTTTATAGAGTACAAAGGATTTTCTGTAAAAGAATGAGGGAAAAGTCTCTCCACTCACATAGTACAGATCCCTATTTATAGGATAACAAAAGCATAACAAAATACTAAGGACTAGACAATAAGACTATTCATTACAATGCCTTAGTAAAATAACATTACATCCGAAGACACTACTTACGAAGACTAAAGATCCTTCGTAACAACTAACTAACATTTCGACATATTACAACATTTATACCCTTACAATATTAATTAGGACATCGATCATCAACTATTCAAAACATATTTTTCATTATTCAATATATGAAAACAATTTAAATTTTAAACAGTAATTTATTATTTTATTAGTTCATTAATAGAGAAAATTATATATAAATCATTTATGGCTATTACATCTTGTAAACATGAAGTTATGATGCATATTTTTTTAATTCAACACAATTATATTTTATACATATCATTAATGCAATATTATAGATATAAACATAGCCATTAATGTTGAATTTAAGGGTGTGGTAGCATGCATGCTTAGCATGTTGCCACGACAGATTTTTTGATGGCATGTCAAATTTTTTTAAAGCACATACAATGAAAAAAGTTGTAGCATCCAAATTGCAAAAGGTAGGGAGTGCTAATGTATTAGTTTAATTGATTTTATATTGGGAAAAAATATTAAAAAGATAAAAAAAAAGATTTCAGCCAATAAAAACCCACCGTTGAAGTTTCTCTCTTTTCTTTCCTCTCGTTTTGTCTATGGCGAGACATCCTTAGCAAGTGTTTTAACATTTTAATGGGAATGGAGCTAGCTAGGCCTGGTAATGGAACTGGTCTTGACCCTGATCCGATCCAAACCCTTAACAATTATATGGGTTTGGAGCATAGTTTTTGATCCGTTTACCCGTTAACGACCCGTACTCGCTAACCCTTTTATTAAAAGGGTCGGGTATGGATCATCACCGATTCGGTCCATTTATAACCCGCCCCATATAAATTTTAGAATTATACATTTATATTTTATGCTGTCTAAATTTTACTTTAAATTCCAATCGAAAGTCCAAAGAGAAAAAACCAAAGACTAAACTATTTATATATAGGACTCGAGACTCAACGTCTATACTTCCAGTCTTCTCCCAAGAATCATGATGTCATTTCATTTATGTTTCATCACGTAATCACCAATTTTATTGTCATTTCATTTATGTTTCATCATGTAATCACCAATTTCATTTATAAATCAATAAATTCATTTATCAACCGGAAGAAAGTTTGTAATTTTTGTTCTCTATCATTGCAATCGAGGGTCAAAAACCAATTAGAAGTAACTACATTAATGATTTTAATTCCAATCGAAAGTCTTCGAGTACATAATGTGTTTTCTAAATCAATATTTGTTTTATTTAACAAATGTGATTATATAATTTAAGTAAAATGTTTTTGATTATTCAAAAAACCTACGGGTTACTGGGCGGGTTTGGATATTTGCTGATTCGGTGGATAAGGGTATGGGTTTGATTATTCAAAACCCTGCGGGTTATGGAGCGGGTTTGGATTGAGTTTTGGAATTTGTTAAAAGGGTTTGGATCAAGGTCGATTCGCTCCAAACCCGTCCCATTATCAGGTCTAGAGCTAGCACTTTTAACGAGTATAGAGATTGCCGCTTCCTCAAGCCTTATTATTATAATTTATACATTTGGTCTTAAAAGAGTTGTTCAACAATTATCTCAACAACTAACCCAATATTCATGTGTTGTGGATAATAAAATTATATGGTTAATTTTTTAGTTGAAATTAATAAGACATTAACTATAAAATAATAAAACTTATACTAAGTTGATATATAAATATGTGATTATTTTGATCCATATTATAAAATATATACCTATCACAATCATATCATATAATAATATATCTATTTGTGGCTTGTGTTTAAATAAGTTAAACATGTTTTTTTTTATTATTACTATTTAATGTTATAATTGATTTTTTTTATTTTGATTATGATAGTTAATTGATATATAAATCATAAGTTAACTAAACTTAATTTATCTATTAATTAATTAGAAACTATTACTTTCAAAAAATTGAATTATAATAAAAAAAATGATATTTTTTATTTAATTTTATTCATCTTTCTAGTATTAATAAGATAATATTTTTTAATTAAGAAAATAGTTTAAATTAATATATTAGGTATATTAAGTTGAAAATTAAATGGTTATAAATGTATTAAATGTACACAATGATAGAAAAAAGAGTAAGTCACAATCTGGGTCCCTGGTTTACATGAAATAACACTTTTGGTCCAATTTTTGGCAAAATAATATGAACGTCCCTATTAAGGGTTCGGATAACACCGATAGTCCTCCTAAGTTAAATGGATCTGTTTTTCCTTCCATTGTCAATTGTTGTATACATTTGTGGGGCATTTCAAAAAGAGAAAAAAGGGCATCCATATTCCATGTTCCTGTATTCTAGATTCTTTTCCAAAAAGAGAGATGCTTACACGAGTAATAGTGGAATTAATGGATAATCTTACCTTAATTAATTACTAAAAAAATAATACAATCATTATATTGTGGACTAAAACAGAAAATAAATTTATAGTGAAACACTAAAGACGGTTCCCCTTCAACATCAACACCTACAACTACAAACATTATCTTCTCTTCCTCATTCTTTTCTATTTTTTCTTTCATTAATCAACCAACACCGCCATTTCTATATTCACCACTAGAACATAATTACATAGGCTTATTAGATGCTTCTTTAATGGAAAGAAGCTAAGAATTATCTAATATCTCTTCCGATTCTGAAAGCAACAATGTTCTTAATATCAAAGTCATTGAGCTCCAACTTGGGTTGCCTGGTTTTGACAAAAAACTCCGAAGATGTGACAACCCCAAATCTAATTCCGTTACAAATCCCATTTTCACTAACGGAACGTGTCATTATACGTTATTTTATGTAATATTTGGAATCGTCAATATCTGAATATCTAAATTTATGCATGGCTTAATATTATCATAAGAAATGTAACTCGTATGTGTTAACCCCGTTTAACCTAATAGAGTTGCATTACCCTTTTCAACCACTTCACCCGGGTAAAAAGTTTTAACCCAGTTAACTTTAAACATCGGGTAGCCGTGTATCGGGTGCAATTCCCGAGACATATGCAATGGGTGTGCACAACATTTGAACACTCATTTACTACACACCCACTCTCTCTCACTACTTTCTCTCTCTAGACTCGAAAACGACCCCGATTCCGCTAATTTCCGACTTCCAAACGTAAGTACTCATCCACTATCTTATTCTAGATATGCTTCATTGAATTTGAGGGCCAAAAATCATTGGAATCAAGGTCCAAAGAGGAGTTTACGGCCTAAGAAGCTCCTTAGGCCGTAAACCCCCAAAACCAAGCCAAAGACCAAGTTTTTCCTTCTTGTGAGTTAGTATACTAATTAAGGCGTATAACTAGAAGAGTTTGGACATTAAAACACTAGAAATTGATGCTTAAAAAGGAGTTTACGGCCCAAGCATGTGCTTAGGCCGTAAACACCTCAAACACCCCATAAATCTATGTTTTAAGCCCTAAAAACACTTCTAGGATGTTTGGTAAATTAAACTTGACTCCAAGGAACACTTAAATGCATCAAACAACTCCATTTGAGGCCAAAATGAGGAGTTTACGGCCTAGCTTAAGCTTGGGCCGTAAACACCCAAGAAATTGTGTCAAACAAGTCCTTAAACTACCCTAATGCATGAAAGGAATTTATCTAAGGCCTTTGGAAGTGTGTTGTACCATAAAACATCTCATTTTGATACCAAATGAAGAGTTTACGGCCAAGGATGTTCTTGGGCCGTAAACTCCCCAAAAATTCATGCCAAATTCTCCCAAACTCACTATAGGGCCTTCTAGGATTTTTCTAAGCCATTTGGGACCATGTTGTACAAGTAAAACCTACATCTTGAAGGGTCTATAGGAGTTTACGGCCCAAGAACAAGCCTTGGCCGTAAACTCCCTAAAAATGACACAAATTATGATGTTTAATCCTTCCCTCTTGGTCCAAAACACACACCACTAAATTAAGGAAGTGAGATAAGGCCCTAAACACACATTTTGGAGTGTCACAAGAGTTTACGGCCAAGCCTAGGGGGCTTACGGCCGTAAACTCCCAAAGGATGGCTTTTAGGCCATAAACTCTAAGAGAGTGAACTCAAGGACCCTCCCGTAAATCATCCATGGCCTTGTACCACTCCCGGGAACCCCTTCTAGGCCTTAAAACCCCGAAAACGACACTAGAATGTCCAAATTCTATAATGAAAAGCATAAGATGATTAACTTCTTGTAAAATACATATTGCATATGACATTAGGGTCCTAAAAGGTGCTCAAGTGGTTATTTGGTACCAAACGCTCAATCGACACTATTACCCGATTTACCCGATTCACCCGATTTCCGCGATTTCAGGTGAGTTCATACCCCTTTAATGAACCCTTCAAGTGTTTTACATGTTTTAGGGGGGAGATACAAGTTGCTTATAAATGTTATGTAAAGTTTTACAGAACGATTTCCGAGTTACAAGGATTAATCACATGTGATTCACTACTCTTAGTTCAAATCACATGTGATTTGTCCCTATGCCTTAAAAACGGGTTTTACCCTTTTCAAACTATTTTTAAACAGTGAATCAGGGTTTAAATGTTCTTTTGAAGAAATACTTTTATTTAATCAATTTGCTTATAAAATGTAACCACTCTGATATATTTATATAAATAAGACTTGGAGGACTTAGGACCGATATCTCGCCTTATTTCCTGTTCTTGTTTGATTGTGGGCTCAGGGTAGTAGTTATCCGTCCGACTGTCGTTGATTTCTTACTTATATAAAATTTGTATATCAGTATGGGATACGAATATTACTACTTTCACTTAATGCTAAAGTCACTAACGTGCTAAGAAACATCCCCACTAAGATAACCATAATAGGTATGGTTAGGGTCACTACCGCTACTACTCGCTAAAGTTATTACTATCTACACTATAATACTCACTATTACTAGATGATACACTAGTAAGAGAATACACTATGATCAATACTAAAAGATTACTACACTATAACCATAGAGAAAACACTAAACAAACAATAATACACTAACCCGCTACGAGATACTCTATTCGCTATTCACTACGCCCGGAGTGTTCCAGCAGGAGACGACTCTACATGTATAGATCTATACGGGGCAGACGCTATTACATCCCGACTGTTAATCTCAGTCCACGCCGTGTAGGCCCAGGGATGCCACTACTCACTATACTGTGCATGACCGGGAAGGTCATGGGATCCTCTATTATCCTCACTATTAGTAATATACAAGGAATACGCTACAACTACTCTAAAATACCACACTAAATGTTAAACTACATCCCGAAGTAAGTAAGTATCTATCACTAAAGGAAGCTTGCACCTATATCACTGATTACAGGCTCAACCTATTCCATCACACTTGATATTTGGAGATTTGCCAACATGTTTTTACAATAATCTGTTTCAAAGAAATGAAGAATGTATATCTTTCACCGATTGTCACTTACAATGTATTTTCTGGAAAATATGGGATTTTCTAAAGTTTCTACTACTTATGAACATAAATGATACATTTTTAGCACTAATGCTTTGTATACAAAACTCACACTAAACTCTTATGAACTCACCAGCTTTATGCTGATAATTGTTTTCAAAATAACTTGTATCTTCAGGTCAAAGATAGACAGGTACAGACGCGGCATTTTTGGAGAAAGTGGAGCACACAAGACCCATCTCTTATTTATGAATTGCTTTTGGGTGATTGTTAAACATTACAAACACGCATTTAATTAAATTCACTATGTAATACTATGGTTGTATGATTCTTGTTTCTACTATTATGCAATTGTGATGATACTGTTCACTACGTCATCCACCCCGAAACGTATTCCGCCGTTATCGGTTTTGGGGTGTGACAGAAGACAATACCACCAAATTTACTTATCTTAAGAACTTTCTAATGTTAATATGGAGGGTTTCAGAAGATGGGCTTTGAATGGTTAATCTGAAGATGATTTGGGTAAAATTTCTTTTCTTTTCTTTTTTCTCCTGGAGGTGGGATTAATGGTGGTTTAGAGAAAAAAAATCAAGTACAACAATGGATTTCACCTCTTAATGTTCAACCTGTTGAAGTAAAAAAGAAAAAAATATGTTAGTCGAAATGGTGCTCCTCATTCAACTAAGTAAGTTGTAACACGTAGATATCTAGTAACTTCCTTTTTGACACAAAAGATTAAATATGTTGCATTCTGGTCCTTACGCCATGCATACTTAGGGCATACACATAGCGTAGCTCTTTTAAATAGGACACAAACTTAAGTAAGTATGATGGGGGTACACATTGGTACGTGGAGCGTACGTGGTAAGTGAGCAAACCCTAGTTTTCAGGGTTTGAGCACATTTAAGCATCCTTATCCCCTCAAAAACCCTTCCTTCATTAGCCTCCATCTCCCAAAACATCCCTTGTAGTTACTAATCTATTTTGTGAGCCTTTTGAGCTTGAGAGTGTATTTTGGTGCTTTTGAAGGAAGGACAAGGAAGTGAAATCATTTTGGAAGCTCAAGGCAACCTAGATCTAGAAGTATCTAACCCATATCATTTGAAGGTATATATTAACGTATTCCTCAATGAATATGTCAAACATAACATAACGGTTATCTAAAGGACGACCTACCTAATGGTCACTACCTAGTGTAAGTGATTAGGCCTAGGCCCTTGCCCTCGCTGCCTGACACTTAGACCTCGGCACCCTAGCGCCAAGGTCCAATTCATAACGAAAAACTCTGGTCTAAAGTAAGACAAAATAGTACTTGCCACACCCCAGAACGACAAGTGTAGTGCCTAAGGCGTTGTCCTCTATTAGCTATGCACCAATACTAAATAACTGCTAGTGGTGCATGATTTGCCAGTATGAATTATCCACGTCCTTTTGGCACAGATAGGAGAAAGGATCTTGTTAGGATCACACATAGAAAACAACAAGTATAAAAGGAACCATTCTTCTCCAAGAGATTGGATCACCTCATTCTCTATCCCATACCTAAACCTAATTCTCTCTTACAACTACTAACTAGATCGTCGGGGATTCGTTCCGAGACTGTAACGCACGTATTTCTATGCTAAGAATTAAAGATAATGTAATAGTCTAGGTTAACCTTTGTAACTCGTTTTAAAGTACTAAAGAGGAATTATGTGAATATTACGTGAATTATGTGCTTATTTACTTAATTATTAATTAATTAATTAATGATAATAAAAATAAGCATCAAAAATAAATATTAGATAATCTCGATATCTAATAATGAAGTTGTAGTGGTTGAAACAAGGATTACGGAGATATAAAGAGTACCGAAATCCGAGTTATAACGAAGAAGTTATGACCCGTCGAAGTTTCGCGACAAAACCGACATAACGTTGTGTGACGTAAAAAGTGAATTTACGATAAAGTGCTTTTTATCCTTAATGATCTAAATGAAAGTCGTAGTTCACGTTAAATCGAGAGTGTACATAAAAAGAATGTCCAAATCTGATTTCGTATGAAGAAGTAATGAATTTTTTAAAATTTGGCATAACAGCATACAGTCCGAAACTCGAATTTTAGATCGAGTGATTTTTTAGCCAAAACGACCTAAACTAGAATTGAAGATCTGGTTGATAGTAGTTCAACGGTAAAAAGATAGACGAAAACGGACGTCAAATGAAGAAGTTATGAATTTTTAACAGACTTTTCCTGTCCCGGCCTATTAAAAATATAACTTTAAAAATATAGTCAAAATTAGTCGAAGGAGTCTAAACAAAAGCTGTAGAGTATACTCTCACCTACACGTGGATATAAAGAACATCAAAAATGGAGTTCATATGCGAAAGTTACGAATTTTTGAAGTTTAGGGCACAAACTTCAAGGCTGGTCCGAGGGAGTAAACCTAGCGTACCGAAGGAGTATGCCCGACGTACTCGTGTAAGGGTTTCGAAGTTAATCACCCACCCTACTCCTTCGCATGCAAGCTACATGTCGTAGCACTGACGCGTCCGGGCTGATCCACTTAGTACGCCCCGCGTACGAAGTTACACCCAACGAAGAGGTGCGCGAGGCAGTACGCCCTGCATACCTGAGCTGTACGCCCCGCGTACTAAGGTACTTCAGTCTCCTATAAATAGGAACCGAAGCCAGCCGAATTTTGTTTACAATTCTCATCCTCTCTCCCCTAAACTTTCTTCAATATTGCAATGATTACACCCAAGCCTATTTTATCATCCTAGTATCCTAAGCAGGTCCCGGAGAGCCTGAAGATCTCGAGAAAAAGAGTTTTCGAGCCGAAACTCTGCACACGTGAAGCCCGGTTTTTGAGAAATCACCCCGATTTCATCCGAAAAGATTATTTTAAGAGACGAGGTGTTGCCCAATTATCGTCTTAAGAAGGGAGTGTGTAGTTACTTTCATTTTATACATAGATATGAAGTATTTTCTATAAAATACATGCTATGTATATATATATATATATATATATATATATATATATATATTGTTTGTTTGTTTATTTGAGATGAGTGTTGAATGAATGATTTATACAAGATTTAAAATGATTTAAAGTGTATATGTATTTTTATCTATAAATATGTTGGGTATAACATGAGTAGATGAAATAGTTGATGTGTGTTAAAATGATGAGAGGCGTTGATGTTGTTGTTGTTGTAGTCATCTAGCGGAGTATAGATGACGACCACAGGCTTTTCTAGACTGTCCAGTGGAACGCTAGCAGGCTCGCAACCTGTAGGTGCTGGTGAACTATATGTTCGCTGGTGTACTCCATCCCCCTCATGGCTGCCTGAAGAACATGTATGGTCGAGGAATCCCTTTAGCAGTAGTGTCCATCCCGATGATGATCCTTAGGCTAGGTCCCTTGTGATAGGTGTTTAGGGACGTAAAGTGAGGATAACGGGAATGAGTAATCAGTGTTGTTGTTGGTTAATGAAACTAATAAATTTTTTGTTGGTTGATGAAATTAATAAATTTATTATTTGTGGCTTGAAAACCCTATATGCTCACCAGGCTCCCAAGTCTGACCCACTCAACTTTTTATATTGGAGATAGTGGACCAAAGCATAGTTGGATGATGAAGAGAGATTTTTGGATTATAGGCCACTAGATGTAAATATCTATTGTAAGGTCTATAATGTACTATTTATGCTTCTGGTCTGTATCGATGTGGACATCCTGTGTTTTGTAATGAAATGGAAAATACATTTCTTTAAGAAATTCTTTGATAAAATTTTATCATATTTTGTTTGGGACAAATTCCGCATATTTTTATCGGAGAGATTACTCTGATTTGATTTTAAAAGCATAAACTAAATCGGTCTTTTCTGACCGAGAAATTGGGGGATGTCATAGTTGGTATCAAAGCATTAGTTTAAGCGAACTATGAATTTGTCGAATTTCTAGACTTAAACTTAGAATGCTAAGTGATGATTGTGAGATGGGTGTCTACCATATTTTAGACACGAGCACTAATATATTTTAGGAAAGATGCCTAAAATGCTTTTATGTGCTAAATGTTATATGTTTTCCATATATGCCGTTATTTGTTCGGATCTATGGTATGTTGTTGACCGGATCTGGAAAGCTTAGGTGTTTAGGATTCTAAGCGTACGAATACGATATTAGAACTAGCATGTAAATGTTTGAGAGAGATAAGGAGAATTTAAATATCTATCGTGAATGAGGATTTAAATTCACCTAATTTGGTGTATAGATTATAATGGCGAAAACCTGAAGTAGAGTCGGAAATGCAAACAGAAATCAGCAACCTGAACCCCAAGTGGTGGAATAGGTGCCTATAGTAGAAGCTACACCTGAGCCAATCACAATGAATGTAGTGAGAGCCAGGATTCAAGCCATGATGGACGAACGAAGGTAGGAAATGAGACAACTGTTGCTGAACAACAGGAGTGAACGTTCAATGCCTGTTGAATAATCAGAATTAAATGACGACTAGTTTGAGGAAGAAAATTATAGTAGATCTGTTTTTCAGACTGAACCGCTTGTGGATAGGAGGAATAATCAAGAGGAAGGAGTCAAGAAAATGGATGCAAGTACATTCAACTTTCACTGGAAAAGAGGATCCCGTCGGAGTAATGGATTGGATCTCGGAGATGGAATTGGCCTTCATGACACGTGGTTGTCAAGGCAAGTTACAAACCATATTTGCAGTGTGTCAGTTCAGAGGTGGCACTGTTCACTGCTGGAACACTCTGGGGAAGACCCTAAGCCCTAATGAGCCACTGCAACTGACTTGGGCAGAGTTCTTGGTGTATTTCAAGCGCAAGTACTTCTCGGCCCAAAATCTTCTTGAGTTAGAGACCCAATTTCTAACACTGAAGAAGGGAAGCATGTTTATTGATGAATACACCAATAACCTCACAAACAAAATGAAGTTTGCTTTGCGTATTGTCCCATATGAACTGACAAAAATTGACAGGTACGCAAAGGTGTTGGATTTTGGTATAATACAACATCCTATGGTGCACATACAACCATAAATACCTTGGATCTATGTTTTCACTAATTATACATGCAAATGGTTTCCAAGGTATTGAACCTATAGCTAGCATGCAATTGTCATACAAACTACATAAAATACTAGATAGTGTAACATACCTTTTTGTGTGGCTGAAGGTCTTGATGTATTTGCCCTTAAGAACTTAGCTCCAATAGTATGGAAGCCTCAAATAAAGTCACAACACATCAAGGACAAAGGTACGACTTGAGAGAGAATCTCCATGCACTCTAAAAGCTTCATGAACTCCAAGAACATGCACACACACTAAAAGTGGCGGTTTTTACGTCATGACATATGTATTTATATGCGTTGAATTCTAAGAGTCATGGGTATAACCCAAACCCATATCCATGGATTTTATGATCCATGGTTCATGTGGCCCAACTCTTTACGTATCCATACATAAACTTGGTCCAACATGGATCATAAGCCCAACACATATAAATATAACTAATTACCATAATTAGTCCCCATAGTTTTAATTAGTCTCTTTTGATCACTAAATTAATTCCAAATTAATTCTTAATCAATACTAATTAAAACATATGATTTCATATGAATATATTAGAACTTATAATATATTAATAAATTATATATAACCTCTTCCCTCAAAAGTCCATCCTAACAAATTGTCTTGATGATATGCAAGCCAAATAGACCATGCTACTCTCGGGTCGAATACATACCAATAATAGTTATGGGCTTAGACACCTAATCCAACAGTCTCCTACTTGGATAAGTCTAAAACTATTATTGCGTATGACTCCAAAACCCGACTAGCAATCGTAGCTCTTAAAGCCGTTGTCGAACTCTGAACAAATCAATGACATGTCCATTAGATAAGGGATCATATATTCCTACATTCTAGATATCATATGGAATGAGACATGGATTGTAATCATTCTATCTGTCCATTTGTTGTTTCCCGATTTCCGATTTATGGCGACTGACTAATTGAAAAAATCGAATCAGTTTAGGCCCGGCCGAGCACTTACGTTTGTCATCACCAAATCATCGAGGGGCCCACCGATATCGCTTTTATCCCTCCAAGGGTAAAAGGAATGGATAAACTTTGACTCATATGCTGTGACATCCCCTAATTTCTCGGCCAGAAAAGACTGATTTAATTTATGCTTTTTAAAAACCCGACTAAGCGAGGGTGACGTGGCAATTGTGACTATGCGAAATTTCTCGGTTTTCGTGCCAAAACTTCTAAAATTCATAACTTTCGCATACGAGCACCGTTTGTGATGTCCTTTATATGCACGCGTAGCTAAAATTACGATCTACAACTTTCGTTTAGACTTCGTCGGCTAATTTTGACTTTAAGTTTTATATTATTATTTTTAACAGACCGGGACAGGAAATCCGTTAAAAATTCATAACTTCTTCATCCGACGTCCGTTTTCGTCAGACTTTTTACCGTTGTGCTCCTAATGAAGAGACCTTCAATTCTCGTTTAGGTTGTGTCGGCCAAAAATCGCTCGATCTAAAATTCGAGTTTTTAGCTGTCTACTGCTACGCTGAAACTTCGAAAAATCATAACGTCCTCATACGAAGTCAGATTTGGGAGTTCTTTTTATCGAACTTCTTGGTTTAACGAATACTACAACTTTCGTTTAGATTACTAAGGCTAAAAAGTAGTTTATCAAAAACTCACTTTTTACGACATTCAGCACCGTGCCGGTTGTGTCGCGAAACTTCGACAGGTCATAACTTCTTCGTTATAACTCGGACTTTGGTATTCTTTATATCTCCGAAATCCTTGTTTCGACCACTACAACTTTATGTAAAGATATCGGGTTATCTCACACTTTAATTTTGACGCTTATTTTTATTCTTAATTAATTAAGCCCTAATAATTAAGCATAAAACACATAATTCACATAATATTCACATAATTCCTTTTCATTTCTTCAAAATGAGTTACAAAGGTTAACCTAGACTATCAAATCAATATAAATGCCTAGGCTAGAAACACGAGTGTTAAAATTCTCTCCCCCTTAGGATGATTCCGTCCCCGGAATCACATATCACCAAACAACTGCGGGTAGCGACTCATCATGTCACTCTTTGTTTCCCAAGTGAGATTTGGTCTATTCGTATGTTTCCAGCGCACAAGCACTAAATCGACCATCTTGCGTCATAACTTCATAGTCTTACAGTCAACGATTGCCTCAGGTTCCTCGATCAACCTCTTGTTTTCATCCAACCTGAACTCAGAAATCGGAATTATGTCGGTCACATCTCCCGTGAACTTTCTCAAGTAACACACATGAAAGGTGTTATGAATACCTTCCAGTTCTTCTGGTAACTCTAGCTTGTAAGCTTGATTCCCGATCCTCTGAAGAACTTTAAATGGTCCAATAAACCTTGGACTTAACTTCCCTCGTTTCCCAAATCTTATAAGTCCCTTCCACGGCGAGACTTTAAGTAAAACCGAATCTCCAACATCAAAGGATATCGGTTGTCTTTTCTTGTCAGCATAACTCTTTTGTCGATCTTGAGCAGCTAACATCCTTTCCCTTATCACTTTCAACTTTTCAGTAGTCTCATGGACTATTTCAGGTCCCATAAACTGCTTTTCCCCAGCTTCCAGCCAACATGATGGCGTTCGACACTTTTCCCCATACAAAGCGTGATAAGGTGCCATCTTAATGCTTGAGTGGAAACTATTATTATAGGAGAATTCTACTAAAGGTAAGTGTTCATCCCAGTTACCTTGGAATTCTAGGGTACATGCTCTTAGCATATCCTCCAATGTTTGAATCGTTCGCTCGCTCTGACCATCGGTTTGCGGATGGTAAGCTATACTCAAACACAACTTGGTACCCAATTCCTCTTGTAGACTCCTCCAAAACCTTGAGGTAAAACGGCTATCACGATCGGACACAATCGTTAACGGAATACCGTGAAGCCTCACAATTTCCTTCACGTAAGAATTAGCAAGTTTATCCATAGACCATTTCTCTTTGGTCGCTATGAAATGCGCACTCTTAGTGAAGCGATCAACGACCACCCAAATCATGTCATGACCGTTCCTTGTTCTGGGAAGTTTAGTCACAAAATCCATGGTGACGTCTTCCCATTTACCCATAGGTACAGGTAAAGGTTCTAAACTCCCATATGGTTTCTGATGTTGTGCCTTAACCCTAGCACAAGTTACACACTCGACCACATACTTAGCAACATCGAGTTTCATCGTCGGCCACCAATAATAGGGTTTTAGATCCTTATACATTTTTGTATTGCCGGGATGAATCGAGTACATGGTCTTGTGAGCTTCTTCCATCAGAAGATCCCTTATTCTGCCTATCTTAGGTACCCAAATTCTATCTTGGAATACCTTCAACCCTTGGTTGTTTGTACCGAACACTAACGTTTTGCCCAAACATGCTTCCTTTCGGTCACTTTTCTCTAAAGCTTCCTCTTGAGCTTTCTTTATACTTTCTACAATTGTCGAGACAACTTCAATTCTCAACGCTCTTGGCCTTTACTTTTCAAGGTTTACCTTCCGACTGAGAGCATCAGCAACCACATTTGCTTTACCAGGGTGGTAAAATATATCGCAGTCGTAATCCTTGAGTAACTCTGGCCAGCGTTGTTGCCTCATGTTGAATTCCTTCTGATTAAAGAGATATTGAAGACTCTTATGATCAGTTAAAAGTTTACACTTTGTGCCATAAAGATAATGCCTCCATATCTTTAGGGCGAATACTACCGCTGCCAACTCCAAATCGTAAGTGGGGTAGTTCTTTTCATGCTCTTTCAATTGCCTCGATGAATATGCTATAACCTTATCCATTTGGGTCAGAACACATCCTAACCCAACTCCAGAGGCATCACTATAAACTGTGAAGTCATCAACTCCTTTGGGTAATGAAAGAATTGGTGCTTCACACAACTTCTTCTTTGACTTCTCAAAGCTTCCAATGCTTCTCATTCCAAGTATAGACAACTCCTTTGTGGGTCAAAGGTGTCAATGGAGTCGCGATCGAAGAAAAGCCTTGGATAAATCAGCGATAATATCCAGCTAATCCTAAAAAGCTTCAGATCTCCATAGGACTTTCAATTGTAACCTTCGAGTTACAAAATAAATCCTTATTGAGAACTCCTCCTTCTTCTTGGAATAAGTATTTATTGTAACAGACCGATGGGTCATGTTCTAATGATCTCTCATTGTATACTGCACTACTTAGATTCAGATCTCCTAGGGACAAATTTCAGAACAAATTATACCTTCCTTCATGTTCTAATGTGATACAATCACCGTTCAAAATGTATCATTTCTAACTACCAACTTCTTTAACAATGAGTGCGATACTTCTATTGATCGCTTTGATCATCTTTCATTTCAATCTTCTGGCTTAAGTCAAATGTTACATCGAACTTGGTTCTCTGAACCACATAATAAACTCATCGTAGTCGGACTCAATTTGATATGACCTCTAAGGTCGGAATAACAATCATCTTCTTAGTCATTACCGAAACGATGGCAACGACAGACTAGAACAAGACGGAATCAAATAATAGCTTCTTGGTAACCTTGTGACTTTCCCTGATCCAAGTGCGAGTCCTGTGCTTCCAGTAGTATAGATCTCTACTACTATTCACACCTACTGATACTCGTCCCAAGTACTGTCTCGCAGTCCCCAAGTCCTAAAATCACAAAACAATTTAACACATACAAATGTGTCGAATTAATCATAAAATTTTCCTAGACTCTACTAGGACTTCTTTCACGCGTATCTTCAATGATCAACTCTACTTCAACTTGGTTGGTGATGGAAATTCCAGATGATTGGGACAACTTCAAAAATTACACCAGCCATTCTATTCATCAGACAACAAAACCAGGGTTTATTTTATTTCCTTGAAATGATTACACAAAGGTTCAAGTTTACCCTATACTATGCCTCTCATAGGCTAAACTACTTCCTAGTGTTATTAATTGCTTCTTCAAGGATATCCTGAAATTCCTTTGGCATTGATGGTGCACTTGGCCTTGTTACTTCATTGTTCTTCTGATAATTCTTAGAAATATGGCCTTCTTCTTTACATCCGTAGCACACCTCCTTGGGAATCGTACACTTATTGGCATAATGCCCTATTTCTCCACATTTAAAGCACTTCACCTTCCCGCCACAATTCCCATAGTGTTTATTTTTTCACTTCCCGCACCATTTTCCTTTATCTCTTCTTTTGCCAAAATTTGAGGATATGTTGCTCTTGTTGGGCCTTGAAGACCCCTCAAATTTCCTCTTCTTGCCAACTTCAATTTTGTTGGCGGTTGTGTCATTGATCATTTCCTCAATAGACTTAGCAGCCCTAATAGTTGCCTCAAGAACAGATGTCTGACCTTTTGGCACAATAAGTTCATCCTTACTTTGTTGAAGTAAACGTTTTGTTTCTTCCATCTGTTCACCTAACATCGTACGTACCATTTCTTGCACTCCAGTCATCGTGATTGGCTCAGGCTGTGGATTATCACTTCCGAACCCACTTTGAGTACTCGACATTTCGATCTATACACCAATCGTAGGTGAATTTAGATCTTCATTTTTTGTTATATGTTAAGTCTTCGAAACGTTTATATGTTAGTTCCAATATCATAGTCATACGTTTAGAATCCTACACACATAAGGTTTCCAGATCCGGTCGGCAACAGACCATAGATCAGAACAAATAATAGCATCATTATAGCTATAACACAAAACATTTAGCACATAAAGGCATTTTAGGCATCTTCCCTAAAATAAACTAGTGCTCGTGTCTAAAATATGGTAGACACTCATCTCACAATCATCACTTAGCATTCTAAGTTCAAGTCTAGAAATTCTACAATTTCTTAGTTCGCTTAAACTAATGCTCTGATACCAAATGTGACATCCCCTAATTTCTCGGCCAGAAAAGACCGATTTAATTTATGCTTTTTAAAAATCAAATCAGAGAAATCTTTATAAAAGATGTTGCGGAGTTGGTCCCCAAAACAAAATATGATAAAAGTTTGTCAAAACCTTTTTTTAAGAAATATATCATTTCTTTTTATATCAAAACCTCGGGATGCCATGTTCCAATACAGATCAAAAGCATAAACAAGACATTATAAGCCTTACGACCATTATTTATAAATACTGGCCTATAATCCAAAATTCACTCATCATCATCATCCGACTATGCTCGGGGTCCTTTACCTGTAATATAAACAGCTGAGTGGGTCAGGCTTGGAAGCCTGGTGAGCATATAGGGTTTTTAACCCACAATACATAAATTTATTATGTTTAAACATCAATCAATCAACCTAACTACCCCAAACCCCATTATTTTATTTATTTCTTAAGGGTTTACCCTAAGAATCAACTATCACTCCTTCCTAAGGATTCATCCTAAGGAATAGACACAAAGTCACCTCGTGACCGGGGTTTATACAACGGGCACTAATTCCATAGCTGCCAAAGTTTATTCAACATGTGCTAAGTCTATAGCTCTCAGTTATCGACAGTATTATTTACAGGTGTTCTCTCCTGCAATACATGTCAATGGGTTTTAGAGTACAACAAATGAACATATAGTTCATTACACCTACAGGTTGCGGGCCTGCTAGTGTTCCATAGACTGTCTAGAAGAGTCCATGGTTGTCATCCATACTCTATTGAATGACGGGGGCCAACAATTTGGGTAAGTGATTCTCTCAAATTTTCACCACTCACCCTCAACTCATGATCAATATTATTGATCATCTCCTTTATCCAACTCACCTTTCATCGTACCCACTATTTCATCTATCCATGTTCTACCCAACGTATTTTGTAGATAAAAAGCATATACAGTTTAAAACTTGTATAAAACATCAATCCAACAGTCACCTCAATCAAACAATTAATATATTTACACATAACACATATTTCAAGGTAAATACTTCATATCTATGTGTAAATTGAAAGTAACTACACTCACGTATTTTGGTAAAAATCGGGCAGCAATTCGTTTGCTAAAACGATCGTTTCTAATAAAACCGGGAGTTTTGTTGAGAAACCGGGCTCTGCAAAAGTCGGGCTTCGAAACCGACAAGATAAATTTTCCGAGCTTCTCGGGCAGTTCGTGGTGTATTCCAGGCTTTACAATCGATACCGGGGCTTTGCGGGATGTTAAAATGAAAGAAATATGGAGAAAGGGGCTAAAAGTGGCAATTTCATAAAAATATCCGAGAAGGCTCGCAACCTTCTATTTATAGGGGGAAGCTTCTGATCGGACGGCTGAGAAGCTTCTGATCCAACGGCTGAGAAGGCTCGCATGGCTCGCACATGGCTCGCACCTGCGAGGGCTCGCTGGCGGCTTCTAAGTGCACCGTGGCTTACTGGCGCACCTGTGAGGCTCGGAGCTAGGCTATGCGAGGCTCGGACACACGCGGCAGCTGGGCGAATCTTTGGCTGGGGAGCTGGCTGCTTCGGATTGGGCCTCCTCCTCAGTCAAATCAGAAGAGGGCACGTGGCTTCGCATGAATCAACAGCCTCGGTGACTCAGCAACCTGATGACTCAGAAGCCAGGTGAGTCAGCGGGACACGTGTCACATTCTAAGCGAGGGTGACGTGGCAATTGTGACTATGCGAAATTTCTCGGTTTTCATGCCAAAACTTCTAAAATTCATAACTTTCGCATACGAGCTCCATTTTTGACGTTCTTTATATGCACGCGTAGCTAAAATTATGATCTACAACTTTCGTTTAGACTTCGTCGGCGAATTTTGACTTTAAATTTATTTTTAACAGACCGGGACAGGAAATCCGTTAAAAATTCATAACTTCTTCATCCGACGTTCGTTTTCGTCAGACATTTTACCGTTGTGCTCCTAATGACGAGACCTTCAATTCTTGTTTAGGTTGTGTCGGTTAAAAATCGCTCGATCTAAAATTCGAGTTTTTAGTTGTCTACCGCTACGCTGAAACTTCGAAAAATCATAACTTCCTCATACGAAGTCAGATTTGGACGTTCTTTTTATTGAACTTCTTGGTTTAAGGAATACTAAGACTTTCGTTTAGATTACTAAGGCTAAAAAGTAGTTTATCAAAAACTCACTTTTTACGACATTCAGCACCGTGCCGGTTGTGTCGCGAAACTTCGACAGGTCATAACTTCTTCGTTATAACTCGGATTTTGGTATTCTTTATATCTCCGAAATCCTTGTTTCGACCACTACAACTTTATGTAAAGATATCAGGCTTATCTAACACTTTAATTTTTATGCTTATTTTTATTCTTAATTAATTAAGCCCTAATAATTAAGCATAAAACACATAATTCACATAATATTCACATAATTCCTTTTCATTTCTTCAAAATGAGTTACAAAGGTTAACCTAGACTATCAACTCAATATAAATGCCTAGGCTAGAAACACGAGTGTTACATATGCTTGTTCTACTACTTGTTGAATCATACACAAAGGCACGTTTTATAACATCGAGTTACCAAATGCGTTTACGTGCAATCAATGTATAACCAACTCATAGGCAAAAGTCATATCTCTAGGTTTGAAGAATATAAGATATTATCGTCTCATGATCACTCATGATAAAATCCATGAAGTGATTCAAATGAGCGTGGGTTGAATCCAATACTCGAATCCCTATTCCAGAAGTACTCATGAATGTTGTATTAACTCTTACTATGTCCACTACCTTGGACATCTACTAACCCGATTTATGACAATCTTGCCTTAATACCTACTTCCAACGTATTATCGACTGTGGATGGTTTGAATAACTTAGTCATTCGAAAAGGATAACCTAGTTATTCTGGAAGTCAAAACATGCAAAGTGAAACACAAGAATAATACTAATCCTCTATGGTCCCAAGAACCTTTGAGAGTAAATAAAACACCTTTTATTTAGACACCATATTGATTACTCATTATTCATTGTATAATGTTTCAAATAATCGACTTTATGCTTGAATTAAAATAATAGTTGTCCCATGCTCCAAGCATGTAAACTATGTTTTCTAAACACTAGTCATGCCATACACCATGTATGCACACTATGTTTATATATGATCTTTACTTTGTGAAATAGATCAATTGGACATGATTCCAATGATGCTCATCCCACAATCCCAAATCTCTATCATAAATGTAAGAATTCCAAATTCCTAACATTTAACGAAATCTGTTAGATTCTAAACTTATATGCATTGATCCTCTCGTAATGACTATGCACAAAGTCACAAAGACTTGTCAACAGACATTACAAAGCATTCCAATGGAGATCAATTCAATGGAAACCAAGTCTCAAATTTGAAGTACATTACTTTGAACATCCTTCTTGCATTAAGCTTTCTAATCTTACACAGATTTGAAAGATCAACTTCCACCTATGGAAACCTTTCCAGATTCCCATTTTGACTGTCACTTTTGAACAAGAGTTGCCTCTTTTTTTTAGAATATGTCAATTATGGTCCTTTAGAAAAATTAACACTATACTTCCAACTGTCCACGAGCAACCAATTTTTGATAAACCTCAAATTGTCATCGACAATTGCTTAATCATTTTAGTCATATCCAATTCTAGACTTTTCCCCTCTTAATGCCCAGAGCATTTGAAAAATTTAGAAAGGATGAATATTACGACACATGCAATCGATTCTATATCCGAAGAATATGGGACACGATTCATGATGTCTCACATAAAGACATGATTCTAGACAATTCTTTTGCTACAATATTTTTTATTTGCCATGTTCTCAAAATTTGACTATGAAGAGGGATGCCGTAATCATAATCGAATTTTGAAAATGCAATATATATAGAATTTCCTTACGTTGAACCATTCCAACGCAAAATTCATATATATCTCCCTGACTAAAGATGATCAAAATCTCAATCTAAGCTTTTAGAATTGAAATGAAGTATAATTTCCTCTCCCTTAATTATAGCAAAACAACGTTTCCCAATTGAAAACCTTTTGTTTTCTATAATTAACTCTTAACATAATAATCATGCTCCCACTAACATAATAATTATTAGCATAACACTTATGCTCCCACTAGCTTTGACATGTACTCAGAAAACAGCTGGACTTCTAGAAATCAATACTTTATTGACTCTCTTACCAAAGTTCAGATTTATGATAGTAGATGCTTTGATAAAACTTTATCAAAATCATACACCTTTCCTTAGATAGCTCACATGTGTGTCTAAACAATTTTATAGAACTATGAAAAGGGATTCCGTAATCATAGTCTCAATTGTTTAGAGCTTTCCCATTTCTCACAAGTCTATGTTAGTGTGCCGGTTAACCACACACGCTCCACTAACGACTTTGAGAATGCAAATATCACAATTGCTATCTACTAAAAATCTACTTAGTGAAAGCGTTTCCTCACCATCATTTTCATGAATCGGAGAGAAACCTTATGACACTTAGATTTTATGGTGTATGTGTTCCTTTCCATGTGAATTTTGTCAAAAACATAATCACAAGACAAGGTTAGTGACACTTCCAAATTCATATGGATTGAACTTGTGCAGTCTTAACTTCTTGCCACCTGGCAGCCCAAGGGCCTGCCATTGCTTCCAGGTAGTTATGCAATCAATTGAGAACTCTCAGAACTCCTATGCAAAGCCAACTTTAACTGGAATGGGCACAGAAATGTCAACACAATAGGTTATAAACCTCAAATTGTGTGCTAGTGAAGAACTTCAGGTTTTTATTCTTGATTAGTTCTGTAAACTTTCAAGATCTTTAAGACTCCCACTGTTCTCTTGACATATAAGACTCTCTTGTCAAGAGCCATTTCTTGACAAAACAAATATTCAAGGGTCAGTGCGGACTCTTATCAAGACTAACACTTCACACAATTGGCCCAAGTTGGTCTCTATTTTATCCAAAACATCACAACTTACCCATTTCAAATGTACAAGTGTAGAAAACATTTTACTCTTACATTTGACTAGTATTCATAAACATTCTTCAAGACATGTCACTCATGTTACAATCTTGGAGTATGACTCTAAGACTTGTTTTAGAACGAAGTATGACTCATCTTCTTGATTTAACCATTTCAACTATTCATGTCTCATCTTATTAGCCATAAGAATGCACTAAGATGTCCTTAGAGGATGAATTGTGATATGGTTTCTTAACATTAAGATGATCACAAAACATGATACTAAAATACTCTCCCATCTTTTCAGATTTGAGAAACTTTTATCTTTCTGCCTAATTTGATTTTTCTCATTCGTTCTGCCATACATCGAATCTTTTCCAATGTTTTAGAATTATACTTAAACTTGTAAGTATAACCATATTTACTAAACTTTAGTAAATCATGAAGAATAGTCTTTGTGGTGGACCTGATCAGCGCACACCCTAGTGTACCCAATCCCTTTGTCCTTCACTTGACTCACATATACATGTGACCAAGGACTTAGTCTTAATTTTCGAAAGTTAATTAATTTTCATTCATCATACTATACAACTTGCATGATTCTAAGTTTCTATCCAACTGAAACTTGGGTGATGAGAATCTTTCCTTATTTGGTAAATTTAGACACTACCACAAATGAAAGAATCAAATCTTACCAATATTGTTGTCAATGGAATCATATAAGTAACAATTTTTCACAAATGCCATTGTAAGGATATTTTAAATTAAATAAAATCAAAACTTTTTTTTTCTTTTATTTTAAAACTTTTTGGAAAAACTTATCCTTACAATCCATATGAATACCTTGTTGTTATCTATTCTTAATCAATCTGTCACAACTCTTAAGTAACAACTCAAAATTCTGATCACCGAACCATGCGATCGAAATCCAGCTTCGCGACCAGAATCAACATGTACTTCCTTTAAGCTTCCTCTCTTTATTTGACTCTTAAAGCATCAACATGTGACCCAGTCACATCATGTAATAAGAATCTTAGAATAGGAACTTAATAGAGTTAGATAGTGGATTTTACCCGAAGTAGAGTCAAACCTTTTTGACATTACCATTTTTATGGTCTTTCAGGTAAATAGGCAACTTTGCAACCAATGCCCCTTCCTTTGGAAATAGAAGCATATGGACTCTTTGGGAATGGTACACGATTCTATATCATACTTAGCCTTTCTCTTTAGCATTTGGTCAACCAAGTTGACTATGGCGGATCCCTTTCCATTAGGAAGAGAAAGTTTTTCTGGATTTCCAATGTTACCATTGTCAATGTCCATGAATGTTTGAGAAGTCGATCTTCTATTCAAATTTGCTTCACCGGTGCTCAAAATCATTGCTGACTCAGTAGCACCAAGCAAATAGGTAAGATCAATAAGGGTCAAGTCATCGTCTATCACATAGTAGTCCCAAAAGAACTCACTATGTGACTTAGAAAGTGATTGAACATCCAACTTTCTCAAGAATTTGACACCCATGTCTCCCAGCTTGTCAATATATGACTTCATCTCCAAGATGTGATCACACATAGATCTTGCTTGCCAATATGGCTTGAGTGACCTTGAACTTGTGGGTTAGGGAGAATAATTGGAGGGGGTGGAGGAAGTTAAATTCCAAGAGATTTGGGAAGATCATATATGTCTAAACTACACATCTACAATGGGAGATATTCAAGTTAGTTGATTTTTAAGTCCTTAATATAACACCCAATATGAAATATTAAGGCTAGGACCCAACACAATAATTTATAACTTGGAAGAAGGATGCCGTAATCCAAGCTATAAGATATTTGAAGGTAGGAGAATAACGATTCACCAATTTCCACGATGAAAACGAAATAATTTTATTAGGTTTTTGTTGGATTTGAAATTCCTAGATCTTTTGAGATTCATTGAACTTTTCAATGGCATGTTTCAATCTCGAGTGTGCCCTCTCAAATTTTGTGACTGGGATGCCGAGGATCACAAAACAAGGTGTGAATAACCATGCAAATTCACTTGGTACCCTTAATGTTATCACCTAATCGATGTGCCGGTTACCCACACAAGCTCCACCGATCTATGAAAAACATTAATTCACCCTTTGTTATCCTTACTAGTCTAAGTTAGTGTGCCGGTTACCCACACACGCTCTACCAACGACTTAGTAAGGTACAAAGTGTGAATTTCATGGGTTAGCACCAAATTCACATTTTCCTAAGTAACTAAGATTGGGAATTTATAATTGTTTAGTTACTCAGTATTTATCATTATACTTTTAATTAAGGGAGAATTATAGTCCTGTCAAACCCGTTCGGCTAACGACCCTCCACTAGTCAAGGAAGCGGTGGGTGAGAGTGGACACCTATTAAACTGCCATTTTATAGGCAGTAACCTTATACCCCCCTTATAGACCGGCTTCATTAATGAGGCCTACTAACGGTAAGACTGACTTTGTTCTTATACATACATACATACATACATATATATATATATATATATATATATATAAGTATTACCTATTAATATTATAATAGTATAAGGGTTGAATTTTAACTTTTAGAACTCTAAGGGCTAACTTGGAACTAAAGTATTCATGGGGGGAAACTTTACAAATTCCAAAACTTGAGTCAAGTTTTGAACAATTCAAAAACTTATGGTTTCCAAAACATATGAGTTTTAAAGTGGTTTAATGGAAAAACTTTTGAAGTTCCATAACTTGTAGACAAGTTATGGGAGACTTTAAAATCATTTAAAAAAAATGTGACTCTTCATTTTTCATAACTTATGGAAATTTTTATGAGTTTTAAAATTCATAAATATGACTTTTCATGTAACTTGAGGACAAGTTACAAAAACACATATTATGAACAACTTCTAGATTAATTTGGATTGAAAACAACCCCATGCTCTGATACCACTGTTGGGTTTTGGTATAATACAACATTCTATGGTGCACATACAACCCTAAATACCTTGGATCTATGTTTTCACTAATTATACATGAAAATGGTTTCCAAGGTATTGAACCTATAGCTAGCATGCAATTGTCATACAAACTACATAAAATACTAGATAGTGTAACATACCTTTTTGTGTGGCTGGAGGGCTTGATGTATTTGGCCTTAAGAACTTAGCCCCGATAGTGTGGAAGCCTCAAATGAAGTCACAACACATCAAGGACAAAGGTAGGACTTGAGAGAGACTCTCCATGCACTCTAAAACCTTAATGAACTCCAAGAACATGCACACACACTAAAAGTGGCAGTTTTTAGGTCATAACATATGTGTTGAATTCTAAGAGTCATGGGTATAACCCAAACCCATATCCATAGATTTTATGATCCATGGTTCATGTGGCCCAACTCTTTATGTATCCATACATAAACTTGGTCCAACATGGATCATGAGCCCAACACATATAAATATAACTAATTACCATAATTAGTCCCCATAGTTTTAATTAGTCTATTTTGATAACTAAATTAATTCCAAGTTAATTCTTGATCAATACTAATTAAAAAATATGATTTCATATTAATATATAAGAACTTATAATATATTAATAAATCATATATAACCTCTTCTCTCAAAAGTCCATCCTAACAAATTGTCCTGATGATATGCAACCCAAATGGACCATGCTACTCTCGGGTCGAATACATACCAATAATAGTTATGGACTTAGACACCTAATCCAACAGGGACTTCCAAGGTAGTATGCGGTGCCAGTCCGTCATGCACTTACTCTGGAGGCAGCTATCTGGGCTGCCATGTCTGTTGAAGATATGATCAAAGGAAGAGCCTCCAACAAAGTTGATGTTGGAGAGAAGAGAAAGTTTGAAGGAACTTCAGGTTCCAAAAAGAAGGAAAAGTTCTCGAAGTCTGTTTTGAGGAAATTTGGAGGAGGAGCCGAATCAAAGTGATGTGAGAAGTGCAAGAAAAAGCACTCTGGGAAATGTGACGGAGAGGTCACTTCTTACAAATTTGGAAATCCTTAGTATTATGCCAATGAATGCACCTTTGTTAAGGTAGTCTGCTATGGATGCAACGAAGAAGGGCACATTTTGAAGGACTACCCGAAGAAGGAGGCAGCGAGGCCCAATCTCCCATCAAAACCAAAAGACAGAGCTTTCCAAATGACATTGGAAGCCACGAAGGATGTCGTAGATGTTGCTTCGGGTACCTTTCTTGTAAATGGATTTCCTGCCAATTTATTGTTTGATTCCGGAGCAAATTACTCCTTTACATCACATAAATTTGGTGATAGACTAGCATTGCCTATAGAAAAGCTAGATGATGCCCTAATTTAGAGGTTGCTATCGGCAAATTCATACCCGTTAGGGATTATATTAAGAACTGAAACATCCAAAAAATACATGCCAAAAATTTCGTTTTTAAAACCATTTACCAAACATAGTATTATCACTATAAAACAAAATCATCAAACATGTATCTGAAAATCCCACAAAAACTGTCAACATATGACTGTCTCATATAAAATATCAGAGTAAGCTCCCGGGATAATAAAACTGTGGTGTGTGCCATGCCATCAACTCGAGCTCTTCTCTTTACTTGCCGAAGTACCTGAAACCAAAACATAAAACTATAAGCACGAAGCATAGTGAGCTCCCCCAAACTACCTCATACCATACTAATCACATATAACGAATACAGGGCCCTGCCCACCGCATCGGGCCCCAGCCGACATCGGACCAAATTCCGAAATAAATTAGGCCCCGCCCGACATCAAACCAAAGTCCAGAATAACTTGGGCCCCACCCACTGCATTGGGCCCTGCGTGGCATCGGACTCATGTCTGAAATAAACTGAATCATAAAATAATTCAAACATATAACATACTCACATAAACTGCATCGGGCTTGCCCTGCATCGGACCGGAGTCTGGAACACAGAACACATAACATAAACATGCATGAATCACAAACACATCAGGCATACAAAACTACTTCTCGGCACCACCTTGACATCGGACCGAAGTCTAGAATAAACTGGACATCGGACCGAAGTCTAGAATAAACTGAAGACATAAACTGCATCGGGCTATCCCCGATATAATGTAACCACATAAACGGGTCGGCATTGGTGCCTTAGACCCATTCCTATTAGAGGAAAACTCACCTCGTGTGACCGAATACTGTAACTCTGGGTGAGAAATCTCTGTATGCTGCTCCGACGACTCTCTGGCTATAAATTTCCATAAAGGTACTTAGTCAAAAACTAATAATTACTCTTAGGGTAAAATGATCATTTTACCCCTGGCTAAAGTCAACATCCTGGTCAAAGTAAACTTCCAGTTGACCCGACTCGCCGAGTTGGTCGACCAACTCGTCGAGTCCCTATTCTTTCATCTGCCCCAACCCCGACTCTACTCGTCGAGTCTACCAAGAACTCGACGAGTTCTCCTTCACTCAAAATCAGGAAAATCTTCAACTGACTCGCCGAGTTCGTCCTTGGACTCGGCGAGTTCATCTTCATCATATTAGTGTGTCTAGTCTGTGAATCGCTGAGTTGTATGAAAAACTCGTCGAGTTCATCTTCATGGGTTGGAAGATTGCCTTGGACTCGCCGAGTATGTTCATCCACTCGTCGAGTCCCATGGTTTCCAGGTGCATCACTACGTTTACTTTGTTGAGTGCTCCCTTTGGACTCATCTAGATACTGTCTAGACATAACTAGGTCCCTTCGAATCAGCAAAGGTAGGGAAACCAAACCCCCGATTGCTTAGTCCCAAGAACGACTCGCCGAGTCGACTAATGTTGATGCCCATAACTTGATTTATGTTGTGCTAATCTCATCCAAAAGCTCCTAAGGTCGATATAACACGTAAAGTCATGAACTTTATGTCCATGCATGGGACTATTAGCTCAAAAGACCAAAAAATGAGGTCTACAAGATGCATGAGGCTACCATGGCCATAAAGCTTGCATCTTTATTCCATGTAATCCTCCCTACAGCGTAGATCTGTGACATGAACCACTTGGAATGTTCTAACACCAAGGACCAAGAGTTTTGAGCCAAAACCTTCTTAATATGGGGACAAATAGGTCTAACAGAAAGAAGATCAACTTGGAAGCTTGATTACCGGAAAAGATGGCAAATGGAGTGTAGTTTCTGGATCTATTCCATCTCCCTTGAGTCTTCTATCTTCCACTTCTTCCGCTAGCTTCAAAATGCACAAAATAACACTCAAAACAACCAAGAAAGCTCAAGTTCACTTATCGAGGATTAGGGTTTCAGGATTAATGCTCTGAAGGTGATGGAGGATGGGGTGGAAGCCTCATAAGTTGTTTAAATAGGGTGCAAACCCTCTAATTTAGGGTTTCACTCACATAATTCCTACTCGCCCAGTCAGCCTTCCGAATCGTCGAGTCGGTAACTTAATCCCCCGACCCAGAGTCGATCCTACTCGACGAGGTTGGCCTTCAACTCGTTGAGTCCAAGGGTAAATATGAAGTTGCTTTAAATTTAAGTACCTACCTGAGATTAGGTGTTACAATTCTCCCCAGCTTGTCTTAGACATCGTTTTCGAAGTCTGCTGTCTCCGAAAACAACTCTGGGTAGTGATCCCTCATATCCTCCTCGGGCTCCCACGTTCACTCCGAACGCTTGCGGTGCTGCCACTGCACCTTCACTAACTCTACCCTCTTGTTACTCAACTCCTTCGTTATGCGATCTAAAATCGGCACTGGTCTCTCAATGTAGTTCAGGCTATCTCCAATCTGAATGTCTTCTAGGGATACCACTACCGAATCATTCACTAAGCACTTCCACAACTAAGAAACATGGAATATGCTGTGGATCTGGTTGAGCTCTGCTGGAAGATCTAACTCATAAGCAACTCGACCTACCCGGGCTAAAACCCTAAATGGACCAATGAACCTGGGGCCCAACTTGCCCCTCTTACGAAACCTGATAACACCCTTCCAGGGTGACACTCTTAGGAGGACCATATCCCTCACCTAAAACTCCAAGTCCGAACGCCGCTTGTCAGTGTAACTCTTCTGTCGACTCTGAGCAGTTTGGAGCCTACTCCAGACTTGCTGAATCTGCTCTGTGGTCTTGAGTACTACCTCCGTACTCCCTATGACTCCCTTACCGACCTCACTCCAATAGATTGGGGTCATACACTTCCTCCCATAAAGCATCTTGAAGGGAGGCCGGTCTATACTGGAGTGATAGATGTTGTTTTATGAACATTCCACTAATGGAAGATACATATCCCAGCTGCCAATGAAATCTAGCACACATACACGAAGCATGTCCTCGAGAGTATAAATCGTCCTCTCACTCTGCCCGTCCGTTTGAGGGTGGAAAGTGGTGCTGAAATGGAGACGATTACCTATCTCGTCGTGAAACTGCTTCCAAAACCTGGAAGTAAACCGGACGTCTCGGTCTGACACCACCAAGACAGGCACTCCATGACGTGCCACTAACTCTCGCACATAAATCTCAGCCAGCTTCTCGGCCTAGATGCTCTCCTGGATTAGTATAAAATGAGAGATCTTGGTCAACCGATCAACGATGACCCATATTGAACCAACCCCACGTGAGGTTATGGGAAGCTTAATAATGAAGTCCATAGTTATATCCTCCCGTTTCCGCATAAGAATATCTAACGGCTGCATCTTGCCCTTGGGCCTCTGGTGCTCTGACTTGACCTTCCTGCAGGTCAGGCATCTCTCCACATACCAAGCTATGTCCCGCTTCATGCAGGGCCACCAGTAATCGGGTCGAAGATCTCTGTACATCTTCATTTCCCTTGTATGGATGGAGAACCAAGACTTGTGGGCCTCATCCATCAACACCTTCCGTACTCCGCCCTAGTACGGTACCCAGACCCTCCCATGCACGGTTAACAATCCTTGGCTATCGTGATCAAACGAAGTACTCATCCCACTATCCTATCGCACTTCTTGCGCTCCTCTTTCAGGCCCTCAACCTGCGCCTACCTAATCTACTCCAGTAGTGGAGTAATCATTGTCATCCTAAAAAAAAATATGTTGGACTAGAGATGCTACCACCTTGTGGCTCAAGGCGTCGGCCACTACATTTGCCTTGCCTTGGTGGTAATGGATCTCACAGTCATAATCCTTTACCACATCTAACCACTGACGCTGGCTCATGTTCAAATTCGGCTGATCCATGAGGTACCTCAAACTCTTATGGTCCGTGTAGATAGTACACCGGACCCCGTAAAAGTAATGCCGCCAAATCTTGAGGGCGAACACCACTGCCCCCAGCTCTAAATAATGTGTCGTGTAATTAGCCTCGTGAGGCTTCAACTGTCTCGAGGCATAAGCTATCACATGCCCCCGCTGCATCAACACTGCTCCCATACCCGTGATCGAAGCGTCATAGTAGACTACAAAGTCATCTTCTCCCGCTGGCAGGGTAATAATTGGTGCCTCACACAGTCGCTGCATGAGCGTCTCAAAGGTTGTCTGCTGCTCAGGACCCCAGCGAAATACCATCGACTTCTGGGTCAGTCGGGTCAGCGAAAGTGCTATCTTCGAGAAATCCTGGATAAATCTCCTATAATACCCTACCAAACCCAGGAAGCTCCGAATCTCGGAGGGTGACCTCGGGGCCTCCCACTGCATCACGACCTCTTTCTTGGTTGGATCGACTAATATCCCTTCTGGTTGACGAGGTGTCCCAGAAAATGCACCTCGCGCAACCAGAACTCACACTTGGAGAACTTTGCAAAAAGTCTCTCCCACCTCAAGGTCTCTGGCACTTCCCTCAGGTGCTCCTCATGCTGCTCCTGAGTCTTGGAATACACCAAGATGTTGTCAATGAATATTATCACAGACTGATCCAGCATCGACCTACATACGCGGTCCATGAGATCCATTAACGCGGCTAGAGCATTGGTGAGCCAAAACGGCATCGACACAAAGTCATAATGACCATAGCGGGTCCTAAAAGCGGTCTTTTGCACATCATCATCTCTGACCCGCATCTGGTGATAACTGGACGGTAGATCAATCTTGGAGAACCAAGATGCTCCCTGAAGCTGGTCGAAAAAATCATCTACCCTCGGGAGTGGGTAACGGTTCTTCACCATTACCTTATTCAACTCCCGGTAGTCTATGCACATACGGTGCAACCCGTGCTTCTTCTTTACAAACAGGATCGGGGCTCCCCATAGCAAACTGCTCGGCTTGATAAAACCCTTGTCTAGCAGCTCTTGCAGTTGCGTAGACAACTCCTGCATCTCGGGAGAAGCCAACCGATATGGTGCCTTGGCTATCAGAGCCGCACCTGGGACCAGGTCAATCCAGAACTCAACCTGTCTCTACGGAGGTACCCCAGGAAAATCCTCCGAGAATACATCTGGGTACTCTCGTACTACTGGTACATCATCAACTATCGCCTTACCCTTATCCCGGGTGTCCATGACATATGTGACATATTCTGCACAACCCTGCTGAATGTGGCGTCTCGCCCTCGCTGCAGAACAGAAAACTGGTTCGTGTTGTGGCCTCTCGCCCTGAATCACTAACCCTCCACCACAGGAAGTATGAAATCTAATCAACTGCTACTCATAATTTATCACTGTCCATTGGGGCTCGACCAATCCATACCCATTATGAACTCTCGTGACCCTGACGGTCCTGTCATTAACTATCTCAACATCGAGTGGGCGATCCAGCTCCCCTGGAGCTCTGCTAAACCGCTTGCTAAAAGCAAGATACACAAATGACCGGGTAGCTCCCGAATCAAACAACACCAAAGCTGAGATGTCGTTGATTAAGAATGACCCTATAAACAAACACATAAACATAAGAATTAAACAATAACAATAAAAAGTTGATGGAGAAATTACATACCCGCAACCACATCAGGACTTGCTCGTGCCTCCTCAGCTGTCAACTGGAAGGCTCTGCTCTTCGCCACTGGTGCCTCGGCCCGACCCTATCGGCCGTTTGTAATCCTCAAGGTAGTAGGAGCGGGTGCCACTACCTGTCCTGCTGATGCTAAACTCAGACACTAGGACTTTCTGTTGGATTAGTGTCTAAGTCCATAACTATTTTGGTATATACTTGACCTGATTGTGCATGGTCCTTTTGGGTTGCCTTCACCATAGCAATATGTGAGATGAATTAAGGAGAAAAAGGTTTAATTATGATTCATTAATATATTATAAGAATAATATATTAAAGGAGAAATCATGTTTAATTAATATTTGTCAATAATTAATTTTGTGGCTAAAAGAGATTAATTAAACTCAGGAGACTGGATTTGTAATTATAAGATAATTGCAATTGGGCTATGGATTACTTAATAATATATAGGTTGGATGAATTCTATGGGGATGCCCATTTGAAATCGTCCAAGGGATATGTTAAAGGAATCCATGGGCTGCTTAGGGCTTAACCAGTTAGATTAGGGTTTCCTAGTTGAAAAACCTAATAGCTTACCTATATAAAGGAACCCTATTGTCCTAAAAACGTGGCTAAGACTCTCTATAGGGTTTGTAGACATTTTTGGCTGCCTCATCTCTTCTCCTCTTCATCCAGGTTGCTCTTGGTGTTTGTGACTCCATTAGAGGTGCAACATTTGAGGCACTAAGCTTTCTACAGCTAAGGATTGATTGTTATTGCTATATAACAATCAAAGGTAAGATATAAACCCTATTTTATGTTAATATGATTAATTGTATGCTAGATCTAGGGTTTATAGCTTTGGATATTCAATTGCATGTTCATTAGACAAACTAGATCCAAAAGCTATTAGGGTTTGCATGTACACCATAGGAATGATGTATTGAATAAAACCTATCACTTTCTGTGTCCCGTCTGATTGCAATAAAAGAAAATCAGATCAGATGTTGCGGTGGAGTAGTAGCCATACAATCCCTGCTCATATGCTCGGTCCGACCGTACTTGAAGCAGCCAGAACTCCCCGCCTTCCACACCCTATCTTTCAATCTGCCACACCGACTGTGAGTCTGATGTCCCCTAAACCCGTGATCAGATAGCTTGGGCTTTTTTCCCGTACCTGCTGCGACAGATGTCACCTCTGGCTTCCTCTTCCTCTCTATCTATAGGTCAATCTCCCTATCACGAGCCCTCGCTATCATATCCTGCAGCGTCTTGCAGCTGGATCGGCTCACAAACTGGCGGATATCACTCTGCAACATCTCATGTCTGACAAGCTGAAATTTATTCCGTCACAATATTCCTTTTTCCGTTAATAAAATTTACTTTTATTTGATTTTTCTGTTAACTTCTGAGTCAAGTTAATTTAATTGCGACTTTATTTTGGCTTCATAAGTGTCGGGATGCATTATAAATATTAAATTATCCTTAATATTCTCTTGTGAAAATTTTTAGTTTCGATTAGGTCGGGTTACGGCAAATTAATCGGGTACGACCAAAAGCTCCGTTTAACGTCAATATCGTGTAGAATTCCACCGGGCCACAAACTTAACCCCTATATAAGGGACTGAGTGGCATCATTTTGAAGCTTTTTTTTCTCTCTCTCTCTCTCTTAAAACACTTTCTCTCACTACTCTCTCTCTAAAACTCGAGTTTGATCAAAAAATGCCCGTTCAAGCCCCGAAATCGTAAGTAATCTGTCCTAACTTGTTGTTTAACTTGATTTGTATGCAAATTCGTGTTGGATTCATCCAAATACATCAACAACATGTGTTTATGGATTAAGAACCCTCCCAAAACCGTAAACACCCCTAAAGAGGGTTTTGAAGCCCCAAAACCCTTCCAAATCACTTCTAGTGCTTAGATATGGCTTAGAAACTTGCATGCATGAGCTTAGGACCGTAAAATCTTTCCGTTTGAGGTATGGACATGAGTTTATGGCCCAAGAACATGCTTGGACCGTAAACCCTCATTCATAGACCATAAACACCTATTAAGGTGTCAAATTGCCCCTAAACACCCCCAAAGGCTTCTACGAAATTCCATGAGTGCATAGAACGTTATATTCCTTATTGAGATGCACCAAAACATAAAAAAATGAGTCACACTTGAGTTTAGGATTTGGGAAGGTCTCCCAAAACCATAAACACCCGTTCTTAGGCCATAAACACCCCCAAAGGGTGTTAAAGTGCCCTTAACACCTTGTATGGCTTAGAATTAGACCTAGAACTTTGTATGCTTAACCTACAACCACTAAAACACATGATTCATGGACAAACATGAGTTTACGACTGTAAAATCATGTGTTTAAGGTAGTAAACTCACCAAGAGCATCTTCATAAACCATAAACTCCTTTCCAAGGTCAATTCAAGTCCTGATCACTTCCTAAGCCTTTGATTCAACCCTAGAACTTTCCCGTGTGCATTGTAAGGCCATTAAGCACCCAAGCGCACCACCCATGAGTTTACGGTCGTAAACTCATGGGGATATGGTCATTAGGGCCATAATCTCCATTAGGAGTTTACTCTTGAAGAGCAAACTCCATATCTATGCTCTATACCTTCGTAGATGCCACCCGGGTCATTCCGAACACCCGAATTGAAGTGTTTTCGTGCCTCAGAGTGTATAATCTTATCTAATTAGTGGTTCAAAGTCTAATTAGATACAATTGTATATCTCTTCATACTACATAGGAACATCGCGCATTCTCAAGCCCCGAACTGACACTTAGCTTCCTATCCGACACATTCCTTGTCTGGTGAGTTCATACCCCTACACCTTTTTCATTGTTTTCAGGGGGGAATGCAGGAAAAAGTACAAGGATATCTTGTATTGAAACTCATTAATTCATTTGAAATGTTTCATATTTCGTATGCTTTTAACACTGGAAACCGTATTAACCACCCATTTAACTTGTAGACTTAGTTTTCAAACTGTTTGTGAATCTTGTTATAAAATGTCATATTTTATATTTCACAAATGATTTTCCAAGTCACCACTGTTAAAAGCATTAGCCTAGTACTGTTGATTTGTCCTCGGTAACACTCCATAGAGATACGCGAGTGGAGGATTACCCTTTTGAAATAGGAGTTTTCCGCATTATTACTTGTAAATTTGTTATTCTTATAAATCGGAGACACGTCTTCAGAAACACTCCACAGAGATACGCGAGTGGAGGACATCCTCTGTAACCAGAATCTCTTGGAGGGAGAGCGTGACTTGAGTGTATAGATCTATACGGGGCTGAATACCCCGCACTTGGCTGCTAGCTACAGCCAGACCGAAAGGTCCAAGGGTGATGAAAGTCATAAAATTATTTGGACTTCTTATTTCCATATCTAGTCTATCGTATGGTTATGGAACTCGCAATTTGGATAACAGAGATTTACCTGTTAGTAATAATGAATTTAGTAACTACTTTACTGAATACTTATAAGTTTATATACGTGTTAAAACTAATGCACTTCACAAGGATAACCAGGTTTTCATAACACATCCCTTGCATTTCATTTCGGATTGCTAACCAACTTTTAGGAAAATAAGGGTTTTTCCTGGGATAACAACTGTTCATAACCAGAATTGTGTAACAAGCGGATAACTAAACACTAATTATAAGAAAAGATGGGATTTTCTTGGATAACAACTTTTTCAGTAAACCAAAGGAAACTTGTTCATTTTCAGAAAACAAATCACTTATGAACTCACCAGCTTTATGCTGATTTTCAAACTGCTTGTATTCTCAGGTCCACATTAGACAGGTACCCGCAATCTTTTTGGCGAAGAAGGAGCCCATAGAGGACACGTCTTTACTTTTGTTTATATGATGTATACGTATAACACTTGTAACACTTTATTTTGAAACAAATGTAAATTTTTCCTATGTAATGTAATGGTTGTGTTTACTTTGCTTACTATGTACATTGGTTGTGATACTTAACATGAAGTCACCTCCGCCCCGAAATGATCCCGCCTTCGGTTTCGGGGTGTGAAAAATTGGTATCAGAGCCCTTGTTTAGAGTGAACTAAGTACACCAAACCTTACATGGTATAAGACAATAAACACTAAGGGGCCTAAGTGCTCTGAACTAAAAGTATGCTTCAAAATATAAGTATTTTTAAAAGTATACAAGTATACCTAACCACCGGAATCCGTAGCTACGAGTAGAACAAAACATAAGTAAATGGGTGTTGTACGCTGCGGTTAAACCTGGGCAGTTATGTAGTCGTGTCTAGGGTTAATATAGCCTGATCAAATATATTCATTCGAGAGACGGCCAACATGTGCTTGGTAGTGACTGTGGTGTTCAGCATGCCTAAAACTTACCCAATACCCAAACAACAAGCCGTCGTCGCAGCGAAACATGAAATACTATAGGAGTATTTCTTGAGCCAACTTCGTTATAGAAATCCTCATTCAAGCGTTGCTCCTTGATCATTCCTTTAAGAGATAATTTATCGGCTTTGATAACTCTTCCCTGCTTTATCGCTTAATAGAATTCTATATCTGTCATATCTCTTGATTCAAGTTGGAGGACTAACCATCCTCTCTTTCCTGATCTTTTTAGATCAAGATGCCTCCAAGAAAGAGACCCAACTCAAAGAACAACAACCCTCCGCCACCACCTCGTCCTGAATTTGATACTGTGTTGTTCCAGGCAGCTGTTACTGCCGTAGTAGCAGCCACCATGTGTCAAATGAACCCCGGTGGCTCCGGTGGCTCAAGAGGTGGTACCCAAACTCAAAACCAGAAAAGTAGCCAGGGGCACCGAAAGGAGTGTTCCTAGAAAGACTTTATGAATGCAAAACCCACATCTTTTGATGGCATTGGAGGTGTCATTACCCTAACTCGATGGTTCGAGAAAATCGAATCTATTTTCGAAATCTATGCCTCCTCTGAAACTGATAAGGTGAAGTTCGCCGCCTCCAACTTCACCGATAAAGCCCTTACTTGGTGGAATGGCCGAGTCAAATCCTTAACCCTACCTGTAGCCAATGCCATGGGTTGGGAGGACATGAAGGAACATCTGCTTGCGGAGTACTGCCCTCGGGGTGAAATGCACAAATTAGAGCATGAACTCTGGAACCTATAGATGAAGGGTTCCAATATCGCTGCTTACACTTCCAGATTCGATGATTTGGTGCTACTCTGTCCGGGAATGGTTACCCCGGAGAGTAAAAAGATTGAGAGATTTATATGGGGGCTGACCTAGCCAACAAAGGGAAACATTTTAGCTGCGAAGCCGGATACCTACGACAGTGCCAAAAGCCTAGCGCAAACCCTGATTGATCATAGTGATAACCTTGAGGAGGCAGCTAGCACTCCTGAACCGACAAAGACGAGTTGTGAGAAAAGAAAATTTTGGAAGAAGAAGAATCAACCTTCTCAGGAATCCTCAAAGAAGTAGTAAACTATAGCAGTCCATGTTGCTACTATCCCTACTACTGCTTCTGCCGTCGGATCCACAGCTGTAACACCTACCAGTAGGTATGCTGGTACCCTTCCCCAATGCGACAAGTGTAAATACCAGCATAACCCTAACCCCTGCCGTGAACTGTCATGCTCCAACTGTGGTAAAAAGGGGCATACGATTCGATTCTGCAAAGCACCAGCCCAATCAACCAATCAATCTTCCGGAGAGGGTGTCGGTCAAGTCTGCTACAATTGTGGTGAAGTCGGGCATTTCAAGAGTAACTGGCCCAAGGCGGCAACAACTGGTAACACAGGGAGAGTCCTAGCTATGGGACAAGAGGAGGCAGTCGCCGATCCCACCATTGTCTCGGGTACGTTCCTTCTCGACAACTCTTATGCTAGTATCCTTTTCAATTCTGGTACTGAAAGAAGTTTTGTTAGCCATACATTCAAAAATAACCTTAAACATAATCCCCAACCATTATCCGAAACATTTACCGTCGAGATGGCCAACGGTGACAAATAAAGCGCTAGCGATACATTTATAGGCCGTACCCTTACCCTGAACGATCATTCATTTCCCATCGATCTTATGCCAGTTTCCATAAAGAGCTTTGATGTTATCATTGGGGATTGGTTGAGCTCCAATCATGTTGATATCCTTTGTTACGAAAAAGCCATTCGTCTCAACCTTCCTGATGGTCAAACTCTCATGATCTATGGCGATAAGCTTAGCTCTAATCTTCGCATCATTTCTTGCATCAAAGCTCAGAAGCTTCTGCAAAAGGAGTGCCATGCATTCCTAGCCCATGTAATCAACGAGAAACAGGAAGTTAAGGACCTCGAGAGCATCCCCGAAGTCTGTAACTTTCCTGATGTCTTTCTGGAAGAGCTCCCGGGAATTCCTCCTGAACATCACGTTGAGTTCCGCATCGACCTAATTCCCGGAGCTACCCCTATAGCCAAATCTCCGTATCGCTTAGCTCCAGCGGAAATGCAGGAGTTATCCAGTCAGCTTAATGAGCTACTCAACAAAGGGTTCATCAGACCGAGTTCCTCACCCTGGGGAGCTCCGTTATTGTTTGTAAAGAAGAAAGATGGATCCTTCCGGATGTGTATCGACTACCGTGGGCTGAATAAGCTGACCGTCAAAAACCGATATCCTCTTCCTCGAATAGATGACCTCTGCGATCAACTTCAGGGAGCCGGCTACTTCTCAAAGATAGACCTTAGTTCAGGGTACCATCAGCTACGAGTTCATGAGAGTGATGTTTCCAAAACAGTTTTCAGGACTCGGTATGGACACTATGAGTTCGTAGTGATGCCCTTCGGTCTAACCAACGCACCAGCGGTGTTCATGGACCTGATGAACCAGGTGTGTCGTCCTTTTCTGGACAAGTTTGTCATCATGTTCATTGACGACATATCTATTCCAGAAGCGAAGAAGATCACAAACAACACTTGAGATTAGTGCTGGAAACCCTTAGATCCGAAAAGCTGTACGCGAAATTCTCCAAGTGTGAATTCGGGATTCGGAAGGTAACCTTCCTTGGTCACGTGGTTAGCGAGGAGGGTATACACGTGGACCCTTCCAAGATTAAAGCGATAGAGAACTAGTCGGCACCAAAGACACCCACAGAAATCCGTCAATTCTTGGGTCTCGCCGGCTACTATCGGAGATTCATCCAGAATTTTTCCAGAATCGCCAAACCCCTAACCAGTTTGACATAGAAAGGTGTACCCGTTTTTTGGAGTGAAAAGCAAGAAACTACATTCCAAATGTTAAAGCAAGCCTTATGCAGCGCACCTATCCTATCCCTACCCGAAGGGACGGAGGACTTCGTGGTATACTTTGATGCGTCCAATCAGGGCTTAGACTGTGTGCTAATGAAAAGAGGAAAAGCTATTGCATATGCCTTGAGACAGCTGAAGGCACATGAAGTTAACTATACCACTCATGACTTGGAGTTAGGAGCCGTAGTCTTTGCGCTGAAAATTTGGAGACATTATCTCTACGGAACCAAGTGCACGATCTTCACTGACCATAAGAGCCTGCAACACATCTTCAATCAGAAAGACTTAAACATGAGACAACGACAATGGGTAGAGTTGCTCAGTGACTATGAGTGCGAAAGACGCTACCATCCCGGCAAGGCCAATGTGGTGGCAGATGCCCTCAGCCGAAAGGAAAGTTCAAGCCGCAAGGTGAAGACACTGACGATAACCATCCATTCTCACTTATCCATGCAAATCCGAGAAACTCAGTTGGAAGCCCTTAAACCAGAAAACTTGTCGAGCGAAGCCTTGAGGGGAGTGGACAAGAAACTTGAGATCAGAGGTGATGGAGTTTACTGTTTCATGGATCGAATCTGGACCCCAAAGTTCGGAGGATTCAGAGAAGTGGTCATGGATGAAGCACACAAGACTAGATACTCCGTTCACCCAGGTTCGGATAACATGTACCAAGATATCAAAAAGCAATACTGGTGGCCAAACATGAAAACCGAAATCTCTACCTTCGTGGGCAAGTTCCTGACTTGCGCCAAGGTGAAGGTTGAATACCAGAAACCCTCGGGCCTGCTCCAGCAGCCCGAGATACCCGAGTGGAAATGGGAGATGATTCCCATGGATTTCATCACCAAGTTACCCAAATGTCCGAGTGGGTACGATACCATTTGGGTAATTGTCGATCGTTTGACAAAATCCGCTCATTTCATTCCGATCAAATAAACCTTCAAGATGGAAAGACTCACACGAATCTACATCTAAGAGATAGTCCGACTGCACAGTGTGCCTGTGTCCATTATCTCGGATCGAGATCACAGGTTTACCTCCAGATTTTGGCAGTACTTACAGAAGGCTCTTGGAACTAAACTAGACATGAGCACGACGTATCATCCTCAGACAGATGGACAGAGTGAGAGAACTATCCAAACCCTAGAAGACATGCTAAGAGCATGTGTCATCGATTTCGGACATTTGCCCTTGATCGAGTTCTCATATAACAACAACTACCACACCAGTATCAAGGCTTCTCCGTTCGAATCCCTTTACAGTCGCAAGTGCAGATCCCTTTTGTGCTGGGCTGAGGTAGGGACACGCAGCTATCTAAGAGTCGAGTTCTCGACAGTGCTCTCATTGGTCCAGAAATCATCCGTGAAACCACCGAGAAGATCATTCAAATCCGAGAACGACTAAATGCTTCATGAGATCGACAGAAGAGTTACGCCGATATACGACGGAAACCTATGGAATTCCAGGTTGGAGATCGTGTCCTGTTAAAGTCTCGCCCTGGAAAGGCATGGTACGCTTTGGGAAGCGTGGAAAACTTAACCCGAGGTACATCAGACCCTTTGAGATCCTCTCTAGGATCAGTCCTGTAGCCTATAAACTTCGATTACCCCTTGAGCTTAGTAACATCCATCCTGTTTTCCATGTCTCTAACCTTAAAAGTGCTTATCCGATGAAACCCTAGTAATCACTCTTGACGAGATCAAGATCAACGAAAACCTGAATTTCTTGGAGGAACCTATCGAAATCATGGATCGAGAGATCAAACGGACAAAACAAAGCTGCATCCCGATAGTGAAGGTTCGCTGGAATGCCAAGTAGGGACCTGAATTCACTTGGGAGCGCGAAGACTCAGTGAAGTAGAAATATCCGCATCTCTTTCCGATCCCATAAGTTGTATCTTAATTTTGAATTTCGGGACGAAATTCCATCTAACGGGGGGATAATGTGACAACCCGAAATTTATTCCGTCACAATATTCCTTTTTCCGTTAATAAAATTTAATTTTATTTGATTTTTCCGTTAACTTCTGGGTCAAGTTAATTTAATTGTGACTTTATTTTGGCTTCATATGTGTCGGGATGCATTATAAACATTAAATTATCCTTAATATTCTCTTGGGAAAATTTTAAGTTTCAATTAGCTTGGGTTACGGCAAATTAATCGGGTACGACCAAATGCTCCGTTTAACGTCGGTATCGGGTAGAATTCCACCGGGCCACAAACTCGACCCCTATATAAGAGATTGAGTGGCATCATTTTGAATCTTTTTTCTCTCTCTTAAAACACTTTCTCTCACTACTCTCCCTCTAAAACTCGAGTTTGATCCAAAAACGCCCCTTCAAGCCCCGAAATCGTATGTAATCTATCCTAACTTGTTGTTTAACTTGATTTGTATGCAAATTTGTGTTGGAATCATCCAAATACATCAAGAACATGTGTTTATGGTTTAAGAACCATCCCAAAACCGTAAACACCCCTAAAGAGGGTTTTGAAGCCCCAAAACGCTTCCAAATCACTTCTAGTGCTTAGATATGCCTTAGAAACTTGCATACATGAGCTTAGGACCCTAAAATCTTTGCATTTGAGGAATGGACATGAGTTTACGGCCCAAGAACATTCTTGGACCATAAACCCTCATTCATAGACCATAAACACCTTTTAAGGTGTTAAATTGCCCCTAAACACCTCCAAAAGCTTCTATGAACTTCCATGAGTGCATAGAACCTTATATTCCTTCATGAGATGCACCAAAACATACACAAATGAGTCACACTTGAGTTTAGGATTTGGGAAGGTCTCCCAAAACCATAAACACCCGTTCTTAGGCCATAAACACCCCCAAAGGGTGTTAAAGTGCCCTTAACAGCTTGTATGGCTTAGAATTAGACCTAGAACTTTGTATGCTTAACCTACAACCACTAAAGCACATGATTCATGGACAAACATGAGTTTACGACTGTAAAATCATGTGTTTAAGGTAGTAAACTCACCAAGAGCATCTTCATAAACCATAAACTCCTTTCCAAGGTTAATTTAAGTCCCGATCACTTCCTAAGCCTTTCATTCAACCCTAGAACTTTCCCTTGTGCGTTGTAAGGCCATTAGGCACCCAAGAGCACCACCCATGAGTTTACGGCCGTAAACTCATGGGGATATGGTAATTAGGGTCGTAATCTCCATTAGGAGTTTACTCTTGAAGAGCAAACTCCATATCTATGCCCTATACCCTCGTAGATGCCACCCGGGTCACTCCGAACACCCGAATTGAAGTCTTTTCGTGCATCGGAGTGTATAATATTATCTAATTAGTGGTTCAAAGTCTAATTAGATACAATTGTATATCTCTTCATATTACATAGGAACCTCGCACGTTCTCAAGCCCCGAACTGACACTTAGCTTCCTATCCGACACATTCCTCATTTGGTGAGTTCATACCCCTATACCTTTTTCGGTGTTTTTCAATGTTTTCAGGGGGGGGGGGGAGGGGAATGCAAGAAAAAGTACAAGGATATCTTGTACTGAAACTCATTAATTCATTTTAAATGTTTCATATTTCGTATGCTTTTAACACTGGAGACCGTATTAACCACCCATTTAACTTGTAGGCATAGTTTTCAAACTGTTTGTGAATCTTGTTATAAAATGTCATGTTTTATATTTCACAAATGATTTTCCAAGTCACCACTGTTAAAAGCATTAGCCTAGTACTGTTGATTTGTCCTCGGTAACACTCCATAGAGATACGTGAGTGGAGGATTACCCTTTTGAAACAGGAGTTTTCCGCATTATTACTTGTAAATTTGTTATTCTTATAAATCGGAGACACGTCCTTAGAAACACTCCACAGAGATACGCGAGTGGAGGACATCCTCTGTAACCAGAATCTCTTGGAGGGAGAGCGTGACTTAAGTGTATAGATCTATACGGGGCTGACTACGCCACACTTGGCTTCTAGCTACAGCCGGACCGAAAGTCATTAAATTATTTGGACTTCTTATTGTCATATCTAGTCTATCGTATGGTTATGGAACTCGTAATTTGGATAACAGAGATTTACTTGTTAGTAATAAGGAATTTAGTAACTAGTTTACTTAATACTTATTAGTTTTATATACGTGTTAAAACTAATGCACTTCACAAGGATAACCAGGTTTTCAGAACAAATCCCTTACATTTCATTTCGGATTGGTAACCAACTTTTAGGAAAATAAGGTTTTTTCCTGGGATAACAACTGTTCGTAACCAGAATTGTGTAACAAGCGGATAACTAAACACTAGTTATAAGAAAATATGGGATTTTCTTGAATAACAACTTTTTCAGTAAACCAAAGGAAACTTGTTCATTTTCAGAAAACAAATCACTTATGAACTCACCAGCTTTATGCTGATTTTCAAACTGCTTGTATTCTCAGGTCCACATTAGACAGGTACCCGCGATCTTTTTGGCGAAGAAGGAGCCCGTAGAAGACACATCTTTTTTGTTTATATGATGTATACGTATAAAACTTGTAACACTTTACTTTGAAACAAATGTAAATTTTTCCTATGTAATGTAATGGTTGTGTTTACTTTGCTTACTATGTATATTGGTTGTGATACTTAACATGACGTCACCTCTGCCTCGGAACGATTCTGCCTTCAGTTTTGGGGTGTGACATCATGATATCATAAACTTGTAAGGACGTGTCTAGCATGGTGGAATATACTACTTAGACTATCATCCAGACTAATCTGTACTAGCATGCAGTTCTCATAAAGCTGAGACACATATAGCAGGCACATAAGGCATCCTTCCTAGATCCTTAGTCCTAATCTAGCATGGTGTTTTGCTAAAGCTGACATTCATAACATAAACTTGTAAGGGTAATTTAGGAGTACTTACTTAAGCTCGGCTAATTTCATGCACCACACCCTTTTCTACTTTCATAATTCTTATACTTTTCTAAATTTGTTTCTCTTGCTCAAAATCCCTTTATAAAAATACTTTTTCTTTTAAAAACTTTATACCGCATCCTTAGTTTGAGTTTAGATACACCCGAAAGTATGCTCGAATCCCTCAAACCAACGCTCTGATATCAACTTGAAAGCATCCCAAAAATACAAGCCAAAAATTTCATTTTTAAAACCATTTACAAAACATAGTATAATCACCATAAAATAAAATCATCAAACATGTATCTCAAAATCCCATAAAAATTATCAACATATGACTGTCTCATATAAAATATTAGAGTAAGCTCACAGGCTAATAATACTGTGGTGTGTGCCATGCCATAAACTCGAGCCCTTCCCTTTACTAGCCGAAGTACCTGAAACCAAAACTGAAAAAATGTAAGCACGAAGCTTAGTGAGCTCCTCGAAACTACCGCATACCATACTAAGCACATAAAACGAATACTGGCCCCCACCCAGTACATCAGGGCCAGCCCGACATTGGACCGATGTCCGGAATAACTTGGGCCCCGCCCACTGCATCGGGCCCCGCCTGGCATCGGACCCAAGTCCGGAATAAACAGAATCATAACATAACTCAAACATATAACATACTCACATAAACTGCATCGGCCTTGCTCGGTGTCAAACCAGAGTCTGGAACACGGAACGCATAACATAAACATGCAGGAATCACAAAGACATCGGGACCACCCCGACATCGGACCAAAGTCCGGAATAAACTGAACACATAAACTACATCGGGCTAACCCCGACATACTGTAACCACATAAACGAGTTAGGGTTGGTGCCTTAGACCCATTCCTACTGGAGGAAAACTCACCTCGTGTGACCGACTACTACAGCTCTGGGTGAGAAATCTTTGTCTGCTGCTCCGGTGACTCTCCGACTATAAATATCCATAAAGGTACTTAGTCAAAAACTGATAATTATTCTTAGGGTAAAATGAGCATTTTACCCCTAGCTAAAGTCAACATCCTGGTCAAAGTCAACTTCCAGTTGACCCGACTCGCCGAGTTGGTCCACCAACTCGTCGAGTCCCTATTCTTTCATCTGCCTCAACCCCGACTCTACTCGTCGAGTTTAGAAAGAACTCGACGAGTTCTCCTTCAATCAACATCAGGACAATCTTCAACTAACTCGTCGAGTTCGTCTTTGGACTCGGTGAGTTCATCTTCATCATATGAGTGTGTCTAGTCTGTGACTTGCTGAGTTGTATGAACAACTCGTCGAGTCCGTCTTCATAGTTTGGGATATTGCCTTGGACTCGCCGAGTCCCATGGTTTCCAGGTCCATAACTACGTTTACTTTGTTGAGTCCTCCCTCTGGACTCATCTTGTAACATCCTAAGTTTTGGCATTTGTAGTTCGTGGGAATGGAAGGGTGAAGTCTTGAAAAGCCTAAGGGCTAAATTGTATGTTTTAGGTCAACAAGAGTACATTGCGTGTACATGAGGGTACACTGAGCGTACTGGACATACAATTGTGTACGCTGGGCGTATTCATATCAGGAGGAAACGCTAATGTCAAGGCTTGGGGAATATACAAATGTTCTTATGGTTCATTTTCCCTAATCATTCTCAGCCTCCATCTTCCAGAGACATCCCCAAACCCTAGTTCTTGTGTGAGAGTGTGAGTTGGTGGGTATTTTGAGCACTTGGAAGTAAAGGAATTGCATCAAGAAGTTGGAGAAGGAGATTGGCTTGAAGATCTGAAGTTGGTGTGTGTTCTAGAAGCTCCAGGAGGTAAAAAGCTTGGAACTTTATTCTTGTATGAGTTAGATCTAGCTATGTTAGCTTCATGGAAGCATTCTTGTCCCAAAAGTCCCAAAATGGTGCATGTCATGATTTGGACGAGATGAGCTTTCATTTCAGGCTCTTGAAGGGGTTTTGGGTGCTCAAAATGAGGTCCCAATGTCTTATGTGTACCATGAATGCATTAGGAATGTCTTAACGGATTAAGATATTAGATTAAGAGCTTTCTGGATGTCCAAAGTGATAAAGTTCGAGACTTTATGAGTCCTAGGAATATTTGTTCAATGGATCTGAAGTTTGGGCTTACGTACTTAAGCTATTAAGCACTTATGAGAGTTTTATTTCTGCTCACATACGCCCAAAATAGGTAGAAGTACGCCCGACGTACCAAGAAAATGACCCGTTTTCCGGTCAATAGGAGTCGAAGTACGCCCCGTGTACCAGAGGGGTACGCCCAGCGTACGCCCTCTGTTGGGCTTCTGTTATCTGGGCTTCGAGGGGTGTGTTTTCTATAGACTAGTTGGGCTTGGAACTTTGTTGGACATTATGGGTAAGGTGTTTTGGACCAAGTATTGGTGTTGGATCTTGGATATAGGCCCATGTCACACTCCAAAACCGGAACAACGGAAACATTCGGGGGTGGAGGACGTCATGTACAGTATCACAACAAAGTATAATAGTAAACAAGAAACAACATCATCCATTGCATTAATAATATAATAAAAATACAAGCGTGTTCTGAATAGTTTATAAGACACCAAAAATGTAAATCAAAATAAAAGATGAGTCTTGGATATGCTCCATCTTCTGAAAAGCTGGCATTGGTACCTGTCTACTGATGACTTGAGAATACTAGTTATTTTGAAAGAGTTTATCAGCTTTATAGCTAGTGAGTTCATAAGCATTTTAGTGTCGTTGATTGTATCAAAATGTTTATAATAGCGTTTGAAGTAAGAGTTCGTAAAAGTTTGTAAATGTTTATAAATGTTTGTATCTCCTAGAAAATCCTATATTTTTCTACTAAAAGTAGCCTTCTACCAAGGCTCAAATGTACTACTGTTTGTTTCTCGTAAAAGTATGTAATTTTCCCAATTGTGACTATCATTATCAAAATATAGTTTATACATTACCGTTTATGTGAAAAAAAATCACAAGTGAATGCAATGGGAAAATCATATAGTACTGTAGTTTGTATGTGGAAACTACCTTAATACTACTTACCTTAAAGCCAATGAATTATAAGGTAAGGTGAGATTTGTAACCATACTGATTGACGGCTGCAAAACATGACGACGAAAGACGTCGAAATAAATGTGACATTTGTCACCCCTTGGCTTGGTCGATCGGTGACTGTAGCTAGCAGTCGGGGTGCGGGATAGTCTGTCCTATATAGATCTATACACATAATGCCCGCTCTCCCTCCAGGAGACTCTGGTTACTAACATGACAACGGTGGAATTCGCGTCATGTGGGGGTAAATCTCATATTCTAATTGTTATGTTGGTGTATGTTCCTTCTATTTACTTGTAAATGTATATGTATATGTTCTTACTTGTTCCTCATAATAGTAACTTATCTTAGTTTCTAATCATAGTATATTTGTATAGTTTCTCATAATAGTAAGTATTAACTCGTGAATGAACTGACTCTTTGTATGCTTCATTGTACTAAAAGTAATGATGTAGTAACTTCCTAACTATACCTATTATAGTTTACTAGTAAAATTGTTTGTATGAATGAATGTATTGAACTGAGATAAAAGCCTTTATATCAATACATATATACATAATATATAACTAAGGATCAAACGGCACTCGGAAAAATAACAGGGTACTCTATGTCCACAACCAAACAAGGAACAATAAATAAAGTTAATTATCAGTCCTAAGTCCTTCAAACCTTACTTATATAACTATATATGCATTAGATATAGTTTTGACAATATATAAGTTTAAAAAGCTGTAAAGGAAAAGGTTTGACTTATAAAACAAGTTTGGTAAATAGTTTAACATGTAAAAGAGTTTGATAATTAGTTTGAAGTAGTTTGCGTGATAAAACAGTTGAAAGCATAGTAAATCCATTTGTTTGATAGTTATTAGTCACATAGGATTGACATAATAACTATAATATTCAACTTATATTCCCCCCATAAAGCATTTAAAATCATTTCAAAGGTTGATTAAGGGGTATGAACTCACCTGTAGTGAGTGGTTTGGATGAAAGTGCTGGATAAGGTGCTAGGTGTCAAGTGAAGACTTGAACATACACACTAATCCTATTCAACATATGAAGACACATATATGTATCTAATTAGTGATTATAACACTAATTAAGCAAGTAAAGACACCCTAGAACATGGAAAACACTTTGATTCAAGTATTATAACTACCAAAGGGCTGCATCTAAGGGTTGTAATGGTGTACATTGGAGTTTACGGTCCAAGAGTAAACTCTCCATGAGTTTACGCCCTAGGGTTTGTGGCCCTTATGGGTTTATGGTCGTAAAACCATGGTGACTTCTACCATTTTGATGTTTAAGGTCCTTAGTTCAAGTTGGAAGTGTTCTAGACCAAGTTCTAAGCCCTAGGAAGGAGTGGTGGCACAAATGCACCACTTATTAGTGTTTATGACCCAAGGAGATTGCCTTGGCCATAAACACCATATGTTCTTGAGTTTCTTGATGTTTTCTAAGGGCTTTAACAAGTCATTTAAGCATGTAACTAGTTAAGAGTAGTGTAGTTACAATATAGAGGCTTGTAAGTGTGCTTAAAGTCTAAGAATACTAGAGTGTGTTCTTAGTGTTCTTGATGAAATAAAGAACACATGAAGATCTATGAAAAAGAAAGGATTTCATGGATGAAATCATGTATAACCACTATATAAGTAGTTGTAACAACAAAACAAGAGAAGAAATGCTTAAATTTGTGAAGCTCAGAAGAAAAACCTTGAAGATCCTTGGGAGAGAATTGGATGTTCTTGAACATGAAAGGAAGAAATGGTGAAGTAAAGGTGTAAACTCATGTTTATAGCATGAGTTCACAGCCAAAGTGGAGTTTACGGCCCAAACTCATAAATTTTGGCCGTAAACACCTCATTATAGTGTTTAATGTTTGATTGATTCACAAACACCCTAGAAGGTACTTCCTTTCATTTGTTCTTTTGATTCATTAAGATTAAAACACCCAAACGGACTCCAAAAGTGCTAAAAGTTAGCAGAAACAAGTTTGAATTTGATTGAAAAGTAGGGTTTGTACAAATAGAAATTTTGGGTTGTCACAGCCCAATTAGATAATTGGGCCTAGTTTGGAAAGTTGGGCCAATGATGGGCCTTGTTATATGGACTTGGATCATGGGTTTGGTTTTGGGGCCTTGGCCCTAAATTTGAGGAAAACAAATCGGATTTTATTGTATGAGTGATTCTTGGTCAAGATTTATACTCCTGTGTGTTGACTCATTATTTTTCTATTCTAGATAGTTCGGGATTGTCGGTGAGACGGTGGTTCGGGAATCTGCTTCTTCGGTCAGATCGACATTTCGGGGTGTGTTATTCTCATTATACCAACAGGGTCTAAGGCACCAAGGCTGACCCTTTTCTCGGATTGTATACTTGTATTGGTTTGATATGCGTATTGATCTGTTAGATCGGTAGCCTGGTATATAGGATGGTATATTGTTAGTGACCTGGTTTAGGTAGGTGTCCTGGTATATAGGAAGGTATGTTGATAGTGACCTGGTTTAGGTCGGTAACCTGGTTAGGATGTTGCTATGCTATATGATCCGTCTATCGACTGATATGTGATTATCTATTATATGTGTACATGGTTGTATGTTTGGGGTTGGGTTAAGGCGGGTCCTGCTTTGTGCTGTAGGCCAACATACCCAGTGCGGACCGGATAGACCGTAGACCCAGAAGGGTACATTGTCAAGCTGAAGGCCCAGTGAGCGGTCCAAATGGGCTAAAGGCCCGAGAGGGCGGTCCAGATGTGCCGATGCTCTGAAAGTGGACCATAAAGATTGAAGGCCCGGTGCGGGTGGTGCAGTCATACTGTATACTTAGGGAGTGGACCAGGTGGACTGAAGGCCCGGTGCGGGCGGACCAGCCACACTGCAGACTTGAGATGCATAGCTGTTCTATGCTTTTTATATGATATGTTTATGGTTATATGAGATTGGTATTTTGGGGGTAACTCACTAAGCCTTCGAGTTTACATTTATTGATTATTGTTTCAGGTTTGGCGGATGACCGCGAGAAGGCGAAGGTGTGACCGTACACTTTCCTCGATTTATGATTATGATTCTGGGAACTCTGATATGAAACTGTTTTGAAAACCTTTTTGTAATAACCATTGCCATTTTAAATGTTTTTAAAAGTTTAAATTTTGGCATGATTTTATGGGTGTTACAAGTTGGTATCAGAGACAATTTTGACTGCATTAGAGGAACACTCGTATGAATCCAGTCTCAAATCAAGGAAACAGATTTAAAAAAAAATGATTTTCAAAATGGTTTTCAAAGTAATGAAAGGAAGATGCAAAGTGTACGATCAGCTTGAGCCAGTAAGTAGAACCTAAAGTACCATACTATTATTTGATATTAGGGTTTGTTAGAACAGCAAGCTAGTACTAGGCTAGGGATCTTCAGGAATTGCATGATAGAATTGCGTGATTTCATGATGCCTGCTAGCCTAGGGTTTTCCTTATATGAAATTGACATCATTACTGTAGTTATTTAGTGTATGCATCACGGTTACACATAATTAAGATCTTATATCCTGAGAATATTTAATTTGGCCTTATGTTCTGTTCTTGTATAATTGGGGGCTTAGGGTAGGATTGGATATTCGAAAGTCTACAGGGTCCCGCGTTATAAATGTCTAGGATACACTAGTTCTGCAGGGTTGCTATGAGTTTCATGGTTGGGTGGATTGTGAGAGGCCAGGAGGCTATTTATGAGATATTAGTTTCCTCCAGGAGTGAGAATTAAGCGCTCGATATAGTTATGTATATTGTTAGGGTGTTGTGGTGATACTTGAGACAAATATGTGTAGGTGTGGAAGGTAGTATGAGCCCGTAATACATAAAGAATAGGACCCATATGTGTAGCAAGGGAGTCACAACCCATAGGGTTTGGTTGGGAATTGGTTGTTTGTTATTATATGGGTTTTCAGAGGTGTTTCTGGTGCATTATCAGAATGGGGGTTACGCGACGTCTTGAGATCGAATACGGGTTAGCATCGGGAGCTGGTAGCCAAGATAGGCTGGTGTTTTTAGAGGATCATGTTAGTGAGATCATCCGGGAGGAGGTGATCGAGATTGCCCGGGTTCAATTGTCGGAGATGTTCGGGTCTATTAAGACCTCCATGGTTGAGTATATCTACTAGCCCTATGCAGCCATTGAGGAAACGGTTGCCGCAACAGCTTCAGCAGCTGTAACAACGGCGGGGAGAGGAGCTAGTCGAGCATTCCAGTACCAAGACTTGTTATTGGTGCGTATTCTTATGAGCAGAGGGCTATAGTTATTTGGGATCGAGAAGATGATCTATACTCGTTATATTTCTGCAGGTTAAGCGGGAGAGGCTAGCATGTGGGTTTCACGATTTGAGGCTTGGGGGTTTGCTTGAGGACGGGATATGGGTCATGGGAACCCCCGAAAGGAGTGATGATTAGGTTCAGCTGGGGTTTTGCAGCTGGAAGTGGAATGGTTAATTGATGGATTGGATTGTCATTTTGTAGGGCAAGGATTGTGCCCTTCCAGTTTTTTGATGCTCGAAGGAGTGAGCAGGCTTTTGACCTAGGATCAAGTTGTATTCCAGATCGGGTTCAGTTGGTAGCAGGGTTGGCGATATTATTTTAGCGTCGTTGAGCGGGTAAGTGTGTCAGGGTGTGAACCGTGCATATAATGATTTCTAGAGCCCGAGAGCAGGAAACTTGTTTGGAGTACCTTTTGGAGAAAGAGGTATTATGTGGGAGGTCTGTGAAAAGGTTCCCACAGGAGGGTTATCCATTATTGTCAGGATTCAATGGTGTCAGCAACCGTAGTGATTAACGAACAAAAGCGCCAGGGGAAGTAGTTTGTCCCCGAGGTATTAGTTGGGGCACTTATCTTTTGGTCTTCATGACATGAGTGTGGGGTCATTCAAGCATTAGTGATTGTCGGTTCACTTGTATTCAATAAGTATTCATCCAATTCTTATGAGGTGGGTGATCATTGGGATTGGCTAGTATCGAAGTACTAGTTGGGGGGAGACGGTTATGATTGGAAAGACCCTCGGAAAGTGGGAAAGATTGGGAATTATCCAAATTATTATGTATTGTGAAGACTTAGTCAAAGCCAAGTGGGGGAGAATCATCCCGAGATACAGAAGCATGAGCAGTGTTGAAAATGGGATAAGTCTCGCATTGTTGTCAGGAAGGAAGACAACCCAAGTGGCTGTTTGGTTGAGGGTTGTGTGAGTTGGGAGTTCGTCATGTCTTCTCGACTATTGATAAACGAACTTGGAGAAATCAGGTTGAAGGTTGTGTTAGTTTCCAAGGCTAGGCAACACTTTCAGCACGAATGTGCGCGATATTTAGCGTATGTGGTAAATACGCGGGTTAGGAAACAGACCCCAAATTTCCGAGAGGGTGCACGATCGACATGAGGCCTAGGGTTAGGCCGGGGTTAGAGTCCTCATAATGGATCAGGAGTTCGGAACCCCAAGTGAGTGAGAACAATCTGCATGGGAAAGGTCACCTGAGGAGTGGTTCAGAGAGATGCTCAACAGTTGAGAGCAGTCTGGATAGACTGAAGGCCAGTAGGGTCTACCAGTTAGGCCGAAGGCTCGGAGAACGGTCTAATATGCTGAAGGCCCGGAGAGACGGTCTAGACATGCTGAAGGTTCTGAGAGTGGTCCAGATAGATGGAAGGCCTGGTGAGGCGGTCCCGTCATGCCGAAGACTTTGTGTGCGTGGTAGATCATTGTGTGGGTTTAGATGGTTATATGATCAGGTTCTCAGAAAATATATGATATGGTGTAATAGCTAGTTCTACAAGTGGATATGGTGGAGTAAGGTTTCAGTACTATGATGTTTGTTGGTGTTGTAAGGGACTTTGATTAGGCCCTTTTGGGCAATTGGGACAACTAAGGTGACGACAGCAGTTTCGATAAGTTATCAGGAGCATTCCAGTCATAAGCCATGGGCTTAGAGATTTTGTTGATTTTGTCACATGTGAGGGTGCATTCAGGTTAGATCTTTCTTTTGATCATCTATGACGGCACATTATATGTGGGTAGGGTTGAGGCGGTCCTTCTCTATGCAGTAGGCCAAGATACCCAGTGTGGACCGACTGAAAGTCGTAGGCACGGAGGCTCAAGGGGAGCGGTAGGGTTGAGGTGGTAGGCCAACAAATCCTGAGAGTTTCAACTGTATGGTTGAATCGACTTGGCATATTTGTATTCCCACCTGAAGGGTGGTATGGGATAGATATGAGTGCCGTGTCGGTAGTGGTAGGTATGTTGTTGGTGGTAATGGCTTGCAGGATTATTTTTTAATGGAAGTGGCGGATGGAAAGGATTGACATGGTGAATTGTCGTCGGTATAAAGTGGAAAACTTCTTCTGATGGTCTATTTGATGGCATGTGGTGCTTGAACCGGCTGAGGCAATCCTGCTCTATGCAATAGGCCAAGATACCCGGTGCGGACCGACGGTGAGTCGTTGACACGAAAGGTTCAAGAGAGAAGTAGAGTTGGGGTAAAGGGTTGACGGACCATGATGGTCTGCGTTGACTGAAGGCTTGGTAAGGCGGTCCAGTCAAGTCAACGCACAACGAGCGGTCCGGGAAGGCTGTAGGCCCTGGGAGGCGGTCCAGTCATGTCGAAGGCTTGGTGTACCCTAGTTTGGTATTCTATGGAAGCATTAATTGTCATAGCAGTGAGTAATCTGTGGTTCTAATTTTGGTGGGAAACCTTGAATTATCAGGAGTTGGTTAATCAGTCTAAGGTATCAGTAGAATGGAAGTAACAACGGATCAGTAGATAAGGCCTGCCGGGAAGACATACCGGTTTTGGGATTTCAGATTTTAGGGTTCAAGAGAGGTGGGATTAGGTGTTTCACGAGGTTATGAATTGATTATCGTCAAGGTAAGGAATTAGGTTGGGTTGCTCACCTTGGGAATCATTATGATTTTACGTGGTGGAGGTGTCCTTCTGGTTGGCGGGTTGTCAAGGACGGTAAGGAATGATTTTGAGGACGAAATCGAATTCAAGTGGGGGAGAGTTGTGACATCCCAAGTTTTAGCATTTGTAGTTCTTTGGAATGGAAGGGTGAAGTCTTGAAGACCCTAAGGGCTAAATTGTAATTTTGGGGTCAAGAAGAGTACGATGCATGTACATGAGGGTACGTTGAGTGTACTACGGAGCGCCCTAGTACGCTGGGTGTACCCTTGTGTATGCTGGGAGTACTCATATCAGGAGGAAACCTTAATGTCTTGGCTTGGAGACTATATAAATGTTCTTATGGTTCATTTTCCCTGATCATTCTCAGCCTCAATCTTCCAGAGACTTCCCCAAACCCTAGTTCTTGTGTGAGAGTGTGAGTTGGTGGGTATTTTGAGCACTTGGAAGTAAAGGAATTGCAACAAGTGGTGTTAGGTTCAGGAGGTAAAAAGCTTGGAACTTTATTCTTGTATGAGTTAGATCTAGCTATGTTAGCTTCATGGAAGCATTCTTGTCCCAAAAGTCCCAAAATGGTGCATGTCATGATTTGGACAAGATGAGCTGTCCTTTCAGGCTCTTGAAGGGGTTTTAAGTGTTAAAAATGAGATCCCAATGTCTTAGGTGTCCGATGAATGCATTAGGGAGGTATTAATGGATTAAGAGATTAGATTAAGAGCTTTCTGGAAATCCAAAGTGATAAAGTTCGAGACTTTATGAGTCCTAGGAACATTTGGTCGATGGATCTGAAGTTTGGGCTTAAGTGCTTAAGCCATTAAGCATTTATGAGAGTTTTTGTTCTGCTCATGTACCCCCAGCATAGGTAGAAGTACGTCCCACATACCAGGTCAATGGCCTGTTTTCCGGTCAACAGGAGTCGAAGTACGCCCCGCGTACCAGAGGGGTACGCCCAGCGTACGCGCTTTGTTGGGCTTATGTTATTTGGGCTTCGAGGGGTGGGCTGTCTATGGACTAGTTGGGCTTGGAACTTTGCTGGACATTATGAGTAAGGTGTTTTGGATCAAGTCTTGGTGTTGGATCTTGGATGTAGGCCCAATTAGATAATTGGGCCTAGTGTGGAAAGTTTGGCCAATGATGGGCCTTGTTATATGGACTTGGATCATGGGTTTGGTTTTGGGGCCATGGCCCCAAATTTGAGGAAAACAAATTGGCTTTTATTTTATGAGTGATTCTTGGTCAAGATTTATACTCCCGTGTGTCGACTCATTATTTTACTATTTTGGATAGTTCGGGATTGTTGGTGAGACGGTGGTTTGGGAATCTACTTCTTCGGTCAGATCGGCATTTCAAGGTGAGTTATTCTCACTATATCAACAGGTTCTAAGGCACCAAGGCCGACCCTTTTCTCAGATTGTATACTTGTATTGGTTTGATATGCGTATTGATCTGTTAGATCGGTAGCCTAGTATATAGGATGGTATATTGTTAGTGACCTGGTTTAGGTCGGTGTCCTAGTATATATGAAGAGATATTGCTGGTGACCTGGTTTAGATTAGTATGCTGGTTAGGATGTTGCTACGCTATATGATCCGTCTATCGACTTTTATGTGATTATCTGTTATATGTGCACATGGTTGTATGTTTGGGGTTGGGTTGAGTCGGGTCCTGTTTTGTGTTGTAGGCCAACATACCCAGGGTGTACCGAATAGACTGCAGACCCAGAAGGGTACATTGTCAAGCCGAAGGCCCAACGAGCGGTTCAGATAGGCTGAAGGCCCGAGAGGGCGGTCCAGACGTGCCGAGGCTCGGAAAGTGGACCAGACACACTGAAGGCCCGATGCGGGTGGTCCATTCATACTGTATACTATGGGAGTGGACCAGGTGGACTCACTATGCCTTCAAGCTTACATTTAGTGATTATTGTTTCAGGTTTGGCGGATGATCGTGGGAAGTCGCAGGCATGACCGTACACTTTCCTCGATTTATGATTACGATTCTGGGACCTCTGATATCAAACTGTTTTGGAAACCTTTTTGTAATAACCATTGGCATTTTAAATGTTTTAAATGTTTAAATTTTGGCATGATTTTATGGGTGTTATGATGGGTTTTGGTCCTAAGAACATCCTATGTGCTCATACAAACCCTAATGCTTGGATCTAGGTTTCTCTATTGTACATGCAAGTTATCCAAGACTATAAACCCTAATTCTAGCATACAAGTAATCATATTAACATAAGAATAGGTTTAAGATGTTACCTTGATTGTTATGTAGTAATAAGAATCCCAAATCTCCTTGTATTGACTTTAGAAAGCTTAGAGTCACAAATGTCACTCCTCTAATGGTTCACAAACACCATAAGCAAGAGGATGAAGAGGAGAGAGGAAGAAGGCTGCCCTAAAATGTTTACAAACCCTAGAAGCAGTCATAGACACGTTTTTGAGGCATAAGGGATCTATATATAGTGAGGCTATTAGGGTTATCTTACAAGGAAACCCTAATTTGGATGCTTAAGCCCTAAGCAACCCATGGATCCCTTTCCTTAAGGCCTTGGATGATTTCCCCATGGGTTTCCCATAGAATTCGTCCAATCCTTAATTTAAGGCAATCCATAGCCCATATTGCAATTTTCTTATAATTACAATTCCAGTCCCTTAAGTTTAATTAATCTCTTTTAGTCACAAAACTAATTACCAATTAATTATTGACTATTATTAATTAAACATTATGATTTCTCCTTTAATATATTATTCTCATAATATATTAATAAATCATATTTAATCCTTTCTCTCCATAATTCATCCTATCAAGTTGCTTCGCTGAAGGCAACCCAAAAGGACCATGCACCATCGGGTCAAGTACATACCAAAATAGTTATGGACTTAGACACTAATCCAACAGTCTCCCACTTGGATAAGTCTAATAACTATTATGCATATGACTTTAGATCCTGATCTGCAATCGTAGCTTTCTAAAGCCGCTGTCAACTCTGATCCTATCAGATACGTGTGTCCTTTAGATAAGGGATCATATATTCCTCCATTCTAGATATCATATGAGATATGATTTCAAATCATTCTCTTTGTACTATATCTCGATTCCCAATTTATGATGACTGACTAATTGAACAAATCAAATTAGCCCTAGCCTGACCGAGCATTTACGTTTGTCATCACTAAATCATCGAGGGGCCTAAAGATATCTCTTTTATCCTACTTTGGATAAAAGGAATGGATAAACTTTGATACAACGCTTGCTTGCACTTACTCATCAAATCACCCACAACAATATGTTTTATAACACCATGTTACTAGTGCGTTTACATATTATCAATGTGCAACCGATTTGCAAGATACAACTCACACATCTCGGTTTCAAGAATTTAAGATGTTATCATCTCACCAATCACTCGTGATACAATTCATGGAGTGATCCAAGTGAGCGTGGGTTTAACCCAATGCTCAAATTCATATTCATAAGCACTCATGAACGTTGCAGCAAACATTTTCTTATGTCTAATACTCTTTTAGACATTCCACACACCAATTCATGACAGTCTTCATTCATACCTACTTCCAACATATGAACGACTATGGCCCGTTCGAATAATTCGATTATTCTTAATAAACTCAATTATTCTGGAAGTCAAAACATGCAAAGTGAAACACAAGAATAATACTAATCCCATATGGCCTCAAACCTTTGAGTATAAATAAAACTCCTTTTATTTATCACCATAGCGATTACTCATTATTTGTCGTTTCGGGTAATCAACTTCTTACTTGAATTATTACACTTGTCCCATGCTCCTAGCATGCACACAATGTTTATCTATGGTTCTTACTTTGTTAAATAGATCAAATTGAACACACTTCCAATCATTCTCATTTCACAACTCCAAATACTTTTTCATAAGTGAAAGAATATCAAATTCTTGCTACTTATAGAATATGCTAGATTCTAATATTCTATGCAACGATCCTTTCGTAATGTCACTGCACCAAAGTCACGAAGACTATTGCCAATGATATTACAAAGTCTTCTATCGGGGATTGTTACAAGACAATTCCTTAGATATGATGTCTCTCACTCAATGTACATTCATTTGTACATCCTGTTTGCATAAAAGCTTCTAATCTAGTCATACATTTTTCAATATTCAATTCCCAATATGGAAACATTTCCATATTTTCCATATGACAACTCATTCTTAATAGAATCTTATCTATTCATAATAATGTCGATATGGTCCATCCAATATGGAAACATTTCCATATCTTCCAATACTATACTTCTAACTACTCACAAGCGACCAATCCTCGGCGAACTTTGGATTGTCCTTTGATAGATGTTTAATTATTTTAGTCAAAACCGATTCTAGTCCCTTTTCCCTCTAAATGCGCTAGACATTTGGAAAATTTTAGAATGGTCAAATGTTATAGCCTATGCAATCAATCCTATACCCGAAGCGTATGGGAGACAATGCATAATGTCTTACATAAAGATTTGATACTTTATCAATCTTCCGCCATAATATTTCATTTGCTATGTTCTCAAAATTCGAATTGTGAAGAGGAATGTCGTAATCATAATCAAAATTTTAAGAACACACTATGTACCTTTGACTAAATTTATTAACATTTCTCAACCTAAGCCTTTAGATTTGAAATGAAGCATAATATTCTCTCCCTTAATTATAGCAAAACAACCTTACAACCCTTACGACTTTGCAAGGTATAACTCTTGTTTTCTATAATTAATATTGCCAACTTGCAATACGTGCCTTAATAATCATATAATCATAACATTTATGCTCCTACTATCATGATGATTATTATAAACATAACACTTATGCTCCCACTAGCTTTGACATGTATTCAGAAACAACTTAACTTTCAGAAAAACAATGCTTATTGAATTTCTTAAGTTCATGTTTCTAATACTTAGTGCTTTGATAATCTTTTATCAAGGCTTCTTGAACTTATACACCTTTGCCATAGATAGTTCATATGTGTGTCTAAACAATTGCCAAACCTCACAATTCAAATTATGGAAAGGGATACCGTAACCATAATCGAATTCGAGAATGCAATTTTACAATCACTATCTTCTTACAATCATTTTCATGACGGAGGAAATCTTATGAAACTTAGATTTAAACGGTGTATTTGTTCCTATCCATGTGAATTTGTCAAAACCAAAGTTTATGAAAAATTCAAACTCATATGGATCGAACTTTCTTAATCTTGATTTCTTGCCTTATGGTAGCACAGCTGCCCACCACGTCTTCCAAGTAGTTAAGCAGCTCACCCTGTCCTATCAATGTACCTTTCATTGATTAAGGTGCCTTGCCTTTTATGCGTTCAAAATGAGAACTCATAGAACTCACATGCATAATTAACTTAATTGGAACAGCACAGAAACAAAATTATGTCAACACGATAGGTTGTAAACCTCAACTCGTGTGCTAGTGATGATCGATAAGGTTTATTTTTATTTGTTCTTGAAACCTTTCAAGACCATTAAGACTCCCACTTACTCCTTGACATATAAGATTCTCTTGTCAATAAACATTTCTTGACAAACAAATATTCAAGAGTTAGTGTAGCTTTTATCAAAAAATTTCATAAATTGGTCCTAGTTGGTCTTTGTCTTATCCAAGACATCACAACTTTCCACTTTTGATGAATGTTAGAAACCTTCTTAATACTTATCCACTCAATGTCACAATCTTAACTCTAAGACTTGTTTTGGAACGAAGTATGATTTACTTCTTGATTTAACCATTTCTTCAATTCTTGATTCCTCTTCTTGGACATACAATTGTACTAAGACTCACTTAGAGGATCAATTGAGATATGGTTCTTAATTATTAAGACCTATCATAAAGCATAAAAGCTACTCTCCCTTCTTCTTAGAATGGATAAACTTTTATCTTTCTGCCTACTTGATTCTTCTTATTCGTTCTGCTATTGATTTAAACTCTTTCAATCAATTCAGAATTACACTTAATCTTGTAAGTATAATCATATTTACTAAACCTTTAGTAAATCATGACGAATATCTTTGTTACTCTTATGGTGGACTTGATCAACACGCAACTTTGTGTATTCGATCTCCAAGTCCTTCACTTGACACTTTGTCAATGAATTAGTCTAATTTCCAAATATGAAATTTCTCATTCATCGTGCAACCAAGTTGCATGATTCCAAGTTTCTGTCCAATTGAAACTTGGGTGATGAGAAACTTTCCTTATTTGGTAAATTCTTCGACATTTCTACAAATAACATAATAAGAACCAAATCCATTATTGCTAATAATAGAAACATTCAAACATCAATTTTTCATATACGCCATTGCAAGGATAAATAAATAATATAAATATAAAATTTATTTTATTGTGGAAAAAATTTTCCTTACAATGCAATTCATTGAAAAACTATGCTAATACATCTTTCTTAGCAATCTAATTCTAACTCTAAGTAGTAGCTCAAGAATCTAATCTTCGAGAAATGCGGTCGAAATCCATACCTTCACGGTTAGATTCTGCTCACTTCTTCCCTTAAGCTTCCTTTCTTTTCTTCGATCCTACAAAACATCAATTGTAATCTTATCACATTATGTATTAAGAATCTAGAATAGAAGCTTAAAAGAGTTAGTTAATGGATTTTACCTATATTAGAGCCATACGTTCGACTCTCTTATCTCTTAGATCTCTTAGGTAAATGAGGCAGCTTCGTCTCCAATGCCCTTTCTCTTGGCAATAAAAGCAAATTGACTCTTTTGGAACATGACATGGAACTACTTCACACATTGCCTTTCTCTTATGATCAAACTTTTCGATCATAGCATGTCTTTCATTGCCATTGTCTATATCCATAGAGGTCTTGAAGGTAGATTCACCAATCAACTTTGCTTTTCTATTGCGCCAAACCATTGCTGATTCGGCAGCAATAAGCATATAGGTGAGATCTATAAGGGTCACATCGCGGTTCATCATATAGTACTCTCTTACGAACTCACTATATGAGTTAGGAAGTCACTGAAGAACCAATCAATAGCCATTTCCTTACAGACAACGAATCTCAACATTCTTAACCTATCAATGTGTGACTTCATCCCTAGGACGTGTGCACACACCGACTTTCCTTCTTTATGTTTACTTGCCAAAAGGGCTTGAGTGATCTTGAACTTTTCAAGCCTTTGAACTTGTGGGTTAGGGAGAATAATTGGATGAGGTGGAGGAAGTGAAGCATGATTTCTTGTTCCTCGATCGAATCATGGAATACCATCTTCATGTGGAAAGCTTGTTCCATGGGATTTGGGAAGAGCATAGTTGTCGAACTTTGACATCTACAAAACGGGAGAAAACAAATTCAAGTTAGTTGATTGGTTGAGTCCTTAGTAAATCACCCAAATGAGATACTAAGGCTAGGACCCAACACAATATGCTACAACCTAGAAAAGGGATGTCGTAATCTAGTTGCAGAATATTTGAAGGTAAGTGAATGACGATTCACTAATTTCCACCATGAAAAACGAAAAGGAAATTTAAGTTTTAAATCTATGAAAACTCCTAGATCCTTTGAGATTCATTGAACATTTCAATGGCATGTTTAAATCTCGATATGCCCCTCTTGTTTGTGACTGGGATGCCGAGGATCACAAAGCGGGTGTGAATAACCATGCAAACTTACATGGTGCCCCCACATGTTACAGTCACCTATTCTATGTGCTGGTAAACCACACACACTCCACCGAATTATGACAAACATTGAGTCACGCTTTGCTACGATGGTTAGAACCATTTAGTGTGCCAGTAAACCACACACGCTCCACTGACGTCTTCGCAAGGGCACAAAGTGTAATTTCATGGAATTGCATCAATTCACTTTTGCCTAAGTAACTAAGAATGGGAATTTTATGAAAACATTTAGTTACTTTTGTAATTCATTATACTTATAATGGAAGGTTTTCGTCCTATCCTACCCGTTCGGCTAACGACCCTCCAATAGTCAAGAGTGCGGTGGGTAAGAGTGGATACCCATTCAATTGCCATTTTATAGGCAATTTCCTTAAACACCCCTTATAGACCAGCTTTGTGAATGAGGCCTACTAACGGTAAGACTGACTTTTACTCATACATATATATAATGTTAGACTTTTAATGTTATATATAGTATAGGGTGTATTTTACACTTTTAAAATACTAGGTGGTCTAATTTAACAATTATACTTTTAATTCAATTAAATTGTAAACCTAAAATTTTATGGATTTATTAAACCTCTTTAAATTATACACCTTAATTAATTAATAAAACCATAAGGGTGTGATTCGAACTTTTCAAAACAATACTTGGGTTTTAGAATTTAACATTCCTAATTAAACTTTTAATCAACTTTTAAATTCCAAAACTTGAGGGTAAGTTTTGAAACATTTCAAAACATTAGGGTTTAGAATTTAAATATACATCAAATTAAACTATTAATCCAAAATTTTAAATTCCAAAACTTGAGGGCAAGTTTTGAAACCTTTTTCAAAACATTAGGGTTTTGACTATTTAAATTTCAAAACAACAAAACTTTTGGGTTCAAATTTAAACTATAAAACCTATAGGGGAAAATATGAAACTTTTCATAACACAAGGATCAAATAAAAAATAATCTAAATTAACAAGTAATCACATAATTATCCATATTTGATTTATTTAATGATTTCTTGCAAAACAATTTATCAATTTAATCAAAATAATTAATCAATTATCACATAGGGAAACAAATATTTTATTAATTGATAAATATCTTCAATTAGATCAAGAATATAGTCAAATATATCATAAAATCAGATTTATATTGATCTAATAGGATAAGGCAACTATCCTTAAGCAAAAACAACAAGAAATCCCGGTTTTCCCTCCTTCTAACGAGCCGTCTCGTCGAGTCAGGCATGGACTCGTCGAGTCAGCATGGACTCGGCGAGTTCATCTATGGACTCGGCGAGTCCAGCCTCCAGAACCACAAAAAATTGAATTTTTAATCATACAATGCATCATTACAATAGAAACCAGTCTAGGCTCTAATACCACTGATGGGTTTTGGTCCTAAGAACATCCTATGTGCTCATGCAAACCCTAATGCTTGGATCTAGGTTTCTCTATTGTACATGCAAGTTATCCAAGACAATAAACCCTAATTCTAGCATACAAGTAATCATATTAACATAAGAATAGGTTTAAGATGTTACCTTGATTGTTATGTAGTAATAACAATCCCAAATCTCCTTGTATTGACTTTAGAAAGCTTAGAGTCACAAATGTCACTCCTCTAATGGTTCACAAACACCATAAGCAAGAGGATGAAGAGGAGAGAGGAAGAAGGCTGCCCTAAAACGTTTACAAACCCTAGAAGGAGTCATAGCCACGTTTTTGAGGCATAAGGGATCTATATATAGTGAGGCTATTAGGGTTATCTTACAAGGAAACCCTAATTTGGATGCTTAAGCCCTAAGCAACCCATGGATCCCTTTCCTTAAGGCCTTGGATGATTTCCCCATGGGTTTCCCATAGAATTCGTCCAATCCTTAATTTAAGGCAATCCATAGCCCATATTGCAATTATCTTATAATTACAATTCCAGTCCCTTAAGTTTAATTAATCTCTTTTAGTCACAAAACTAATTACCAATTAATTATTGACTATTATTAATTAACAATATGATTTCTCATTTAATATATTATTCTCATAATATATTAATAAATCATATTTAATCCTTTCTCTCCATAATTCATCCTATCAAGTTGCTTTGGTGAAGGCAACCCAAAAGGACCATGCACCATCGGGTCAAGTACATACCAAAATAGTTATGGACTTAGACACTAATCCAACATGTTACACATCTAAATACTGTCTGGACTCAAATAGGTCCCTTCGAATAAGCAAATGTTGGGGAACCAAACCCCCGACTCGTCGATTCCTAAGAACGACTCACCGAGTTGACTAATGTTCATGCCCATATATCAATTTCTGTTGTGCTAATTTCATCCAAAGGGTAGATCCGGGCTCTTAAGGTCGATATAACACGTAAAGTCATGAACTTTACGTCCATACATGGGACTATAACCTTAAAAGACCCAAAAATGAGGTCTATAATATGCATGGGGCTACCATGGCCATAAAGCTTGCATCTTTATTCCTTGTAACTCTCCCTAGAGCCTAGATCTGAGATATGAACCAGTTGGGATGTTCCAACACCAAGGATTAAGTTTTTTGAGCCAAAACCTTCTCAATATGGGGATAAATAGACCTAAGAGAAAGATGATCAAGTTTGAAGCTTGATTACCAAAAAAGATGGCAAATGGAGTGTAGTTCCTAGATTTACTCCTTCTTCCTTGAGTCTTCTATCTTCTTCTTCTTCCACTAGCTTCAAGATGCACCAAATAACACTCAAAACAACCAAGAATGCTAAAGTTCACTTATCAAGGATTAGGGTTTCAGGATTAATGCTCTAGAGGTGATGGAGGCTAGGGTGGAAGACTCATAAGTTGTTTAAATAGGGTGCAAACCCTCCAATTTAGGGTTTCACTTAGACAACTCCTACTCGCCGAGTTGGCCTTCCGACTTGTCTAGTCGGTTACTTAATCCCTCGGCCCAGAGTCAATCCTACTCGACAAGTTGGGCCTTCAACTTGTCAAGTCCATGGGTAAATATGAAGTTGCTTTGAATTTAAATGCGTACCTAAGACCGGGTGTTACAAGAACATTGTCATCAACTTAAATGGAAACGAATTCCATGAGAAGTTGTTACCCATCGAGTTAAATGGTTTTGATATCATTATGGGGATAGATTGGCTTAGTGCCAATGATGCCAAAATACTATGCAAGAAAAAGATGGTGAGGGTAAACCACCTGGAAAAGAATCATTTATGGTGTACGAAGACAAACACAGAGTGAATTTTGGAATCATTTCCCTGATGAAAGCCAAAAAATATTTGTCTAAAGGTTGTACATCATTCTTTGCTTTCATGATCGATGCCAAGAAGGAACATAAGGAAATGCAAAGCATACCAGTGATGTGTGACTATCTGGAAGTTTTTCCCGAAAATCTTCCTGGATCACCCTAATAGACAAGTAGAGTTCAGAATAGACTTGTTACCAGGAACAACACCAATAGCAAAAGCACCATATCGATTAGCATCGACGGCGATGAAGGAGCTTATGATGCAACTTCAGGAGTTATTGGACAACCGTTTCATTAGACCTAGTTCATCACCCTGGGGAGCTCCAGTGTTATTCGTGAAGAAGAAAGATGGGAGCATGAGAATGTACATAGATTACAGAGAGCTTAATAAGGAAACAATAAAGAACAAGTACCCGTTGCCAAGAATTGATGACCTGTTTGATCAGTTACAAGGTTCGAGTTATTTCTCGAAGATCGATCTTAGGTCAGGATACCATCAGCTAAAAGTAAGAGAGTAGGATATTGAAAAGACTACATTTATAACCAGATATGGACACTGCAAGTTATTGGTTATGTCATTTGGACTAACCAATGCTCTAACAGCCTTCATGGATTTGATGAAAAGGGTTTATAAACCATTCCTCGATACATCCATGATAGTGTTCATAGATGACATTCTGATTTACTCGAAAAACCAGGAAGACATGCACTTGCGAGAAGTGTTAAAAGTATTAAACAAGGAGGAGTTGTATGCCAAGTTCTCCAAATGTGATTTTTGGATTCAATAAGTCCAATTTTTGGGTCATGTGGTTAACCAAAAAGGGATTATGGTTGACCAGCTAAGATTGAAGCTATAACAAAGTGGGAACAACCAAAGAATCCTACGGAGATCCGAAGCTTTCTTGGATTAGTTGGATATTATCGAAGATTTATCCAACGCTTTTCTTTGATAGCTACTCCATTGAAAACTTTAACCCACAGAGGACCTACTTATACTTGGAGTGAAAAGCATAAGGAAGCCTTTGAGAAGTTAAAGAAGAAATTATGTGAAGCACCGATTCTTTCTTTTCCCGAAGGAGTTCAAGACTTTGCATCTTATAACGATGCATCTAGAGTTGGGTTAGGTTGTGTTCTGACCCAAAAGGATAAGGTGATAGCATATGCATCGAGACAATTGAAAGAACATGAAAATAACTACCCTACACATGATCTGCAGTTGGCAGTGGTAGTATTTTCTCTAAAGATATGGAGGCATTATCTTTATGGAACAAAATGTAAATTTTTCACTTTTTATAAGAGTCTTTAGTATCTCTTTAATCAGAAAGAATTTAACATGGGGCAACGACGCTGGCTAGAGTTACTCAAGGATTATGACTGTGAGATACTTTACCACCCTGGTAAAGCAAATGATGTCGTTGATGCTATTAGTTAGAAGGTACACCTTGAAAAGAAAAGGCTAAAAGCGTTGAGAGTTAAAGTTGTCTCAACGATTGTAGAAAGCATTATGAAAGCTTAAGATAGAAGATTTAGAGAAGAACGCCGAAAAGAAGAACGTTTGGGCAAAATGTTAGTGTTCGATATAAACGGTCAATGACTGAAGGTATTCCAAGATAGGATTTGGGTACCTAAAGCAGGAGGAATAAGAGATCTTCTAATGGAGGAAGCTCAAAAGACCATGTACTTAATTCTTCCCGGTAGCACAAAAATGTATAGGGATCTAAAACCCTACTCCTGGTGGCCGACGATGAACCTCGATGTTGCAAAGTATGTGGCCATATGTGTCACTTGTGCGAGGGTTAAGGCACAACATCAGAAACCATATGGGAGTTTAGAACCTTTACCTGTACCCATGGGTAAATAGGAAGGCATCACCATGGATTTTGTAACTAAACAGCCCATAACGAAAAGCGGTCACGACATGATTTGGGTGGTCGTTGATCAATTTACAAAAAAGTGCACATTTCATAGCAACCAGTGAGAAGTGATCTATAGATAAGCTTGCAAATACTTACATAAATGAGATAGTGAGACTTCACGATGTTCCTTTAACGATTGTATCAGATCGTGATAGTCGTTTCACGCCAAGGTTTTGGAGAAGTCTACAAGAGGAATTGGGTACAGAATTGTGTTTAAGTAGCTTACCATCTGCAAACTGATGGTCAGACCAAACAAACGATTCAAACATTGGAGGATATGCTAAGAGCATGTACCCTGGAATTCCAAGGTAATTGGGATGAGCATTTACCTTTGGTAGAATTTTCCTACAATAATAGTTTCCACTCAAGCATCAAGATGGCACCTTATCAAGCTTTGCATGGACAAAAGTGTCGAACGCCATCATGTTGGCTTGAAGCTGAAGAAAAACAGTTTATAGGACCCGAGATAGTTCATCAGACTGCTGAAAAGTTAAAAGTTATTAGGGAAAGGACGTTATCAACTTAGGATCGTCAAAAGAGCTATGCTGACAAGAAAAGAAAACCGATAACATTTGAAGTTCGTGATTTGGTTTTACTTAAAGTCTCACCGTTGAAGGGACTTATAAGATTCATTAAAAGAGGAATGTTGAGTCCAAGGTTTATTAGACCATTTAAAGTTATTCAAAAGATTGGGTACCAAGCTTACAAGCTAGAACTACCAGAAGAACTAGATGATATTCATAACACTTTCAATGTGTGTTATTTCAGGAAGTTCAGGGGAGATGTTCTCGACATAATTCTAATTTCTGAATTAGATTTGGATGAAAGCAATAGGTTAATAGAAGAACCAGAGGCAATCGTTGACCGTAAGAGTAAGAAGTTGCGACGGAAGATGGACGAATTAGTGCTTGTGCGATGCAAACATGCGAATGAGCCAAATCTCACCTGGGAAATATAGAGTGACATGATGAGTTGCTATGCACATTTGTTTGTTGATGTGTGATTCCAAGGACATAATCATCCTAAGGGGGAGAGAATTGCAACGCCCGTGCTTTTGGGCTAAGCACTATAGATAATGTAATAGACTAGGTTAACCTTTGTAACTCGTTTTAAAGTAACAAAGAGGAATTATGTGAATATTATGTGAATTATGTGCATATTTACTTAATTATTATTTAATGAATTAAGGATAGTAAAAATAAACATCAAAAATAAATATTAGATAATCTCAATATGTAAAAATGAAGTTTTAGTGGTTGAAACAAGGATTCTGGAGACATAAAGAGTACCGAAATCCGAGTTATAACGAAGAAGCTATGACATGTCGAAGTTTTGCGATAGAACTGGTACAACGTTGTGTGGCATAGAAAGTGAATTTACAATAAAGTGCTTTTTAGCCTTAACGAGCTAAATGAAAGTCTTAGTTTACGTTAAATAGAGAGTGTGAATAAAAAAAATGTCCAAATCTGACTTCGTATGAGGAAGTTCTGAATTTTCTAAGATTTGGCATAATAGTATGCATCCTAAATCTCGAATTTTAGATCAAGTAATTTTTTAGCCAAAACAAGAATTGAAGATCTTGTTGATAGTAGTTCAACGGTAAAAAGACAAACAAAAACGGACGTCAAATGAAGAAGTTATGAATTTTTAACAGACTTTTCCTGTCCAGGCCTGTTAAAAATATAACTTTAAAAATAAAGTCAAAATTAGCCGACGGGGTTTAAACAAAAGTTGTAGAGTATAGTCCTACCTTTACATTGACATAAAGAACATCAAAAATGGAGTTCGTATGTGAAAGTTATGAATTTTTTAAGTTTAGGGCACAAACTTTGAGGTATGTCCAAGGGAGTATGCCTAGCGTACCGAAGGAGTATGCCCAGCGTACTTGTTTCATAGAGACCTCCTCCTAGACGATGGCTGACGTGACTTCTTTCTTTGTTGTGATTCACAGGCTTAACCTAGGCGAAGCTATTCTGGGACGATGTTAATCTTGAGAGAAATATCACAATATTTGGCACTAACTAGGCGTGTACTCAGATTTACATAACCTTGAGACAACTCTAGACGACAGAGATGTTGGGAAAGGAACCTATGACGTCTGGTGTAGGAGAAATGATTCTAGTCAGATTAATGTTGCTGCTCGATGGCACACAACCATCTACATCATACAGACAAACCTGCACCCACACGCCAACAACACAAGCATTAGGTCCAATCACTGGAACCACATCGATAACAATTGTCACTCAATGGCAACCGTCACCCATAACAATAGAGCACCTGATTAACACCATGATGTAACATCCGGACTCCCAGGTATATTATTTATTTATTCATTTTGAGGACTATTGAGCAACTCGACGAGTTGCAGCTACAACTCGTTGAGTAGAGTCGTGCTTGGCCACGTGGGATTAGTGACCTACTCGACGAGTCAGAGAGTCGACTCGCTGAGTAGACAATGAGTGATGAAACCCTAAAGCCCCAGGTTTGGGGCCTATTTAAGAACACTTATAGCCTCATTTCCATCTCACCAGTTTCCCAACTTTACTGAGAGAAAACCCTAATCGTCCATTGAGCTAAAAGATAGTATTTGAGCTAACATTGAGTATTTGGTGCAACTTTTGAAGAGAAGGGAAGGATTCCACGCCATGGGATGAGAAGGGACTATTAGATATGTGGCTATTCCATCCAAGAGCTTCCGTGAAAGGTAAAAAGTCCACACCTTTCTCATTTTATTGGGTAGATCTCATGATTATGGAGTTTAGGGCTTTTTCCATCTAATATTCGGACTTTGAGTGTATTTAGTTCATATAGAGTTTTGGACTTCAGATCTGAACCTTGTGAGGCCCCTAGAGTCGAAAGGTCACTGCTTTATTTATCCATAATCGAGCACTTGAGTGAAAACCCCTTAATAGAGCATGTTCTTTGCATTTTAAGCCGTAAGTGGGATCCATGGACGTAAAGCTCGTGGCTTTATGTGATAAACGAGCCTTGAGAGTTTAGATTTAGGGTTTGGGAAGGTTTTCTGCCTTGAAATTGTATGAATGAAAAATGAGTTTAAATGAACTCGCCGAGTCGATGAGCCAACTCAACGAGTCGGTTAGGGTTTGTCCCGATGAGCATGATCATGCGATAACTCAGCGACTTGGGGGTCAACTCGAGGAGCTGAGTTGGACATTCATGAGACTTCTGAGGAAAATGAGTGTACTTGACGAGTCACGTGGGTGCACTCGGCGATTCGAGTCAAACATGGACTGTTGACTCGAGTTTGACATCTGTTGACTTTAGGGTTTGGTCAAATATGAGTAATGGTGACCATGGAGGGGTGAAATGGTCTTTTTCCCTTTCCAAGAATTAGAGAGCGAGAGAGAGAGAGAGAGAGAGAGAGAGAGAGAGAGAGAACCACCGTTGGTATAATTTGAGTATGAGTAGAGTATTAATTAGAGATAATTATGCTATGTGTTAGGCGGAGGCTAGTTCGAGATTTCCGAGTACGAGATTTTTAATTGGTTGGTTACAAGGTAAGTCTTCCCACTATACATACCAAGAGTGGTAATCTAAGTTATGTTACCAAAGGGTACTATGTGCTTATTTGAGTACTGTGATATCTTGCATTATGTCTATGCGATTTATGTTGTGTATTATTCTAAGCTTACTGAGTAGGACCGGAGGGTCCACCCAAGCTAGGATCGGAGGGTTCACCCGAGCTGTAGGACTGGAGGGTCCCACTGTGAGACAGGACTAGAGGGTCCATACCGAGCCATGAGACTGGAGGCTCCTCTCCGAGACGCATGATACCGGAGGGTCCATTCCTAGTTGTAGCCATGAGAGGCTAATTATTTGTGTATGTGGTATTTTGGGGAACTCTCTAAGCTTCGTGGTACGTCTCAAGATCGCGGGAAGTCACCGACTTGATTATACACACACCCGCATTAGAGATATGATTTTAGAGGATCTTTGATTTGCAAAAAACAATTTTTGAAATATGTGTTGTAAAATTTATATTTGAGACTTTTGAGAAAATGTGACATGTGTTTTATTGTGTTTGAAAATTCAAAAACTTAGTTTGATAATTTACACCGTTTCAAGTTGGTATCAGAGCCTTGGTTTGAGGGATCCGGATGTGTTTGGACTCAAACTGAGGATTTGAGAAATTTTTTGAAAAGAGATAATTCTTCTAAAATGAGAAAGAGTTTAAGAGAAAACGAGTTGGAGTAGTGTGTAAAATCAACCATATCCTAAGCGGTGATTTCCCAAAACACCCTTACTTTTGTGTTATGATATATTTATGAGATATTGGTGAAACTTAAAGAACTATAAGTTCGAATAGATTCTTAACAAGAAATCCAAGAATGTAAATTAAATAAGAACACAAGATAATTCAAGAATGATGTCAAATGATTAATAATCCACAACCTCAGAAGAGCTCTATGAAGAACTGCTACTTTAGAGGTTGTGCTAGGGTTAGAAAGTAATCAATCAGAAAATTAACTTCTATCAGCATACATACTACGGTGCATGCATGCATTATATGAAGTAAACCCTAATAAATGATACACGGTTGGACAGGCCCAATACCGTATACAAAATGGACTAACTTAATAAGCCCAATGACACAATCTTCTATACCCAGCATTACCCCCCTACGGGTCAATAGAAGAGAGATCACTACTTTAGTGCAAGAGTTGTCTTCTTTACTATTTTGAACAGTTTTGGTATGATAGAAAGAATAGTGCAACGAAATTTGATGTGCCACCGAAGCATGTTATTGAAGTTCTTCTTTTTCAGCAGCATCATTGGATTTAGATATGTTAATTATATCCAGGATATGTTCAAGACAGATAGTGGAAAACAAATGTTTGTCGGGTAAGTTAAAACGTCATTTCAACAGAGGATTAGATCCTTTAGTAAACATCACCGTCCAGTATTCGGTGTCAATCTGGCCCATACACATTTCATTCACATCACCGGCTACTTCGTGTATGTACGAAACCAACATTCGCTTGATATAAGGAAAGAATGGGTTCGTGTTTCTGCTCATTAGTTAGTAAATAGTTCGTAAATACAATCCAATCATGAGGATTGAGATTCGGTAGGTCGGAAAGAGAAATCTCATGAACTTAATCTTCAGAACCGTGAGTGACCCGAAAATTCCCATTTATGAAGTTCCCTGTGCTAGCTGGCTTCAATACCTTTACAATGGTAATTTTCTATGAACTCCAAGTCAGGTATTAAGGTTGCGTGAAAGCAAGATAATAATTAATCAGCTCTCTATAAACCTTCGGGTCTGGTGAGGGATTACAGGCAATCGACTCGAAATAGTGAAAAATAAATGCCCTTCGGGTGATTGACAAATCAAAATGTGAGTCTTTAGAATTCTCAGAGTCAAAAGAAGTGACTGGCTCAAGCCAATGAGTGCTTGGAGACTCGATTGCTTCCTTCAGCAACTTTTCCAAAGTCCACAATGGAAAGAGAGTTTTTCTACTTTCCGAAGTGTCATGGGCTTCTTTTTCTTTACGTTCCCTCTCTTCTTCTTCTTTCGCGATCCAAGCATTTTCATCAAGCTCTCGGTCACGACGTTTTCGCTTTAATGTCTCTTATTTGGTTTCATCTTCTTTTTCATGTTTGCCAACAATCTTCTTTCGTTTATCTTGCACCTTTGAACCGGAAGCTTCGTTACCCTTCGGTTCATTAGTGACAATGGGTTTAACTGGAGGTGGTTAAGAAGTTTCATTTGTTGGAGTTTTACTTGTGGGAGGTTGTTGTGGTGGAACATGACTTGCTTCTCCCCCTTGTTTTGGAGGGACACTTTCCTGTCGAAACACCTTCAATCCTATTTAGCATGAAAAATGCAGTACGTAGTTTTTCAGCCAAACACCTCCTGATAGTGATAGTTAAAACCATATCATGGGCCTCCAGCAGATTGGAACATATAGCATGGACATGACCAACATAGCGTTTTACTGTTGTTGCTCAGACTTTAGATCAATAATTTCCTTGTTCGTTTGGGTGAGCAAGACATATTGTTTTTTGAGCAGAGTAGTTTGTCAAGCAAGTTCATCCATAACTTTATTTACTAAGGCTAAGTCAGCTTGGAGTTTGTCAAGGCGAGAGTTGATACATGATTGAAGCGTCATATGATCGGTTTGAATTCATTGGAGAACATGTTTAAATTTCTCTTCTAAGGCTTGTAGGGAAGCGGAAAGGTTCTCGACTGTGGCATTGACAATGTTTGCATTTTTATCTGATGCAGCTTGTAGAGACTCCAAAAATAGTTTAGCATTAGAAATTAGTTTTTCGACATTTTCGATCGCTTTCTTGCAAGACTCTGTGGAAGCATCAATACCCTTTGTTGCTTTCTCAATAGAGGTATCATGTTACTTAACTAGTATAGCGACCAGAGCTTGAACAATAGCTTCGGAGTAGGCTGATGTGGAGGATTGAGATGAAGAGGCGAGTAGAGTATCAAGCTTCTCATTCATAGCTTTGATTTGACTTTTGGTAACTAGAGCGTCATCATCATCATCACTCTGAATAGTGTAGGGGCTAAAATGGAAGGTATCAAAATCCATACCATTTCCACAATGAATGGTTTTAGAATTAGCATAGTTAGTTGGAGACAATGGTTGTTAAGTAATTGGGGGTTTCAACACCTGAAGTTTGTGCCCCTACATCAGATGCATTGACATGAAGTGGAGGTTCGGTATTAGTGGTAGCGGTGGTTGTTTCGGTGAATATTGGTGGGGGTAATGGTGTAGAAGTAGGAGTTGGAGGAGGGCTTGGAGCAATAGTGATTGGAACAGTAGTATGAGGAGGAGAAGGAGGTGGAGACGGAATAGTGTTAGTATGTATTACATTGGGTAAGTCTTCATGAACCGAATACTCAGAATGTTCTTGCTTTGTTTCGAGTATAACCACATTATCTTGATAAGATGGAACATATTCACTATCATTGGATGATGGAGATTTCAGCTTGTGTGCAATCTTCTTTATTTTGCGCTTCTTAGGAGCCGAAGGTTCTGCTTTTGAACCCTTTCGCTTCTTAGGAGTGACAAGATTAGATGAGGGTCCATCTTGAATCTACTTTCTCTTATCCTTATTCTTACATCCTTTCTTTGGCTTGTCAGCTTCATCAATGGAGGTTTGCATCTCTGAAGTAAGGGGTCTTGGACCCGAAGCTGGAAGTTTCTTGTATTCAGTAATGAATTTGCTTGCATCTGAAACACATCTGTACATTGACTCAGGAATTGTCCCAACAAAAGCGAATTTGGAGAAGTCTGAGAGAATAATATATGTGGTGTGGAAAGTAGAAATAGAATACATTAAAGAATCTGCCATAACAGGAACTCAAAATTTCTCCATAACCCATTGAGTAATAATGGTCCAGAATCTCCCACATGAAATCTCAGTGTGACGAGAAGAAGAACTCAAGATTTGAACCAGTTGAGTCTAGAGAATAGACCCATAATCGAGATTGACGCCATGGTATAAACCATAAAGAATGGCAGAAAAGCTTTGCTAGCACCATCATATCCAGCACTTCATTTAGAAAAACTTTTGAAGAGCAGGGTAGACAACCCATTCTATTGAGGAGGAAGGCAAGACTTCTTGAACTTTGTGATAGTAGAGAGAAGATCAGTATACCCCATGTTGCAGAACATTTCAAAGAGCTGAGCTTTAGAAATCGAGTCAGGATTCACCATTGATGCCTCATGAAGTAGCCCTAACGGAGAGCAAAACCTTAATTTAGAGACGAATGTTTTCTTATTGAAAATCTCGAACATAATGTGTTCGTTCTCCTTGACATACTTCGCTAAAGAGTAGACTTGTGATAGGAGTGACATAGGAACAACATTAATTTGGTTAAAGCGATTAACAATGGCGAATATTTCAGGCATTCGATGATCATTAGTATGAATGAATCATACTTGAAAGCCGTCAAATCAATGATCAGGTTCGTATTGGGTTTGATCGTGAGGAAAGTGAATTGAGCAGTGTGTTCTTGAATTGAAGATGATTCAACCATTGTTGAAGCTTGATGAGGAAGATGAACAGCTCCTTTGGTCAGCGTAGCTTTTCTGTCGGTCTCTTGAGGCTTTCAATCGTTCACAAATCTGAACGATCTTCTCTATTGTTTCACGTATGATCTCCGGACCTGTGAGAGTGCTTTCAGGAACTCTTCCTCTAGCTAACTGGGTATCGCCAACTTCAGTCCAGCACAGAGGGGATCTGCACTTTCGACCATAGAGGGCTTCAAACGGAGCAGCCTTTATGCTTGTATGATAACTATTGTTGTATGAAAATTCGACAAGGGGTAAATGAATATCCCAGTCCTTTCCAAAGTCAATCACGCAGGCTCTCAGCATGTCTTCTAAAGTTTGTATTGTTCTCTCACTTTGTCCGTCTGTCTGTGGGTGGTAGGCTGTACTCATGTCTAGCCTGGTTCCCAGGGAACTTTGTAGTGACTGCCAGAATCTTGAAGTGAATCTACTATCTCGATCGGAGATAATGGATATCGGAACACCATGCAGTCGCACTACTTCCCTTAAGTAAGTTCTTGTAAGCTTCTCCATTTTGTCAGTCTCCTTGATGGGTAGGAAATGTGCGGATTTGGTCAATCTGTCGACAATGACCCATATGGTATCGAGTCCACTTGTCGTCTTGGGTAACTTGGTTATGAAGTCCATAGTAATCCACTCCCATTTCCATTCCGGTATCTCTGGTTGTTGTAGTAGTCCTAACGGTTTCTGATACTCGACCTTAACCTTAGCGCAAGTAAGACATTTACTCATGAAGGTAGCAATTTCTGCTTTCATGTTAGGCCACCAGTACAGTTTCTTAAGATCCAGATACATTTTATCTGAACCCGGGTGAACGGAATATCTTGAGTTGTGAGCCTCGGTCATGACTACGTTTTTGAAACCACCATGATTTGGGGTTCAGATTCGGTCCATGAGATAGTAGGCTCCGCCACCCTTGACTTCTAAATTCTTCTCCATTCCTCGCAGGGATTCATCCGCCACATTTTTAGGTTGCAAAGCTTCCATTTGTGCTTCCTTAATTTGTGTGGATAAGTGGGAATGGATAGTCATGGTCAGAGATTTGACCCTCCGACCAGTGTATTCCTTCCGACTGAGGGCGTCGGCTACTACGTTGGCCTTGCCAGGATGATAACGAATTTCGCATTCGTAGTCATTCAATAACTCAACCCATCGTCGTTGTCGCATGTTGAGTTCCTTCCGATCGAAAATGTGTTGAAGGCTCTTGTGATCGGTGAATATAGTACTCTTTGTTCCGTATAAGTAGTGCCTCCAGATCTTCAGAGCAAATACCACTGCTCCTAACTCGAGGTCGTGTGTCATATAGTTCACTTCGTGTGTCTTAAGCTGTCGGGAGGCATAAGCGATAACCTTCCCTCTCTGCATAAGAACACAACCAAGTCCTTGATTTGAAGCATCGCAATACACTACGAAGTCTTCTATCCCTTCGGGGAGGGATAGTATCGGTGCGTTGCACAAGGCCTGCTTTAGTGTCTGGAATGCCTTCTCTTGTTTCGCTTCCCAGTCAAAGGCCACACCTTTCTTGGTTAATGAAGTAAGAGGTTTCGCAATGCTCGAAAAGTTCTTTATGAATCTGCGATAGTAGCCAGCTAGACCTAGAAATTGACGAATTTTTGTAGGTGTCTTTGGTGCCGACCAGTTCTCAATAGCCTTAATTTTGGAGGGGTCCACGTGTATACCTTTCTCGCTAACAACGTGACCTAAAAATTCGACTCTTCGAATCCAAAATTCGCATTTAGAGAACATCGCATAGAGTTTCTCCGTTCATAGTGTTTCTAGGACTTTTCGTAGGTGTTGACTATGCTCTTCCTCACTTCGAGAGTAGATAAGTATATCATCGATAAAGACGATGAAGAACTGATCCAAGTAAGGGCGGCATACCCTATTCATTAGGTCCATAAATACTGCTGGTGCATTGGTTAATCCGAATGGCATCACCACGAATTCGTAGTGTCCATAACGAGTTCGGAAAGCTGTCTTTGGAATGTCCCCCTCTAGAACTCGTAATTGGTGATATCCGGATCGCAGGTCTATTTTGGAGAAGTAGTTCGCCCCTTGAAGTTGATCGAATAGGTCGTCAATACGGGGTAGAGGATAGCGGTTCTTGACAGCAAGTTTGTTCAGCTCTCTGTAGTCGATGCACATGCGGAACGATCCGTCTTTCTTCTTTACAAACAAGACCGGTGCTCCCCAAGGTGAGAAACTTGGTCTTATGAATCCTTTGTGAAGGAGTTCATTAAGCTGACTGGAAAGTTCCTGCATCTCTGCTGGTGCAAGACGATAAGGCGACTTCGCTACTGGGGTAGCTCCTGGAATTAAGTCGATTCTGAACTCAACTTGGCGTTGCGGTGGTAATCCTGGTGGTTCTTCTGGAAAGATATCGGGAAAGTCGCGTACTACCGAGATGCTCTTGATGTCCTTCAGTTCTTGACTTGTATCGACGATGTGCGCTAGGAATGCTCGACAATCCTTCCGCAAGCACTTTCGAGCTTGGATGCACGAAATGATGCGAAGGTTTGCACAAGATTTGTCGCTGTAGATAACTAATGTTTCGTTGTTAGGGAGGTTAAGCCGGACTGGTTTCTCAAAGCACATGATGTCGGCGCGAAGAAGACTCAACCAATCCATGCCGACTATGACGTCGAAACTTTTAATTTGAACCGGCATGAGATTGATTGGGAAAGAATGGCCGTCTAATGTTAACATACAGCCCATGTATATGCAATTTGTGTTTTCGGTTTTTCCATTGGCCATCTCTATAGTGAATGAATTTTCTAACTTGCTAGGTTTAGGTTTAAGTAAATGAATAAAGTTTTGACTCACGAAGCTTCTCTCCGCTCCACTATCGAATAATATGCATGCGTATGAATTATCGAGAAGGAACGTACCAGCAACTATAGTTGGGTCAGCTACAGCTTCGTCGTGGCCTATTGCCAAAACTCGTCCCACACCTTCGGTGCCTACTGCCTTAGGACAGTTTCTCTTGTAGTGGCCCACCTCGCCACAACCGTAGCAAGCCTGCCCTACACCCGCACCGGGAACTTGAGTGATCGGCTTTGCGGGTTCCTTGCAGAAACGGGATGTGTGTCCTTTCCTGCTGCAGTTGGCGCACTGCATATCTCGACAAGGTCCATGGTGGTGGTAATTGCATTTGGTGCATTTTGGAAGGTTGCCTATATAGGGCTTTGTTGGGTAGGTATTTGTAGGGGCTGTAGCAGGTACAATGGCAGCATTTACTGACACCAGTTGTTTCTTTGCGGATTCTTGGGAAGACCCACCCTTCCCTTTAATCCACGCTCTCTTCCTGCCATTGTTGTTGCTGTAGTTGTTGTTGTTGTTGTTGTAGTTGTTGTTGTTGTTGTTTGCTTTCTGTGGTGCTGGTGCAGAAGTGGTTGAGTTCTGATGACCTCCGTAGTCGATCAGAGATTGTGCCAGTTCCTTAGCACTTTCAAAGGTGTCAGGTTTAGAAGCTAACACGCTTGATCGCATTTGGGGCGTCAGTCCCCAGATGTACCTTTCTATCTTCTTGCTCTCGGGAGCAATCATATCTGGACAAAGGATTGCCAGTTCGCAGAATCTGTTGGTATAAGTAGCGATGTTGGTACCCACCATTCCGAGAGTCCATAGCTCATGTTCAAGCTTTTGAATTTCTCCCCGTGGGCAGTATTCTCTCATTATCATGGCCTTCAAGCTCTCCCAGCTTATGGAGTTCGCCACGATTAGGGTAAGTACTTTAACGTGGCCATTCCACCAAGTTAAAGCTTTATCGAGAAGGGTGAAAGTTGCAAATTTGACCTTGCTGTGCTCGGGGCAGGAGCAGATTTCAAAGACTGCCTCCGTCCTTTCAATCCACTGCCTCAGGGCCATCACACCACCAGTACCATAAAACATCCGGGGCTTGGCATTAGTGAAGTCCTTATAGGTGCATTCTCGAGGTGGTCCATGACTCTCGCCATGGTTGGATGGGTGTGTGCCAGATCCCGAGCCATTAGCACTTGAGTTATTGATCTGTGACATGGTAGGTGCCACCGCTGCGGTGACTGCTGCTTGAAACATTACAGCATCAAATTGAGGTGGTGGAGGTGGTGGTGGTATAGGTGCTTCCTCACCGTTGTTTCGCCTTGGATTCCTACGCGGAGGCATCCTTCAACTATAGATTGAAAAGACAAGGATAAGAATTTCATAGAATGGAAAATGTATGTGTCTCATGAACTAAATCGCCATAGTTCAACAACAGATGATAGTATGAGTCTTAAAATAGAAGAATGAAAGTTATTTGTAAGACTGAAGGTATGAAACAAGTATTTGGGTTCAAAAAGACCATTCAAGGTTCGAACGAAATACTCAACATAGTAGTAATAGTGCCACTTATATTAATATAAAAGTTGTTACAACGATCATGAAAATTTGACCCCTATAAGGGTCTCCGATTACAAAGTTCGAGAAATTTAAAGACTTTTAGCCGAGGTCCTAAGCTATAACAAAATTTGAGTCCTTGACAAGCACTACTTGCGTCGAAGGTTGCGCTTGGAGCTTGACTCCGTATCTGATTGCTTTGACTCCATTAGACGCCTATCGAAAGCGGCTTCTTGTTCCCTTAGTTCGGCGAGGGCTGCAATCATTTGCGCTTGAAACGCTTCGGTTTGGAATTGAGCGTTGTCTTGTATCTTGTCTAGCCTACGGATGTCAGAAGTGTGAACCTGCACTTCCATGTTGATATCCCGGAGTCGACTAGCTTGTACTCCAGACTGATAGGACTGATTGGCTAACTTACCCACCATTACCAGGAGTGCTCGATCAGCCGAACCACCGCCGCGGACATCATAGAAGTCCCGACACATGCCGTAGGGAGGGCGTAGGTTTTGTTGTTGGCTCCAATGGTGGAGGTGACTTCCCCAGACGGGAGTCGGTCCTTGAAAGTTCCTTACGAAGACGGGAGGTTGAATGGGTGGTGGATCGATAACTTCCGGTTCTGAGTCGGTACCGGAGTCATCACCCACTTCTATGGGTTCCTCGTCCTCTTCGGGATCATCTTCGATCCATCCTCCGTTACCTTGGTTGGGAAAGTAGGGGTCGCCAGGGTCGTGAAATCCAGCCATTTGACTGTACGAGAAATAGGGTTATAAGAATTGAATAAAGTCGGAACATGTAAAACATGTAAGTTAAACTAGTTTAGATAGCAAATACTCCTATAGTATTTAATTTCTTGTGTTTGATTCTTGTAATGGTGTGGTAAGTTTTGACTTGTTTCTTACTACGATCATTCCTTGATATACGTTGGTCCAATCTTGGGCAAATATAGTTGATCATGCTATATTTGTCCAAAATCTGATTACATATATCGAGTCTCAATCGTAGTGTCAACTTGTCTAAATACTTGTATAGTTGTATAACATGAAAATAGTTTGTGGTATGCATGTAATTGTACTTAAATGAACTATCAATTTAAGTTGAACGAAATGCTGTTTAAGTGTAAAAAGAAAATTTGTTTTGTCAGAGAGTATTAGTCCCTTAAGCATTTATAGTTTGTATATCTTATGTGGTTCGATATACTTAGTTCACTATAAACATTGCTCTGATACCAATCTGTCACACCCCCAAACCTGAACGGCGGAAACGTTCGGGGGCGGATGACTTCATGTGGTAACGTAACAAATGAATACATAGTAAAGAAAGCAATACAACCATCATATATATAATTGAAAGTTTACATTTGTCAAAAGTTACATGTTCAAAACCCAATTACAATATGATGTCAAAATACGAGATTAAACTGGCGCCGCAGCATCCCTTCATCAAAAGTGAAATGAATACCTGAAATTACTGATTTCCTGGGACATACAAGTAATTTTGAAAGAGTAGATCAGCATTTAAGCTGGTGAATTTCATAAGTATTTAAGTGACAATGTTTGAATGAAATGAAATGTTTTATCTTTGTTTGTTTGTGTTTAGAAAATCCTATATTTTCTACTAGTATAAAAGTAGCCTTCACTCAAGACCAATGTTTGTTTCCAAAATGTATGTAAATGTAAAATAACCAATGAGTTTGAAAACCTTGTAAATCAATGCATTTTTAATACCCCTTGTGAGTTTTATAACCATACTATTGACTCTGAATGCCTATACACAACGTTCTTCAGGCGTTGGAATGTTATGACGTTTGTCACCCCAAACGGTGGACTGCAGCTAACAGTCAGGGCGCGGGTTATCAAGCCCGTATAGATCTATACACAAACACCATGCTCCCCCTCCAAGGGATTCTGGTATATAATACAGGACTTGAAATGTGTACTCGAACGTACATGAAGTTAGTGTCTCACAAAACCATGGTATAAAAACAGATCTACTTGTTAAAATGTTACGTTTGTTCTTGTATACGAAAGTAAACTTCTTGAAATATATGTTTCTAGTACATAAGAGTTAGAAATCTGTTCGTAAACTATACCTATTATAGTTTTCAAAAAGTGTGTCTTGTTTGTTTAGAAATACCTAGAAAAAGAATCACTTGTTTATAAAAGCATAGATTTTTGGTGTAGAGTCTAAGATAGAAAAGAATAATCTAAGAACAGTTTAGTTTTATACAGGCATTACAACAACTTTATATTTTAAAAGATCGAATGCTATTTTAACATATGTTATATATATAAAAGTTCCTTAAAGGTTTATAAATCGCATGTGATTTGAATATATAACAGTATATAAAAGAGTTTCTTTATGTAACACATGATAATACTCGTGTGTTTTACTTGTAACTCCCCCCCTTGAAGCATATAAAAGTATTTAGAATAATTAAAACGGTTGATTAAGGGGTATGAAACTCACTTGAAAGTTTTGGAGATAGCGAGATGGAAAACCGGGCAGAGTTTCGTCTCGGGAAACGGATTTTCCTCGGGATTCTCGGGAATCTCGGGAGTAAAATCGACCTTCGGGACTTGAGCCAAAAAGACCAGAGCTTCGGGTTTGAACGGACACGGAAAACGAGGCAAAGTTGAGAGAGAGAGAAGAGAAATGAACCCTTTTTTTGGAAACCCTCGCATCCTATTTATAGTAACGCTGGTCTGCCTCGGTACGCGGGGCGTACGCTCGTATGCAGCGCATACGCGTACGTCATGCATGACCGAAGCCTCGACTGCCTCGGTTCGGATGGGACGGGTTGCTGGGTACGCGGGTCGGATGGGACGGCGGGTCGGACGGCTCGTGGCTTCGGACGGGTCGGACGGGTCGGTTTCTTCGGATAGCGCGACGTGGACGATCAGAGGCCAATCCTCTCGGTTACGCGGGGCGTACAGGGGTACGCAGCGCGTACATCGGCTGAGAACGCTGACTCCCCTTCGGATAATATCCGAATTTTGAATAAAATAAATAATTAATTTATTTAATAAACTTCAAAAATTCATATCTTCTTCATACGAACTCCGTTTTTGATGGTCTTTATATCTTCGCGTAGGTGAGACTACGCTCTACAACTTTCGTTTAGACTCCGTCGGCAAATTTCGAAATTATTTTTTTATTATTTATTAAAAACCCATCGTGTTTAAGGAATTTCTTTGAAAATTCATAACTTTTTTATCTGATGTCGGTTTTTGCCAGACTTTTTACCGCTGGAATACCATTGTCGAGACCCTCGATTCTCGTTTAGGTCATTCCGGCCAAAAGTCGCTCGATCTCCGATTCGAGTTTTTAGCTGTCTGTTGCTAAGCCGAACTTGGAAAAATCATAACTTCGCTATATGAAGTCGGATTTGGGCGTTCTTTTCACGTACGATCATGGTTCAAAGACATTTAATCATAGAAGGAAATTAAATAGAACTTATTTGTACATTTTATTATGAAAGTAAACTTTTATTATTCAGAAGTGGTTACAATACTTGACCCATTTTGGTCGTTACAAAGAGTTAAAATATCGGGTTGTCACAGAAAAATATTTTTGTACACAAATTATACATTAAGTTTCAATTGAACGTTCTCCTTTTGAAAGATGAAGTGAAATATACCGAGCGTTCGCTCTATTTCGCTTGTTGAAATGTTAAGGAGGCGAAGGCAAAAGTTATACTCATCGAAGAAAAGATAGTTTCGGTATAGATTCAGCTTCCATCATTCCCAAGACTTGAAGTATTCTATTAAAGTTGTTTCAGGAAATGCTTTTGTGAATATGTCAGCTAATTGATCTACAGATCGTACGAAATGAATTTCGATGTTACTATCTTCCACATGATTTTTTGATAAAGTGGTACCTTAGTGCTATGTGTTTCATCTTTGAGTGTTACACTGGATTGTGAAATATTTGGATTGCACTTTCAGAGTCAAAATATAGGGGAATTCGCTTCATGTTTAGGCCATAGTGTCTTAATTGACTTTGAATCCAGATGACCTGAGAAGGACAAGATGCAGTTGCTATATACTCTGCTTCGGCTGTGGATAAAGATACACATGGTTGTTTCTTGGACTTCCAGCTTACGAGTTTTCCATCTAGAAATTGACACCCACTAGTTGTGCTCTTTCGGTCTATACCACATCCTCCAAGATCTGCATCTGAGAATGCATGAACAAAGAATCCTGATTTCGTGGGATACCATATACCGAGAGACGAGGTTCGCTTCAGGTACCGAAGGATGTTCTTGACTACCACCATGTGAGGTTCTCGTGGATTAGCTTGAAATCTAGCACAATAACACACATAAAACATGAAATCTGGTCTACGAGCTGTAAGATACATCAATGATCCTATCATTTGTCAATAGAGAGTCATATCAGCAGCTGATCTATCGATGGATGGTGTTAATTTCGTTCCAAAGGCCATAGACACTTTTACTCTAGGATCTCACGTCATGCCAAATTTCACGAGCAAGGTCTTTCTGTAAGCTTCCTGATTGAAAATTATACCTTCTGGTCCTTGCCTAATGTTCAAGCCAAGGAAAACGTTAATTGGACCCATTGAGCTCATCTCAAATGTAGTCTCCATCAACTTTCGGAAATCATCTATTATACTGAGATTCGTGGAATCGAAATTGATGTCATCAACATAAATTTGGACTATCATCAAGTGTCACCTTCTTTAAGAAGGTTGGGTCAACCGAGCCTTGTTTAAATTTAGACAATTTTAGAAAGCGAGTTAATGTTTCATACCAAGCTCTAGGTGCTTGCTTTAGACAATACATAGCCTTGTCCAGAATGTAGCAACCGAACCTGGTGGTTGTTCAACATACACGGTTTCTTCCAACTCCCCATTCAGGAAAGCACTCTTAACATCCATTTGATAAACCTCAAAATTCTTATGTGTTGAATATGCCAGAAAGATCCGCATCGATTCTAATCCTGCTACTGGAGCAAAGGTTTCTTCATAATCAGTACCTTCTTCCTGACAGTATTCCTTACCAACCAACCTTGATTTTTCCATATGAGGTTGTCTTCTTGATCCATCTAGTTACAAATTACCCACTTTAAACCAACCAAAAATGCATCCTTTGGTGTAGGAATCAATCTCCAGACCTGATTTCTCTTAAACTCATTGAGTTCGTCTTGCATTGCCTGCACCCAATCAGAATGATCGAGTGCAGTGTTGACAATTTCCGGGTCTATTTTGGTGATGAACAAATTAAACATGCAATATTCCACTTGAGAGAATAAATCAGTTTGCTTCCCTTTAATTTGAGAGCATGTAAGGACTCCCTAGGATGATTACCAATCACTTGTATTTTCGGATGATCTCTTGTCTATTTAGTGAGTGGACGGTAGTTTGGATCGTAGGCAGGATCCGGTTCGGCATTCACTTCCTCTTCAAATTCTGATTGAATATCCAAGTCATCATTCTGAATATCCGAATCATCATTCATATTATGATTCTCCCCCTCGAATGATGAAACAGTTTCAACATCAGGTTCAGAATGTTCCCCCTTAAGTGGAATTCCATGGGTCATTGGTGGTGTTCGGTTCTCCCCCTTGAAAGGTGAATCATGTTTACTTGATGAAGACGAACCCTCCCCCTGTAATGGTGTGTTGAATTTTGGAGGTTTGCTTGAAGCATGAGATTCGGGTGGTGTTGGAAATTTGGTTGATGTTGGAGATTCGGTTGATGCTGGAGATTCGGTTGATGTTGGAGATCCGGTTGATGTTGGAGATTCGGTTACCATTTCCCTTTCAGCATCATTGCTAATCTTCTTCAGTTCATCAACTTTATTGTCGATTGCCTTTGCTTTAGAGTTGTTGGCCTTTTCAGTTTCAATAAAGAGCAGCATGTATTATTCAAACAGATTGTATATAGGAACTGTGACTTGACCTGTTTTAGGAAAGATCTCTTCCAAGGAATTTCTGCTTGATTGAAGTTTCTTCACGTAATGATCGTTAAACGTGACATAATAGGTTTCTTCTATTTTCTTTAGTAGTTTGTTGAGAACCCTATATGCCTTGGAGGTCAGTGAATAACCCAAAAAGATACCTTCTTCTGCTTTCACATCGAACTTGTTTCGGTTTTCTTTGGAATTAAAAATGAAACACCTGGAACTAAAGACATGGAAAAACTTGGCATTAGGTTTGCGATTATTAAGAATTTCATAAGGATTGATAGAAAATCGCTTATTAAGGAAGGATCGGTTCTGTGTGTAGCAAGCAATGGCGATAGCGTCAGCCCAGAAATACAGAGGTATGCAAAAGCGAGCATGCTTCGGGCTACTTCAAAAAAGGATCGGTTGCGTATTCCAACTACATCGTTTTGCTGTGGAGTATAGTGTGACAACCCAAAATTTATTCTGTCACTATAACCCACTTCCGTTAATAAAATTAATTTTTATTGAAGTTTTCTATTAAACTTTTCAGCTAAGCAAATCAATAAAGCAATACAATAACACGAAATACCCTCGATTTCCTTCAGAAAGTTTCAAGTTCACGACCAAGTCAGGTTACGGCCATTAAATCGGGTACGACCATAAACTCCGTTTGATGTCGGTATTGGGTGGATCCCACCCTGGCCGTAAACTCAACCCTATATAATGGTTGAGTGGACTTCATTCCAACCTTTTTCACAATCTAGGAACTTTCTCTCTCTACTCTCTCTCTATAAATCGGGTTCGATCGAAAAACGCCCCTTCAAGCTTCACAACAGTAAGTAAACCCTCCTAGCTTATTGTTTTTCTCAGTATACTTGTAAATTCGTGGATTAATCACCCAAGAACCCCAAGATCAAGAGTTTACGGTTTGGGAACATCCCAAAACCGTAAACACCCTAAAAGGGGGTTTTGATGCCCCAAAACCCTTCCAATGCTTGGCTAATGACCTAGAAACTTGCGTGAATGATCTTAGAACCCCAAAGCATGGAATGAGAGGAGTAAAACTGAGTTTACGGTTGGGGCATATCTCAAAACCGTAAACAACTTCTAAGAGTGTTAAAATTCCCTTAACACCTTCCATGACTTGTATAAGTGACTAGAACTTTGTATGCTTACCCTAGAAGCACCAAATCATGCAAGAAAGTGGAAAACATGAGTTTACGGCCGTAAACTCATGTGTTTACGACCGTAAAATCACCAAGGAAGCATTCAAAAACCATAAACACCCCAAGGAGGGTCCTTTGGAGCCCCAATCACTTCTTAAGCCTTTGAATCAACCCTAGGACCCTTCTTTGTGAAGCATAAGACCTTGAAGCACACAAACACACCATAGCCATGAGTTTACAGCCGTAAACTCATGGGGGATATGGTCTTGAAACCATAAACACCCCTAAGAGCTTCCATTTGGAGAGTAAACTCCATAATGAGGCCATACATTCCTTAGATGCAACCCGTATCACCCCTAACACTTGAAATAAAGTGTTTTCATGCATTAGAATGTATTTACTTGCTTAATTAGTTATTTAATGACTAATTAGACACAAATATGTATCACTTCATGTTACATAGGATCCTCACATATGTTCAAGTCCTCAAGTGACACCTAGCATCCTATACCGTCCGTTAATTCGAATCACCCTCGTCAGGTGAGTTCATACCCTATACTTTTCTGAGTTTTTCATGTTTTCAGGGGGGAATACAAGCAAAAGTACAAGGGAATTTGTACTACATACCTATTATTTCGTATGAAATACTTACATGTTTAGTATGCTTTTAACACAGAAAACCGTTTTACCAACCGATTAAGAAATTAACTTGTAGAGTTATTTTTCAAATCTAAAATAAGGAAACTTGTGAATGTCATCATAAAATGTTATATTTTATATTTTACAAAGGATTCATGCCATTCATAAAACAGGATTTTCCATATTATTACTTGTAAACTCATTATTCTTAAGATTGGAGACACGTCCTTGGTAACACTCCACCGGAATACGCGAGTGTAAGACTAACCCTGTAACCAGAATCTCTTGGAGGGAGAACGTGACTACTGTGTATAGATCTATATGGGACTGAATAGCCCGCACCTTGGTGCTAGCTATAGTGGGACCGACAGGTCTACGGGTGAGAAAGTCATAAAATGATACTGGCCTCGTTACGTGCCATATCCAGTTTATTGTATGGTTATGGAACTCGCAACTTAGATAATGGGGATTTAATTTTAGTAATAATGAATCTAGTGAACTAACCTCAAAGTAATAACTGTTTTGATTACTAAAGGGTATCAGTAATACCTTTAGGAATTAGTTCACTACCTACTTATTAGTTTTATGTGTGTATTAAAACTAATGTATCTCATCGAGAGTAACCGAGTTTTCGTGGAAACTTCACCTAACGATGCAAGTATGGTAGATACTTGTACACTTCATTCCGGATCGATAACCAACAATTAACTTTTAAGAAAAATATAGGTTTTTCCTGCGATAACTTAACTTTTCATTAACAGGTTGTTTAACAAATGGATAACCAAACTTCTTTTATAAGAAAATATGGGATTTTCTTGGGAAACAACTTTTCATAAAATCAAAGGAACATTTTCTTTCATCAGAAATCAACCGCTTATGAACTCACCAGCTTTATGCTGATATTTCTAAAACTGCTTGTATTCTCAGGTCCACGTTAGACAGGTACCTCGCTTACTTTTGGAGAAGACGGAGCATATAGAAGTCTCGTCTTTACTTTTTGCATAAACTGATGTACTTAATATATGTTAATTTACTTTCAAACAAATGTAAATATTCTTATGTAATGTAATGGTTGTTTTTACTATTCTTACTATGTACAATGGTTGTGATACTTTACATGACGTCCTCGCCCCGGACGTTTCCGCCGTTGTTTTGCTGACGGTTCGGGGGTGTGACAGATTGATATCAGAGCTTTTGTTTATAGTGAACTAAGTATACCGAACCTTACATGGTATATAACTATAAACACTAAGGGGCTGAAGCGTGAACTAAAAGTATACTTTAAAATACAAGTATTTTACAAAAAGTATACAAGAATACCTAAATGTTAGAAATAGTAACCATGAGTAGAACAAAACAAAAGTAATTGTGTGTTGGGCGCTGCTGTTAAACCTTGACAGTTATGTAGTCATGTTTAGGGTCAATATAGCATGATCAACTATATTCATTCGAGACACGGCCAACATGTGGTTGGGAGTGACTGTGGTGTACATCAAGCCTAAAACTTACCAAATATCCAAACAACAAATCATCGTCGCAACAAAACGTAAAATACTATAGCAGTATTTTCCAAAGTCAAATTTGTTGTAAAGGTCCACATCCAAGTGTTGCTATTCATTCCCTTTAGCGGTAATTCTCTTGCATTGGTAGTTTTCCTATATAGTATCGCATAGTAGAACACTCTATTTGCCATAATGAGATATCTCTTGCTTCATATCTGTTGATTCAATCCAGAGGACTTACCATCCTCTCTTTCCTGATCATTTTAGATAAAGATGCCTCCAAGGAAAAGACCCAGGTCAAAGAACAACAATCCTCTGCCACCACCTCCTCCTCAATTCGATCCTGTCATGTTTCAAGCAGCTGTTAATGCCGCAGTGGCAGCTGCAATGTCACAGATGAACCCCGGCGTCTCTGGCAGGCCAGGAGGTGGTACTCATCCCCAAAACTAGGAAGGTGGTCAGGGGCACCAGAAGGAGTGTTCCTATAAAGACTTCATGAATGTGAAACCCATGTCTTTCAATGGCACTGGAGGTGTTATTGCCCTAACTCGTTAGTTCGAGAAGATCGATTCTATCTTCGAAATTTGTTCCTGTTCGGAAGCTAACAAGGTGAAGTTCGCCGCCTGCACTTTCACCGACAAAGCATTGACTTGGTGGAATGGGCGAGCCAAATCCTTAACCCATCCAGTAGCAAATGCTATGGGTTGGGAGAGCTTGAAGGAGCTCATACTTGCCGAGTACTACCCGCAGGGAGAAATGCAGAAACTGGAACACGAACTCTGGAACCTAAAGATGAGGGGTTCCGATATCGCTTCCTACACTTCTAGGTTTGAAGACTTAGCACTCCTTTGTCCGGTAATGGTCACCCCGGAAAGCAAAAAGATTGAAAGATTCATTTGGGGGCTGACCCAGCCAACAAAAGGAAATGTCTTGGCTGCTAGGCCAAACACCTTCGACAGTGCTAAGTGCGTGGTGCAGACTCTGATCGATCATGGAATCGATCTCGATGAAGTGACCACCATTCCTGAACCGGCTAAAGGGAGTGGTGAGAAAAGAAAATTCTGGAAACAGAAGAAAGGTCAGTCTTCGCAGGAACCCTCAAAGAAACAGCAAACTGTGGCAGTCCACGCTGCTACTACTCCTATCGCTACTCCTGCCACTCAAGCACCTGCCTGTAGATATGCTGGTACCTTTCCTCGGTACGACAAGTGCAACTACCATTATCTCACTTCTAACCCATGTAGTGAGATGCTCTGCAACAACTGTGGCAAAAAGGGCCACACTGCTCAAAAACGCAGAACACCAGCCCAACCAACCAATCAAGCTTCCGGAGCAGGTGTCGGTCAAGCTTGTTATGGTTGTGGTGAGGTCGGGCATTACAAGAGAAACAGCCCCAAAGCAACAACGACTAACATCACTGGGAGAGTTCTAACAATGGGGCAAGAGGAGGCTGTCGCCGTTCCCACCGTTGTCACGGGTATGTTCCTTCTTGACAACTCAAATGCATGCATCCTTTTTGATTCAGGTACGGAAAGAAGTTTTGTTAGCCATTCATGCAAGCATCTTCTTAAACATAATCCTTAACCGCTAAATGAAACATTTACCGTCAACATGGCTAACGGTGAGAAAGAGAACGCTAACGATATATTCATAGGCTACACCCTTACCCTCAATGACCATTCTTTCCCCATCGACCTTATGCCAGTCTCTATAAAAAGCTTTGATGTTATCATTGGCATAGATTGGTTGAGCCCCAATCATGCTGATATCCTTTGTTACAAAAAATCTATCCGTCTCAGTCTTCCCTCTGGCCAGACCCTCATGATCTACGGTGATAAACTTACTTCCAACCTTCACATCATTTCATGCATCAAAGCCCAAAAGCTTCTGCGAAAGGAGTGCCATGCATTCCTAGCCCATATGATAAATGAGAAACAAGAAGTTAAAGACCTCGAGAGCATCCCCGAAGTCTGCAACTTTCCTGATGTCTTTCCCGAAGAGTTCCTGGGAATCCCTCCCGAACACCAAGTTGAGTTTCGCAACGACCTAATCCCCGGAGCTACCCCCGTAGCCAAGTCTCCATACCATTTAGCACCAGCAGAAATGCAGGAGTTATCCAGTCAGCTTAATGACCTACTTAGCAAAGGGTTCATTAGACCGAGTTCCTCACCCTGGGGAGCCCCAGTGTAATTTGTGAAGAAGAAAGATGGATCCTTTCGGATGTGTATAGACTACCGCGAATTGAACAAGCTGACCGTCAAAAACCGTTATCCTCTTCCTCGAATAGACGACCTTTGCGACCAACTTTAAGGAGCCAGTTACTTCTTGAAAATAGACCTCAGGGTACCATCAACTACGAGTTCATGAGAGCGATGTCTCCAAGACAACATTCAGGACTCGCTACGGTCACTACGAGTTCTTAGTGATGCCTTTCGGTCTAACCATCGCACTGACGGTGTTCATGGACCTGATGAACCGGGTGTGTCATCCTTTTCTTGACAAGTTCGTTATTGTGTTCATTGATGATATACTTTTCTATTCCAGAAGCAAGGAAGATCACAAACAACACTTGAGGTTAGTGTTGGAAACACTTAGATCAGAGAAGCTGTACGCAAAATTCTCCAAGTGCAAATTCTGGATTCGGAAGGTAACTTTCCTAGGTCACGTGGTAAGTGAGGATGGTGTACATGTGGACCCTTCCAAAATCAAGGCGATAGAGAATTGGTCGGCACCGAAGACACCCACAAAAATCCGTCAATTCTTGGGCCTTGCCGGCTATTATCGTAGATTCATCCATAATTTTTTTAGAATTGCCAAACCCTTAACTACTCTGACACAGAAAGGTGTACCCTTTTGTTGGAGTGAAAAACAAGACGCTGCATTCCAAACGTTGAAGCGAGCCTTGTGTAGCGCACCTATCATGTCCCTGCCCGAAGGGACGGATGATTTCGTTGTCTACTGCGATCACTACTAGAAAAAAGGCCTTTTACGACGCGCAAAACACGAAGCTCTTTGATTTATGTTACGCATTAGAGAGCGACATTAAAAAAGTGTCACCTCTTCAAAAATTTTAAGGATTTAGGTCGCGCATTACTGAGTGCGCTTAAATTAGTGTCTCATGTAAAAATATTAAAAACACGGAGGGCACCTATAATAAAACGGGCGTCCTCTACAAATGTCGCTTTATAATTTTAATAAACGCGCGTTTCTGGGACTCCTTGATAGGTAAGGGGGGAAACTAAATCCCCCAAAATTTTGAACACCCGCTTCCTCTTCCTCTCTACTCTCTACACCGGCCAAAATCGACTTCATTCTCTCCCTTCTTTCTCTCTGCAAACCCCTTCCTCTCCGATCGACTTTGACTTCCTTCTATGTCCAAACCCTAATCAAACATAACACATTTGAAATAGTAATATCTTCTTTCACAAAATAGAAGATTGATCGAAGAATGATTTTCTTTTGATGAATCGGACATCACCAACAACAATAGCTTCCATCACAATTTGTGTTTGCTTTCAGACTCCACCGTTACAACATCGCACCACAACACCAGCCCTGAGCCACCACCACACTGCCTTCGCAACAGCCCAGAACCACCACTATACCACCACTGTTGCCTATTTCATCTGCGTAGTAGGCCTATTTCAAAGGTAATTCTTCCTTTTTCAACCATAGTTACCTGTTTCATGTCCTACTGGTCCTTCTTTTTGGACGATTTTTTGTGCCTTTTTATCCTCTCTCATATATTTTCATGGAATTGTTAATATTTTATGATATAAGTACCTGATTTTTTTATGCACACTAGGTGTTTGACTAAATGTTTAAACCAAAAGGGGATTGTCCAAAGATTAATGAACAAGGTTCAAAGCAACCTGCCACAGTGACAACCTCACAGGTAAATAAAAATTTATGTATTCCTATTAGATTCAATTTACTATTATTATACATACACATGAGTAGTAATCAGCCAATTGTGTTTTGATAATGATAAAAAAATCAATTTAGTGTTTAGGAGTTGCAATTTAATTTATGTAATAGGAATTGAATCTCATTTACTTACAATTTCTAAACTGATTTGATTCCCTTTACTATCTCAATATGAGAATCCAGCAATACGGTCACAACTGTGATCTGTTACTGTAGAGTTGCTAACTAAAACATGTGTCCAAACTCTAGAAGGTCACACACACAATGTTTCTGCTGTATGTTTCCATCCCGAGCTTCCAATAATTATGACAGGTTCAGAAGATGGTACTGTCCGTATATGGCATTCAACCACTTACAGGTGAGCTCTTGTTTTTTTTACCTTTAAGGGTGTGTTTGTTTTGTAGATTCTAAAAGAATCAGAATGCTAGATTCCATTCCATGGTGTGTTTCATTTCCAAATGGATGGAATTCAATTTTTTTTGGATTCCTTCAAATTCCATGTTTGATGGATGGAAGGAATTCAATTTCTTTCTTCATTTCCTATCAAAAGACCAAAATACCCTCGTTATACATATGTTAAAAATGTAAACTTTTTGACTTTATGCCACTCTTTTTTTTATTCAGACTTGAGAACACCTTGAACTATTGACTTGAAAGGGTTTGGGCTATTGGATACATGAAAGGTTCACGTCGGTAACTTTGTATAGCACTTTTTGTTTTTTGTTTTGTGGGTCTTGAATCTTGATGCTTCTTCATTCATCTAGATTTATTTTAATTACTGTTTTTACAGAATTTTTATTGGCTATGATGAAGGAACCATAATGGTGAAAATTGGACGTGAAGAGCTTGTAGCCAGCATGGACTATAGTGGAAAAATTATATGGGCTAAACATAATGAAATTCAAACTATTAACATCAAGAGTGTGGGAGTTGATCATGAGGTTTGGACTTTAAAGCCCATATACATGTTATGTTATGTTAACAATGAAATGGGAAAAAAAATCTAATTTTTGTTCAGGTTTCTGATGGAGAGAGGCTGCCTTTAGCAGTTAAAGAACTGGGAACATGTGATCTTTATCCACAAGTGAGTTATGCTTGTTCCTACCTTCCTTTAAACTGAAAATAGTCAACCATATGGACTTTGACTTTTCTATTTTTCCACAGAGCTTGAAGCACAACCCAAATAGGAGGTATGTTGTTGTCTGTGGTGATGGTGAATACATCATATACACAGCTTTGGCATGAAGTACTGGTTGGTAAAACATTCGTGGGGTGCTAGAAAGTATCACCCGAAAAACGATGGGCCAACGGTAATATCGGTTGTTATATTGACTATTTTGCCCTTATTGTTTTTTATGGATCTGATTTATTTTTTTTACAATTACAGGTTTCATTTTTTAGTGATGATGAAGAGACTACCAGCACACCAAAAGCAGATGCTCCTTTTATTCCAAGGGAGAATCCAAGAGCTCTGGTTATTCGCCCTCTTAAACAATGCCCTGGCAAATCATCTGCTGAAAAATTAAAAAACGCATCTTCTCCAGCACAAACAAACGGTAAACTAATTTTCTGCTGCTACCTTAAAAATAAAAATAATCATTTTTTATCTCATTTTTTTTATTTGAATTCAGGTGATTACACTGGGTTTGCTTCTTCCCCTCCTTTAAATGGTCGCTCTACGGAAAACGGTAACAGTAAGATCATTTCTTTTACTGCAATTTGAATATTTGGAACTCAATTCCATACTAATATCAAAATCTTTGATTACAGGAAACCATTCTAAAAACGGAACCCTAAAGGAACAAACACCAATCAAAACCCCCCAAAAACAAAACGGAGGATGTGATGGTGGCGAGATGGAAGATGGATTTGAGTTTATCGTTAAAAACAAAGGCATCAACACCGAGGTGGCTTACCCATATCAGGCAACAGATGGAACCTGCAACACCAAGGAAGAAGCTGTCCATGCTACCACCATTACTGGGTATGAAAAAGTGCCAGCCAACAGTGAATCCGCATTGTTACAGGCAGTCGCTAATCAACCCGTATCAGTTGCCATTGATGCCAGTGGCATGGGTTTCCAGTTCTATTCAGGTGGCGTGTTTACTGGGGACTTTGGAACTGATCTTGACCATGGTGTTACAAGCTTGTTGAATCAAATGGAGTTATATGTGGTTTTGTATATACCTGCAATCTTAGGCTTGGATAGTCTACAAGGAATCATGCTGGATCAAGGCAGCTGTATTGATACCTGTTGTACTTTTTGCAGGAAGGTAATTAAACTTTATTATTATTATTATTACTATTACTATTAATTACAAGTGTAACATGTTTTAAGTAAGTTTTCATTCCTTCTACAGCCCTATTACAAATGATACGTGGCTCTGCAGTTCTTTAAGTTGTCACCAGAAGAATCATCAAAGGATCCATTATATCTTTTGAGGGAGATGTCCAATAACGATAACAAAAACTAAAATCAAGTAAAAATGTTTGCTAAAATGCTTGTAATTTTATTATATATTTGGCTTATATAGGGATGCCATGGGATACAAAAGGGGACATTTTGTTTTAATTGCAAAAATAATCATTTCTGCACTAGGCTACTTGATGCTGGGAACTTTTATTTATGTGCTTATCGTTGATGGATCTACATTCAATGCCAATGTATTATCAAGGTACCATTTAAAATTTCCCTTTTATTTAATTTATGTAAAAAAGTGTAAGAGTAAATGCTCATACATAGTTGTAAATGCTCACAGGTGCATGATAGCAACAACAACCGATTTCTATTTTTGTATTGTCATTGTAGCAGTAAGTCTTTGTTTATTATATACTTTCCAACTATAGTGAAAAGGACATTTTTCGACTTTTGTTATAAAAATAATGTTTGATTGCTTCTTTTGATCAGGTGTGGATTGCATATAAGGAATCAAGGTGGATAAGTACTTTCTTTTGGATACTTTCACTTCTATCTTTTTGGAGGGTAAGCATATATAGAAACTAGCTCACTTTCCTTTTTTCACTCTCTTAAGTATATAACTATATGTGGGATGTTGTTTAGATTTACAACTGAAGGAATCATGGTATATTTCCAGGACCCTGAAATCATTTACATTGTCTTATTTTCTCAAAATATTAATTGTTTATGTTGCTTCCAAATACAAGGTATGAAAACTGCAACGGTGGGATGATGCCCTTAAAGCATACACTGCAAAATCTGCTCAAGCAACAAGTCAACGTCTTATCTTGGATGCTACACTAGGTATTATTCAAATATACCATGCCACGGTGTTATAGTATTTATATTATTATCATTTCAAGGTAATTAATTAAAATATTTGTTAATTCTTATGACGAATGAGGAGTCAGTGACAGATGGGTATATATTATATAATCAAAACACTATAATTATAAATATATTTTTTTTTTACTATAAATAAATTATTTGAGTTAAAATGGCATGAATGATTTCAGGTAAATGGGGATGGTAATTTTGAAAATGGCTCCCATATATGTGAACAATATCCATTTTCAGTAAATGAGAAGGTTGTTATTTTTATTTATTTCACTTTTGTTTTCTATGTGAAGATATACTGACAAAAAATACATTACATGACATGATATGTTGGTTGAGTAGCGTTACGTGTTCTAATGGGTGGTGTTAGATGGAATTGTGATGATATACTCTCTAGTTTATATGATCAAAGATTGTCATTGAGAATATCATTGTTGATAGCTTTACAGATAATACTTACCATTTGAATGCGGGTATTCTTGTCATTGTGTTTGTCATTGTTGATATTAGGTAAGTCATATTGTAGTGTATTTATTCCAAATCCCAAATTCTTTGGATGGAGAAAAGGGTAATTTCGTCTTTTACAACTAACATTCCAAGTTTGATTCTTCTAATAATTGTATTAACATATTAATTTTTTGACTTTTATTTGATCAGGTCACAAGAATTATCGGAGCAGGGGTTCAATATTAGTCTTAAAGAAGTATGAAAGGCAAGATTCAACTCTACTTAGTTGGAATTTGATGTTTATCATCTTTGTGTATATCTTTTTAGTTTCTATAGCATTACATTGCATAAGGTGTCCCTTAATAGCAATTTAGTATTATGTTATATAGTTATGGAAAACCTCTTAATAACAATGTACAATTAGATCCCCTTAATATAAATGTATTACAATTTTTTGACATGATGTTTTTGGTATATATTTGTTTACATATGGAACGATTATTTGTATGACATTAAATTTATGCAATGGATTCTATTTTTGTATATGATATTTTATTATCTATTATTAAACATTAAATACAAATTTAATTTGAAAATAAGCAAATCTATAAATAATATTTTTTTTAACATTTAAAATTATGATACGCAAAAATGTGTGTCATCTTCATTTATGACATGGCCTTTCTTGACAGGGGTTTCCTTGATACGCATTGCGTGTCATAAACACGCGCGTCATAAGGTTACGACACGCAAATGCGTGTCGTCTTCCTTTATGACAGGGCCTTCCTTGATACGCATTGCGTGTCATAACCGTGCGTCGTAAATGCGCGTCATAAATGCGCGTCGTAAATGCGCGTCGTCTATAGACGACGCACAAAAGCGCGTCGTCTCTCTTTATGACACGGCCTTCCTTGACACGCATTTGCGCGTCGTCTGAGCGTTTTACGATGCACAATGAGCATCGTAAAAGGCCTTTTTTCTAGTAGTGGATGCGTCCAATCAGGGTATAGGCTGTGTGCTTATGCAGGGAGGAAAAGTTATTGCTTATGCCTCAAGACAACTGAAAGCACACGAAGTCAACTACACAACTCACGACCTGGAGTTAGGAGCAGTGGTCTTCGCACTAAAGATTTGGAGACATTATCTCTACGGGACCAAGTGCACGATCTTCACGGACCATAAAATCCTACAACACATCTTTGATCAGAAGGACTTAAGTATGAGACAACAACGATGGGTAGAGCTGCTCAGTGACTATGAATGCGAAATCCGCTACCATCCCGGCGAGGCCAATGTGGTGGCAGATGCCCTTAGCCGAAAGGAAAGCTCAGGCAACAAGGAGGAGACACTAACAATGACCATCCATTCTCACTTATCCGCACAAATCCAAGAGGCTCAGTTGGAAGCCCTAAAACCAGAGAACGTGTTGAATGAAGACTTGAGGGGAATGGATAAGAATCTTGAGATCAGAGGTGACGGAGTCTATTATTTCATGGATCGAATTGGGACCCCAAAGTTTTCAGGTTTCAGGGAGGTAGTTATGAACAAAGCTCAGAAGACTAGATACTCCGTGCACCCAGGTTCAGATAAGATGTACCTGGATCTCAAGAAACTATATTGGTGGCCAAACATGAAAGCCGAAATCGCTACCTTCATGGGCAAGTGTCTGACTAGCGGCAAGGTGAAGGTCGAATATCAGAAGCCCTCAGGTCTGCTCCAGCAGCCCGAAATACCAGAGTGGAAATGGGAGATGATTTCTATGGATTTCATTAACAAATTACCTAAATCTCCGAGTAGGTGCGATACCATTTGGGTAATTTTTGATCGATTGACAAAATCTGCTCAGTTCCTATCGATCAAAGAAACATTCAAAATGGAAAGACTCACGCGAATCTACATTCAAGAGATAGTCCGACTGCACAGTGTGCCTGTGTCCATTATCTCCGATCGAGATAGCAGGTTTACCTCGAGATTTTGGCAGTCCCTACAGAAGGATCTTGGAACTAAGCTAGACATGACCACGACTTATCATGCTCAGATAGATGGGCAGAGTGAGAGAACTATCCAGACCTTGGAAGACATGTTGAGAGCATGTGTCATCGATTTTGGCAAGTCGTGGGACACTCATTTACCCTTGATCGAGTTTTCGTATAACAACAGTTACCATACCAGTATCAAGGCTGCCCCGTTCGAAGCCCTCTACGATCGCAGGTGTAGATCCCGTCTGTGTGCTGGGCCGTGGTAGGGGACATGCAGCTAGCCAAGGGTCGAGTCCCCGACAATGCTCTCACTGGTCCTGAAATCATCCGTGAAACTTGTCACACCCCAAAACCACGAACGGCGGAAACGTTCAGGGGTGGAGGACGTCATGTACAGTATCACAACAGTGTAATATAATAAACAAGCAACAACATCATCCATTGCATTATAAGTAAAGTTTTAATACATGTGTGTTCTTTCATTATAGTAAGACACCAAAAATATACAATCAAAATAAAAGATGAGAGTTGTCTGCTTCGTCTTCTCAAAACCTGGCCTCCGTACCTCTCTACTGACGACCTGAGAATACAAGTTATTTTGAAAGCGAGTATCAGCTTTAAAGCTGGTGAGTTCATAAGTATATAAGTGTCATTTCTTTGTTTGTGAAAATCTGCTATGAATGCCATGTAAACCTTTAAATGAAGATGTTGAGGTAAGCATGAAAACCCTAGAAAAACCCTTATTTTCTATAAGTATGAAATGTAGTCTTCTACCAAGACTCGAATGTTCTGTATGTATGAAGTGTAGTCTTCTACCAAGACACGAATGTTTTGTATGTAAAATGATAGTTTTTCCTTTCTATTGACTAGTACTATAGCACTTAGTCTAACTCCTTGTTTACGTGAAAGTAATCACAAAATAAAGTAAACAGGGGAAATAAAATCATGTAAGTGTTATTGTCTTGGGTTACCAGGACAAACACGACATCGCTGAAGCGAAAGATAGACCCTATGGAACATCCAAAGAGTGTCCCCTCATCCTCTGTAGCAGCAGCAGGGTGGAAGAAGGGTTAGTCCCTGTATCGATCTCTTAATGCAGATCGTCAACCTAATGATCCTCCGAAGATTCACATCCCATCCATTGTTGCAACAGTGGACAGTGGGATGGTTAGTCCCATCACTGACTACTAAACAAGTGACTACCTTAGACATCCGTAGACGTTCATCGACCACTGGTGCTAATCAGTGAGATTCGGAATGGTAAGTCCCGCCGAAACATCCCATTGAACGGGGATAGGAAAGACAATTTACACAGTAAGTACTAATAAATCATCCTCTTAGTTCTAAGTACAAGTATCCAAGGTAAGTAAATACAGGATAATGCACCTATGAAGAAGTGTTCCTGTATGGTATTCATGTAAGTGTGTTCATGTAACAGGTAAGTATATGTAAACATATTCATGTATCATGAAATCCTAAGCACGTGTACTCATGTATCATGTAAGGTATTGGTATAGACTCATGAATGAACTAACTCTTGTTTGATATCTTCTGACTATCCCTATGATAGCTAACTGGAAAGTATGTGGTTGTTCAAGTATATTTATGCACCCTTTTATACGCCAGGGTGCGGGAAACTGAACGAAGGATGAAAACTATAATCTCTAACATATAAATGAACATATGCGCATAAGTATAGTTTGATCCAAAAAGGTAAAAATACTGGTTTTGCAAGATATCTAGGAGTTTTGAACAATAATTTAAAGTGACTTGAAGTCATTATACATTTCAAAACTAATACTTCTGTTATCCAAGTATTTTAAGATGGAAAACCATTTCATGTGACACCTTTTGAAATATGTGAAATTTACTGAGTGAAAACACAGTTATAAAATACATAAAATTGATTTAATAACATATTGTTTTCTACTCGTATTCCCCCCCCCCATTAAAGCATTTAAAATTCTTTAAAACATTGATTAAGGGGTATGAACTCACCTGTAGTTGGTGATTGGAATGATCTGAACAGTATAGGATGGGTAGGTGTCAAGCGAGGACTTGTGCACACACTACGATCCTAATGAACATATAATCACACATATATGCACTCAATTAGACTCAAAAGACTAATTGATAATTTTTAAGACATCCTAGACATAAATAACACTTTATATAAGTGTTTTAAGCCTCAAGGACTTCATCTAAGCTATTGTGGGACATGGTACTTGAGTTTAGGGTTTCCAAAGGACCCTACAAGAGAGTTTACTCTCCTTAAACCATCACACATGGAGTTTACGGTTGTAAACTCTTAAGTTTACGGCCGTAAACTCCCAAACATGTGTCTTTGGTGTGTTTTGAAGTCCCAATTGCTTTCTATAATTATTCTAACTTAGTGGCTATGTCCTTGGAAGGGTTTAAGGTCTAGAAGTACTCCAAATAGGAGTTTACGGCCTCAAGGCCATTTCCCCTTGGATTTTACGGCCGTAAACTCCCTTAGGGTGTTTCCTTTGTTGCTTTCAAGCCTCTTGCACTTGTGGGATATGTTCTAGACTTTTATTCCTAGCATATGAAGGCATCAGGCACACCTTAGTGCCCTTTTTAGGAGTTTACGGCCCAAGAACTATGTCTTGGCCGTAAACTCACTTGGTTAAGTGATTTTGGTGTGGTTTGGTCCTTCCATTTAGTGGGTACAATTTCTTGTAAAGGTTTAGGGCTTTAGGTGATGTGATGTGTTTAAGACCTTAAGCTACTTGGGAAAATAACCTAGATGAAAGCCATAAAGTCCTTAAGTCCTCAAATCACCATTTAGGGTTAGGAAATGGAGTTTACGGCCCTAATAGAGTTCTGGGTCGTAAACTCCCAATCTTGGATGGATTTGTGTGTGTTTTCTTGTCCCTAACATGCATACCTAATGGTCTAAGGCTTTATCCTAACACAAGAGTCGGTTTTGGCTTCGTTTCGGGAGTTTACCGCCCAAGAACACCTTGGGGAGTGAACTCCTAGATCTAATGATTTAGCCATCTAAATCATGTTTTAAGCATCTAATATGTATTCTAACACTACTAGAAAGAGTTACTCACAATCTGGGATAAAAACCCGAAGATCTGTCAGAGAGAAAATGGCTTTTCTCTAGCTGAAATTGTGAATAATGAATTAATTTAATTCAGAAAACTATTTATAGTCCTGAAATATTTTGACAGAAAATATTTTTATTCTCGAACTTGGACTGTAACATTATGAAACTTGAAATGTTCAAATTTCACAAACCCAGGAGTATCCACTCTGCTGATATCTCCTAAAGTGTAAACCCTAATGTACACAAACTTGTTCGGAAAAGTCTGAAAGTCACTGAAATTGGATTGGCTTCTATTGAATAGATTTTTTTCGTATAAATGGAAATTTCGGGTTGTCACCTCATCCCCCCGTTAGAAGGAATTTCGTCCTAAAGTTAGAATTTAAGCAAGTAAGAAAGTACACATAATTAAGCGAAACGATGAGGGTATTTCAGTTTCATCTGATCCTCTCGTTCCCAAGTGAATTCCGGTCCATGCTTTGCGTTCCAGCGCACCTTCACTATCGGGATACGGCTCTGCTTTGTTTGCTTGAACTCTCGGTCGATGATCTCTACTGGTTCCTCCACGAAGTTGAGGCTCTCGTTGATCCCGATCTCGTCGAGTGGAATAACAAGAGTCTCGTCGGATAGGCACTTTTTTAAGTTTGACACGTGGAAGGTAGGATGTACGTTACTGAGTTCTTTCAGTAGATTGAGCTTTTAAGCCACAGGGCCGATTCTTGTGAGAATCTCGAAAGGCCCTATGTATCTTGGATTGAGCTTCCCACGCTTTCCAAAGCGTATCAGTCCCTTCCAGGGTGAGACTTTCAGTAGGACTCGGTCGCCTACCTGGAACTCCAATGGTTTCCTACGCTTGTCGGCGTAGCTTTTCTGTCGGTCTCTAGAGGCTTTTAATCGTTCACGAATTTGAACGATCTTCTCTATCGTTTCCCGAATGATCTCCGGACCCGTGAGAGTGCTTTCGGGAACTCGTCCCTTAGCTAACTGGGTATCACCTACTTTAGCCCAGCACAGAGGGGATCTGCACTTTCGGCCATAGAGGGCCTCAAATGGAGTTGCCTTTATGCTCGTGTGATAATTATTGTTGTAGGAAAATTCAACAAGGGGTAGATGAGTATCCCAAGCTTTTCCAAAGTCTATCACACAGGCGCGCAACATATCTTCTAAGGTTTGGATAGTTCTCTCACTTTGCCCGTCGGTCTGTGGATAGTAGGCTGTACTCATGTCCAGCATAGTTCATAGGGAACTTTGTAATGACTGCCAGAACCTCGAAGTGAATCTACTATCTCGGTCTGAGATGATAGATAAAGGAATACCGTGCAGTCTTACAATCTCCCTAATGTAAGTTCTGGTAAGTTTCTCCATCTTGTCTGTTTCCTTGATCGGTAGGAAGTGTGTAGACTTGGTCAGTCTATCGACGATGACCCATATGGAATCAAGTCCACCTGTCGTCTTGGGCAACTTGGTTATGAAGTCCATAGTGATCCGCTCCCACTTCCATTCTGGTATCTCCAGTTGTTGTAGAAGACCGGAGGGTTTCTGGTATTCAACCTTGACCTTTGCGCAAGTAAGGCATTTACTCACGAAGGTAGCAATATCTGCTTTCATGTTAGGCCACCAGTATAACTTTTTAAGATCCAGATACATCTTATCTGAACCTGGGTGGACGGAATAACGAGTGTTGTGAGCTTCAGTCATGACAAAAGTCTCTGAAGCCACCGTGTTTCGGTGTCCAGATCCGATTCATGAGGTATAAGGCTCCGCCACCCTTGACTTCCAAGTTCTTATCCATCCCTCTAAGGGATTCACCCGCCACGTTTTCAGGTTTCAAAGCGTCGAGCTGAGCCTCCTTTATTTGTGTGGACAAGTGCGAATGGATAGTTAGAGTCAAAGATTTGACTCTACGACCAGTATATTCTTTCTGACTTAGGGCGTCGGCTACTACATTGGCGTTACCCGGATGATAACGAATTTCGCATTCGTAATCACTAAGTAGCTCGACCCATCGTCGTTGTCTCATATTGAGCTCTTTCTGGTCGAAAATGTGTTGTAGCCTCTTATGGTCTGTAAAGATCGTACTTTTGGTACCGTATACGTAATGTCGCTAGATCTTCAGAGCAAACACAACTGCTCCTAGCTCAAGATCGTGGGTTGTGTAGTTAACCTCATGTGTCTTCAGCTGTCTCGAGGCATAGGCTATGACTTTACCTCGCTGCATCAGAACACATCCGAGTCCTTGATTGGATGCATCGAAATAGACAATGAAGTCTTCTATTCCTTCAGGAAGGGATAGTACCGGGGCGGTGCACAACTCGATTGAGTGTTTTGAATGCTCTTTCCTGTTTCTCCTCCCAGTCGAAGGCCACGCCTTTCTGGGTCAGAGTTGTAAGAGGTTTCGCTATGCTGGAGAAGTTATGAATGAACCTGCGATAGTAGCCAACTAGACCTAGAAATTGACGAATTTCAGTAGGTGTCTTTGGTGCTGACCAGTTCTCGATGGCCTTAATTTTGGAAGGGTCCACGTGTATACCTTCTTCGCTAACCACATGGCCCAAAAATTCGACTCGCCGAATCCAAAATTCGCTCTTCGAGAACTTTGCGTAGAGCTTCTCCGTTCGCAATGTTTCTAAGATTTTACGGAGATGTTAACCATGCTCCTCCTTACTTCGAGAGTACATGAGTATGTCATCAATGAAGACGATGACGAACTGATCCAAGTAAGGACGACACACCCTATTCATCAGATCCATGAATACTGCGGGCGCGTTAGTTAATCCGAATGGCATCACTACAAACTCGTAGTGCCCATAACGAGTTCGGAAGGCTGTCTTGGGAACATCTTCCTCTAACACTCGTAGTTGGTGGTATCCGGATCGCAGATATATCTTCGAGAAGTAGTTGGCTCCTTGAAGTTGATCAAATAAATCGTCAATGCGGGGCAAGGGATAACGATTTTTAATGGTAAGCTTGTTGAGTTCTCTATAGTCGATGCACATGCGAAACGATCCATCTTTCTTCTTGACGAACAAGACCGGTGCTCCCCATGGTGGGAAGCTTGGTCGAATGAATCCCTTCTTGAGAAGTTCGTTAAGTTGACTAGAAAGTTCCTGCATTTCAGCCGGTGCAAGACGATAAGGAGATTTTACTACGGGAGTAGCCCCTGGCACTAAGTCGATTCTGAACTCGACTTGGCGTTGTGGTGGTAAACCGGGAAGTTCTTCTGGGAATATGTCGGGAAAGTCGCGTACTTCTGGGATTTTCTGGATGTCTTTCTGTTCTTGGCTGGTATCGACGACATGTGCGAGAAATGCATGGTACTCCTTCCGCAAGCACTTCTGTGCTTGAATGCACGAAATGATGCGAAGGCTCGTACTAGGTTTGTCGCCGTAGATAATTAAAGTTTCATTGTTAGGAAGGTTAAGACGAACTGCTTTTTCGAAGCACATAATGTCGGCACGTAGAAGACTCAACCAATCCATACCGATGATAACGTCGAAACATTTAATGGTAACTGGCATGAGATCTATCTTGAAAGTATGGCTATCTAAAGTTAAGGTACAACCTACGTATATGCAGTTTGTACTCTCTATTCTCCCGTTAGCCATTTCTACTGTGAATGAACTATCTAATGCACATGGTTTTTGTTTAAGCAAATGTGCGAATTTGTGACTTACAAAATTTTTCTCGGCTCCACTATCGAAAAGTATGCAAGCATAAGAGTTATTGAGGAGGAACGTACCAGTAACTATCGTTGGATCAACTACTGCTTCCTCGTGGCCTAGAGCCATAACTCTTCCCACTCCTCCAGCCATCTTTGCTTTAGGGCAGTTCCTCTTGTAGTGTCCCACTTCGCCACATCCGTAACAAGCTTGGCCCATACCGGCATTATGAACCTGAGCAGCTTGAGTTGTTGGAGTTTTACAGAAGCGGACGGTGTGTCCCTTCTTGTTGCAGTTAGAGCACTGCATCTCCCTGCAAGGTCCGAGGTGATGGAAGTTGCACTTGGTGCACTTCGGGAGGGTTCCAGCATATGCTCTTGCTGGTAAGAGGTTGGCAGGGGCAACAGGAGTAACTGTGGCAGCATTGATTGCCACAAGTTGTTGTTTCTTGGAGGACCCTGTGAGGCCCCTCTTTTCCTCTTATTCCACCCCTTCTTGTCATTGTCGGGGTTGGACTTTTGTGGTACAGGGGTAGGGATTGCTATGTTCTGAGGTTTCCGGTGATCGATAAGAGATTGTGCCAGTTCTTTGGCACTATCAAAAGTAATAGGCCTGGAAGCGATCACACTTGACTGGACGTGGGGCGACAGTCCCCAGATATACCTCTCGATCTTTTTTCTCTGGAGAGCAACCATGTCGGGGCATAAGTTTGCCAAATCACAAAACCTATTTGTGTAGGTAGTGATGTCGGATCCAACCATTTGTAGACCCCAGAATTCTTGCTCGAGTTTTTGTACTTCGCCTCGAGGACAGTATTCTTTCATGAGAATTTCTTTCAATTTTTCCCAGCTGATGGAATACACCACAACCAGAGTTAGATAGTTAACATGGATGTTCCACCATGTTAGCGCTCGGTCATAGAAGGTACAAGCTGCGAACTTGACCTTGCTGCCTTCTTGGCATGCATAGATCTCGAAGACAGATTCCATCTTCTCGATCCATTGTCTCAACACCATAACACCCCCAGTTCCATTGAAGCTGCGGGGTTTGGCGTTAGTGAAGTCCTTGTAAGTGCATTCCCGAGGGTGTCCATGGCTTTCGCCGTGGTTCGAGGGTAGTGCACCTGTTCCTGATCCACTAGGGGCAGGAGCGTTGATTGCTGACACAGCAGCTGCAACTGCTGCTGTGAAAGCTGCCTGGAACATAGTGGCATCAAAAGGATTTGGGGGTTGAAGAGGTACAGGTGGTGGTGGAGGTGGTGGTATTGGTGCTGCGTTGTTTGGGTTCCTCGTTGGATTCCTATGTGGCGGCATCTTTAACTATACGTTTAAAAGATGACGACATGGATAAGAATATATGATAAATGAATGTGTCTCATGGACTAAATCCCCATAGTCCAACAACAGAAAGAATAGCATGACTAAATGACGAAGATAGCATTTGGATAATAACTCCATAAGATTCGATATCTGTCAATAATACTGCAATTACAGATGTAACAAGTTCAGGAAAGATGCCCTAGAAGTAGGCCTTACATCAACCAAGATGGAAAATTTTGACAGACTTAAGATTAGATAAAGACCTAACAGGTCTAAGATTTATACAAACAGGAAATTAGACCAAAGTTTTACATAAACTAGGTTATATCCAAAAGATGAGATGACAATATTCTATCGGCGACGAGAACTACTAGCATGAGTCCTCGATCCCGACACTAGATGTTCGATGTCCCTTATACGCCTGTCCGACCTTGCTTTTTGACCTCGAAGTTCTCTAACTTCAGCTCGGGTTTCAGCAAGTTCCCTTTGCAGATTTGCATCGCGGACCAGAGTCCTTTCATGAGCAGATTCTAGTTGGCGAATGTGGACAGTGTTAACACTAGAGTTGGCGTCAACTTCCAAAACTTGATTGATAGTCGCTTGAGCCATTATCGTGTTCTGAGAAATCCTACGCACCATGATTGGTAGGACTCTATCAGCAAAACCTCCATCAGTGAGGTTGTAGAAACTTCGGTCGCCATTGTAAGGAATGGGCTGACCTTGTTCCTGACTCCATTCAGTCAAGTTAATGGCCCACAAGGGTGTGGGTCCTTGAAACACAGGGCGAGGGTTTAGGTTTGGGTTTTGAGCAGCTGGGGGTAGGTTGTTGACTTCTGGCTCCGAGTCAGAACTATCGGAAAAGCCCTCAGCATGGTGATCATCCAAATAGATTGGGTGATCATCTCCTGGCTCTGCCTCTAGCCAACCATCATTGCCTTGATTCGGGAAGTACGGATCGCCATGGTGAAATCCAGCCATTTTAATCTACGCGAGAAAAGGGATATAAGAAATAGCTAAGATAGACGAACTACTATGATAATTACAGTAAGATCAAATATCCATATGGTATTCCTTTATGGTTGTGTTGGTAAGTTTTTAGACTTGTTGCCACATCACAACCATAATTGGGCATATTCTAATCACTCCTCCGACCAGCATAGTTGATCAGGCTATGCCATTCCCAAGACTGACTATATATCCCCAGGCTTACTTGTCATATTCAACAATCGTAATACTTTTTTTCTTGTCGTTGTGACACTGATTTTAGATGAATGCAGGCACGTATACTTACTTAAATATTTTATTATTTAAAAGTATAACTCTGAGACAGAGTGTTTTAATCCCATGTATTTATAGTTAGTATATCTTTTATGGGTTGATATACTTAATTCACTATAAACAATGCTCTGATACTAATCTATCACACCCCAAAACCACGAACGGCGTAAACGTTCAGGGGTGGAGGACGTCATGTACAGTATCACAACAGTGTAATATAATAAACAAGCAACAACATCATCCATTGCATTATAAGTAAAGTTTTAATACATGTGTGTTCTTTCATTGTATTAAGACACCAAAAATATACAATCAAAATAAAAGACGAGACTTGTCTGCTCCGTCTTCTCAAAACCTGGCCTCCGTACCTGTCTACTGACGACCTGAGAATACAAGTTATTTTGAAAGCAAGTGTCAGCTTTAAAGCTGGTGAGTTCATAAGTATATAAGTGTCATTTCTTTGTTTGTGAAAATCTGCTATGAATGCCATGTAAACCTTTAAATGAAGATGTTGAGGTAGGTATGAAATCCCTAGAATAACCCTCATTTTCTATAAGGATGAAATGTAGTCTTCTACCAAGACTCGAATGTTCTGTATGTATGAAGTGTAGTCTTCTACCAAGACACGAATGTTTTGTATGTAAAATTATAGTTTTTCCCTTATGTTGACTAGTATTAGAGCACTTATTCTAACTCCTCGTTTACGTGAAAGTAATCACAAAATAAAGTAAACAGGGGAAATAAAATCATGTAAGTGTTATTGTCTTGGGTTACCAGGCCAAACACAACATCGTTGAAGCGAAAGATAGACCCTATGGGACATCCGAAGAGTGTCCCCTCATCCTCTATAGCAGCAGCAGGGTGGAAGGAGGGCTAGTCCCTGTATCGATCTCTTAATGCAGATCGTCAACCTAATGATCCTCCGAAGATTCACATCTCATCCACTGTTGCAACAGTGGACAGTGGGATGGTTAGTCCCGTCACTGACTACTAAACAAGTGACTACCTTAGACATCCGTAGACGTTCATCGACCACTGGTGCTAATCAGTGAGATTCGGAATGGTAAGTCCCGCCGAAACATCCCATTGAACGGGGATAGGAAAGACAATTTACACAGTAACTACTAATAAATCATCCTATTAGTTCTAAGTACAAGTATCCAAGGTAAGTAAATACAGGATAATGCACCTATGAAGAAGTGTTCCTGTATGGTATTCATGTAAGTGTGTTCATGTAACAGGTAAGTATATGTAAACATATTCATGTATCATGAAATCCTAAGTACGTGTACTCATGTATCATGTAAGGTATTGGTATAGACTCATGAATGAACTGACTCTTGTTTGATATCTTCCGACTATCCCTATGATAGCTAACTGGAAAGTATGTGGTTGTTCAAGTAGATTTATGCACCCTTTTATACGCCAGGGTGCGAGAAACTGAACGAAGGATGAAAACTATAATCTCTAACATATAAATGAACATATGTGCATAAGTATAGTTTGATTCAAAAAGGTAAAAGTACTGGTTTTGCAAGATATCTAGGAGTTTTGAACAATAATTTAAAGTGACTTGAAGTCATTATATATTTCAAAACTAATACTTCTGTTATCCAAGTATTTTAAGATGGAAAACCATTTCATGTGACACCTTTTGAAATATGTGAAATTTACTGAGTGAAAACACAGTTATAAAATACATAAAATTGATTTAATAACATATTGTTTTCTACTCGTATTCCCCCCCATTAAAGCATTTAAAATCCTTTAAAACATTGATTAAGGGGTATGAAACTCACCTGTAGTTGGTGATTGGAATGATCCGAACGATATAGGATGGCTAGGTGTCAAGCGAGGACTTGTGCACACACTACGATCCTAATGAACATATAATCACACATATATGCACTCAATTAGACTCAAAAGACTAATTGATAATTTTTAAGACATCCTAGACATAGATAACACTTTATATAAGTGTTTTAAGCCGCAAGGACTTCATCTAAGCTATTGTGGGACAGGGTACTTGAGTTTAGGGTTTCCAAAGGACCCTACAAGAGAGTTTACTCTCCTTAAACCATCACACATGGAGTTTACGGTTGTAAACTCTTGAGTTTACAGTCGTAAACTCCCAAACAAGTGTGTTTGGTGTGTTTTGAAGTCCCAATTGCTTTCTAGAATTATTCTAACTTAGTGGCTATGTCCTTGGAAGGGTTTTGTCACACCCCAAAACCACGAACGGCGGAAACGTTCAGGGGTGGAGGACGTCATGTACAGTATCACAACAGTGTAATATAATAAACAAGCAACAACATCATCCATTGCATTATAAGTAAGGTTTTATACATGTGTGTTCTTTCATTGTAATAAGACACCAAAAATATACAATCAAAATAAAAGACGAGACTTGACTGCTCCGTCTTCTCAAAACCTGGCCTCCGTACCTGTCTACTGGTGACCTGAGAATACAAGTTATTTTGAAAGCGAGTATCAGCTTTAAAGCTGGTGAATTCATAAGTATATAAGTGTCGTTGCCTTGTATGTGAAAATCTGTTATGAAGGCCATGAAAATCGTTAAATGAAAATGTTGATGTAAGTATGAAATCCCTAGAAAAACCCTTATTTTCTATAAGTATGAAATGTAGTCTTCTACCAAGGCCCGAATGTTTTGTAAGTATGAAGTGCAGTCTTCTACCAAGACCCGATTGTTTTGTAAGTATGAAGTGTAGTCTTCTACCAAGACCCGAATGTTTTGTAATTATGAAGTGTAGTCTTCTACCAAGACCCGAAGGTTCTGTTTGTAAAATGATAGTTTTTCCTTTGTGTATACTAGTACTAAAAGTGCTTAGTCTAACTCATCGTTTATGTGAATGTGTCACAAAATAAAGTAAACAGGAAAAATATAATATTGTAAGTGTTGTCACTAGGTACTAGGATCAACACAACATCGCATTAAGCGAAATGTACAACCTAATGAACATCCAAAGATTGTCCAATTGTCCTCTGTAGCAGCAGCAGGTGGGTGGAAGGGTTAGTCCCAAATCGATTTCCTAATATAAGTAGTAACCTTAGACCTCCGAAGATGGTCATCGACCACTGGTGCTAAAGAGTGGGGTTCAGAATGGTAAGTCCCGTCTAGTTATTCCCATTGAACCGGGATAAAGAAGATAATTTACACAATATGTACTACTAAATCATCCTCATAGTCCTAAGTACAAGTATCTAGGTAAGTGAATACAGGATAATGCACCTATGTGAAAGTGTTCCTGTATGGTATTCATGTATGTGTGTCCATGTAACAGGTAAGTATATGTAAACATATTCATGTATCAAGTAAACATCTGTAAGTACTCATGTATCAGGTAATGTACTAGTATAGACTCATGAATGAATTGACTCTTGTGTGACTCCTTGTAATAGAAGTAATTTTTGATATCTTCCCATTATCCCTATGATAATCTACTGTAATATAAATAGTTGATCATGTAAGTTTACACACTCTTACTACTCAAGGGTGTGAGAAACTAAATGAAAGATGCAAACTGTAACATTAATACATATATATAAGAATATAAGTGTATATGCATAGTTTAGTTCAAGAATGAAAAATGGTTTTGTAAGACATCTTATGGGTTTTGAAGAATAAATAACAATGACTTGATGTCATTTGAATAAACATTTCAAAAGTAAAACATTTGGTAACAATGTGCTTTTAGGATGTAAAACCATTTCATGCATCACATTTTGTAGCATGTGAAATCTGGTAAATGACAAACATAGTTATAAAATACATATCAATGATTTAATAACATGTTTGGTTGTACTTGTATTCCCCCCCCCCCATTAAAGCATTTAAAATCATTTAAAACATTGATTAGGCGTATGAACTCACCTGTAGTTGGTGATTGGGATGAACTGAACGGTATCGGATTGCTAGGTGTCAAGCGAGGACTTGTGCACACACTACGATCCTAATGAACATATAATCACACATATATGCACTCAATTAGACACAAAAGACCCTATATGAGAGTTTACTCTCCTTAAACCATCACACATGGAGTTTACGGTTGTAAAATATTGAGTCTATGGCCGTAAACTCCCAAACATGTGTGTTTGGTGTGTTTTGAAGTCAAAATGCTTTCTAGAATTATTCTAACCTAGTGGCTATGTTCTTGGAAGGGTTTAAGGTCTAGAAGTACTCCAAATAGGAGTTTACAGCCTCAAGGTCATTTCCCCTTGGAGTTTACGGTCGTAAACTCCCTTGGGGTGATTCCTTGGTTGCTTTCAAGCCTCTTGTACTAGTGGGATGTGTTCTAGACTTTTAATCCTAGCATATGAAGGCATTAGGCACCACTTAGTGCCCTTTTTAGGAGTTTACGGCCCAAGAACCATGTCCTGGCCGCAAAATCACTTGCTTAAGTGATTTTGGTGTGGTTTGGTCCTTCCATTTAGTGGGTACAATTTCTTGTAAAGGTCTAGGGCTTTAGGTGTCATGAAAACACCCTTTGTGATCATTTACATGGAGTTTACGGCCTAGGAGAGTTCTGGGCCGTAATCTCACTTTCATTTGTGTCATTTGATGTGTTTAAGACCTTAAGCTACTTGGGAAAATAACCTAGATGCAAGCCTTAAAGTCCTTAAGTCCTGAAATCACCATTTAGGGCTAGGAAATGGAGTTTACGGCCTAAGAGAGTTCTGGGCCGTAAACTCCCAATCTTGGGAGGTTTTGTGTGTGTTTTCAAGTCCCTAACATGTATACCTAATGTTGTAAGGCCTTATCCTAGCACCAATGTCAGTTTTGGCTTTGTTTCGGGAGTTTACCGCCCAAGAACACCTTGGGGAGTGAACTCCTAGATCTAATGATTTAGCCATCTAAATCATGTTTTAAGCATCTATTATGTATTCTAACACTACTAGAAAGAGTTAGTCACAATCTGGGATAAAAACCCGAAGATCTGTCAGAGAGAAAATGGCTTTTCTCTAGCTGGATTTGTGAATAATGAATTAATTTAATTCAGAAAACTATTTATAGTCCTGAAATATTTTGACAGAAAATATTTTTATTCTCGAACTTGGACTGTAACATTATGAAACTTGAAATGTCCAAATTTCACAAACTCAAGAGCATCCACTCTCTTGATATCTCCTAAAGTGTAAACCCTAAAGTACACAAACTTGTTCGGAAAAGTCTGAAAATCACTGAAATTGGATTGACTTCTATTGAATAGATATTTTTCGTACAAATGGAAATTTCGGGTTGTCACATCATCCCCCCGTTAGAAGGAATTTTGTCCCGAAATTAGAATTTAAGCAAGTAAGAAATTACAAATAACTAAGAAAAAAGGTGAGGGTATTTCAGTTTCATTTGATCCTCACGTTCCCAAGTGAATTCCGGTCCACGCTTTGCGTTCCAGCGCACCTTCACTATCAGGATACGGCTCTGCTTTGTTTGCTTGAGTCTCGGTCCATGATCTCTACTGGTTCTTCCACGAAGTTGAGGCTCTCGTTGATCTCGATCTCGTCGAGTGGAATAACAAGAGTCTCGTCGGATAGGCACTTTTTCAAGTTTGACACGTGGAAGGTAGGATGTACGTTACTGAGTTCTTTCGGTAGATTGAGTTTGTAAGCCACAGGGCCGATTCTTGTGAGAATCTCGAAAGGCCCTATGTATCTTGGATTGAGCTTCCCACGCTTTCCAAAGCATATCAATCCCTTCCAGGGTGAGACTTTCAATAGGACTCGGTCGCCCACCTGGAACTCCAATGGTTTCCTACGCTTGTCGGCGTAGCTTTTCTGTCAGTCTCTAGAGACTTTTAGTCGTTCATGAATTTGAACGATCTTCTCTGTCGTTTCCCGAATGATCTCCGGACCCGTGAGAGTGCTTTCAGGAACTCGTCCCTTAGCTAATTGGGTATCACCCACTTCAGCCCAGCACAGAGGGGATCTGCACTTTCGGCCATAGAGGGCCTCGAATGGAGCTGCCTTGATGCTAGTGTGATAACTGTTGTTGTAGGAAAATTCAACAAGGGGTAAATGAGTATCCCAAGCTTTTCCAAAGTCTATCACACAGGCGCGCAACATATCTTCTAAGGTTTGGATAGTTCTCTCACTTTGCCCGTCGGTCTGTGGATGGTAGGCCGTACTCATGTCCAGCCTGGTTCCTAGGGAACTTTATAATGACTGCCAGAACCTCGAAGTGAATCTACTATCTCGGTCTGAGATGATAGATAAAGGAACACCGTGCAGTCTTACAATCTCCCTAATGTAAGTTCTGATAAGTTTCTCCATCTTGTGTGTTTCCTTGATCGGTAGGAAATGTGCAGACTTGGTCGGTCTGTCGATGATGACCCATATGGAATCAAGTCCACCCGTCGTCTTGGGCAACTTGGTTATGAAGTCCATAGTGATCCGCTCCCACTTCCATTCTGGTATTTCCGGTTGTTGTGGAAGACCGGAGGGTTTCTGGTATTCGACCTTGACCTTTGCGCAAGTAAGGCATTTACGCACGAAGGTAGCAATATCTGCTTTCATGTTAGGCCACCAGTATAACTTTTTAAGATCCAGATACATCTTATCTGAACCCGGGTGGACGGAATAACGAGTGTTGTGAGCTTCCGTCATGACCAAGTCTCTAAAGCCACCGTGTTTCGGTGTCTAGATCCGATCCATGAGGTATAAGGCTCCGCCACCCTTGACTTCCAAGTTCTTATCCATTCCTCTAAGGGATTCACCCGCCATGTTTTCAGGTTTCAAAGCGTCGAGTTGAGCCTCCTTTATTTGCGTGGACAAGTGCGAATGGATAGTTAGAGTCAAAGATTTGACTCTACGACCAGTATATTCTTTCTAACTTAGGGCGTCGGCTACTACATTGGCTTTACCCGGATGATAACGAATTTTGCACTCATAATCACTAAGTAGCTCAACCCACCGTCGTTGTCTCATGTTGATCTCTTTCTGGTTGAAAATGTGTTGCAGACTCTTATGGTCTGTAAAGATCATGCTTTTTGTACCGTATAGGTAATGGCGCCAGATCTTCAGAGCAAACACAACTACTCCTAGCTCAAGATCGTGGGTTGTGTAGTTAACCTCATGCGTCTTCAGCTGTCTCGAGGCATAGGCTATGACTTTACCTCGCTGCATCAGAACACATCCGAGTCCTTGATTGGATGCATCGCAATAGACAATGCAGTCTTCTATTCCTTCGGGAAGGGATAGTATCGGGGCGGTGCACAAGGCTCGTTTGAGCGTTTGGAACGCTCTTTCCTATTTCTCCTCCCAGTCGAAGGCCACGCCTTTCTGGGTCAGAGTTGTAAGAGGTTTCCCTATGCTGGAGAAGTTCTGAATGAACCTGCGATAGTAGCCAGCTAGCCCTAGAAATTGACGAATTTCAGTAGGTGTCTTTAGTGCTGACCAGTTCTCGATGGCCTTAATTTTGAAAGGGTCCACGTGTATACCTTCTTCGCTAACCACATGGCCCAAAAATTCGACTCGCCGAATCCAAAATTCGCACTTCGAGAACTTTGCGTAGAGCTTCTCCGCTCGCAATGTTTCTAAGATTTTACGGAGATGTTGACCATGCTCCTCCTTACTTCGAGAGTAGATGAGTATGTCATCAATGAAGACGATGACGAACTGATCCAAGTAAGGACGACACACCCTATTCATCAGATCCATGAATACTGCGGGCGCGTTAGTTAATCCGAATGGCATCACTACAAACTCGTAGTGCCCATAACGAGTTAAGAAGGCTGTCATGGGAACATCTTCCTCTAACACTCGTAGTTGGTGGTATCCGGATCGCATATCTATCTTCGAGAAGTAGTTGACTCCTTGAAGTTGATCAAATAAATCGTCAATGCGGGGCAAGGGATAACGATTTTTAATGGTAAGCTTGTTGAGTTCTCTATAGTCGATGCACATGCGAAACAATCCATCTTTCTTCTTGACGAACAGGACCGGTGCTCCCCATGGTGAGAAGCTTGGTCGAATGAATCCCTTCTTGAAAAGTTCGTTAAGTTGACTGGAAAGTTCCTGCATTTCAGCCGGTGCAAGACGATAAGGAGATTTGGCTACGGGGGTAGCCCCTGGCACTAAGTCGATTCTGAACTCGACTTGGCGTTGTGGTGGTAAACCGGGAAGCTCTTCTGGGAATATGTCGGGAAACTCGCGTACTTCTAGAATTTTCTGGATGTCTTTCTGTTCTTGGCTGGTATCGACGACGTGTGCGAGAAATGCATGGTACTCCTTCTGCAAACACTTTTGTGCTTGAATGCACGAAATGATGCGAAGGCTCGTACTAGGTTTGTCGCCGTAGATAATTAAAGTTTCGTTGTTAGGAAGGTTAAGACGAACTGCTTTTTCGAAGCACATAATGTCGGCACGCAGAAGACTCAACCAATCCATACCGATGATGACGTCGAAACATTTAATGGTAACTGGCATGAGATCTATCTTGAAAGTATGGCTATCTAAAGTTAAAGTACAACATATGTATATGCAGTTTGTACTCTCTGTTTTCCCGTTACCCATTTCTACTGTGAATGAACTATCTAATGCACATGGTTTTTGTTTAAGAAGGTGTGCAAATTTGTGACTTACAAAACTTTTCTCGGCTCTACTATCGAAAAGTATGCAAGCATAAGAGTTATCGAGGAGGAACGTACCAGTAACTATCGTAGGATCAGCTACTGCTTCCTCGTGGCCTAGGGCCATAAATCTTCCCACTCCTCCAGCCATCCCTGATTTAGGGTAGTTCCTCTTGTAATGGCCCACTTCGCCACATCCGTAGCAAGCTTGGCCCATACTGACGTTAGGAACTTGAGCAGCTTGAGCTGTTGGAGTTTTGCAGAAGCGGACGGTGTGTCCCTTCTTGTTGCAGTTAGAGCACTGCATCTCCTTGCAAGGTCTGTTGTGATGGAAGTTGCACTTGGTGCACTTCGGGAGGGTTCCAACATATGGTCTTGCTGGTAAGAGGTTGGCAGGAGCAACAGGAGTTACTGTGGCAGCATTGATCGCCACAAGTTGTTGCTTATTGGAGGATCCTTGCGGAGCCCCTCTTTTCCTCTTATTCCACCCCTTCTTGTGGTAGTCGGGGTTGGACTTCTGTGGTACCGGTGTAGGGATTGACATGATCTGGGGTTTCCTGTGATCGATGAGGGATTGTGCTAGTTCCTTGGCGCTATTGAAGGTAATAGGCCTGGAAGCGATCACACTTGACTGGATCTGGGGTGACAGTCCCTAGATATACCTCCTGATCTTTTTGCTCTGGAGAGCAACCATGTCGGGGCATAAGTTTGCCAAATCACAAAACCTATTTGTGTAGGTAGTGATGTCGGATCCAACCATTTGTAGACCTCAGAATTCTTGCTCGAGCTTTTGTATTGCCCCTCGAGGACAGTATTCCTTCATCAACATTTCTTTCAACTTTTCCCAGCCAATGGAATACGCCACCACCAGAGTTAGATAGTTAACATGGCTGTTCCACCATGTTAGTGCTCAGTCAGAGAAGGTACAAGCTGCGAACTTGACCTTGCTGCCCTCCTGACAAGCACAGATTTCAAAGACGGATTCCATCTTTTCAATCCATTGTCTCAACACCATAACACCCCCAGTCCCATTGAAGCTGCGGGGTTTGGCGTTAGTTAAGTCCTTGTAGGTGCATTCCCGAGGGTGTCCATGGCTTTCGCCGTGGTTTGAGGGTGGTGCACCTGTTCCTGACCCACTAGGGGCAGGAGCGTTGATTGCCGACACAGCAGCTGCAACTGCTGCTGTGAAAGCTGCCTGGAACATAGTGGCATCAAAAGGATTTGGTGTTTAGAGAGGTATAGGTGGTGGTGGAGGTGGTGGTATTGGTGCTTCGTTGTTTGGGTTCCTCCTAGGATTCCTGCGTGGCGGCATCTTTAACTATACGTTTAAAAGATGACGACATAGATAAGAATAAATGATAAATGAATGTGTCCCATGGGCTAAATCGCCATAGTCCAACAACAGAAAGAATAGCATGACTTAGATGAAGAAGATAGCATTTGGATAATAATTTCCATAAGATTAGACATCTGTCAGTAATTCTGGAATTACAGATGTAACAAGTTCGGGAAAAAAAATGGCCTAGAAGTAGGCCTTACATCAACCAAGATGGAAAATTTTGACAGACTTAAGATTCGACAAAGACCTAACAGGTCTAAGATTTATACAGACAGGAAATTAGACCAAAGTTTTACATAAACTAGGTTATATCCAAAAGATGAGATGACGATATCGACAACGAGAACTACTAGCATGAGTCCTCGATCCCGTCAGTAGGCGTTCGATGTCCCTTATACGCCTATCCGACCTTGCTTGTTGAGCTCGAAGTTCTCTAACTTCAGCTCGGGTTTCAGCAAGTTCCCTTTGCAGATTTGCATTGCGGACCAGAGTCCTTTCATGAGCAGACTCTAGTCGGCGAATGTGGACTGTGTTAACAACAGAGTTGGCGTCAACTTCCAAAACTTGATTGATAGTCGCTTGAGCCATTATCGTGTTCCGAGAAATCCTACGCACCATGATTGGTAGGACTCTATCAGCAGAACCTCCTTCGGTGAGGTTGTAGAAACTTCGGTCGCCATTGTAAGGAATGGGCTGACCTTGTTCCTGAATCAATTCAGTCAAGTTAATGGCCTACAAGGGTGTGGGTCCTTGAAACACAGGGCAAGGGTTCAAGTTTGGGTTTTGAGCAGCTGGGGGTAGGTTGTTGACTTCTGTCTCCGAGTCAGAACTATCGGAAAAGCCCTCAGCATGGTGATCATCCAAAGGGATTGGGTGATCATCTTCTGGCTCTGCCTCTAGCCAACCAGCATTGCCTTGGTTCGGGAAGTACGAATCGCCATGGTGAAATCTAGCCATTTTAATCTACGCAAGAAAAGGGATATAAGAAATAGCTAAAATAGATGAACTAACTAAGATAAATACAGTAAGATCAAATACCCATATGGTATTCCTTCATGGTTGTGTTGGTAAGTTTTTAGACTTGTTGCCACATCACAACCATTCTTGGGCATATTCTAATCACTCCTCGGACCAGCGTAGTTGATCAGGTTATGCCATTCCCAAGACTGACTATATATCCCCAGGCTTACTTGTGATATCCAACAATCGTAATACTTTTGTTCTTGTCGTTGTGACACTGATTTTAGTATGAATGCAGGCACGTATACTTTGTTAAATATTTTATTATTTAAAAGTATAACTCTTAGACAGAGTGTTTTAATCCCATGTATTTATAGTTAGTATATCTTTTATGGGTTGATATACTATATTCACTATAAACAATGCTCTGATACCAATATGTCACACCCCAAAACCACGAACGGCGGAAATGTTCAGGGGTGGAGGACATCATGTACAGTATCACAACAGTGTAATATAATAAACAAGCAACAACATCATCCATTACATTATAAGTAAAGTTTTATACATGTGTGTTCTTTCATTGTAATAAGACACCAAAAATATACAATCAAAATAAAAGACAAGACTTGACTGCTCCGTCTTCTCAAAACCTGGCCTCCGTACCTGTATACTGGTGACCTGAGAATACAAGTTATTTTGAAAGCGAGTATCAGCTTTAAAGCTGGTGAATTCATAAGTATATAAGTGTCGTTGCCTTGTTTGTGAAAATCTGTTATGAAGGCCATGAAAATCGTTAAATGAAAATGTTGATGTAAGTATGAAATCCCTAGAAAAACCCTTATTTTCTATAAGTATGAAATGTAGTCTTCTACCAAGACCCGAATGTTTTGTAAGTATGAAGTGCAGTCTTCTACCAAGACCCGATTGTTTTGTAAGTATGAAGTGTAGTCTTCTACCAAGACCCGAATGTTTTGTAAGTCTGAAGTGTAGTCTTCTACCAAGACCCGAAGGTTCTGTTTGTAAAATGATAGTTTTTCCTTTGTGTAGACTAGTACTAAAAGTGCTTAGTCTAACTCATCGTTTATGTGAATGTGTCACAAAATAAAGTAAACAGGAAAAATATAATATTGTAAGTGTTGTCACTGGGTACTAGGACCAACACAACATTGCATTAAGCGAAATGTACAACCTAATGAACATCCGAAGCTTGTCCAATTGTCCTCTGTAGCAACAGCAGGTGGGTGGAAGGGTTAGTCCCAAATCGATTTCCTAATATAAGTAGTAACCTTAGACCTCCGAAGATGGTCATCGACCATTGGTGCTAAACAGTGGGGTTCGGAATGGTAAGTCCCGTCTAGTTATTCCCATTGAACCGGGATAAAGAAGATAATTTACACAGTATGTACTACTAAATCATCCTCATAGTCCTAAGTACAAGTGTCCAGGTAAGTGACTACATGATAATGCACCTATGTGAAAGTGTTCCTGTATGGTATTCATGTATGTGTGTCCATGTAACAGGTAAGTATATGTAAACATATTCATGTATCAAGTAAACATCTGTAAGTACTCATGTATCAGGTAATGTACTAGTATAGACTCATGAATGAACTGACTCTTGTGTGACTCCTTGTAATAGAACTAATGTTTGATATCTTCCCATTATCCCTATGATAATCTACTGTAATATAACTAGTTGATCATGTAAGTTTACACACTCTTACTACTCAAGGGTGTCAGAAACTAAATGAAATATGCAAACTATAACATTAATACATATATAAGAATATAAGTGTATATGCATAGTTTAGTTCAATATTGAAAAATGGTCTTGTAAGACATCTTATGGGTTTTTAACAATAAATAACAATGACTTGATGTCATTTGAATAAACATTTGGTAACAATGTGCTTTTAGGATGTAAAACCATTTCATGCATCACATTTTGTAGCATGTGAAATCTGTTAAATGACAAACACAGTAATAAAATACATATCAATGATTTAATAACATGTTTGTTTGTACTTGAATTCCCCTCCCCCCCATTAAAGCATTTAAAATCATTTAAAACATCGATTAGGGGTATGAACTCACCTGTAGTTGGTGATTGGGATGAACTGAACGGTATCGGATTGCTAGGTGTCAAGCGAGGACTTGTGCACACACTACGATCCTAATGAACATATAATCACACATATGTGCACTCAATTAGACACAAAAGACTAATTGATAATGTTTAAGACATCCTAGACATAGTTAACACTTTATATAAGTGTTTTAAGCCGTAAGGACTTCATCTAAGCTATTGTGGGACAGGGTACTTGAGTTTTGGGTTTCCAAAGGACCCTATATGAGAGTTTACTCTCCTTAAACCATCACACATGGAGTTTACGGTTGTAAACTCTTGAGTTTACGGCCGTAAACTCCCAAACATGTGTGTTGTTGTGTTTTGAAGTCCAAAATGCTTTCTAGAATTTTTCTAACCTAGTGGCTATGTTCTTAGAAGGGTTTAAGGTCTAGAAGTACTCCAAATAGGAGTTTACGGCCTCAAGGACATTTCCCCTTGGAGTTTACGGCCGTAAACTAAAGGGTTTTGAGCATTCTAACACTTCCTAAGTGTACATGCAACCCTAATAACCTTGGATCTATGTTTGTCTAATTATCATGCAAAGTTAAATTACAAGGTTATATTCCTATCTAGCATACATGGGGAACATTTTAACTTAAAGTATAGATAGAATAACTTACCTTGTTGTTGTTTGTGTTCCTTGAAACCTTGTGAGCCTAGCATCCCAAGTGTGATGCCTCAAATGCTTCACACAACACCAAATGCTCTTGGAAAACTTATGAGAGAACACACACTTCTCAAAAATCGGCCAAGCCCTCTTGTTTCTTAGTGTGTAACCGATTTTGGTGGAGAATATGATTCTTATATAGTGTTGACACATCTAGGGTTACACCATGTAAACCCTAATGTGTCATGACTCTTCATTTCCATGACCCATGGGTTTGTAACTCCCATGGAGCATCCATGGAGCATCCTATGGGTAGAACCCAACTTGACAATCCATGGAGCCTCTTAGCCCACTATACAAGATATGGATGATTTACATAATCAACCCATATATTTAATTAGTTCTCTTTTGACCACATAATTAATTCTAAATTAATTATTGATCAAACTAATCAAATAATATTATTAATATATTAGAACTTATAATATATTAATAATCTCCAAGTGTTATTTCTCTCATTTAGTCTATCCAATTGCATGGTGCCATGCAACCCAAATGGACCATGCCGGGTCGGGTCAAGTACATACCAGAAATAGTTATGAACTTAGACACCTTATCCAACAGTCTCCCACTTGGATAAGTCTAATAACTATTACTGCAAGTATGACTTCAGGAACCTATCAGCAATCGTAGCTCTTTTCAAGGTTTCTCGGAACTGAGAAGATGATGATACGCCATTTAGGATAAGTGATCATATAATCCTCTATTCTAGATATCTGCCGGACAAATACATGGAACACTGTCTTGCTTATTGTCCAGCATTTGTTTCCCGATTTCCGATTTGTTTGACATAGAACTTAATTGAACACATCAACTTAGTTCTGACCGGGCCTGGTACATAGTTCAAAACAAAATCATCGAGGGGCCCAGATATCAGCTTCTAATCCAAGAAGGAACAGATAAACTTCGACTCATATGTTTGTTCTACCACTCATTGAATTACACACAAGAGCGCGAATTATAACATCGAGTTACCAATGCGTTTTTCGTACAATCAATGCATAACCAACTTGTAAGTAACAAATCATATCTCTAGGTTTGAAGACTTATACGATATTACCGTCTCACGATCACTCGAGATAGAATTCCATGAAGTGATTCCAGTGAGCGTGGGTTGAGTCCAATGCTCAGAACTTATGAGCACTCATGATTGTTGTAGCCTTGTCCAAGACCTCTACAACCAAACATGACAATCTTGATTCATACCTACTTCCTCTATTTTGGGTCCTTTGTCTTGTGAGTCCAATGCTCAGAACTTATGAGCACTCATGATTGTTGTAGCCTTGTCCAAGACCTCTACAACCAAACATGACAATCTTGATTCATACCTACTTCCGACATATGACTGACTGTGGAGGTTTGAATAATATGTTATACCAAACAAAAATTATTCTGGAAGTCAAAACATGCAAACGAAATATAGTAAACGATCGACAAGAGATAGCAACACCTTACTCATAAATAAAACATTTTTATTCATCATCAAATGTCAATTACACTTTACAAATTTCGAGGTTATCTAACTACTAAATCTAATATCATCCTTCAGCCCTATGCTCCGAGCATGCTGAAGCCCGAGTCAGTCCCTTGGTGAGGGGATCTGCCAGATTCTCATCTGATGATAACCTCTTTGCCACGAGGAGTCCTTCTTCGATCCGATGTCTGATGAAATGGTATTTTCTGTCGATGTGTCTGGATCTCCCGTGATCCCTTGGTTCCTTGGCTAAGGCAACAACACTTTCACTATCACAGAAAATTTCCATTGGCTCTTTAATAGGTGGTACAACTCCAAGGTCTCCAATGAAGTTCCTCAGCCATAACGCCTCCTTTGCTGCCTCGCTAGCTGCAATATACTCTGATTCACAAGTAGAATCTGCCACTGTCTCTTGCTTGGAACTCTTCCAAGAAATTGCTCCTCCATTTAGGGTAAAGACCCACCCCGACTGAGAGCGTAAATTATCTCTATCAGTCTGGAAGCTAGCATCACTATACCCTACTACTCTCAAGTCATCACTTCCACCGAGGGTAAGAACCCAGTCCTTAGTCCTCCGTAGGTACTTGAGGATATTCTTTACCGCAGTCCAGTGTGGCTTGCCAGGGTTCGCCTGATACCTGCTAACCATACTCAGGGCAAAGGCTACATCGGGTAGAGTACACGTCATAGCATACATGATCGATCCTACAGCCGAAGCATAAGGTGTTCGACTCATTTATGCTATCTCAGCCTCAGTGCTAGGGCTTTGTGTCTTACTCAATCTGGTGTTACTCTGGATGGGTAACTCTCCTTTCTTGGAATCCTGCATGCTGAATCTCTTCAGCACCTTATCCAAGTAGGTACTCTGACTAAGTCCAATTAGTCTTTTACTCCGATCTCTCAAGATCCTTATCCCTAAAATATAGGCAGCTTCACCAAGGTCCTTCATAGCGAAACACTTCTCAAGCCAGGACTTTACTTCCTGCAGGGTTGGAATGTCGTTTCCTATGAGTAGTATGTCATCCACATACAATACCAAAAAGCTAACTATACTCCCACTAGCCTTGACATACACACAAGATTCATCTTCACTCCTAGTAAAGCCAAATTCCTTGACCTTCTCATCAAAGCAACGATTCCATCTGCGAGGTGCTTGCTTTAATCCATAGATGGATTTCTCAAGCTTACACACTCTATTAGGGTACTTGCTGCTGACAAAACCCTCTGGCTGACTCATGTAAACATCTTCAGCCAACTTTCCATTAAGGAAAGCGGTTTTGACATCCATTTGCCATATTTCATAGTCATGAAATGCAACTATGGCTAACAGAACCCGAATAGACTTAATCTTGGCTACCGGAGAAAAGGTCTCATCATAGTCCACTCCAGGAATTTGAGAGAAGCCCTTTGCAACCAGTCTAGCGTTATAAGTGGTATGTTACCATCCATGTCGGTCTTCTTCTTGAAGACCCATTTGCACCCTACTGTCTTACGACCTGGTACATTTTCAACCAAGTTCCAAACTTGATTGTCATACATGGATTGTATCTCGCTATCCATAGCCTCTTTCCATTTAGCAGACTCGGGGCCTGCCATGGCTTCCACGTAGCTGTTAGGGTCATCTTGACCTACTAGTGTCCCATCACTAATAAGTGTCTCACCTTCTGCAGTAATATGGAATCCATAGTAATGCTCAGGTGCACTCCTAACTCTCGTGGAGCGCCTCAGAGGTACAAGTTTGTCAATTGGCTCAACAGGAGTTTCCTCCTCAAGTTGAGGGCTAGAGTTTGAAGTGCCTTCACCACTTGATTCTTGAATTTCTTCAAGATCAATTTGTCTCCCACTGTCTCCTTGGCTTATAAACTCTTTTTCTCGAAAGACTCCTCTTCTTGCTACAAAGACCATATTGTCACTAGGTCTGTAGAAGAGGTAACCAAAGGATTGTTGTGGGTAACCGATGAAAATACACCTCTCGCTTCGAGGTTCGAGCTTATCATGAGTCTCGCGTCTCACGAAAGCCTCGCAACCCCAAATCTTGATGTGGTCTAGTTTAGGTACTTTACCAGTCCACATCTCGTGAGGAGTTTTGGCAACTTTATTTGTAGGGACTAGATTAAGAATATGGGCGGCAGTCTCTAAGGCATACCCCCAGAATGAGATTGGTAGCGAAGCTCGACTCATCATGGAACGAACCATATCTAACAAGGTTCGATTACGCCTCTCAGCTACACCATTCAACTGTGGTGTCCTGGGAGGTGTCAATTGTGAGACAATCCCACATTCCCTAAGATAGTCGAGGAACTCTGAACTAAGATACTCACCTCCTCGATCGGATCGAAGCATCTTAATGTTCCTGCCCAATTGATTCTCGACTTCCTGTTTAAATTCCTTAAACCTCTCGAAAGTCTCTGACTTATGCTTGATCAAGTAGACATATCCATATCTACTGTAATCATCAGTAAAAGTCAAATAATAACGATTAGCATCCCTTGTGGCATGTTTGAATGGTCCACACACATCCGTGTGTATAAGTTCCAACAAACCTTCACCCCTTTCACACGTGCCTGTGAAGGGTGACTTTGTCATCTTTCCAAGTAAGCATGATTCGCAACTATCATCTGACTTAAGGTCAAACGACTCCAAGACTCCATCCTTTTGGAGTTGGCCTATGCGTTTCTTGCTTATATGTCCAAGGCGACAATGCCATAATGATGCTTTATCCAAGTTATTATTAGTAGTAGAATCAATACACAAAACATTATTTCCTAAGTTATCTACAACAGACACAGCTTCATACACACCATCACAAGGTAATGCTTTAAAATAAACAACATTATTAAAGAAAGCATCAATAGAACCAACTTCATTATTAAACGAAAAGGTAAACCCTTGTTTGTACAAAGCATGAAAGGAAATAATATTTCTTGCCATTCCTGGCGAGTAACAACATTTATTCAAATCTAAACTAAACCCACTACTTAGCGATAAAGTATAAACTCCAATCTTGGTGACAGGAGAAGCTTTCCTATTCCCCATGATCAAGTTTATTCTTCCTTGCTCCACATCCTCACTTCTTCTTAGTCCCTGCAAGTCACAACAAATATGAATACCACAACCGGTATCAAGGACCCAAGATTTAGAATGGGGTGAGTTATTAGAAATGATAGTGTAAATACCTGCATGGTTGGGTTGAACTTTCCCATCCTTTACATCCTGCTGGTACTTTGGGCAGTTCCGCTTCCAATGAGCCTTTTCATGGCAATAGAAGCATTCAGCCTCTTTTGGGTCAGAAGAAGGAGTAATGAAACCTTTCTTGGTTCCACTTGAAGAAGAGCCATCAAGGGTCCGAGCCTTGGTACCCTTCGAAGATCTCTTTCTCTTCCTCCCTCGACTTTTCCCGATTGCCAAAACCGGAGTTGAGTTTGGAGTAGGAGTGATAGCAACCGACTTCCCCTTAAGACCTGATTCTGCGGTCTTGAGAAGTCCCTGAAGTTTGCTGAGGGTGACTTCTTCCTTGTTCATGTGATATGTCATGCAAAATTGATCATAGCACGATGGTAAGGAGTGCAAAATGATATCTATTGCAAGATCCTCCGGGAAGTTCACATTAAGCTTCAGCAAACGATCCACATACCTTTGCATTTTCTACATGTGGCTCGTGACGGATTCCCCGTCCTTCATCATGGTTGTTATCATGGAGCAGATGATTTCATACCTCTCTTGTCTTGCACTTTAATGGTATCTTTCCATCAAATCTTGGTGCATTTCATAAGGGTAGAAATCCTCATAAGACTTTTGGAGTTCCGCTGTCATCGTGGCCATCATGATGCAAGCCACTTTCGTAGCATCCCTTTCATGTGCCCGAAAGTCAGCGATCTCCTGAGGAGTTACAGTGGTCTCATCAATCTCCTTAAGCTCCTTGTCAAGGACATATTCTTTGTCCTCGTAGCGGGTAATCATCCTGATGTTTCTGATCCACTCATTGAAGTTAGATCCATCAAAGATGACTTTCCCACACAAGTTCATAAGGGTAAACGAGCCACTAGGATTAGAGCTAGAAGCATTGTTGAGAGACATCTTGTTGAAAAGAGAACAAGATTAGTTTAGATATAAGAGAGTCCTTCATAAAACACCCAAATGTAATATTAAGGCTAGGATCCAATCACAATATAATATAACTTAGAAGAGGTATGCCGTAATCTAAGCTATACCATATTTTAAAGGTAGGTGAATGACGATTCACCAATTTCCACCTTGAAAACCGCAATATTTAAGTATTAGGTTTTTTTTTTGAATGGTTCTTAGAAATTCCTAGATTCTTTAAGATTCAATGAACTTTTCAAAGGCATGTTTCAATCTCGAGTGTGCCCTCCAAGTTTTGTGACTGGGATACCGAGGATCACAAAACGAGGTGTGAAGTAACCATGCAAATCACTTGGTACCCTTAAAGTTTATCACTCAATCGATGTGCCGGTAAACCACACACGCTCCATCGATACTATAATAAACCCTAAGTCACCCTTTACCTACCTTGTTAAGTTCAAATTAGTGTGCCGGTTAACCACACACGCTCCACCAATGACTTAATCAAAGTGTAAAGTGTAATTTCATGGAATAGCACCTTATTCACATTTTTCCTAAAGTAACTAAGATTGGGAATTTAATAAAAGATTTAGTTACTTTATAATATTCATCATACTTTGAATGAGAATTCATAAGTCCTTGTCTTACCCATTCGGCTAACGACCCTCCACCGGTCAAGCAAGCGGTGGGTGAGAGTAGACACCCATTAAGTCACCATTTTATAGGCAACAACCTTATACCCACCTTATAGACCGGCTTCGTGAATGAGGCGTACTAGCGGTAAGACGACTTTGTTCTTATACATATATATATAATTATTAAATCATAATAATATAAGTATAAGGGTTGAATTTTAACTTTTAAAATTCTAAGGGTTGGAACTAAAGTTTTAACTTAACTTTACTTGTTCCAAAACTTGAGGGCAAGTTTTGTAAACTTTCAAAACTTTTCATTTCTTGTAACTTATGAGTTTAATAGAGTAATAAAATGAGGACTTTTCATTTTTCCTAACTCTTGTGTTCTTTTAATGGTTTTTTTAATCCAAGAGACTTTTGGTTTTCCATAACTTGAGGACAAGTTATGGACTCCATTAAAACACATTATGATCAAGAATTAAACTACCACATAGGTTACAAATAATTCCTATGATCATCTAAACATCATAAGAACAAGAATATGAATATGAACATGAACACCTTCAAGAATCAAAATCACATTTAATCTTTGTAATTTTCATAACTAGTTGTTGTAAATGAGTTAGAAAAGACATTACACCTTCTAAAACAAGTTTTCAAGTACCAAAACAATCTAGGGTAATGTTTCTAATCCATTTCCAGCAACTGAAGTCGAAATTCTGCACTCTGTCGACCCTACTCGCCGAGTACATAAACCTACTCACCGAGTAGGTTGAAGATACAAGTGAACTCGACGATTCCTCCCCATGGACTCGCCGAGTCCATGAATCAGACAGCAAGATTTTCGACTTTCTTCAACTTTTAAGCACAAATAACAAACAAACAAGCCTAGGCTCTGATACCACTAAAGGGTTTTGAGCATTCTAACACTTCCTAAGTGTACATGCAACCCTAATAACCTTGGATCTATGTTTGTCTAATTATCATGCAAAGTTGAATTCCAAGGTTATATTACTATCTAGCATACATGGGGAACATTTTAACTTAAAGTATAGATAGAATAACTTACCTTGTTGTTGTTTGTGTTCCTTGAAACCTTGTGAGACTAGCACCCCAAGTGTGATGCCTCAAATGCTTCACACAACACCAAATGCTCTTGGAAAACTTATGAGAGAACACACACTTCTCAAAAATCGGCCAAGCCCTCTTGTTTCTTAGTGTGTAACCGATTTTGGTGGAGAATATGATTCTTATATAGTGTTGACACATCTAGGGTTACACAATGTAAACCCTAATGTGTCATGACTCTTCATTTCCATGACCCATGGGTTTGTAACTCCCATGGAGCATCCATGGAGCATCCTATGGGTAGAACCCAACTTGACAATCCATGAAGCCTCTTAGCCCACTATACAAGATATGGATGATTTACATAATCAACCCATATATTTAATTAGTTCTCTTTTGACCACTTAATTAATTCTAAATTAATTATTGATCAAACTAATCAAATAATATTATTAATATATTAGAACTTATAATATATTAATAATCTCCAAGTGTTATTTCTCTCATTTAGTCTATCCAATTGCATGGTGCCATGCAACCCAAATGGACCATGCCAGGTCGGGTCAAGTACATACCAGAAATAGTTATGGACTTAGACACCTTATCCAACATAAACTCCCTTGGGGTGATTCCTTGGTTGCTTTCAAGCCTCTTGTACTAGTAGGATGTGTTCTAGACTTTTAATCCTAGCATATGAAGGCATTAGGCACCACTTAGTGCCCTTTTTAGGAGTTTATGGCCCAAGAACCATGTCCTGGCCGTAAACTCACTTGGTTAAGTGATTTTGGTGTGGTTTGGTCCTTCCATTTAGTGGGTACAACTTCTTGTAAAGGTCTAGGGCTTTAGGTGTCATGAAAACACCCTTTGTGATCATTTACATGGAGTTTACGGCCTAGGAGAGTTCTGGGCCGTAAACTCACTTTCATTTGTGTCATTTGATGTGTTTAAGACCTTAAGCTACTTGGGAAAATAACCTAGATGCAAGCCTTAAAGTCCTTAAGTCCTCAAATCACCATTTAGGGCTAGGAAATGGAGTTTACGGCCTAAGAGAGTTCTGGGCCGTAAACTCCCAATCTTGGGAGGTTTTGTGTGATTTTGCATGTCCCTAACATGTATACCTAATGTTCTAAGGCCTTATCCTAGCACCAATGTCAGTTTTGGCTTTGTTTCGGGAGTTTACCGCCCAAGAACACCTTGGGGAGTAAACTCCTAGATCTCATGATTTAGCCATCTAAATCATGTTTTAAGCATCTATTATGTATTCTAACACTACTAGAAAGAGTTACTTACAATCTGGGATAAAAACCCGAAGATCTGTCAGAGAGAAAATGGCTTTTCTCTAGCTGGAATTGTTAATAATGAATTAATTTAATTCAGAAAACTATTTATAGTCCTGAAATATTTTGACAGAAAATATTTTTATTCTCGAACTTGGACTGTAACATTATGAAACTTGAAATGTCCAAATTTCACAAACTCAGGAGCATCCACTCTCCTGATATCTCCTAAAGTGTAAACCCTAAAGTACACAAACTTGTTCGGAAAAGTCTGAAAATCACTGAAATTGGACTGACTTCTATTGAATAGATATTGTTCGTACAAATGGAAATTTCGGGTTGTCACAGGTTTAAGGTCTAGAAGTACTCCAAATAGGAGTTTATGGCCTCAAGGCCATTTCCCCTTGGAGTTTACGGCCATAAACTCCCTTGGGGTGTTTCCTTTGTTGCTTTCAAGCCTCTTGCACTTGTGGGATATATTCTAGACTTTTATTCCTAGCATATGAAGGCATTAGGCACACCTTAGTGCCCTTTTTAGGAGTTTATGGCCCAAGAACCATGTCTTGGCCGTAAACTCACTTGGTTAAGTGATTTTGGTGTGGTTTGGTCCTTCCATTTAGTGGGTACAATTTCTTGTAAAGGTCTAGGGCTTTAGGTGTCATGAAAACACCCTTTATGTCCATTTATATGGAGTTTACGGCCTCAGCTTCACTTGGGCCGTAAACTCACTTTCATTTGTGTCATGTGATGTGTTTAAGACCTTAAGGTACTTGGGAAAATAACCTAGATGCAAGCCTTAAAGTCCTTAAGTCCTCAAATCACCATTTAGGGTTAGGAAATGGAGTTTACGGCCTAAGAGAGTTCTGGGCCGTAAACTCCCAATCTTGGGTGAATTTGTGTGTGTTTTCTTGTCCCTAACATGCATACCTAATGGTCTAAGGCTTTATCCGAACACAAGAGTCGGTTTTGGCTTCGTTTCGGGAGTTTACCGCCCAAGAACACCTTGGGGAGTAAACTCCTAGATCTAATGATTTAGCCATCTAAATCATGTTTTAAGCATCTAATATGTATTCTAACTCTACTAGAAAGAGTTACTCACAATCTGGGATAAAAACCCTGTTGGGTTGAAGATTTGCTCAAGTGTTGCGTCTTTGGGCTCGACTGTTTATTTATTTTATTTGTATTCCGGTTTGGGCCTCTCCAACCGAGAGCCCATTATGTTTAATATATAAGTATATGCTTGCATGCATATTAGGTTAACGATTATTCTAGAGCGTAACGATAGTATTACAGATTTCTTTGATCGTTCTTGTAACCTACCAATCCTCTACAGTTGATGTTCTTAATCGAGCTCTTCTGAGGATTCTGTTTAATCATTCGACACGTTTGATTCACTCTTGTCTCGTTCTTATTTTCGTGTTCTTACAGTTTTATATTTACTTACCTGTTTAAGATCTAATCGATCTTCATAGATTAAAGGTTTTAAATCTCATCAATTGGTATCAGAGCAGGAGACTGTGTAATCGATACACATCTTTTCTGTGAAAAGGTTTCAATTAGGGTTTTTTCGCAACTACCGATATTTATTGAGCCGTCATCTCATTATTGACGTATCTTGATATTTATTGTTTTGCCCTAACCTGCTTTATTACAGGTCTAATCTTTGAACAGGTTTTTCGATCATAATGGACGAGTCGCAATCAAATCCAATCAATATTTCTAACAGCATCGGTTCAACCACGAAGATTCCAATCCTATATACCCATGACTATGAAGTCTGGCCGCATCAATTCGAAGACTACGTGATAGGATCTGAGGATAATGGATACCTCATATGGGAAGCTATCATTAATGGACCTTTCTCTCATTCTGCAACGTCCAGGATTATTAAGACTCAAAAGGAGTACAATGATCTGCTGAAGGATGTTAAAGATATTGCACAAGATGAAAAGGACAAATTCCAGTGCAATATCAAGGCGTTAAGGTTGATCAGATTCGCCCTTCAGTCCGACACCTTCAGGTTGGTCAGCTCATGCATGACGGCAAAGGAAGTTTGGGATAGACTTCGCGAACTGTATTCTACAGACGAGGATCTTGAACATTCTATCCAAACCTTGCTCTTATCTGAGTGTGGAGAATTCAGGCAAGGAGCCGAAGAAACAGTGACCCAGACGTTCGATCGCTTCAATCATCTTCTTAGCAAGATGATCAAACATGACATCGAAAGGAAGCTTATCGAGCAGAAGGTTACGTTCTTAAATGGTCTGAGGTCTGAATGGAGAGCAGTGGTGTTTACAGTCAAAGCCCATGAGCAGTTTAAATCATACACTTTGGCGAAACTGGTGGGTATTCTCAAATCCCAAGAAAAGATTGTGCTGCAGGAGAAGAACGTTGTTTCAAGCCTTGGTTCGTTGGCCCTCCTATCAAAAAGTAAAGTTGTGATGGAGGATGAAGACCTCAACTTGGAGGAGTATGACCTCACGTCTGAGGATTATGCTATGATGGTGTCCAATCCCAAGAGGTTCATAAAGCAGAGATTCCCCAGCAATAAAAACCGAAACTGGCAGGGGAGTTACAGTTCAGAAAAGGTTAACAATGAACCGAAGGTTGAGGAGCCCAAGAAGGAACCGAAGGTGGATGGTGATTCTGGAGTAAGCTGTTACTACTGTGGTGGGAAAAACCACTATGCTAAAGATTGTGTCCTTAAGAAAATGGCTGAAAAGGATGATGAAAAGGATGAGGAAGCTGTGCTGCAGAAAAGGCTCGATGAGATGAGAAAGAAGAAGTGTACCGCTAACCCTTCCATGAATGCTCTTATTGTGCAGGGTTCGATTGCTGATGATGAGTTCGGTAGCGTGGAAGTTTGGTCTACCGACTCAGAAGATGATGAAGTGAGGAAGCCGACTCATGGAAAGGCTTATGTGGCAAAGGAGGAGAGCAGTGGAGGAAGATGCTTCATGGTGTCTGATGTATCTCAGATGAGGGGATACAACACTGATGGTGGAAGCGATGAACCGAAGGGGCAGGAGGACATGTGCTTTACGGCCAAACCACTCAGCCAGCAGTTCAATGAGCTTGATGAACTGATAAAGAAGGTACAATCGGTTTTCATTTCATTTAAAGTACCACAATCCTCATATAAGAAAGAACTAAAAAACGTTAATACAAGAATTTCTCATCTAGATAGTAGCTTAACTCAAACTCGAGTCACCAATTCTAACCTAACTGATCAATTAAGCAGGGTGTCTTCGAAGAGTGAGGAGCGCCGGATGTGGATCGAGTTGAAGGAGTCTGAATTAGTTAAAATAAAAGACGAAAACATTTATTTACAAAGAGACAATTTAAAGTTGTTAAAACAGCGGAATGTTTTTTGTTTAATTGCAAAACGTCTGTATTCTAATATTACTCAGCTTCACTTGGACTGTGAAATAGGCCAAAAGATCCATCGCATGATTTTTCCCTTCCTTGAGTTTAAGGAGGATGAGATCGATGCTGAAGCCTATAATTGTGAGAGTGTGATATCGTCTGATGATATCAATCCGACCTACATTTATGGACTGGACAAAATTGAGTCCTTCATTAAATCCAAGGACCACAAGGACATGCTTAAAAACCTTTTGGATGAAAATGATAGACTTAAACTGAGAACCGAAACCATACAAAAATTTGACTCTTTAAACGCCAACGTAAGCTCAGAAAACAAAATTGATGTTGAAAATGCATCTGAGCTTAACGAGGACGACAACATGAGTGAAATTTCTATAGAGGACACGGTTGACTGCTCAGAATTTGTTAAAAGCGAACCTGAAAACCACAAGAATCTTATTTCTGAAAATTCAGTGGAGTTCGCTCGATTGTCCCAACAAAAGTCCCCGATCTTAGCAGAAAAAGCAGTTGTGTATCAAAAGGTCAGGACCACTCCAAATCAAGTATACAAGGTAACTGGAGTAACCGAACATCAGACGGCTGAACTCATAGCTATTGTAAACGAAGACAATGCTGATGGCTGTGATGAGTACTTCTGCTCAGCTCCAATAGATAATGAAAACGAAATGGTGGGCTTATCTGAAAGGACCTCCTGGATGAGTAAAGGTAGATACATACCTGAACCCTTGAATAAGCCAGATAATTTCGATGAGCCAAGCACCAGTGGTACGAAAGACATTCCTCAGGAGGATGAAAGTTCGGCAAAAGAAGACGATCCCTCTACTTCCTCAGTTCATAGTGAAACTCCTACAGTTCAAAATGAACCTGCCAAGGAGAAACCGAAAATGAAGGCTAATATTCATCATCAACCAAAGCAGATGAGGAATAAGAAACGTGAAAGGAACCAAAGATATAGGAAGAATCTCTCTGAAAGGAGGCAATTCTGGCAATCCCAGAATGCATACTTCTCACATCAAGACAAGAATCTGAAGTATGAAAACAATCCTGTCGAAAAGCCTGAGAGCCACAATAACCGAAAGCCAAGGTTCGGTTCACAAGAGAATACCAACCGAAAGCAAAGGTTCGGTTCTAAGAATGACTTCAACCGAAAGCAAAGGTTCGGTTCAAAGAACGATTCCAACCGAATGCAAAGGTTCGGTTCTGAAGTCAAAAGAGAACAAAACTCTAAGGTCAGTCCCTCCAATGATCAAAAGCAAAATGGTCACCTAGAGTCTCCAGCCAAGAAGTCCTCTCAATCTAAACCCACTCCTTCTAGTTCATCTAATTCTTCTACTTCTACCAACTCATCTCTATCTTGCTCTAAAGCTGATTCTGTTCATTCTTCTCGAAAATCTCATTTATCGACTGAACGAAAGGGCAAACAGAAGGTTTCTCAATCCACACCAGAGTCTAAACCGAACGCATCCAATCCTAATAAAATAAAAGTTTTTACCATTAAAAAGAAAGATGAAACAACACTCATAAAAAGAACATATCTTGTTGACATCTCTCTTACTGTTCCCGTTCCCATGAAAAGCTCGTGTGGACCCAAGAAACTTTGGGTTCCTAAATCTGCTTAAGTTTTTCAAGTTATAAGTGACGAGCAGTTCGACGAAGAATGGTACATCGATAGTGGCTGCTCACGTCACATGACAGGGAGGAAAGAGGAGCTTAGGGAATATAGATCTCTTGCAAATGGTGGCAATGTCAAGTTTGGAAATAACTCTTTCGGCACCATAAAGGGATACGGGATGATAACAAATGGTGACTTTACTATAAGGAAGGTGGCTTATGTGGAAGGACTCCAACACAACCTCATCAGTGTATCTCAGCTTGTTGGAGGTACATGTCTGAAAGTCTCATTCGATGATGAAGGTTCTGAAATTATTGAGAAAAAGACAAAGAAAGTAATTCTCAAATCGGAGCAAAAGGGTGAAATGTTTCCTCTAAACCTTAAACCCATCAAAGGAAACCCAGCTATATGCCTGTTATCAAAAGCTCAATCTGACGAAAGCTGGTTGTGGCACCGAAGACTCTCTCATCTCAACTTTAAAGATATCAACCGACTTGTCACTGGAGGTCATGTTAGGGGCCTTCCATTGCTCAAGTTCGACAGAGATCATTTGTGTGCTGCATGCGAAATGGGGAAGCAGAGTCGTCAAAGTCATCCATCTGTAATTAACACAAAAGTTGTTGAACCACTCGAATTACTTCATATTGATTTGTGTGGTCTTTCATCTATCGAAAGCATCGGTGGTAGCAAGTATATCCTTGTTATTGTTGATGACTTTTCACGATTTACATGGGTGTTCTTTCTAAAGCTCAAATCTGAAGCGACTCATAAGTTGAAAGTGTTTATCAAGCAAATTGAAGTACAGCTCAAGAAGTTCGTTCGCAACATCAGGAGCGACAATGGTCTGGAATTCAAGAACAGGGAGTTTGAAGAATTGCTAGCAGAAAAGGGAATAAGTTACAACTTCTCAGCTCTTTACACACCTCAGCAGAACGGAATAGTCGAAACACGAAACCGATCTTTGTGTGAAGCTGCCCGAACTATGCTAAGTTTCGCTTCCTTACCTCTTTATTTTTGGGCTGATGCTATTTCTGCTGCTTGTTTTACACAGAACAGGTCCTATCTCAACAAGTGATTCACGCTCACACCTTATGAGATACTAAACAACAGAAAGCCCAATGTGAAATTTTTCCATGTGTTCGGCTCACGGTGTTTAATCTTTAACTCTAAAGAACACCGCAACAAGTTCGATGTCAAAGCCGACGAGGGAATCTTTCTAGGCTACTCTCTCACATCCAAGGCATACAGGGTCCTAAACAAGCGTTCGAGAAAAATTGAAGAGACATATTATGTGACCTTTGACGATAGCTATGTCAAAAAGCTACAGGCCAAAGAAGACACTGCTGGGGAAATCTTTCCTCAAACTGGCCAAGTCATAGTCTCGATCGCTAATCTATACGAAAAATTTCTGGAACTCTTTGATGAACCAGAGAAAGCTTCTCTCTCAGAAGCAGGTGCAGCAGAAAACAAGGTTGACCACATGAAGCAGATTGTCGAAGAAGCTGCAAGGAGAATGAATGAAGGAGGATCGACTTCTAATGAACCTCCATTCAACGATGCTTCTGTCGAGGGGGAGACAAGCTCACATGTCGAGGGGGAGCCAAGTTCTACAACTGCAACCGAAGGTGCTTCTCCAACCGAAGGTGCTTGAATGCCTGAAAGTCCAGCACCACAAGAAACCTCTGAACCTCAAGTTTCTCAAAGCTCATCAATCGAGGGGGAGCATGATGATATGACGCTTGATTACGATAGCCAATCCGAGCCAAAAGAAATGATCAATGCTGAACTAGACCCTACCTTTGATCCAAACTATCCTCCTCTTACCAAATGGACCAGAGATCATCCTATCTCTCAAGTGGTTGGCGATGTCTCTGAGAAGGTTCTGACCCGATCACAACTGAAGGCAAAACAGACATCCTTATTTTCAAAGGTTGAGTTTTGTATGTTTAACTCATTTGTATCAAAAGTTGAACCGAAGACAGTTGACACTGCCCTCGATCACTCTGATTGGGTTCAAGCAATGCAAGACGAACTAAACGAATTTGAAAGGAACAAAGTCTGGCGCCTTATTCCAACTCGTCCAGATGCTTCGGTTGTTGGTCTCAAATGGGTCTTTAGGAACAAAATGGACAAGGAAGGGAATGTTATAAGGAACAAAGCTCGTCTGGTTGTAAAGGGATACTGTCAGGAGGAAGGAATTGATTATGAAGAAACCTTCGCTCCTGTAGCTAGGCTGGAATCTGTAAGAATATTTCTTGCTTATGCTGCCCACAAAAACTTTGAAGTTTTCCAAATGGACGTCAAATGTGCATTTCTTAATGGAGAACTCGAAGAAACCGTGTATGTGGAGCAACCTCTTGTGTTCGTGAACGAAAAGTATCCAAAACATTGCTATATTCTGGATAAAGCTGTGTATGGCCTTAAACAAGCTCCGAGAGACTGGTATGAAACGCTGACTAAATTCTTAAAGATGTCTAAATTCAAACAAGGTTCGGTTGACGCAACCTTCTTTCACAAAAAGGAAGGTAACCACCTTATGATAGTTCAAATTTATGTCGATGACATCATCTATCTTGCTCTAAAGCTGATTCTGTTCATTCTTCTCGAAAATCTCATTTATCGACTGAACGAAAGGGCAAACGGAAGGTTTCTCAATCCACACCAGAGTCTAAACCGAACGCATCCAATCCTAATAAAATAAAAGTTTTTACCATTAAAAAGAAAGATGAAACAACACTCATAAAAAGAACATATCTTGTTGACATCTCTCTTACTGTTCCCGTTCCCATGAAAAGCTCATGTGGACCCAAGAAACTTTGGGTTCCTAAATCTGCTTAAGTTTTGCAGGTTATAAGTGACGAGCAGTTCGACGAAGAATGGTACATCGATAGTGGCTGCTCACGTCACATGACAGGGAGGAAAGAGGAGCTTAGGGAATATAGATCTCTTGCAAATGGTGGCAATGTCAAGTTTGGAAATAACTCTTTCGGCACCATAAAGGGATACGGGATGATAACAAATGGTGACTTTACTATAAGGAAGGTGGCTTATGTGGACGGACTCCAACACAACCTCATCAGTGTATCTCAGCTTGTTGGAGGTACATGTCTGAAGGTCTCATTCGATGATGAAGGTTCTGAAATTATTGAGAAAAAGACAAAGAAAGTAATTCTCAAATCGGAGCAGAAGGGTGAAATGTTTCCTCTAAACCTTAAACCCATCAAAGGAAACCCAGCTATATGCCTGTTATCAAAAGCTCAATCTGACGAAAGTTGGTTGTGGCACCGAAGACTCTCTCATCTCAACTTTAAAGATATCAACCGGCTTGTCACTGGAGGTCATGTTAGGGGCCTTCCATTGCTCAAGTTCGACAGAGATCATTTGTGTGCTGCATGCGAAATGGGGAAGCAGAGTCGTCAAAGTCATCCATCTGTAATTAACACAAAAGTTGTTGAACCACTCGAATTACTTCATATTGATTTGTGTGGTCTTTCATCTATCGAAAGCATCGGTGGTAGCAAGTATATCCTTGTTATTGTTGATGACTTTTCACGATTTACATGGGTGTTCTTTCTAAAGCTCAAATCTGAAGCGACTCATAAGTTGAAAGTGTTTATCAAGCAAATTGAAGTACAGCTCAAGAAGTTCGTTCGCAACATCAGGAGCGACAATGGTCTGGAATTCAAGAACAGGGAGTTTGAAGAATTTCTAGCAGAAAAGGGAATAAGTTACAACTTCTCAGCTCTTTACACACCTCAACAGAACGGAATAGTCGAAACACGAAACCGATCTTTGTGTGAAGCTGCCCGAACTATGCTAAGTTTCGCTTCCTTACCACTTTATTTTTGGGCTGATGCTATTTCTGCTGCTTGTTTTACACAGAACAGGTCCTATCTCAACAAGTGATTCACGCTCACACCTTATGAGATACTAAACAACAGAAAGCCCAATGTGAAATTTTTCCATGTGTTCGGCTCACGGTGTTTAATCTTTAACTCTAAAGAACACCGCAACAAGTTCGATGTCAAAGCCGACGAGGGAATCTTTCTGGGCTACTCTCTCATATCCAAGGCATACAGGGTCCTAAACAAGCGTTCGAGAAAAATTGAAGAGACATATTATGTGACCTTTGACGATAGCTATGTCAAAAAGCTACAGGCCAAAGAAGACACTGCTGGGGAAATCTTTCCTCAAACTGGCCAAGTCACAGTCTCGATCGCTAATCTATACGAAAAATTTCTGGAACTCTTTGATGAACCAGAGAAAGCTTCTCTCTCAGAAGCAGGTGCAGCAGACAACAAGGTTGACCACATGAAGCAGATTGTCGAAGAAGCTGCAAGGAGAATGAATGAAGGAGGATCGACTTCTAATGAACCTCCATTCAACGATGCTTCTGTCGAGGGGGAGACAAGCTCACATGTCGAGGGGGAGCCAAGTTCTACAACTGCAACCGAAGGTGCTTCTCCAACCGAAGGTGCTTGAACGCCTGAAAGTCCAGCACCACAAGAAACCTCTGAACCTCAAGTTTCTCAAAGCTCATCAATCGAGGGGGAGCATGATGATATGACGCTTGATTACGATAGCCAATCCGAGCCAGAAGAAATGATCAATGCTGAACTAGACCCTACCTTTGATCCAAACTATCCTCCTCTTACCAAATGGACCAGAGATCATCCTATCTCTCAAGTGGTTGGCGATGTCTCTGAGAAGGTTCTGACCCGATCACAACTGAAGGCAAAACAGACATCCTTATTTTCAAAGGTTGAGTTTTGTATGTTTAACTCATTTGTATCAAAAGTTGAACCGAAGACAGTTGACACTGCCCTCGATCACTCTGATTGGGTTCAAGCAATGCAAGACGAACTAAACGAATTTGAAAGGAACAAAGTCTGGCGCCTTATTCCAACTCGTCCAGATGCTTCGGTTGTTGGTCTCAAATGGGTCTTTAGGAACAAAATGGACAAGGAAGGGAATGTTATAAGGAACAAAGCTCGTCTGGTTGTAAAGGGATACTGTCAGGAGGAAGGAATTGATTATGAAGAAACCTTCGCTCCTGTAGCTAGGCTGGAATCTGTAAGAATATTTCTTGCTTATGCTGCCCACAAAAACTTTGAAGTTTTCCAAATGGACGTCAAATGTGCATTTCTTAATGGAGAACTCGAAGAAACCGTGTTTGTGGAGCAACCTCTTGGGTTCGTGAACGAAAAGTATCCAAACCATTGCTATATTCTGGATAAAGCTGTGTATGGCCTTAAACAAGCTCCGAGAGCCTGGTATGAAACGCTGACTAAATTCTTAAAGATGTCTAAATTCAACCAAGGTTCGGTTGACCCAACCTTCTTTCACAAAAAGGAAGGTAACCACCTTATGATAGTTCAAATTTATGTCGATGACATCATCTATCTTGCTCTAAAGCTGATTCTGTTCATTCTTCTCGAAAATCTCATTTATCGACTGAACGAAAGGGCAAACGGAAGGTTTCTCAATCCACACCAGAGTCTAAACCGAACGCATCCAATCCTAATAAAATAAAAGTTTTTACCATTAAAAAGAAAGATGAAACAACACTCATAAAAAGAACATATCTTGTTGACATCTCTCTTACTGTTCCCGTTCCCATGAAAAGCTCATGTGGACCCAAGAAACTTTGGGTTCCTAAATCTGCTTAAGTTTTGCAGGTTATAAGTGACGAGCAGTTCGACGAAGAATGGTACATCGATAGTGGCTGCTCACGTCACATGACAGGGAGGAAAGAGGAGCTTAGGGAATATAGATCTCTTGCAAATGGTGGCAATCTCAAGTTTGGAAATAACTCTTTCGGCACCATAAAGGGATACGGGATGATAACAAATGGTGACTTTACTATAAGGAAGGTGGCTTATGTGGAAGGACTCCAACACAACCTCATCAGTGTATCTCAGCTTGTTGGAGGTACATGTCTGAAAGTCTCATTCGATGATGAAGGTTCTGAAATTATTGAGAAAAAGACAAAGAAAGTAATTCTCAAATCGGAGCAAAAGGGTGAAATGTTTCCTCTAAACCTTAAACCCATCAAAGGAAACCCAGCTATATGCCTGTTATCAAAAGCTCAATCTGACGAAAGCTGGTTGTGGCACCGAAGACTCTCTCATCTCAACTTTAAAGATATCAACCGACTTGTCACTGGAGGTCATGTTAGGGGCCTTCCATTGCTCAAGTTCGACAGAGATCATTTGTGTGCTGCATGCGAAATGGGGAAGCAGAGTCGTCAAAGTCATCCATCTGTAATTAACACAAAAGTTGTTGAACCACTCGAATTACTTCATATTGATTTGTGTGGTCTTTCATCTATCGAAAGCATCGGTGGTAGCAAGTATATCCTTGTTATTGTTGATGACTTTTCACGATTTACATGGGTGTTCTTTCTAAAGCTCAAATCTGAAGCGACTCATAAGTTGAAAGTGTTTATCAAGCAAATTGAAGTACAGCTCAAGAAGTTCGTTCGCAACATCCGGAGCGACAATGGTCTGGAATTCAAGAACAGGGAGTTTGAAGAATTTCTAGCACAAAAGGGAATAAGTTACAACTTCTCAGCTCTTTACACACCTCAACAGAACGGAATAGTCGAAACACGAAACCGATCTTTGTGTGAAGCTGCCCGAACTATGCTAAGTTTCGCTTCCTTACCTCTTTTTTTTTGGGCTGATGCTATTTCTGCTGCTTGTTTTACACAGAACAGGTCCTATCTCAACAAGTGATTCACGCTCACACCTTATGAGATACTAAACAACAGAAAGCCCAATGTGAAATTTTTCCATGTGTTCGGCTCACGGTGTTTAATCTTTAACTCTAAAGAACACCGCAACAAGTTCGATGTCAAAGCCGACGAGGGAATCTTTCTGGGCTACTCTCACACATCCAAGGCATACAGGGTCCTAAACAAGCGTTCGAGAAAAATTGAAGAGACATATTATGTGACCTTTGACGATAGCTATGTCAAAAAGCTACAGGCCAAAGAAGACACTGCTGGGGAAATCTTTCCTCAAACTGGCCAAGTCACAGTCTCGATCGCTAATCTATACGAAAAATTTCTGGAACTCTTTGATGAACCAGAGAAAGCTTCTCTCTCAGAAGCAGGTGCAGCAGACAACAAGGTTGACCACATGACGCAGATTGTCGAAGAAGCTACAAGGAGAATGAATGAAGGAGGATCGACTTCTAATGAACCTCCATTCAACGATGCTTCTGTCGAGGGGGAGACAAGCTCACATGTCGAGGGGGAGCCAAGTTCTACAACTGCAACCGAAGGTGCTTCTCCAACCGAAGGTGCTTGAACGCCTGAAAGTCCAGCACCACAAGAAACCTCTGAACCTCAAGTTTCTCAAAGCTCATCAATCGAGGGGGAGCATGATGATATGACGCTTGATTACGATAGCCAATCCAAGCCAGAAGAAATGATCAATGCTGAACTAGACCCTACCTTTGATCCAAACTATCCTCCTCTTACCAAATGGACCAGAGATCATCCTATCTCTCAAGTGGTTGGCGATGTCTCTGAGAAGGTTCTGACCCGATCACAACTGAAGGCAAAACAGACATCCTTATTTTCAAAGGTTGAGTTTTGTATGTTTAACTCATTTGTATCAAAAGTTGAACCGAAGACAGTTGACACTGCCCTCGATCACTCTGATTGGGTTCAAGCAATGCAAGACGAACTAAACGAATTTGAAAGGAACAAAGTCTGGCGCCTTATTCCAACTCGTCCAGATGCTTCGGTTGTTGGTCTCAAATGGGTCTTTAGGAACAAAATGGACAAGGAAGGGAATGTTATAAGGAACAAAGCTCGTCTGGTTGTAAAGGGATACTGTCAGGAGGAAGGAATTGATTATGAAGAAACCTTCGCTCCTGTAGCTAGGCTGGAATCTGTAAGAATATTTCTTGCTTATGCTGCCCACAAAAACTTTGAAGTTTTCCAAATGGACGTCAAATGTGCATTTCTTAATGGAGAACTCGAAGAAACCGTGTTTGTGGAGCAACCTCTTGGGTTCGTGAACGAAAAGTATCCAAACCATTGCTATATTCTGGATAAAGCTGTGTATGGCCTTAAACAAGCTCCGAGAGCCTGGTATGAAACGCTGACTAAATTCTTAAAGATGTCTAAATTCAAACAAGGTTCGGTTGACCCAACCTTCTTTCACAAAAAGGAAGGTAACCACCTTATGATAGTTCAAATTTATGTCGATGACATCATCTATCTTGCTCTAAAGCTGATTCTGTTCATTCTTCTCGAAAATCTCATTTATCGACTGAACGAAAGGGCAAACGGAAGGTTTCTCAATCCACACCAGAGTCTAAACCGAACGCATCCAATCCTAATAAAATAAAAGTTTTTACCATTAAAAAGAAAGATGAAACAACACTCATAAAAAGAACATATCTTGTTGACATCTCTCTTACTGTTCCCGTTCCCATGAAAAGCTCATGTGGACCCAAGAAACTTTGGGTTCCTAAATCTGCTTAAGTTTTGCAGGTTATAAGTGACGAGCAGTTCGACGAAGAATGGTACATCGATAGTGGCTGCTCACGTCACATGACAGGGAGGAAAGAGGAGCTTAGGGAATATAGATCTCTTGCAAATGGTGGCAATGTCAAGTTTGGAAATAACTCTTTCGGCACCATAAAGGGATACGGGATGATAACAAATGGTGACTTTACTATAAGGAAGGTGGCTTATGTGGAAGGACTCCAACACAACCTCATCAGTGTATCTCAGCTTGTTGGAGGTACATGTCTGAAAGTCTCATTCGATGATGAAGGTTCTGAAATTATTGAGAAAAAGACAAAGAAAGTAATTCTCAAATCGGAGCAAAAGGGTGAAATGTTTCCTCTAAACCTTAAACCCATCAAAGGAAACCCAGCTATATGCCTGTTATCAAAAGCTCAATCTGACGAAAGCTGGTTGTGGCACCGAAGACTCTCTCATCTCAACTTTACAGATATCAACCGACTTGTCACTAGAGGTCATGTTAGGGGCCTTCCATTGCTCAAGTTCGACAGAGATCATTTGTGTGCTGCATGCGAAATGGGGAAGCAGAGTCGCCAAAGTCATCCATCTGTAATTAACACAAAAGTTGTTGAACCACTCGAATTACTTCATATTGATTTGTGTAGTCTTTCATCTATCGAAAGCATCGGTGGTAGCAAGTATATCCTTGTTATTGTTGATGACTTTTCACGATTTACATGGGTGTTCTTTCTAAAGCTCAAATCTGAAGCGACTCATAAGTTGAAAGTGTTTATCAAGCAAATTGAAGTACAGCTCAAGAAGTTCGTTCGCAACATCAGGAGCGACAATGGTCTGGAATTCAAGAACAGGGAGTTTGAAGAATTTCTAGCAGAAAAGGGAATAAGTTACAACTTCTCAGCTCTTTACACACCTCAACAGAACGGAATAGTCGAAACACGAAACCGATCTTTGTGTGAAGCTGCCCGAACTATGCTAAGTTTCGCTTCCTTACCTCTTTATTTTTGGGCTGATGCTATTTCTGCTGCTTGTTTTACACAGAACAGGTCCTATCTCAACAAGTGATTCACGCTCACACCTTATGAGATACTAAACAACAGAAAGCCCAATGTGAAATTTTTCCATGTGTTCGGCTCACGGTGTTTAATCTTTAACTCTAAAGAACACCGCAACAAGTTCGATGTCAAAGCCGACAAGGGAATCTTTCTGGGCTACTCTCTCACATCCAAGGCATACAGGGTCCTAAACAAGCGTTCGAGAAAAATTGAAGAGACATATTATGTGACCTTTGACGATAGCTATGTCAAAAAGCTACAGGCCAAAGAAGACACTGCTGGGGAAATCTTTCCTCAAACTGGCCAAGTCACAGTCTCGATCGCTAATCTATACGAAAAATTTCTGGAACTCTTTGATGAACCAGAGAAAGCTTCTCTCTCAGAAGCAGGTGCAGCAGACAACAAGGTTGACCACATGAAGCAGATTGTCGAAGAAGCTGCAAGGAGAATGAATGAAGGAGGATCGACTTCTAATGAACCTCCATTCAACGATGCTTCTGTCGAGGGGGAGACAAGCTCACATGTCGAGGGGGAGCCAAGTTCTACAACTGCAACCGAAGGTGCTTGAACGCCTGAAAGTCCAGCACCACAAGAAACCTCTGAACCTCAAGTTTCTCAAAGCTCATCAATCGAGGGGGAGCATGATGATATGACGCTTGATTACGATAGCCAATCCGAGCCAGAAGAAATGATCAATGCTGAACTAGACCCTACCTTTGATCCAAACTATCCTCCTCTTACCAAATGGACCAGAGATCATCCTATCTCTCAAGTGGTTGGCGATGTCTCTGAGAAGGTTCTAACCCGATCACAACTGAAGGCAAAACAGACATCCTTATTTTCAAAGGTTGAGTTTTGTATGTTTAACTCATTTGTATCAAAAGTTGAACCGAAGACAGTTGACACTGCCCTCGATCACTCTGATTGGGTTCAAGCAATGCAAGACGAACTAAACGAATTTGAAAGGAACAAAGTCTGGCGCCTTATTCCAACTCGTCCAGATGCTTCGGTTGTTGGTCTCAAATGGGTCTTTAGGAACAAAATGGACAAGGAAGGGAATGTTATAAGGAACAAAGCTCGTCTGGTTGTAAAGGGATACTGTCAGGAGGAAGGAATTGATTATGAAGAAACCTTCGCTCCTGTAGCTAGGCTGGAATCTGTAAGAATATTTCTTGCTTATGCTGCCCACAAAAACTTTGAAGTTTTCCAAATGGACGTCAAATGTGCATTTCTTAATGGAGAACTCGAAGAAACCGTGTTTGTGGAGCAACCTCTTGGGTTCGTGAACGAAAAGTATCCAAACCATTGCTATATTCTGGATAAAGCTGTGTATGGCCTTAAACAAGCTCCGAGAGCCTGGTATGAAACGCTGACTAAATTCTTAAAGATGTCTAAATTCAAACAAGGTTCGGTTGACCCAACCTTCTTTCACAAAAAGGAAGGTAACCACCTTATGATAGTTCAAATTTATGTCGATGACATCATCTATCTTGCTCTAAAGCTGATTCTGTTCATTCTTCTCGAAAATCTCATTTATCGACTGAACGAAAGGGCAAACGGAAGGTTTCTCAATCCACACCAGAGTCTAAACCGAACGCATCCAATCCTAATAAAATAAAAGTTTTTACCATTAAAAAGAAAGATGAAACAACACTCATAAAAAGAACATATCTTGTTGACATCTCTCTTACTGTTCCCGTTCCCATGAAAAGCTCATGTGGACCCAAGAAACTTTGGGTTCCTAAATCTGCTTAAGTTTTGCAGGTTATAAGTGACGAGCAGTTCGACGAAGAATGGTACATCGATAGTGGCTGCTCACGTCACATGACAGGGAGGAAAGAGGAGCTTAGGGAATATAGATCTCTTGCAAATGGTGGCAATGTCAAGTTTGGAAATAACTCTTTCGGCACCATAAAGGGATACGGGATGATAACAAATGGTGACTTTACTATAAGGAAGGTGGCTTATGTGGAAGGACTCCAACACAACCTCATCAGTGTATCTCAGCTTGTTGGAGGTACATGTCTGAAAGTCTCATTCGATGATGAAGGTTCTGAAATTATTGAGAAAAAGACAAAGAAAGTAATTCTCAAATCGGAGCAAAAGGGTGAAATGTTTCCTCTAAACCTTAAACCCATCAAAGGAAACCCAGCTATATGCCTGTTATCAAAAGCTCAATCTGACGAAAGCTGGTTGTGGCACCGAAGACTCTCTCATCTCAACTTTAAAGATATCAACCGACTTGTCACTGGAGGTCATGTTAGGGGCCTTCCATTGCTCAAGTTCGACAGAGATCATTTGTGTGCTGCATGCGAAATGGGGAAGCAGAGTCGTCAAAGTCATCCATCTGTAATTAACACAAAAGTTGTTGAACCACTCGAATTACTTCATATTGATTTGTGTGGTCTTTCATCTATCGAAAGCATCGGTGGTAGCAAGTATATCCTTGTTATTGTTGATGACTTTTCACGATTTACATGGGTGTTCTTTCTAAAGCTCAAATCTGAAGCGACTCATAAGTTGAAAGTGTTTATCAAGCAAATTGAAGTACAGCTCAAGAAGTTTGTTCGCAACATCAGGAGCGACAATGGTCTGGAATTCAAGAACAGGGAGTTTGAAGAATTTCTAGCAGAAAAGGGAATAAGTTACAACTTCTCAGCTCTTTACACACCTCAACAGAACGGAATAGTCGAAACACGAAACCGATCTTTGTGTGAAGCTGCCCGAACTATGCTAAGTTTCGCTTCCTTACCTCTTTATTTTTGGGCTGATGCTATTTCTGCTGCTTGTTTTACACAGAACAGGTCCTATCTCAACAAGTGATTCACGCTCACACCTTATGAGATACTAAACAACAGAAAGCCCAATGTGAAATTTTTCCATGTGTTCGGCTCACGGTGTTTAATCTTTAACTCTAAAGAACACCGCAACAAGTTCGATGTCAAAGCCGACGAGGGAATCTTTCTGGGCTACTCTCTCACATCCAAGGCATACAAGGTCCTAAACAAGCGTTCGAGAAAAATTGAAGAGACATATTATGTGACCTTTGACGATATCTATGTCAAAAAGCTACAGGCCAAAGAAGACACTGCTGGGGAAATCTTTCCTCAAACTGGCCAAGTCACAGTCTCGATCGCTAATCTATACGAAAAATTTCTGGAACTCTTTGATGAACCAGAGAAAGCTTCTCTCTCAGAAGCAGGTGCAGCAGACAACAAGGTTGACCACATGAAGCAGATTGTCGAAGAAGCTGCAAGAAGAATGAATGAAGGAGGATCGACTTCTAATGAACCTCCATTCAACGATGCTTCTGTCGAGGGGGAGACAAGCTCACATGTCGAGGGGGAGCCAAGTTCTACAACTGCAACCGAAGGTGCTTCTCCAACCGAAGGTGCTTGAACGCCTGAAAGTCCAGCACCACAAGAAACCTCTGAACCTCAAGTTTCTCAAAGCTCATCAATCGAGGGGGAGCATGATGATATGACGCTTGATTATGATAGCCAATCCGAGCCAGAAGAAATGATCAATGCTGAACTAGACCCTACCTTTGATCCAAACTATCCTCCTCTTACCAAATGGACCAGAGATCATCCTATCTCTCAAGTGGTTGGCGATGTCTCTGAGAAGGTTCTGACCCGATCACAACTGAAGGCAAAACAGACATCCTTATTTTCAAAGGTTGAGTTTTGTATGTTTAACTCATTTGTATCAAAAGTTGAACCGAAGACAGTTGACACTGCCCTCGATCACTCTGATTGGGTTCAAGCAATGCAAGACGAACTAAACGAATTTGAAAGGAACAAAGTCTGGCGCCTTATTCCAACTCGTCCAGATGCTTCGGTTGTTGGTCTCAAATGGGTCTTTAGGAACAAAATGGACAAGGAAGGGAATGTTATAAGGAACAAAGCTCGTCTGGTTGTAAAGGGATACTGTCAGGAGGAAGGAATTGATTATGAAGAAACCTTCGCTCCTGTAGCTAGGCTGGAATCTGTAAGAATATTTCTTGCTTATGCTGCCCACAAAAACTTTGAAGTTTTCCAAATGGACGTCAAATGTGCATTTCTTAATGGAGAACTCGAAGAAACCGTGTTTGTGGAGCAACCTCTTGGGTTCGTGAACGAAAAGTATCCAAACCATTGCTATATTCTGGATAAAGCTGTGTATGGCCTTAAACAAGCTCCGAGAGCCTGGTATGAAACGCTGACTAAATTCTTAAAGATGTCTAAATTCAAACAAGGTTCGGTTGACCCAACCTTCTTTCACAAAAAGGAAGGTAACCACCTTATGATAGTTCAAATTTATGTCGATGACATCATCTATCTTGCTCTAAAGCTGATTCTGTTCATTCTTCTCGAAAATCTCATTTATCGACTGAACGAAAGGGCAAACGGAAGGTTTCTCAATCCACACCAGAGTCTAAACCGAACGCATCCAATCCTAATAAAATAAAAGTTTTTACCATTAAAAAGAAAGATGAAACAACACTCATAAAAAGAACATATCTTGTTGACATCTCTCTTACTGTTCCCGTTCCCATGAAAAGCTCATGTGGACCCAAGAAACTTTGGGTTCCTAAATCTGCTTAAGTTTTGCAGGTTATAAGTGACGAGCAGTTCGACGAAGAATGGTACATCGATAGTGGCTGCTCACGTCACATGACAGGGAGGAAAGAGGAGCTTAGGGAATATAGATCTCTTGCAAATGGTGGCAATGTCAAGTTTGGAAATAACTCTTTCGGCACCATAAAGGGATACGGGATGATAACAAATGGTGACTTTACTATAAGGAAGGTGGCTTATGTGGAAGGACTCCAACACAACCTCATCAGTGTATCTCAGCTTGTTGGAGGTACATGTCTGAAAGTCTCATTCGATGATGAAGGTTCTGAAATTATTGAGAAAAAGACAAAGAAAGTAATTCTCAAATCGGAGCAAAAGGGTGAAATGTTTCCTCTAAACCTTAAACCCATCAAAGGAAACCCAGCTATATGCCTGTTATCAAAAGCTCAATCTGACGAAAGCTGGTTGTGGCACCGAAGACTCTCTCATCTCAACTTTAAAGATATCAACCGACTTGTCACTGGAGGTCATGTTAGGGGCCTTCCATTGCTCAAGTTCGACAGAGATCATTTGTGTGCTGCATGCGAAATGGGGAAGCAGAGTCGTCAAAGTCATCCATCTGTAATTAACACAAAAGTTGTTGAACCACTCGAATTACTTCATATTGATTTGTGTGGTCTTTCATCTATCGAAAGCATCGGTGGTAGCAAGTATATCCTTGTTATTGTTGATGACTTTTCACGATTTACATGGGTGTTCTTTCTAAAGCTCAAATCTGAAGCGACTCATAAGTTGAAAGTGTTTATCAAGCAAATTGAAGTACAGCTCAAGAAGTTTGTTCGCAACATCAGGAGCGACAATGGTCTGGAATTCAAGAACAGGGAGTTTGAAGAATTTCTAGCAGAAAAGGGAATAAGTTACAACTTCTCAGCTCTTTACACACCTCAACAGAACGGAATAGTCGAAACACGAAACCGATCTTTGTGTGAAGCTGCCCGAACTATGCTAAGTTTCGCTTCCTTACCTCTTTATTTTTGGGCTGATGCTATTTCTGCTGCTTGTTTTACACAGAACAGGTCCTATCTCAACAAGTGATTCACGCTCACACCTTATGAGATACTAAACAACAGAAAGCCCAATGTGAAATTTTTCCATGTGTTCGGCTCACGGTGTTTAATCTTTAACTCTAAAGAACACCGCAACAAGTTCGATGTCAAAGCCGACGAGGGAATCTTTCTGGGCTACTCTCTCACATCCAAGGCATACAAGGTCCTAAACAAGCGTTCGAGAAAAATTGAAGAGACATATTATGTGACCTTTGACGATATCTTTGTCAAAAAGCTACAGGCCAAAGAAGACACTGCTGGGGAAATCTTTCCTCAAACTGGCCAAGTCACAGTCTCGATCGCTAATCTATACGAAAAATTTCTGGAACTCTTTGATGAACCAGAGAAAGCTTCTCTCTCAGAAGCAGGTGCAGCAGACAACAAGGTTGACCACATGAAGCAGATTGTCGAAGAAGCTGCAAGAAGAATGAATGAAGGAGGATCGACTTCTAATGAACCTCCATTCAACGATGCTTCTGTCGAGGGGGAGACAAGCTCACATGTCGAGGGGGAGCCAAGTTCTACAACTGCAACCGAAGGTGCTTCTCCAACCGAAGGTGCTTGAACGCCTGAAAGTCCAGCACCACAAGAAACCTCTGAACCTCAAGTTTCTCAAAGCTCATCAATCGAGGGGGAGCATGATGATATGACGCTTGATTATGATAGCCAATCCGAGCCAGAAGAAATGATCAATGCTGAACTAGACCCTACCTTTGATCCAAACTATCCTCCTCTTACCAAATGGACCAGAGATCATCCTATCTCTCAAGTGGTTGGCGATGTCTCTGAGAAGGTTCTGACCCGATCACAACTGAAGGCAAAACAGACATCCTTATTTTCAAAGGTTGAGTTTTGTATGTTTAACTCATTTGTATCAAAAGTTGAACCGAAGACAGTTGACACTGCCCTCGATCACTCTGATTGGGTTCAAGCAATGCAAGACGAACTAAACGAATTTGAAAGGAACAAAGTCTGGCGCCTTATTCCAACTCGTCCAGATGCTTCGGTTGTTGGTCTCAAATGGGTCTTTAGGAACAAAATGGACAAGGAAGGGAATGTTATAAGGAACAAAGCTCGTCTGGTTGTAAAGGGATACTGTCAGGAGGAAGGAATTGATTATGAAGAAACCTTCGCTCCTGTAGCTAGGCTGGAATCTGTAAGAATATTTCTTGCTTATGCTGCCCACAAAAACTTTGAAGTTTTCCAAATGGACGTCAAATGTGCATTTCTTAATGGAGAACTCGAAGAAACCGTGTTTGTGGAGCAACCTCTTGGGTTCGTGAACGAAAAGTATCCAAACCATTGCTATATTCTGGATAAAGCTGTGTATGGCCTTAAACAAGCTCCGAGAGCCTGGTATGAAACGCTGACTAAATTCTTAAAGATGTCTAAATTCAAACAAGGTTCGGTTGACCCAACCTTCTTTCACAAAAAGGAAGGTAACCACCTTATGATAGTTCAAATTTATGTCGATGACATCATCTATCTTGCTCTAAAGCTGATTCTGTTCATTCTTCTCGAAAATCTCATTTATCGACTGAACGAAAGGGCAAACGGAAGGTTTCTCAATCCACACCAGAGTCTAAACCGAACGCATCCAATCCTAATAAAATAAAAGTTTTTACCATTAAAAAGAAAGATGAAACAACACTCATAAAAAGAACATATCTTGTTGACATCTCTCTTACTGTTCCCGTTCCCATGAAAAGCTCATGTGGACCCAAGAAACTTTGGGTTCCTAAATCTGCTTAAGTTTTGCAGGTTATAAGTGACGAGCAGTTCGACGAAGAATGGTACATCGATAGTGGCTGCTCACGTCACATGACAGGGAGGAAAGAGGAGCTTAGGGAATATAGATCTCTTGCAAATGGTGGCAATGTCAAGTTTGGAAATAACTCTTTCGGCACCATAAAGGGATACGGGATGATAACAAATGGTGACTTTACTATAAGGAAGGTGGCTTATGTGGAAGGACTCCAACACAACCTCATCAGTGTATCTCAGCTTGTTGGAGGTACATGTCTGAAAGTCTCATTCGATGATGAAGGTTCTGAAATTATTGAGAAAAAGACAAAGAAAGTAATTCTCAAATCGGAGCAAAAGGGTGAAATGTTTCCTCTAAACCTTAAACCCATCAAAGGAAACCCAGCTATATGCCTGTTATCAAAAGCTCAATCTGACGAAAGCTGGTTGTGGCACCGAAGACTCTCTCATCTCAACTTTAAAGATATCAACCGACTTGTCACTGGAGGTCATGTTAGGGGCCTTCCATTGCTCAAGTTCGACAGAGATCATTTGTGTGCTGCATGCGAAATGGGGAAGCAGAGTCGTCAAAGTCATCCATCTGTAATTAACACAAAAGTTGTTGAACCACTCGAATTACTTCATATTGATTTGTGTGGTCTTTCATCTATCGAAAGCATCGGTGGTAGCAAGTATATCCTTGTTATTGTTGATGACTTTTCACGATTTACATGGGTGTTCTTTCTAAAGCTCAAATCTGAAGCGACTCATAAGTTGAAAGTGTTTATCAAGCAAATTGAAGTACAGCTCAAGAAGTTTGTTCGCAACATCAGGAGCGACAATGGTCTGGAATTCAAGAACAGGGAGTTTGAAGAATTTCTAGCAGAAAAGGGAATAAGTTACAACTTCTCAGCTCTTTACACACCTCAACAGAACGGAATAGTCGAAACACGAAACCGATCTTTGTGTGAAGCTGCCCGAACTATGCTAAGTTTCGCTTCCTTACCTCTTTATTTTTGGGCTGATGCTATTTCTGCTGCTTGTTTTACACAGAACAGGTCCTATCTCAACAAGTGATTCACGCTCACACCTTATGAGATACTAAACAACAGAAAGCCCAATGTGAAATTTTTCCATGTGTTCGGCTCACGGTGTTTAATCTTTAACTCTAAAGAACACCGCAACAAGTTCGATGTCAAAGCCGACGAGGGAATCTTTCTGGGCTACTCTCTCACATCCAAGGCATACAAGGTCCTAAACAAGCGTTCGAGAAAAATTGAAGAGACATATTATGTGACCTTTGACGATATCTTTGTCAAAAAGCTACAGGCCAAAGAAGACACTGCTGGGGAAATCTTTCCTCAAACTGGCCAAGTCACAGTCTCGATCGCTAATCTATACGAAAAATTTCTGGAACTCTTTGATGAACCAGAGAAAGCTTCTCTCTCAGAAGCAGGTGCAGCAGACAACAAGGTTGACCACATGAAGCAGATTGTCGAAGAAGCTGCAAGAAGAATGAATGAAGGAGGATCGACTTCTAATGAACCTCCATTCAACGATGCTTCTGTCGAGGGGGAGACAAGCTCACATGTCGAGGGGGAGCCAAGTTCTACAACTGCAACCGAAGGTGCTTCTCCAACCGAAGGTGCTTGAACGCCTGAAAGTCCAGCACCACAAGAAACCTCTGAACCTCAAGTTTCTCAAAGCTCATCAATCGAGGGGAGCATGATGATATGACGCTTGATTATGATAGCCAATCCGAGCCAGAAGAAATGATCAATGCTGAACTAGACCCTACCTTTGATCCAAACTATCCTCCTCTTACCAAATGGACCAGAGATCATCCTATCTCTCAAGTGGTTGGCGATGTCTCTGAGAAGGTTCTGACCCGATCACAACTGAAGGAAAAACAGACATCCTTATTTTCAAAGGTTGAGTTTTGTATGTTTAACTCATTTGTATCAAAAGTTGAACCGAAGACAGTTGACACTGCCCTCGATCACTCTGATTGGGTTCAAGCAATGCAAGACGAACTAAACGAATTTGAAAGGAACAAAGTCTGGCGCCTTATTCCAACTCGTCCAGATGCTTCGGTTGTTGGTCTCAAATGGGTCTTTAGGAACAAAATGGACAAGGAAGGGAATGTTATAAGGAACAAAGCTCGTCTGGTTGTAAAGGGATACTGTCAGGAGGAAGGAATTGATTATGAAGAAACCTTCGCTCCTGTAGCTAGGCTGGAATCTGTAAGAATATTTCTTGCTTATGCTGCCCACAAAAACTTTGAAGTTTTCCAAATGGACGTCAAATGTGCATTTCTTAATGGAGAACTCGAAGAAACCGTGTTTGTGGAGCAACCTCTTGGGTTCGTGAACGAAAAGTATCCAAACCATTGCTATATTCTGGATAAAGCTGTGTATGGCCTTAAACAAGCTCCGAGAGCCTGGTATGAAACGCTGACTAAATTCTTAAAGATGTCTAAATTCAAACAAGGTTCGGTTGACCCAACCTTCTTTCACAAAAAGGAAGGTAACCACCTTATGATAGTTCAAATTTATGTCGATGACATCATCTATCTTGCTCTAAAGCTGATTCTGTTCATTCTTCTCGAAAATCTCATTTATCGACTGAACGAAAGGGCAAACGGAAGGTTTCTCAATCCACACCAGAGTCTAAACCGAACGCATCCAATCCTAATAAAATAAAAGTTTTTACCATTAAAAAGAAAGATGAAACAACACTCATAAAAAGAACATATCTTGTTGACATCTCTCTTACTGTTCCCGTTCCCATGAAAAGCTCATGTGGACCCAAGAAACTTTGGGTTCCTAAATCTGCTTAAGTTTTGCAGGTTATAAGTGACGAGCAGTTCGACGAAGAATGGTACATCGATAGTGGCTGCTCACGTCACATGACAGGGAGGAAAGAGGAGCTTAGGGAATATAGATCTCTTGCAAATGGTGGCAATGTCAAGTTTGGAAATAACTCTTTCGGCACCATAAAGGGATACGGGATGATAACAAATGGTGACTTTACTATAAGGAAGGTGGCTTATGTGGAAGGACTCCAACACAACCTCATCAGTGTATCTCAGCTTGTTGGAGGTACATGTCTGAAAGTCTCATTCGATGATGAAGGTTCTGAAATTATTGAGAAAAAGACAAAGAAAGTAATTCTCAAATCGGAGCAAAAGGGTGAAATGTTTCCTCTAAACCTTAAACCCATCAAAGGAAACCCAGCTATATGCCTGTTATCAAAAGCTCAATCTGACGAAAGCTGGTTGTGGCACCGAAGACTCTCTCATCTCAACTTTAAAGATATCAACCGACTTGTCACTGGAGGTCATGTTAGGGGCCTTCCATTGCTCAAGTTCGACAGAGATCATTTGTGTGCTGCATGCGAAATGGGGAAGCAGAGTCGTCAAAGTCATCCATCTGTAATTAACACAAAAGTTGTTGAACCACTCGAATTACTTCATATTGATTTGTGTGGTCTTTCATCTATCGAAAGCATCGGTGGTAGCAAGTATATCCTTGTTATTGTTGATGACTTTTCACGATTTACATGGGTGTTCTTTCTAAAGCTCAAATCTGAAGCGACTCATAAGTTGAAAGTGTTTATCAAGCAAATTGAAGTACAGCTCAAGAAGTTCGTTCGCAACATCAGGAGCGACAATGGTCTGGAATTCAAGAACAGGGAGTTTGAAGAATTTCTAGCAGAAAAGGGAATAAGTTACAACTTCTCAGCTCTTTACACACCTCAACAGAACGAAATAGTCGAAACACGAAACCGATCTTTGTGTGAAGCTGCCCGAACTATGCTAAGTTTCGCTTCCTTACCTCTTTATTTTTGGGCTGATGCTATTTCTGCTGCTTGTTTTACACAGAACAGGTCCTATCTCAACAAGTGATTCACGCTCACACCTTATGAGATACTAAACAACAGAAAGCCCAATGTGAAATTTTTCCATGTGTTCGGCTCACGGTGTTTAATCTTTAACTCTAAAGAACACCGCAACAAGTTCGATGTCAAAGCCGACGAGGGAATCTTTCTGGGCTACTCTCTCACATCCAAGGCATACAGGGTCCTAAACAAGCGTTCGAGAAAAATTGAAGAGACATATTATGTGACCTTTGACGATAGCTATGTCAAAAAGCTACAGGCCAAAGAAGACACTGCTGGGGAAATCTTTCCTCAAACTGGCCAAGTCACAGTCTCGATCGCTAATCTATACGAAAAATTTCTGGAACTCTTTGATGAACCAGAGAAAGCTTCTCTCTCAGAAGCAGGTGCAGCAGACAACAAGGTTGACCACATGAAGCAGATTGTCGAAGAAGCTGCAAGGAGAATGAATGAAGGAGGATCGACTTCTAATGAACCTCCATTCAACGATGCTTCTGTCGAGGGGGAGACAAGCTCACATGTCGAGGGGGAGCCAAGTTCTACAACTGCAACCGAAGGTGCTTCTCCAACCGAAGGTGCTTGAACGCCTGAAATTCCAGCACCACAAGAAACCTCTGAACCTCAAGTTTCTCAAAGCTCATCAATCGAGGGGGAGCATGATGATATGACGCTTGATTAGGATAGCCAATCCGAGCCAGAAGAAATGATCAATGCTGAACTAGACCCTACCTTTGATCCAAACTATCCTCCTCTTACCAAATGGACCAGAGATCATCCTATCTCTCAAGTGGTTGGCGATGTCTCTGAGAAGGTTCTGACCCGATCACAACTGAAGGCAAAACAGACATCCTTATTTTCAAAGGTTGAGTTTTGTATGTTTAACTCATTTGTATCAAAAGTTGAACCGAAGACAGTTGACACTGCCCACGATCACTCTGATTGGGTTCAAGCAATGCAAGACGAACTAAACGAATTTGAAAGGAACAAAGTCTGGCGCCTTATTCCAACTCGTCCATATGCTTCGGTTGTTGGTCTCAAATGGGTCTTTAGGAACAAAATGGACAAGGAAGGGAATGTTATAAGGAACAAAGCTCGTCTGGTTGTAAAGGGATACTGTCAGGAGGAAGGAATTGATTATGAAGAAACCTTCGCTCCTGTAGCTAGGCTGGAATCTGTAAGAATATTTCTTGCTTATGCTGCCCACAAAAACTTTGAAGTTTTCCAAATGGACGTCAAATGTGCATTTCTTAATGGAGAACTCGAAGAAACCGTGTTTGTGGAGCAACCTCTTGGGTTCGTGAACGAAAAGTATCCAAACCATTGCTATATTCTGGATAAAGCTGTGTATGGCCTTAAACAAGCTCCGAGAGCCTGGTATGAAACGCTGACTAAATTCTTAAAGATGTCTAAATTCAAACAAGGTTCGGTTGACCCAACCTTCTTTCACAAAAAGGAAGGTAACCACCTTATGATAGTTCAAATTTATGTCGATGACATCATCTATCTTGCTCTAAAGCTGATTCTGTTCATTCTTCTCGAAAATCTCATTTATCGACTGAACGAAAGGGCAAACGGAAGGTTTCTCAATCCACACCAGAGTCTAAACCGAACGCATCCAATCCTAATAAAATAAAAGTTTTTACCATTAAAAAGAAAGATGAAACAACACTCATAAAAAGAACATATCTTGTTGACATCTCTCTTACTGTTCCCGTTCCCATGAAAAGCTCATGTGGACCCAAGAAACTTTGGGTTCCTAAATCTGCTTAAGTTTTGCAGGTTATAAGTGACGAGCAGTTCGACGAAGAATGGTACATCGATAGTGGCTGCTCACGTCACATGACAGGGAGGAAAGAGGAGCTTAGGGAATATAGATCTCTTGCAAATGGTGGCAATGTCAAGTTTGGAAATAACTCTTTCGGCACCATAAAGGGATACGGGATGATAACAAATGGTGACTTTACTATAAGGAAGGTGGCTTATGTGGAAGGACTCCAACACAACCTCATCAGTGTATCTCAGCTTGTTGGAGGTACATGTCTGAAAGTCTCATTCGATGATGAAGGTTCTGAAATTATTGAGAAAAAGACAAAGAAAGTAATTCTCAAATCGGAGCAAAAGGGTGAAATGTTTCCTCTAAACCTTAAACCCATCAAAGGAAACCCAGCTATATGCCTGTTATCAAAAGCTCAATCTGACGAAAGCTGGTTGTGGCACCGAAGACTCTCTCATCTCAACTTTAAAGATATCAACCGACTTGTCACTGGAGGTCATGTTAGGGGCCTTCCATTGCTCAAGTTCGACAGAGATCATTTGTGTGCTGCATGCGAAATGGGGAAGCAGAGTCGTCAAAGTCATCCATCTGTAATTAACACAAAAGTTGTTGAACCACTCGAATTACTTCATATTGATTTGTGTGGTCTTTCATCTATCGAAAGCATCGGTGGTAGCAAGTATATCCTTGTTATTGTTGATGACTTTTCACGATTTACATGGGTGTTCTTTCTAAAGCTCAAATCTGAAGCGACTCATAAGTTGAAAGTGTTTATCAAGCAAATTGAAGTACAGCTCAAGAAGTTCGTTCGCAACATCAGGAGCGACAATGGTCTGGAATTCAAGAACAGGGAGTTTGAAGAATTTCTAGCAGAAAAGGGAATAAGTTACAACTTCTCAGCTCTTTACACACCTCAACAGAACGAAATAGTCGAAACACGAAACCGATCTTTGTGTGAAGCTGCCCGAACTATGCTAAGTTTCGCTTCCTTACCTCTTTATTTTTGGGCTGATGCTATTTCTGCTGCTTGTTTTACACAGAACAGGTCCTATCTCAACAAGTGATTCACGCTCACACCTTATGAGATACTAAACAACAGAAAGCCCAATGTGAAATTTTTCCATGTGTTCGGCTCACGGTGTTTAATCTTTAACTCTAAAGAACACCGCAACAAGTTCGATGTCAAAGCCGACGAGGGAATCTTTCTGGGCTACTCTCTCACATCCAAGGCATACAGGGTCCTAAACAAGCGTTCGAGAAAAATTGAAGAGACATATTATGTGACCTTTGACGATAGCTATGTCAAAAAGCTACAGGCCAAAGAAGACACTGCTGGGGAAATCTTTCCTCAAACTGGCCAAGTCACAGTCTCGATCGCTAATCTATACGAAAAATTTCTGGAACTCTTTGATGAACCAGAGAAAGCTTCTCTCTCAGAAGCAGGTGCAGCAGACAACAAGGTTGACCACATGAAGCAGATTGTCGAAGAAGCTGCAAGGAGAATGAATGAAGGAGGATCGACTTCTAATGAACCTCCATTCAACGATGCTTCTGTCGAGGGGGAGACAAGCTCACATGTCGAGGGGGAGCCAAGTTCTACAACTGCAACCGAAGGTGCTTCTCCAACCGAAGGTGCTTGAACGCCTGAAATTCCAGCACCACAAGAAACCTCTGAACCTCAAGTTTCTCAAAGCTCATCAATCGAGGGGGAGCATGATGATATGACGCTTGATTAGGATAGCCAATCCGAGCCAGAAGAAATGATCAATGCTGAACTAGACCCTACCTTTGATCCAAACTATCCTCCTCTTACCAAATGGACCAGAGATCATCCTATCTCTCAAGTGGTTGGCGATGTCTCTGAGAAGGTTCTGACCCGATCACAACTGAAGGCAAAACAGACATCCTTATTTTCAAAGGTTGAGTTTTGTATGTTTAACTCATTTGTATCAAAAGTTGAACCGAAGACAGTTGACACTGCCCACGATCACTCTGATTGGGTTCAAGCAATGCAAGACGAACTAAACGAATTTGAATGGAACAAAGTCTGGCGCCTTATTCCAACTCGTCCAGATGCTTCGGTTGTTGGTCTCAAATGGGTCTTTAGGAACAAAATGGACAAGGAAGGGAATGTTATAAGGAACAAAGCTCGTCTGGTTGTAAAGGGATACTGTCAGGAGGAAGGAATTGATTATGAAGAAACCTTCGCTCCTGTAGCTAGGCTGGAATCTGTAAGAATATTTCTTGCTTATGCTGCCCACAAAAACTTTGAAGTTTTCCAAATGGACGTCAAATGTGCATTTCTTAATGGAGAACTCGAAGAAACCGTGTTTGTGGAGCAACCTCTTGGGTTCGTGAACGAAAAGTATCCAAACCATTGCTATATTCTGGATAAAGCTGTGTATGGCCTTAAACAAGCTCCGAGAGCCTGGTATGAAACGCTGACTAAATTCTTAAAGATGTCTAAATTCAAACAAGGTTCGGTTGACCCAACCTTCTTTCACAAAAAGGAAGGTAACCACCTTATGATAGTTCAAATTTATGTCGATGACATTATCTTTGGCTCTACGAATCCCAGCTTAACAGCTGAATTCAGAAAGTTGATGGAGACTAAATTTGAAATGAGCTCAATGGGTCCTATTAACTTTTTCCTTGGTTTCAATATTAGACAGGGACCCAAAGGCATCTTTATCAATCAGGAAGCTTACACGAAGACTCTCCTAGCAAAATTTGGTATGATGGGAGACTCCAAAGTCAAAGTCCCAATGGCATTCGGCACCAAGCTAACTCCATCCCTAGACAAACCGGCTGTTGATATCACGTTCTATCGTCAAATGATAGGCTCACTAATGTATCTTACTGCTAGCAGGCCTGACATCATGTTTTCTGTGTGTTATTGTGCTCAATTTCAGGCAAACCCACGCGAACCTCACATGCTTGCAGTGAAGAACATTTTACGCTATCTCAAGCGAACCACCTCCTTAGGTCTATGGTATCCATCCAACTCAGGCTTCTTCGTTCAAGCCTATTCTGATGCTGACCTTGGAGGATGTGGACTCGACCGAAAAAGCACTACTGGTGGCTGTCAATTCCTTGACGGGAAGTTGGTCAGCTGGCAATCCAAGAAACAAACGTGTGTGTCGTTGTCTACTGCCGAAGCGGAATACATAGCCGCTGCTTCTTGCACCTCACAAGTGATTTGGATCCAGAGTCAACTTCGAGAGTATGGACTCAATATGAAGAAGATCCCACTATATTGTGACTCTGAAAGTGCAATTAGGATCTGTCATAACCCAGTGCAACACTCTAAAACCAAACACATAGCACTGAGGTATCACTTCATCAAAGATCACGTGGAAGATGGAAATGTCGAAGTTCACTTCGTAAGAACCACTGATCAACTGGCTGACGTCTTTACCAAAGCTCTTCCTGAAGCATCATTCAATAGAATATTGCAAGGGCTAGGTATGATGGAATCAGAGTCAGTACCTCACACTACCTCTCAACCTCAAACATAAGAAGCGAAACCAACCGAACGCTCGGGTTCGGTTAAACCATCTGACTCGCTCATCACTTCAAAGGTAGTTTTTCTTAGTTGTATATTACTTGTACAAAATTGTTTTTCTTAGTGTTGAAAATATTTTCCAATTGCATGTCTAAAATCCTTGGTTTCTTAAAATTTTCCAAAACCGAAACCTACCGAAGGTTCGGGTTCGGTTTCTTAAAATTTTCCAAAACTGAAACCTACCGAAGGTTCGGGTTCGGTTTTTCAAAATTTTGTTGAACCGAAACCAACCGAACGCTCGGGTTCGGTTTTCCAAAATTTTCTGGAATCGAAACCAACCGAACGCTCGGGTTCGGTTTTTCAAAATTTTCTGGAACCGAAACCAACCGAACGCTCGGGTTCGGTTTTCCAAAATTTTTTGGAATCGAAACCAACCGAACGCTCGGGTTCGGTTTTTCAAAATTTTCTGGATTGAAACCAACCGAACGCTCGGGTTCGGTTTTTCAAAATTCTCTGGAACCAAAACTAACCGAACGCTCGGGTTCGGTTTTTCATATTTTTTTTCCAAAGTTTTTTTTAAGATTTATTTTTTTCTTACTATTTTTTTAATTTTATTAAATTTTTTTTATTTATTTTTTATTTCTTTAAATAAATCTCAAAAACTCCAAAAATATTTTTCTCTTTTATTTTTTCTTGTGTGTTCGTTCGTTTATGGGGGTATAATTGATGAATTACTTAAGTGTCCCTAGAAGCATGCTGTTGTATGTGTCTCAAGCCTCATAAGATTTTGAATAACAGCCTTCATGACCTCGTATACACAAACCTTGTCTTCCCAATAAGGCTACCTCATTTATTCTAATCATGAGCTACCTCACTCTCTTCTCACATGAGTTAAGAGTTTTTCTGCTTGGTCCTTAGTTTCGCAGCAGAGGTACTTTATCTTCTTACACCATCTCCATTACACTTCTCCATTACATTCGTTTCATCAACGTAACCCTTGAGACTCTCAGGTTCGTGTCATTATTGACATCACAATTAATCCTAAAAAGAGTTGCTTTATTTCTTTTCTTTTTACACTCTTTGCACGAAAATCCTTGATTTTCCAAAAATCCATTACTAATTAATTTCAGGCTGATTTATTGAATTGGTGGTTAATAATTAAGACGTGGTCAACAATCCTCCACGTGGGCAGTTAATTCAAAAGATGCGATTCAAAAAGATAAGACGAAGAGTTGCTGACTCAGGTGGGAAATTAAAAGGATTGAATTTCAACCGGTAATTAAAAATGGGCGCGTGTGAATTTGAAACGGCCATACTTTTACTGACAACGTGGACGCGTGTGCAAAATCCAAGCGTCATCTCTCTGAAACTTAAAGGCGCGTGAGGAATTGAAACGGTTTTCTTCTGAAACGACGCTTGTTAGGCGGCGTGATCCTAGGAATCTGACACTCTCTCTCCTACGTGATCATCGCACGCCTCAACTGTCGCACATCTGTCATTCAGAAAACCTTTTCGTCTTTCCATAGAAGATTTGAAACGATTTTTCTCTCTCCTATCATCCACTATAAAAGGCAGTCTTCACCACCATTTACCTCTTTACTGCCTCCGAAATTTCAAGACAACAAATACTCCCAAAAAGCTTTCCTATTCATCATCTTCTTCATACCTTCAACAATGGCAGAATCCTCTTCTGTCCATGCTACCTCGATTTCAAGGCAGCGATTCTGTACTCTGCTAGGGTTTGCTGCTGACTCTTCAAGAATCCATCCGGAAACGATTCCGGTGGGCCATCTTTACAACATGTTTTATAACATGGGGTACACGGAGGCGCTCGTCTCTGTTGCGAAGTTCAAGAAGTCATGCTTGCCGCCACAGTGGAATGGCATGTTCACAGTCCTCTTCAAGGGCTTGTCGGAACGGAGCTCAGGATCCGACGGTGCCAGTCAACTTTTCTTGTCGATCATGTATGCAGTCTACAACGGGATCAACTTGGACTTTGGGTTGGTCCTCTGGCAACAGCTCATCCAGAGCCTTTCTTCTTCATCAAGGCATTCGGAGGTGTCGCTTGCACGATTCTGGATCCTTATGACCAAGTGGGCGATGGATAAGCTGGATATCCCTACTGCTGCTGGTGCGGTGATGTCTTCGGTCGGTACTTTTCATACCACCAAGATAATCATATCTGATGCATCCAAATTTTCATACATTGGCTCTATTCCGGAGACAATGTACGGCGATGTTCCTTCTGACAGCAGGATCATCAGGACGATCAAGGAGTTCAAACAGTCAGGGCCAAGGGAACTCACATCGGAAATGCTCAAGTCCATCCACGATGCTGACAAACCGGTGCCAAGGGGCAAAAAGGCGGACAAAGGGAAGCAAGCGACCAAAGCTACTAAGGGTCCTTCTCCCAAGAAGAGGAAACAGACAAAGGCTGCATAGTCCCCACAGCCGAAGAGGAGGAAGACTCAACCGAAGCGCAAGCTTGTCATCCCTTCCTCTTCAAGTGAATCGGAAGGTGAGAGTTCGGGTTCGGACGACTCTCAAGGAGGCGAAACCCCTCAAAGAGGCAACACCCCACCTCGATCTCCTACTCCAGACATGGAAATCCATCATTCACCCATCCCTTCACCCACGCAAACTATCCCTACTTCCATTCCGACCATAAACCCCACTACCACTATTCCCCCAACCTCTTTTCCTATACCACCACCCATTTTCACTAATCCAACAACAACCACAGCAAAGGTTACAACCAACGTATCTGATACGGGGGTTCATACCAGTGCAACCGAAACCCCACCCGTAACCGAACCACCACAAACCGAAACCCATACAAACGAACATACCCACACTCAACCACCACCCGAAACTACCCCACCCCATACTCAACCTGAATCCTCAAAACCCACAACACCCCCAGCTTCACCACCCCCTCCATCTCCAGAAAATGCCTCTGATGGAGAAAACCCTTTCCTTGGCGGTGATCACATGACCTTTGATTCGGTCTATTTCAGTCCGTTTCAGGTTCAGAGTGATGAAGAGGATGATGCTCCAGTGACAAAGAAGCATCTTAAGGAGCTCAACGAGAAGGTTGACTTACTTCTCGCCTCCTCTTCCAACCAACAGTCCTCCTTATCTGAAGCTGCTCTTCAGAAGATTGTTGATGCCTTCTCCAGGGCTCAGCATGATTCGGTAGCCTCAGCAACTGCCGCCATCGATGCCTCTACCAAAGCCTGTGAGGCTGCGACCGCAAAAGTCGATAAACTATTCTCAGACGCCTCGTGTGGCGCGAGAGGCTGAAGAAGCCGAACGCAAGCAGAAGGAAGCCCACAATCTCCTCGAGAGCAGGAAGACTCTCTTCCCTGTATGGACTCGGGAGAGAATGATCAAAGAGGCCATAGACACTCCCAGCATATTATGGCTCGAGCCGGTGATTTCGTTCGACTGCGTTAATTCTGTCGATTCGCGGTTCGACATGCCGTTGACTCGAAAGGCATTCATCTTCCATGCCTTCTCAAATATCTTTGAAGTCCCTCATCCGAACGCTGAGCTTGATAGGGAGCTCATCGACTTCTATCTGACGGCTGCTCGTCCTCAATATCTAACTTGGAGCGCCCAGAAGATAGTAAGCGTTCGGGTACTGAAGCCTTACACCGAAGGTAGATTCATAAACGTTCGGTTCAAGGTGATTCGGGGATCTGCAAGAACTGCACATCATATCTCCCTGGCGGATCTACCGAACTTAAATCCTCATGATTGGATTGTTCTGCACAACATCCTCTTGACAAATGAAGCTGAATATGGTCCAATTATAGACCATATCAAGAGGATGATTGTCTGTTATATCATGGAGGTTTCCCTGATGGATCAGGAGGTTGCTACTGTCTTCAAGAAGAAATCGAAGATTGCTCCTGTGGGATCGACCAGTGATCTCAATCAGATGAAGATGGGCAAGATCGACCCGAGACGCAATTCGGTCATGTTCACTAGAGCAGAAGGACAAAAATGTCTCTTTGCTTTAGCTGACAAACATCTCTACACCACTGCTTGTCTAGAGCATGTATTATCGATCATTCGAAGGTGTAAAGAGAATACAACGGATGATGTTAAGTACTTCAATGACATGATCCAGTGGTACATCAGGTTTAGGCAGACGATTCTGGCTCTAATCTCTCGTCTGTTTAACACTGTGAAGAAGAAGGTACCTGACTCCGCTGCTGGCCCAAGTAACAAATGAAGGTCTCGCTCCAATTGACGCAAAGGGGGAGATTGTTGGGTTGAAGATTTGCTCAAGTGTTGCGTCTTTGGGCTCGACTGTTTATTTATTTTATTTGTATTCCGGTTTGGGCCTGTCCAACCGAGAGCCCATTATGTTTAATATATAAGTATATGCTTGCATGCATATTAGGTTAACGATTATTCTAGAGCGTAACGATAGTATTACAAATTTCTTTGATCGTTCTTGTAACCTACCAATCCTCTACAGTTGATGTTCTTAATCGAGCTCTTCTGAGGATTCTGTTTAATCATTCGACACGTTTGATTCACTCTTGTCTCGTTCTTATTTTCGTGTTCTTACAGTTTTATATTTACTTACCTGTTTGAGATCTAATCGATCTTCATAGATTAAAGGTTTTAAATCTCATCAAACCCGAAGATCTGTCAGAGAGAAAATGGCTTTTCTCTAGCTGGAATTGTGAATAATGAATTAATTTAATTCAGAAAACTATTTATAGTCCTGAAATATTTTGACAGAAAATATTTTTATTCTCGAACTTGAACTGTAACATTATGAAACTTGAAATGTTCAAATTTCACAAACCCAGGAGTATCCACTCTCCTGATATCTCCTAAAGTGTAAACCCTAATGTACACAAACTGGTTCGGAAAAGTCTGAAAGTCACTGAAATTGGATTGGCTTCTATTGAATAGATATTGTTCGTACAAATGAAAATTTCGGGTTGTCACAAAACTACCGAAAAGATCATCCAAATCCAAGATCTATTGAAAGCCTCTAGCGACAGACAAAAGAGCTAAGCCGATAAACGACGAAAACCCTTGGAATTCCAGGTTGGAGATCGTGTCCTGTTGATGGTCTTGCCCTGGAAAGGCATGATACGCTTTGGAAAGCATGGAAAATTGAACCCAAGGTACATAGGACCTTTTAAGATCCTTGCTAGGATCGGTCCAGTAGACTATAAACTCCAATTACCCCAAGAGCTTAGCAACATCCATCCTGTATTCCACGTCTCTAATCTTAAGAAGTGCCTATCCGATGAAACCCTTGTGATCCCTCTTGATGAGATCGAAATCAATGAGAACCTCAACTTCATGGACGAACCAATCGAAATCATGGATCGGGAGATCAAACGTACGAAACAAAGCCGCATCCCGATAGTTAAGGTTCGCTGGAATGCCAAGCAGGGACCCGGATTCACTTGGGAGCGCGAAGATTCAAAGAAACAGAAATATACGCATCTCTTTCCAAATCCATGATTTTGTAACTTAATTCTAAATTTCGGGACGAAATTTCCTCTAACGTGGGATGATGTGACAACCTGAAATTTATTTCGTCACTGTAACCCACTTCCGTTAATAAAATTTATTTTTAATGAAGTTTTCCGTTAATTTTTGAGTTAAGCAAATCACTTAAGATTTTTGTTGTATTTTCGTAAGTGACTTAAAGCAATAAAATCATGCGAAATACCCTCGATTTCCTTCGGAAAGTTTCGAGTTCACGACCAAGTCGGGTTACGACCATTAAATCGGGTACAATCATAAACTCCGTTTGATGTCGGTATTGGGTGGATCCCACCTAGGCCATAAACTCAACCCTATATAAGAGTTGAGTGGACTTCATTCCAACCTTTTTCACAAACTAGGAACTTTCTCTCTCTACAAATCGGGTTCGATCGAAAAACGCCCCTTCAAGCTTCACAACAGTTAGTAAACCCTCCTAGCTTATTGTTTTGCTTAGTATACTTGCAAATTCGTGGTTTAATTAGCCGAGAACCCCAAGAATAAGAGTTTACGGTTTGGGAACATCCGAAAACCGTAAACACCCTAAAAGGGGGTTTTGATGCCCAAAAACCCTTCCAATGCTTGGCTAATGACCTAGAAACTTGCATGAATGATCTTAGAACCCCAAAACATGGAATGAGAGGAGTAGACATGAGTTTATGGTTGGGGCATATCCCAACACCCTAAACACCTTCTAAGGGTCTTAAAATGCCATTAACACCTTCCATGACTTGTATAAGTGACTAGAACTTTGTATGCTTACCCTAGAAGCACCAAATCATGCAAGAAAGTGGCAAATATGAGTTTACGGCCGTAAAACTATAAACACCCCAAGGAAGGTCATTTGGAGCCCTAATCACTTCCTAAGCCTTTGAATCAATCCTAGGACCCTTCTTTGTGAAGCATAAGACCTTGAAGCACACAAACACACCATAGCCATGAGTTTACAGCCGTAAACTCATGGGGGATATGGTCTTCAAACCGTAAACACCCCTAAGAGCTTCCGTTTGGAGAGTAAACTCCATAATGAGGCGATACACTCCTTAGATGCAACCCGTATCAGTCCTAACACTTGAAATAAAGTGTTTTCATGCATTAGAGTGTATTTACTTGCTTAATTATTTGTGTAATGACTAATTAGATACAATTATGTATCACTTCATGTTACATAGGATCCTCACATATGTTCAAGTCCTCAAGTGACACCTAGCATCCTATACCGTCCGTTCATTCGAATCACCCTCGTCAGGTGAGTTCATACCCCTATACTTTTCCGAGTTTTTCATGTTTTCAGGGGGGAATACAAGCAAAAGTACAAGGGAATTTTTACTACAAACCTATTATTTCGTATGAAATACTTACACATTCAGTATGCTTTTAACACAAAAAACCGTTTTACCAACCGATTAAGAAATTAACTTGTAGAGTTATTTTTCAAATCTAAAACAAGGAAACTTGTGAATCTCATAATAAAATGTTATATTTTATATTTTACAAAGGATTCATGCCATTCATAAAACAGGATTTTCCATATTATTACTTGTAAATTCATTATTCTTAAGATTGGAGACACGTCCTTGGTAACACTCCGCCGGAATACGCGAGTGTATGACTAACCCTGTAACCAGAATCTCTTGGAGGGAGAACGTGGCTATTGTGTATAGATCTATATGGGAATGACTAGCCCACACCTTGCTGCTAGCTACAGTGGGACCGACAGGTCTATGGGTGACAAAGTCATAAAATGATACTAGCCCCGTTACGTGCTATATCCAGTTTCTTGTATGGTTATGGAACTCGCAACATAGATAATGGGGATTTACTTTTAGTAATAATGAATCTAGTGAAGTAACCTCAAAGTAATAACTCTTTTTATTACTAGAGGGTATCAGTAATACCCTTAGGAATTAGTTCACTACCTACTTATTAGTTTTATATGTGTATTAAAACTAATGTATCTCATCGAGAGTAACTGAGTTTTCGTGGAAACTTCACCTAACTATGCAAGTATGGTAGATACTTGTACACTTCATTCCGGATCGATAACCAACCATTAACTTTTAAGAAAAATATAGGTTTTTCCTGGGATAACTTAACTTTTCATGAACAGGCTGTTTAACAAATGGATAACCAAACTTCTTTTATAAGAAAATATGGGATTTTCTTGGGAAACAAATTTTCATAAAATCAAAGGAACATTTTCTTTCATCAGAAATCAACCGCTTATGAACTCACCACCTTTATGCTGATATTTCTAAAACTGCTTGTATTCTCAGGTCCACGTTAGACAGGTACCTCGCTTACTTTTGGAGAAGACAGAGCATATAGAAGTCTCATCTTTACTTTTTGCATAAACTGATGTACTTAATATATGTTAATTTACTTTCAAATAAATGTAAATATTCTTATGTAATATAATGGTTGTTTTTACTATGCTTACTATGTACAATGGTTGTGATACTTTAGTTGACGGTTCGGGGTGTGACAGATTGGTATCAGAGCTTTTGTTTATAGTGAACTAAGTATAACGAACCTTACATGGTATATAACTATAAACACTAAGGGGATGAAGCGCTCTGAACTAAAAGTATACTTTAAAATACAAGTATTTTACAAAAAGTATACAAGAATACCTAAATGATAGAAACAGTAACCATGAGTAGAACAAAACAAAAGTAATTGTGTGTTGGGCACTGCTGTTAAACCTCGGCAATTGTGCTATAAGAGTTGTTAGCGTACTTGACACATCCACCATATTTGAGAGCCTGAAACTCCCTCAGCTCTTCATTCCTCCCTGTCGTGTGACGTGAGCAGCCACTAACAATATACCATTCGTCGTCAAACTACTCATCACGTGTAACCTGCAAGATTTAAGTAGATTTACGAACCCAAATTTGCTTCAGTCCTGGCGAGCCTTTTATAGAGCAAGGAAAAGAAACTAGAAGATCAACCATATACATTTGTTTTATTAACGTGGTTTCGTCTTTCCTTCTAATGGTGAAAACTTTGATTTTATTTTCTTTCACATTCAATTGGTTTGAATCACATTGTTTATCTTTATTTTGATTCCTAACACATTCTTTCTTAATACTCTTAGGGTTAGTGGTCGTCTTTTGCGTTCTAGCTTCAGAATCTGAGACGAACTTTCCCTTCCCTTTAACATCCTTGATAGTAGTTTTTTTTGGTTGAGAGTGAGGAGAATTGTGTTTCTCAGTGAACTTTCTTGGTAATGATGGCCTGTGAGCGAGACTCTCCTTTTGTTTCTATAAAGCACATGAATGACACTGTAGACACTGTTTAAGGTTCGCTTGTGAATGTACTTTCGCTCTCTAACTTGAAGCGTTTTCTTTACGCATGTAGTTGGAGTTTTGTGAATGCGAAAACTACTTCCTCCCGTTGATATTTCTCTGATATCTCATATTTTGCTATCGTTTTTGCTCTACAAGTTGTTTGGAAGATTTGTGAATGTTTACATTCGGTTTCTATTTCCTTGTAGGAGTTTCGCTCCGTACTGATTGAGATTCGCTTTGAACTTCTTTAGTACCACTTGTACTTGCTTTAGCGAAATTGGATGGCTTATTTATCGATTCAGCCATATATCTGCCTTTCACCCTCCATGAGGTTTGTTTTGATAAACCTTTCGTTTCATCTGCATTATCTATCGAGGCAGACCAAAAGTAATCATCACAAACATCGACATTGTCTTCATGTACCATTGTAGTTAGCTCAATAGCTTGCTTCTTGGTAACTCTAGTGGTGGCGTACACTTGATTTGGTACAGTTTGTACCCTTTGGTATACTACAACATTTTCCTTCAGGACATTGTTCTTATCTTTGGACAATCGAGCAAACTCAACAGATTTTTCAGATATAAGGACATTTGTTGGTTCGGGTTCGGTTTTAAGAATTGTAGAACGGTCAACCTCGTCCTCTACAAATATTTCACTCATGTCACTGTCCTCGTCAAATTTAGAAGTGTTTTCAACATTAATCTTGTTTTTTGAACTTAACTTGGTACTCGATGAATAAAATTTTTGTATGGTTTCGGTTTTAATTTTCAACTTATCATTTTCGTTTAATAAGTTTCTAAGCATATCCTTGTGGTCTTTGGACATAATAAAGGACTCAATTTTATCAGACCAATCCTGTATGCATCAAAGGTTTCCTTAGATGAGACAATTTTTTGACAGTTATAATATTCAGCATCTATTTCGTCTTCATTTAATTCAAGGAAAGGCAAAATCATTTTGTGAATTTTTTGCCAATCTCACAATCTAAATGCAACTGAGTAATATTGGTGTAAAGACGTTTAGCAATTAAAAAAAATATTCCTTTGTTTCAAAAATTCCAAATTGTCACGTTGCAAATAAATAAATTTGTCTCTTAACCTAACTAAATCTAATTCCTTCTTCTCTATCCATAATCTTCACTCCTCACTCTTGGAAGACACCCTGCTAATTTGATCAGTCGGGTTAGAGTTTGTGAGGTGAGTTTGTTTTAGGCTACTAAGTAAACTAGAAAATTTGAATTTTAAATCATTTAATTCATTTTCATAGTTAGAAATGGGTATTTTGAGTGATTCGAGCATGGAATTTACCATCTTGATCAAATGATCACATTCGTTGATCTGTTCTCCAACTAGTTTCGTTGCGAAGCATCTATCTTCCCTCTCTTTCGCTTCATCATACCCACTATCTGTAGTGTAACCTCTCATTTGTGACACACCTGCTGTCACCATCAGACACTTTCCATCAAACTCTAAACCTTATTCCTTCGCAACAAATGCCCTGCCATGAGTGGGTTTGCAAACTTCCTCATTTTCAGAGTCAGTAAACCACACTTTTACTCCACCGAACTCGTTTTCTTCAAGATTTTCCTGCACAATTAACACAGACATAGATTTATCGTTAGACTTCTTCTTCGTGATCTCTTCAAGCTTACGCATGTGGTAAGCTTCGTCGTCTTCGCCTTCTCTCTTCTCGTTGAGTCTCCTTATCATGAATTCCTTCCCTAGATGGTTTTTGCCATGACAGTAATTGCAGTCATAGCCTGAGTCACCAGCAAGTTTTCTCTTCTTATTCTCTTCATCTTTCTATGGGGTGCTTTTGATTTCCTCTTTCTCTTTTTCTGAACTGTAGCTTCCCTGCCATTTTTGGTTCATGGTGGTACGAAACTTCTTTCAAGCAAAATGCATGGGGTTAGACACCATCAAAGTGTATTCTTCATTTGTCAAATCAAACTCGAAAAGATCCAACTCTACTTATTCTTTAACCACAATTTTCCCCTTGGAGATAGGAGCCAAGGATCCCATTCCGGAGACAGCCTTCGTTTCCTTCGTTACAGCACTTTCATGCGACCTGGGAGTTCCTACGAGCTTCGCCAACGAGTAGGTTTTAAACTATTCATGAGCTTTAACAGTCTACACCATCGCTATCCATTCGGGTCTTAGGCCATTCCTAAAATTGACCTTCTGCTCGATCACCTCTCTGCCGATTCTGTGCTTAATCATCTTAATGAGAAGATGGTTATGACATTCAGATGTTTTAATGAAACTTTCATTTGACTTTTGCTAAAGGTCACCAAACTCCGAAAGTAGAAGAGTTTGAATGGAACGCTCGAGATCCTCATCGGTTGAATACAACTCCTTGAGCCTATCCCATATCTCCTTTGTAGCAGTACACGAAGTCACTAGACAAAAGGTAACAGATTGTAAAGCAAGTCTGATAATCCTCATAGCTTTTATGTTGCTAGTCAGTTTGTCCTTATCATCAAATGTTATAGCCTCCCAGTTCTGTTGTTTCCAGAGTGAATCCTTAGGATGCTGAGGAGCAAGTAGGGGGCGAGTGATCAAGTGTTAGTATACTTAAGCGAGTATCTCATTATTTTGTGTCGTGTTTCAGAGAGATCATGGTGGGTACGCACCACAACCGAGAGAGCAGTGGAGTTAGCAATGATGATATTCGCAAGATGATTGATGACGAGGTGACCGCAGCCTTACGATATGCTATTCTGGAGAGGTTTGGGTCTATCAATACCACTTTGATCGAGACGTTTGACGAGTGATATGTTGCTGCTACTGAGGCGGCTGCTGCTGCTGCCACCCCAGTTGTAGCTGCGGCCAGGCCATAGGGCAGACACTCGTTGTTATACCGGGAGTTCAGCAACACGAAGCCACCAGAGTTTGTTGGGACTCAGGATTTGATTGCTGTGATGAGATGGATCGATGATATCGAAGGGTGCTTCTACACTTGTTCATGTCCAAAGAACTGAAGGGTACGGTTCACACTGAACCAGCTTCACTTGGGAGCGAAGGTTTAGTGGAAGTTTGTGATAACCATATATACTCCTGCAGAGCACATTGCAGTGACATGGGAGAAATTTATTGTGATGTTTCGAGATGAGTATGTTCCCCCAATCGAGAGCGAACGGTTAGCCTAGGAGTTTTTGTCTCTCAAGCAGAAGACAAAGTCGGTGACAGTGATTATGAGGATGTTTCACGAGAGGGCGTTGTTCTACCCTGAGCATGTGTCTATTGAGCAGGCACGTATGAGCTGGTATTTGAGCATTATGAGGACGGATATTCGTGAGATCATGGCAAACTCATTTTATCGGTTATTTGCTGAACTTCAGGAAAATTCCTAAATAAGGGAGATTGAGTTGGAGACTCAGGCCAGGGAGGAGGTTGAGTCTCAGGGAAGAGACCCGCGGCCGACATAGTCATAGCTGGCAGCCAAGCGAGCTAAGCCTACTAATTTGAGATTAGGGGGGCAGAAAGGCCATACATGTGGGAAGTGTGACAAGAGTCATGAGGGGTCATGTCGAGCGGGTATTTGCTACAAGTTTCGCTAAGAGGGGCATATGGCGAGGGAATTCCCCAAGGGGTTTGTAGTCTGCTTTCACTGCAACTAGACCAACCATTGGAAGGCCGAATGCCCCCAGCTGCTTTAGGGATCAACATAGTGATCTGCACTTGCTGCTATACGAGCTACCGAGAGTCGGCCAACAAAGGCCGAAACATCAAGGGTTCGTGGGAGGACCTTCCAGCTGACAGCGAAGGAGGTTCGTGCAACACTAGATGTCATGACCGGTATGTGTCATTTTACTTATTGTATTTTGAGTTATATTGTGCTTATATTGTGATGTGTATAGGCACTTTTCTTATGAGTTTTGTATCTGCTTTGATGTTCTTTGACTTGGGTGCAAGTTGATCCTTCGTGTCATTAGCATTTTGTCGCCACGTCAGTAACCGACGTGAGGCATTGAGTTGACCTCTGAGGGTTTCTATACCCGATGAGCATGCGGTGTTTAATATTGATGTGATCCGGGGATGTGTGCTTGAGGTTCTTGGTGTTGAGTTTCTGATAGATCTGGTACTCATCGTGATGGCTGATGTTTGTGTCATTATGGGCTTAGACTTGTTGAGCCGGCTTGGAGCAGTGATTGACTGCGTGCGTTAGATGGTCACCATACGAGACCATAGTGGCAGTGTGCTGATAGTGTATGGTGAGGGTACCAGATCTGGGTCAGCTTTCTGCTCGGCTTCCAGAGCGAGACAAAGTCTATAGCTGGGTTGTAGGGGCTTTTTAGCGTATGTGATTGATACACAGGTTGTTACTGAGAGATAAAGTTCTATTGATGAGGTTCCGTTAGTGAGTGAGTTTTCAGATGTGTTTTCTGAGGAGTTACCGGGTGTGCCCTCCGAGAGGCAAGAGGGGTTCCAGATTGATGTGGTTCCGGGAGCGGCGCTGATTACCAATGCGCCTTACCGCCTTGCGCCACCAGAGATGCAGGAGTAATACTCACAACTCCAGGAGCTGTTGGGGAAGGGATTTATCATACGTAGTAGTTCACCGTGGGGAGCACCGATCCTTTTTGTCAATAAGAAGGACGGCTCACACTGGATGTGCATTGATTATTAGGTGTTGAACAAGCTAACGGTCAAGAACTGTTATCCACTTCCAAGGATCTACGATTTGTTCGATCAGTTGTAGAGGGTGTATTGGTTTTCCAAGATCGATTGGAGGTCTAGATGTCATCATATGAGAGTCTGTGAGGAGGATATCCAGAAGACGGCCTTTAGGACCCATTATGGGCACAACGAGTTCATGGTGATGCCTTTTAGGCCCACCAACACACCGACAATGTTCATGGACCTCATGAACCAGGTGTGTAGGTCGATGTTGGATCGATCGATGATCGTGTTCAACGATGATATCTATGATGAGCATCAGAAAGAGATTCTTGGATTTTTTAGATCAGAGAGGCTTTATGCCACATTCTCCAAGTGTGGTTTCTGGTTATGAGAGGTCGAGTTCTTGGGACACCTCATTAATAAGAATAGGATATTGGTTGACGCGGACAAGATTGAGGCAGTTATGAGATGGGAGGTGCCGAGACCCCCCACCGAGATCAAGAATTTTCTGGGATTGGGCGTGTAACATTCCAAATTTTGGAGGCCAAAAATTTCATTTTAAAATTTAACAGGTAATAAAGCAGACTACTAAAACATTATCAAGTTACATTAATTATAAAACATAAGGTCATGTCTCAAAACGTTATAATCGAAAACAAAGAAAATCAGAGTACGATCCCAGAAAATCCAGTGCGGAAATCATGTGTGTGATGCGCTGCTACGCCGCCGGCTCTTTCCCTTTTGACGAAGAGGTACCTGAAACCAGACCAAAACTGTAAGCACAAAGCTTAGTGAGTTCCCCCATCATACCACATACAAAACAATATCGTCGGTATCTTCCAACTGGTAAACTTCGTTGGTATCTATCAACCGGTAGCCATCATCGGTGTCTTTCAACTGGTAACCAACATCCGTATCTTTCAACCGGTACCAGTCATCGGTATCTTTCAACCGGTAATTGGGAACTATTTCACTCCCTATCACTAGCATACAATCAACCGATATGAACATACAGTCAAGCATATCTGGGTACTGACCTACCCTTGGGTCCTAAGGACCACTGTTAGGGAAACTAACACCTACTAAACACATAACATATATTTCAGATAAATCACATAACCTGTCCAAGATAATTATCACAAAGACCATTATCTTATAAATACCCCTTTTTGGTGGGCCGACATTGTGGCCTTAGACCTACCGCTACTGGAAGGTAAATCACCTCAAGGTAGTGCAGTGTCAGAAATATCTTCGACGCACAAGTCGACTCTCTATGAAGAGGCCTTTAGATCAATCAAAATATCAAACAATGACTATGAATAAGAACAAGAGAAATTCACGAAGAAAAACTTTCACTAAGAAAGATAATCTCACAAAGAGATTATCGTGTGCACAAAGCGACAATTAGGGTTTGTGAAAGCGTTGCGATTCACAAACCTATACACAATAATATATACTGCTATTCTAGACGATCCCTACAATTCACGGATACGCCAGCTAATAAATCAAGATAACTAAGGAAACAGGATAAATACAAGATTTGTTACAACGTACTGAATACACTAAATTATTATAAACTGAACTGCTGATTCGCTGGTGCTGACGCTGAGACATACGCTGACGCTGAGTCTGTTTTAAACATTATCATATTTCAAGGCTTGACCTTTCAATCTCCCCCAATATGATGATGTTCAAAAAAAACTAAATTAAGACACCTCTGGAAAGGAATTCTTCATACTCAGCTTCAGCTTCAATTTTAACTGGCCAGTAAGGACTGTCCAGCAACTCCTGTCTTCTGTTCAGCAGCTCCATTGTGATAAGAATGTGAAATTCTCCTGATAGATCTTGATGACTCATGCACATTTGCCTTAAGCCAACAAGGTGAGTGGTTGGAGCTTTTGGAATCTCAGTAGTGCGCTGAAAACACATTCTCCTGTTTTTATCAAGGTAGAACATTCCGTGTTCAGGAGCTGAGATGAATTGATGCTGAACCAGATCAACACCGAGAGGAAGAGAATTATTAATCACATCAGCACCGAAGTCTAAAACCAGTACTTCTTCACCATCAACATGAAACTTCGTCCTTCGAGATCTAGGAACTGACGACCTTTGTCCTTGATGCTGAGGTCGTTCTTTGGGAACAAGATCCGAACGCTGAACCTTCTTGATCAGTAGATGAAGAGCACAAGTCAGTTCGGAAGAGTGAGCTGAGGTTTGCTCGGATGCTAGATCAAGCAGTTCCATCCATTCCGAAAACCCATATCTGATCAGCTCATCTCTTTTGACAACCTCAGTATATGAATGCTGAGGACCTTGACGAGTAATCAGCAACGAAAGGATTTTCTCATTTCGAGGTTTGGAAGCTTTGACCTTGATGATCTTGTCACCACACATTCGCCGATTGAAAACATCTTCAAATCTCTTTCGATCAATCCGGTCAAGAACACTGTCAGCCTTAGGCTTACTAGAGCCAGTAGGAGGTTGAGAAGGCTGAGCCTTGGACTGAAATTCCAGGAACTTCTGCATCTGAGCTTCAAACGATCCCTTGGCCTGAAGTTTGTGCTGAATAAGGGATTCATCAGCTTGAGCAATGTTCTTTAGAAGCTGAGCTCGATTGGCTTCATCAAGAATTTGCTTGACTTGATCAGGGGACATGTTCCATTTAGTGGCAAGGTTTGAAATACTGACAATGGACTTGGGTTTCTTCACAGACGAAGAATTATCAGTTTGAGAATGATCCAAGTCAGTATCTACTGCCTTCCGCTTTCGAGACAACGGATGAGATTCTTCACTGGCAACGTCTGAATCCTCTCCTTGGACTGAAATGATGGGATCAGCAATATCATCAGCTAGTTTTGGATGAGATTCTTCAAAGTCATCTGAGCTTTCTTGCTGAACTAAAATGAGAGGATCAATGAAGTTCATGTCAAGAATTTGACATTCGTCATCAGGTTCATCATGCTCACTGTCTTCAAACAATTTTTCAGTAGCTGCTGGACTATTATGCCCCGCAGAATCAGATTCACGAACTGGGTTGTCAGCATCAGGTTCTGTGTCTTTTGTCATTTGGTTCACCATCAGCATGAGCATTTGGTTCACCATCAGCATGATCATCAGCATCAGCATCATCATCAGTATCTCCCCCTTTTTGAACATCATCAAAGTTGGGACTAGCGGGAGGAGTAAGTAGGAGAACCTCCTTGATTTGTTGAACATCAGCCTCAATGCGAAGCAGACGCCAACTCATGTCCCGAGTCAGTGACAACAGTTCAGAAAATGCTGAAGCGGCAATTTGAACCATTGAGGTACCTGGAACAATTGGAGAGCTATTAGGCATCCTTGGAGAAAAATGGTGAGCTGCGGGTGACGGATGCTCCCCCTAAGACTGATGCTCCCCCTGTGAGGGATGCTCCCCCTGAGATGGATGCTCCCCCTGAGGCATCGAATCCTGTGGTGCTGAGGAGGCTTTACCAGAGTCCGAGATGATGTGATGAGACAGTTGAGGGGAGAAATGATCGCCATCAAGATGCTCCACCTCTTGATCAGCATGATCCATATGATGACCATCAGCACCTCCTTCATCAGTGTCAGCGGTGAGAGAAGGCATAGTGTATGGATTGGCAATCCATTCTCTCATCCGATCGGAGATTCCAATGTCGGTATTAAAGGATCATCCTGATACATACGAACTGACATTTGAGGACATTGGATTGGATTCCCAGAGTGAGAAAAGTAGTCAGCAGCGAAGAACTTGTCGAATACCAGGGCAATCCAGTGTGGAAAGGGAACATGATCAGCACGTACATTTGCACGTAGAAGCTGAACAAGCTGATCAAAGAAAAGTGCCCCATAATCCAGCCTTTTGTTGAGAAGAAGGGAGCAGACAACTTGTTGCTCATAATTGCTCAGTTGGTCACCACTACGAGACTTGTGACCCATGCACTTGCATAGAGCTCCAGTGAAAAACTTCCAGCCTGGGGTCATGCACTGACGCAAAATAAGAGCTGATCGAGTACCAGCCTTTGAGTGATCATATCCCAGTTGATCAAACATGCGTTTACATCTTTCAATAGATGGAGTTTCAGAGAAGGATTCGAAGATTGGTAACCTTAAAGCAGCACTGAGAAGTTCTGCGGTGATGGAGACAGAGTGTCTTCCAGGGCCAATGGTTCCGGTGATGGCGTTGTTTTCTTCATTAACGGTTGCAGTGTAGTAGAACTCACATACTTGTTCTGGGAAGAACTCGGATGGTACATCGCTGATTGCATATCGAAGGCGACACGAAGCCAAGAAATTTACGAAATCATTGAGTCCAAGACCTCGATGAACCTCGGGAATGTCGGGGTTGAAGACTACATTGGTGGCCTTGATGTGAATGGGAATAGGAGGAGAGTTTGGGGCAGGAATGACCCTTCGAGAAGTTGAGGAGTATGTGAACAGAGATGCCACCATTGGAGAGTATTTGAGAATTCTAGGGTTTTTGAGAGAAGTTCAGGGTTTTTGGGAAGGAAAAATTAAACCAAGGGAGAAAGAGGTTTAAATATGGAATAAAAAGGGGGTTTTTAAAAGGTAATGATTATCTTCTGATCTGCTTGATTATCGTCATTAAGGATAACGGCGCATCGTAACAACCTGTCAGAGTAGAATATATCCGTTGGATAAAAGAGCCGTTGACTGAATGTGAAGCGTCAATCAATGTTTGCGGAAGCGCTGAGCTCAATGACACAAAAGTTACATGTTGAAGATATTTCTCCGTCAATTCAAGGTACAACTTGCTTATTCAGGGCTAGCAAGGAGAGTGGTGCGTGTGATAGATACTAGTTACATTATCTAACCATCGGCACGGAGTTTTTGTGACTTCATCAGTGAGTGGTGTATCTTACTTAATCATTAGACACTGAATAAGAGGAGGGTAAAGAATGGATTGTTGCGTGTGATAAACCTTGGTGTTTTGGTCTAACCATCGGCAAAGATTTTTAGAATCTCATCAGCGTGTGTTTTTGCACACTGAATCACATAATCAGTGTAAGATTGGTAAGAGGGGGTAGTTGTGTGTGATAGATCTTGGTGTTTTGATCTAACCATCGGCAAAGATTTTAGATTCTCATCAGTGTGTGTTTTGGCACACTGAATCACAGAGTCAGTGTAAGATTGGTAAGAAGGGGTAGTTGCGTGTGATAGATCTTGGTGTTTTGATCTAACCATCGGCAAAGAGTTTCAAGTCGTTATCAGTGTATGGTTTAATACAGTGAATCATTCAACTTTTATTTAGAAGATTTGAGGAAGAGATAGAGATAAGAAATCAAACCAAAGTGCTCAGTAGCAAATATCATCAGTATGTCATCATCAGCACAATGTACATCAACTTATAAGACAAAATCAAGCATTAGTACAATTAAACATCAAAATTAATTACAAGGAAATCATTCCCAGCTCTCCAATAATGTAAGCAGTTGATTGAGAATCCAGTGCCTTTGTGAAGATATCAGCAAGTTGCTCCGAAGTCTTGACATGTTCAAGAACAACTTTTCCTTTTTCAACATTATCTCTGATGAAGTGATGTCTGATCTCGATATGCTTTGTCTTTGAGTGCTGAACAGGATTTTGTGTGATCTGAATGGCACTGGTGTTGTCACAATAGATGGGAGTCTTTGAGAACTTGAACCCATATTCGAGAAGCTGATTTTGAATCCATAAGAGCTGAGCAGAGCATCTCCCAGCGGCAACATACTCAGCTTCTGCAGTTGAGATGGCAACTGATGTTTGCTTCTTGCTAGACCAGCTGATGAGACGGTTGCCAAGGAAGTGACATCCACCAGATGTACTCTTTTTGTCTAAATTGCATCCTGCATAATCTGAGTCAGTGTATCCATAAAGTTCAAATGCTGAGTCGCGAGGATACCACAGTGCAAGGTTTTGAGTTCCCTTTAAGTATCGAAAAATACGTTTGACAGCCATGAGATGAGATTCTTTGGGATTAGCTTGGAATCGAGCACAGAGAATGGTTCCAAACATGATATCAGGACGACTTGCTGTGAGATATAAGAGGGATCCAATCATTCCTCGATACAGAGAGTGATTGACATCTGTTCCAGTTGGATCAGCGTGTAGCTTATCAGTCTTAGATACTAGGGTAGAGGCTGGTTTGCAGTCACTAAGAGAATACTTAACAAGCAGATCAGAAATATATTTACTTTGACAAATGGAAATACCTGTCTTTTGTTGCTGAACCTCAAGACCTAAGAAAAAGGTCATCTTTCCCATCATGCTCATTTCGAACCTTTGAGACATGATCTCTACAAATTCCTTGCTCAGTGTCTCATTTGGAGAGCCAAAAATAATGTCATCAACATAAATTTGAACAAGAACCATATCTGAGCCTTTGTTTTTGATGAAGAGAGTGTTGTCGATTGCTCCTCGTCTGTATCCATTTTCAAGCAGATACGATGTCAGCGTCTCATACCATGCCCTGGGAGCTTGCTTCAGTCCATAAACAACTTTATCTAACCGGTACACGTAATCAGGATGATCTTTGTCCACAAAGCCTGGGGTCTGATTTAGGAACACTTCTTCTTCTAACACACCATGAAGGAATGCTGTTTTCACATCCATCTGATAGACAATGAAGTTCATGTAGGATGCGTATGCGAGAAACAGCCTGATAGCTTCAATGCGAGCAACTGGGGCAAAAGTTTCCCCGTAGTCGATAGATTAAATCTGAGTAAACCCTTGAGCTACAAGCCTTGCCTTGTTGCGAGTGATGATTCCATCTTTATCAACCTTGTTACGATAGACCCAGCGAGTTCCAGTGATAGACTTCCCAGATGGTCTTGGGACAAGAGTCCAAACATTGTGCCTTTTAAACTCATTCAGTTCTTCTTGCATGGCTTTGATCCAATCAGCATCTTGAAGAGCTGTGTGTACTTTATCAGGTAATATCATTGAAACAAAGTTAACATACATGCAAAAGTTATTAAGTACACTAGATCTGGTTCGGACACCATCATGAATATTCCCTATAATTCGATCAACAGGATGATCTCGATGTTCAATGACTGATGCTGATTTCGGAGAGATAGACACTGACACATTATCAGTTTCAGGAGAGTCTTCATCTTCAAGGGTTTCATCAGTATCTAATGAGTTATCTGCTGATGTGGCTGTAGTATCTTGACTCAAGGGACATGGAACTAGAATGATAGGATCAGAAGAATTGGACTTCTCCTCAGCACAAGGTGATTCATCGAATGGACAAGAGAGAAGCTCTTGAAAGATAGAAGGAGAATGAGTGACTTTTTCATCAGTGTATGATTCCTCATCAAACTTCACATGAATGGATTATTCAACACATTGCCTGTTCACATGAAAAACACGAAAAGCCTTTGAAATAGATGAGTACCCAACAAAAATACCTTTATCAGCCTTAGGTTCAAACTTGGATCTTGGGTCACGCTGATTTAGAATATAGCAAATACATCCGAACACATGAAAAAAAGATACATCTGGTTTTTGATCTTTAAGCATTTCATATGGAGTCTTCTTGTGAATCCTGTGAATTAGAGATCGATTCTGAGTAAAACATGCTGTATTGACAGCTTCAGCCCAAAACGACATAGGAAGACCAGCATGGATCATCAAGGTCCTTCCTGCCTCAATCAGTGTTCTATTTCTTCGTTCAGCAACACCATTTTGCTGAGGAGTGCGAGGAGCTGAGAAGTTTTGTCCAATTCCTTTATGATCACAAAATTCTTCAAGAGTTGAGTTTCGGAACTCAGTGCCATGATCACTTCTTAGTTGCTTAACTTTAAGACCTATCAGTGTCTCAATTTTACGAATCAGTGAGATGATTTCCTGTGCAGCCTGACTTTTCATCTTCAAGAAAATTACCCATGTAAATCGAGTGAACTCATCAACAACCACTAGAGTATACTTATTTCCACCTAGAGAACGAACAGGAATATGTCCAAACAAGTCCATGTGGAGTAGATGAAGAGGGACTGATATACTGGAACATGACTTGGGTTTGAAAGAGGACTTGGTTTGTTTTCCTTGTTCACACGCTGAACACATCTTGTCTTTCACAACGCTGAATTTTGGGAGCCCTCTAACTAGGTCTTGATTGGATATCTTAGATAGATTCTTGAAGTTCAGATGAGAAAACCTTTTGTGCCAAATCCAGCTAAGATTCGTCTGAGACTTTGTAAAGAAACAATGCATCAGTGCCTTGTCACTTGAGAACATGTCAAGAACATATACATCATCTTTTCTACTTGCTGAGAGTACGATGTTCTTGTCAGTGTTTACAACTCTGCCTTCTTTCTTTGTAAAGTGAACTTCATAGTCAGCATCACACAATTGACTGATAGAAATAAGGTTGTGTTTGAGACCCTTAACATATGAAACGTTTTGGAAAACCACGTTATTGCATTTGATGTTTCCATATCCCTTAGTGAACCCCTTTCCATTGTCTCCATAAGTAACTGCAGGACCAGTTTTCTTAACATAATCTTCCAGGAGAGACTTTGATCCTGTCATATGCCTTGAGCAACCACTATCTAAGTACCAAAGATGCTCCTGACCCTGCAGTGCTGAGAAACTAGTTAGAACACACTGACCCATTCGAAGATGGGTCATTCACAAAGTTATTTGATAATAAATTATAACATTCCTTAGGAAGACAATTTAAAGAGTTTGACTTAAGAGTCCATTTTTCATTCCTAACTTTAATATTTTCAGCTCTTGAGGATGATTTATCAAAAGAACATTCACTGATCTTGTGAGAGGAGTCACTACATCTGTAACAAACTCTAGTTCCAAAGTTCTTCTTGGTGAGCAAATTTTTTGATTTAACACATTTTGATATGTAAGATTCATCAATAGAGCTTTGAGTCCTTTTGTTTATCACTGAGTCACGACTGAGTTCAGTGTGAGAATGAATTTGATCAGTGTTAGAGGATGTAATATCAGTATCTGATTTTGACTCATTCACAGATGGATTGCAATCAGGGAAGTGCTTGAGTTGTTCATGAATAGCATGAAACACTCCATTAGAGATAGGAAAAGCAATAATATTCTCAGTCAGAGGGGTTGGTCTAACAAGATGTGTAGGATAAGAGGTAGGATCAATTCCAGTAATTTCAACATTACATTCAGTGATACCATCAGAATTAATAGTTTCATCAATTAAACTTTGATTAATAAAAGAGTGACTGACAAACTTATTTTTGAAATTATTTTTCATCTCTTTCATGGAATAGACATCAGATTCCTTTTCTTGTGATTTAAAAACCTTTTCAGCTTCTGCAAAATTACCCGCAAATTTTTTTTCACAAGAATGAGGAATTTGAGCTGAGATAATATAATTGGCATTCTTATGAGATTTTGCCCAAGTGTGGAGCACAGTTTGTTCTTTAATCAAAAGATTTTTAACATCGTCAATTTCAGCAGACAAGGATGAATTTGACAAACTGGTAATTCTAAGATTTTCCTGAGTGAACTCAATAATGCTATTTTTTATGGATATATCAGTTTCAAGAAAATCTATTTGATTTTGCAAATTTCTTATGGTTTGATTCTTCTTAGAATTAATGACACCCAAATACTCAAACATTTTGATTTTTTCATTCATTGAATAAGAAACAAAGTTTTTAACCTGGTACATTGAAGAAGAGTCAATGTTGTGCTTCCTGGAATTTTCAACATCAGACATATCAGTGTCAAAAGTACTTTTGTCTTTATTGGGAATATCCGGGTCCTCTATTTTGACCATGAGACACTTGACTTCATCATCTGATGACTCTTCATCAGTTTTCCATTTTTCTTTTTCAGCTACAAGCACTTTATGTTCCAAATTTTCAGCTTTCAGCTTCTTAATCAGCTTGTTGTACTTCTGCTTCCAGTTTTCATCTGTTCCTTGTTTCTTTTGTTTACAATCCTTTGCAAAATGATCAGTGCTCCCACAGTTAAAGCACTGAGCCTTCTCTTTCTTATCAGCACCATGCCTTTTATCAGCTCCTCACCCTTTTGAGAACTTTCCACCAATCTTCTTTTGAAACTTTGAGAAGTTTTGACCTGATTTTTCAAAGGTCTTCACAATCAAGGCTGCACTAGCTACAACCTTTTCAATATCATCAGTGTCAGTTTTAGATGAATCAGTGTCTGAATCACTTTCAGTGTCTGAGTCTGCCACAAGCTTTTTGTTGGAGAACAAAGCTACAGAAGATTCACGCTGAGAATCCTTCATCAGTTCCTTTCTTTGAAGCTTGGATTCTTCATAGTATCGAAGATTTCCATAGAGACTTTGTAAGTCCATAGAGTTGATCTTCTCGCTGTTTTTCAGCACATCAACATGATTCTCCCAACCTGCACCTAGAGAATCCAAAAACTTTTGCACTAGAACAGTTCTATGCTTCAACTGATCTAGTCTCCGAAGATCGTTAACAAGAGTATTGAATCTGTTAAAAGTTTGAGTCAAGGTTTCACCTTTCTTAGCAAAAAAAAGTTCATACCTTCGGTTAAGATCATTTATTTGAGTAGCCTTGACTTCTTTAGTTCCTTCAAAAGATACAGTCAGCGTATCCATCATCTCTTTTGCTGAGATGCAATTTTGAACCAGTCCAAAGATGTTGTATGGCAATGAGTAGCTAATAGTGGCACGAGCACGAACATCCAAACCATGTTTTCTTTTGTCGTCTACCGTCCAGTTTACTTTTGGAGTTTTCTTCATAGTGCCATCAGGAACATTGTTTTTAAGAGGCTGATACATCGGAACATAAGGACCTTTTTCAACGATGTCCAGCATGTCTTCATCAACAGATTCCAAGGCATATAGAGCCTTTATTTTCCACATAGCAAAGTTAGTTTCATCGAAAGGAGGGATTTTAGCAGAAGGATGATTTGACGAGTTTGATGAAGAAGAAGATGAAGCCATTTGTTTGATAAAAGAAACCTGCTCTGATACCAATTGAAGAGGCCTTTAGATCAATCAAAATATCAAACAATGATTATGAATAAGAACAAGAGAAATTCACGAAGAAAAACTTTCACTAAGAAAGATAATCTCACAAAGAGATTATCGTGTGCACAAAGCGACAATTAGGGTTTGTGAAAGCGTTGCGATTCACAAACCTATACAGAATAATATATACTGCTATTCTAGACGATCCCTACAATTCACGGATACGCCAGCTAATAAATCAAGATAACTAAGGAAACAGGATAAGTACAAGATTTGTTACAACGTACTGAATACACTAAACTATTATAAACTGAACTGCTGATTCGCTGGTGCTGACGCTGACGCTGAGTCTGTTTTAAACATTATCATATTTGAAGGCTTGACCTTTCACTCTATGACTCCTCAATCCCTACACGACAACCTCCAAGTCAACACACATCACATACAACCCTAAACAGGGTCGGTCCAAGTTCAGTCAAAGTCAACGCTGGTCAATGTCAACATTTAGTTAACCTGACTTGCCGAGTTGGCCTACCAACTCGCCGAGTCCATGCTTCTCTAATCCGACCCAAACCCCGACTCCACTCGTCGAGTCTAGCAATAACTCGAGGGGTTCTCCTTCATCCATAACATCGGGACCATCTTGATCCGACTCGCCGAGTTCCTTCTTGAACTCGTTGAGGTCATCTTCATCATAAGAACTTGTCCAATCTATGACTCGCCGAGTTGTATGAACAACTCGTCGAGTCTATCTTCAAAGATTGGGAGATTGCCTTGGACTCGCCGAGTCTGTCCATACACTCGTCGAGTCCAGTGTTGAAAAACTTCATACAATCAATCTAAACGAGGTCTAACATATCAAAACCATAGATTTGGCCCCCTAAGGACCATTTTATACGTAAATTTCCAAGCTTGGTGCACATGCATGGGATTTTTAACTCAAAAATCCATATAAGCTGTCTTACAACGAGCATGGGGCTCTTATGGCCCTAAAGTTGGCACCTTTATGCCATGAGACCCCTCTTAGAGCGCAGATCTGAATCTAAAGTTCACATAACACTCTGTAAATCCGGAAGCGGCTTGAAAAGCCCTAAGTGCATCCAAGATCCATATCCTAAAGGTGAACAACCAAATGAAAGACCAAAGCATGAGCATCTTACCTTGATTAAGCTGGAAATGGAATGAGATTTCTGGATCTACAAGCCCCAATCCGAATACTCAAGCTCCTCTTCTATCTTCCAAGCTTCACAAATCAACAAAAGCACCAAAATGTCCTTAATACACACATATACGGCTAGTGTTTCGTTATCCAGCTCTAGGGGAGTGTTAGGGACAAGGAAGACGGAGTTAATGTGTTTATATAGGGTTCAAACCCTCATATTAGGGTTTTTGTCCAGACGTCACGGATTCACCGAGTCCGACTTCTGACGCGCCGAGTCAACCACTTGACCCCTGGGTCCAATTCGCTTCCACTCGAGGAGTTGGGACACCAACTTTCCGAGTCCTAGGCCAAAGTGCAAAATACTAAATTTAAATTACGTACGAGGAACCAGGTGCTACAAAACTTCCCCACTTATTTCAGACTTCGTCCTCGAAGTCTGCTGCTCGATCCTAAAACAGCTCAGGGTAATGCCCCATCATCTCGTCCACCGGCTCCCAAGTCCACTCTGAGCCCTTCCGGTGCTGCCACTGAACCTTTACCAGATCCACTCTCTTTTTCCTCAGATCCTTTGACTTCCTATCCAGGATCGCCACTGGCCGCTCGATGTAGTTCACGCTTTCATCAACCTGAATGTCCTCTAAAGGCACTACTGTCGAATCGTCCACCAAACATTTCCGCAACTAGGAAACATGAAAGGTGTTATGAATCTGACTGAGTTCAGCTGGCAGATCCAACATATATGCTACCTTGCCCACCCGGGCTACAACCCTGAAAGGTCCAATATACCTAGGGCCCAACTAGCCCCGCTTCCTGAATCGTATGACACCCTTCCAAGGTGACACCTTCAGGAGGACCATATCCCTGTCCTGGAATTCCAAGTCAGATCGGCACTTATCGGCATAACTTTTCTGCTGACTTAGAGCAGTCTGAAGCCTGCTCTGGACCTGCTGGATCCTCTCCGTCGTCTTGAGCACCACATCGGTGCTCCCCATGACCCTCTGGCCAACCTCACCCTAATATATCGGGGTGCTGCACCTTCTCCCGTATAAAATTTCAAAAAGAGGACGCTCAATACTCACGTGGTAGCTGTTGTTGTATGAGAACTCAGTTAAAGGAAGATAGGTATCTCACCTACCACCGAGTCTGGATGGTCTATCACACATGCCTGCAAAATATCCTCCAGATTCTGGATGGTCTGCTCACTCTAACCATCTGTCTGCGGGTGAAAAGTAGTGCTAAAATGCATACGAGTACCCAACTCGTCATTGAACTTCTTCCAGAACCAGGAAGTAAACCGTACATCTCTGTCTAAAATCACGGAGACCGGCACTTCATGCCGCGCCACCACCTCTCGGATTTAGATATCGGCCAATTTCTCATCCGAGATACTCTCCTGGATCGTTATGAAGTGGGCACTCTTGGTCAACCGATCCACGATGACCCATATAGAATCCACTCCCCGTGCAGTCTTGGGAAGCTTGGTGATAAAATCCATCATGATGTCTTCCTATTTCCACAACGGGATCTCCAACAGCTGCATCTTGCCATGTGGCCTCTAGTGCTCGACCTTGACCTTCCTGCAGCTCAAGCACTGCTCCACATACCAAGCTATATCCTGCTTCATGTATGGCCACCAATAGTCTAGAAAAAGTTCCCTATACATCTTAATCGCCCTCGGATGAATGGTGAATCGAGATTTGTGCGCCTCCTCTATCGGAACCTGGCGCACACCCCCGTGATATGGCACCCACACCCTATGGTGTGGCGTCAGCAATCCTCTACTATCATAGTCGAAGGAGGAAACCTGTCCCACAAGCCGATCGCTTTTCTGATGTTCCTCCTTCATGGCCTCCTGCTGGGCATCCCAAATCTGCTCCAACAGCGGAGTCACCATTGTCATCCTTAGATAGATATCTTGGATCGGTGCTGCCTTGCGGCTAAGTGCGTCAGCCACCACATTGGCCTTCCCCAGATGGTAAAGGATCTCACAATCATAATCCTTTACCATGTCAAGCCACCGACGCTGCCTCATGTTGAGATTCGGCTGGTCCATAAGATACCTCAGGCTCTTATGGTCCGTGTAGATGCTACAACGAACCCCATAGAGGTAATGACGCCAAATCTTGAGGGAGAACACAATGGCCCCCAGCTCCAAATCATGCGTCGGGTAGTTCACCTCGTGAGGCTTCAGCTGCCTCAACGCATAAGCAATAACATGCCCTCTCTGCATCAACACTGCGCCCAAACCTGAGATGGACGCATCACAGTACACAACAAAATCCTCCATGCCCTTTGGAAGGGATAAGATTGGCGCCTCGCACAACGTCTGTCTCAACCTCTGTCTCAACGTCTTGAATGCGGCCTACTACTCAGGCCCCCAACGAAAAACCATGGCTTTCCTCGTTAGCCTGGTCAGGGGTACGACTATCTTGGAGAAGTCCTGAATGAATCTCCGATAGTAGCCTGCCAATCCTAGGAAGCTCCGAATCTCGGATGGAGACCTCGGGACCTCCCATCTCATCACGGCCTCTACCTTGGCCGGATCCACTGATATCGCGTCCTGGTTGACAAGGTGCCCCAGAAACTGCACATCGCACAACCAGAACTCACACTTGGAGAACTTAGCATATAAGCTCTCCCTCCTCTAAGTACTTAGAACCTCACGCAAGTGCTCCTCTTGCTGCTCTCACGTCATGGAATAAACCAAGATATCGTCAATGAAAACAATCACGGACCGATCTAACATCGGTCGGCACACGCGATTCATGAGATCCATGAATGTTGTAGGAGCATTGGTGAGCCCGAAAGGCATCACCACAAACTCATAATGACCATAACGTGTCCGAAAAGCAGTCTTCTACACATCCTCCTCTCTGACCCTCATCTGATGATACCCTGAACGCAAATCAATCTTGGAGAACCAAGATGCTCCCTGTAGCTGGTGAAAGAGGCCGTTGATCCTTGGGAGTGGGTAACGGTTCTTCACCGTTACCTTATTCATCTCCCAATAGTCTATACACATCCGATGTAACCCGTCCTTCTTGTTCACAAACAGAATCGGGGCACCCCAGGGTGAACTGCTTGGTCTAATGAATCCCTTGTCTAACAGCTCCTACAGCTGTGTAGACAACTCTTGCATCTCAGGAGGAGCCAACCGATACGGTGCCTTGGCTATCGGAGCCGCACCAGGGACTAGGCCGATCCTAAACTCTACCTGTCGCTCCGGAGGTATCCCAGGAAGCTCCTCTGGGAGCACATCTGCGTCGTCCCGCACCATCGGAACCTCGCTCACCGTCGCCTTACTCGCCTCCCGGGTATCCATGACATACGCGACATATTCTGCGCAACCTTGCTGAAGGTAGCGCCTAGCTCTCGCTGCTAAACATACTGTGGGTCCACGTTGTGGCCTCTCTCCGTGGATCACCAACTCTCCCTCACTTGGGGTCTTGATCCGCACCAACTGTTGTGCACAATCTATAACCGCCCCATTTGGGCTCAACCAATCCATGCCTATAATCACTTTGTTCCCACGCAACGGAATGGGAACCAAGTCTCCCAAATAGTGCTCCTCAAATAACCTTAGAACGCAATCTCTGAACACTGCAGATGCTCGCACCGATCGGTCATTGGCAATCTCTACCTCTAAAGGGCAATCCAACATGCCTGAAGACTCAGTGAACTTCTTGCTAAGCGCAAGAGAAACAAACGATCGGGTGGCACCCGAGTCAAGCAACACATGTATCGGGATACCGTTCACATGGAACGATCCTAAACGCATATACATAGGGCACATATCGATATCATAACATCATATAAATAAATCAGAGGGAAAGAATCATACCGTCACTACATCGGGTGTAGTGCGTGCCTCCTCGGCTAACAGCTGAAATTCCCTGCTCCGAACCATTGGAGCTTCCGACTTGACCTTCCGGCCGTCCATAGCCCGTGCTGGCGCCACTTCCGGCGCTGCTGTTGCTGTTGTCAACCTGGGACAGTTGACCTTTTTATGGCCCCTCTAATTGCAATGGAAGAAAATCAGGTCTGATGTCTGAATCGTAGAAGTAGGGGCAGTACAATCTCTGCTAAAATCCCCAACCTTGCCGCACTTATAGCAGCCTGAACCCGACTCAGTGCGACGAGCTTCCTCATGTGACCGACCGCATTTCCCGCAACGGTCCCACCCTGACTGGCCTTTCGGCCTACCATCGAATCCCTTGGGCTTCTTCCCCGAAGCCCCTATCGTCTGCCCCTCAGCGGCCTACCTCTTCTGTATGTGCTCCAAATCAGTCTCCCTCTCCCTAGCCCTAGCAATCATGGAATCCAGGGTAAGGCAAGCAGAAAAACTAACATGCTCCCGAATATCAGCGCGTAGCATGTCATGGTATCGGGTCCTCCTCATATCCTCATCCCCTGCATACTGGGGCACCAACAAGGCCCTCTCCCGGAACTTGGCAGTGATCTCCGCCACAGTCTCCATAGTCTCTCTCATATGTAAGAACTCTCTGGCCAGCTGCTGAAGCTCCACAGCTGGTGCAAACTCAGGCCTGAATCGGGTCACGAAATTTGACCATGTCATAGCCTCAGTGCCTAGGGCTCCCAACGTATCGCCAATCAACTCCCACAAATCTCTAGGCTCTATCCCTCAAACAAATTGCAGCAAAACAGACCATCGACCCTTCCGGGCAGAAGCTCGTCAGCTGCACAGACTCGATGTCTTCGATCCATGTCCTAGCAGCAATGGGGTCCTTCACCCCATGAAAATCCGGCGCACCACTCCCACGGAAGTCCTTAAAGGACAGTCTGCGTGTACCCACCTGGCTAGATGCCAGATCACTCCTGAATTTCCGGAGGCGATCCTCCATCAGCTCGATAATCCCTTCCTTGATCGACTATAAAATAACTGCGGTCGCCTCAAGGATACCTCTCGTAATCTCAGACGTGATGAACTCGCATAACCCATCATCGACATGCTCGGATTCCTCTCGCGAACCCGATCTCGAACCAGATCCTGATCCGCCTTGCTCCATGACGTGTGACCACCGTTCTGAAAATAAAAACACAATTGTAAGAGTCACATATAACCTTGAAAGGTCTTACACACTCTCCAAGTTTCCAGGTTCCATCTCGGCTCTCCTTGAATCGAGTACGGATCCTCTACTTTCATTAATACGGGCCCATACAACCTTCCACATCTATCTGTACTTTCCTCAAGGATTGCCTTGACTTCACCAAGTTCCTTTCACCGATACTCTTCCCACTTATCACATCCCAGGCTTCCTTAGGGCACTCTCCGACCTACTCCCTACCATCAGCTGCATTAGGAGTCCTTAAAGCGTCCCCCTAACTAGCTTGCGGATACTGCTACATATCTGTTCACTAGTTAGTCAAAGTTGGCCAGAACCCCCTTAGCACAAAGCAAGCAGCATTCGTGCATTGAGTAACCAAACCAGGCATAACCTACATAGGCCATCGTACTGCTGACTAAACAGTCCTAGCATCCAGCTCATACAACCGACACATAAGGCATCCTACCTAGATCCTTAGCCCTAACTAGCGTGCAATTCTTGGAATCATATATCAGGTACACAAGGCATCCTCCTAGACCCTTCGTCCTATTCTAGCATGCAGTACTATGAATAAAAACCATATAACATAATATAACAAGTATGGGTATCTTGGGGAAAACTTACTTGAGCCCGGCTAGTCGCACGCATCACACACTTCGTCTTTCTTAAAACTACCCATTTTAGATTTTAGAAAACCATTTTCCTTGTAAAAATCTTTTAGTCCCTCAGTTTGAGTCTAGACACCCCCAAGGGTGTGTTCGAATCCCTCAAACCAGGGCTCTGATACCAACTTGTAACATCCCAAATTTCGAGGCCAAAAATTTCATTTTAAAATTTAACATGTAATAAAGCAGATTACTAAAACTTTGTCAATTTACATTAATTATAAAACATAAGGTCATGTCTCAAAACATTATCATCGGAAACAAAGAAAATCAGAGTACGATCCCAGAAAATCCATTGCGGAAATCATGTGTGTGATGCGCTGCTACGCCGCCGGCTTTTTCCCTTTTGACGAAGAGGTACCTGAAACCAAACCAAAACTATAAGCACAAACCTTAGTGTGTTCCCCCAATTATACCACATACCACACAATATCGTCGGTATCTTTCAATCGGTAAACTTCATCGGTATCTTTCAACCGATAGCCATCATCGGTGTCTTTCAACCGGTAACCAACATCGGTATCTTTCAACCGGTAGCAGTCATCGGTATCTTTCAACTGGTAATTAGGGACTATTTCACCCCCTATCACTAACATAAAATCAATAGATATGAACATACAGTTAAGCATATCCGGGTACTGACCTACCTTTGGGTCCTCAGGACCACTGTTAGGGAAACTAACACATACTAAACACATAACATATATTCCTGATAAATCACATAACCAGTCCAAGATAATTATCACAAAGACCATTATCTTATAAATACCCATTTTTGGTGGGCCGACATTGTGGCCTTAGAGCCACCGCTACTGGAAGGTAAATCACCTCAATGTAGTGTAGTGTCAGAAATATCTTCAGCGCACAAGTCGACTCCCTACGACTCTTCGATCCCTACACGACAACCTCCAAGTCAACACACATTATATACAAACCTAAACAGGGTCGGTCCAAGTTCAGTCAAAGTCAACGCTGGTGAAAGTCAACATTCAGTTGACCTAACTTGCTGAGTTGGCCTAAAAACTCGTCGAGTCCATGCTTCTCTAATTCGACCTAAACCCCGACTCCACTCGTCGAGTCTAGCAAGAACTCGATGGGTTCTCCTTCATCCATAACATCGGGACCATCTTCATCCGACTCACCGAGTTCCTTCTTGAACTCGTCGAGGTCATCTTCATCATAAGAACTTGTCCAGTCTATGACTCGCCGAGTTGTATGAACTACTCGTCGAGTCTATCTTCAAAGATTGGGAGATTGCCTTGGACTCCCCGAGTCTGTTCATACACTCGCTGAGTCCAGTCTTGAACAACTTCATACAATCAATCTAAACGAGGTCTAACACATCAAAACCATAGATCTGCCCCCCTAAGGTCCATTTTATACATAAAGTTCCAAACTTGGTGCACATGCATGGGGTTTTTAGCTCAAAAATCCATATAAAGTGTCTTACAACGAGCATGGGGATCTCATGGCCCTAAAGATGGCCCCTTTATGGCATGAGACCCCCCTTAGAGCGCAGATCTGAAGCTAAAGTTCACATAACACTCTGTAAATCCGAAAGGGGCTTGAAAAGCCCTAAGTGCATCCAAGATCCATATCCTAAAGGTGAACAACCAAATGAAAGACCAAAGCATGATCATTTTACCTTGATTAAGCTAGAAATGGAATGAGATTTCTGGATCTACAAGCCCTAATCCGAATAGTCAAGCTCCTCTTCTATCTTCCAAGCTTCACAAATCAACAAATGCACCAAAATGTCCTTAATACACACATATACGGCTAGGGTTTCGTTATTCAGCTCTAGGGGAGTGTTAGGGACAAGGAAGACCGAGTTAATGTGTTTATATAAGGTTCAAACCCTCATATTAGGGTTTTTGTCCAAACATCACGGATTCACCGAGTCCGACTTCTGACTCGCCGAGTCAACCACTTGACCCCCGGGTCCTATTCGCTTCCACTCGAGGAGTTGGGCCACCAACTCGCCGAGTCCTAGGCCAAAGTGCAAAATACTTAATTTATATTACGTACCAGGAACCAGGTGCTACAGGGCGGCTACTATCAAAGATTTATAAGAGATTTCTCCAAGATTTTCATCCCTCTCACCAGGTTGACTCGGAAGGGTGTTACTTTTACTTGGGGTCCCGAGCAGCAAACCTCATTCGAGACTCTTCGCCAGAGATTGTGCGAAACCCCGGTGTTAGCCTTCCCCGAGGGAGTGGAGGAATTTGTGATTTACTACGCATCTATATCAGGTATGGGTGTGGTGCTGATTCAGAGAGGACATGTGATAGCATATGCATCAAGGCAATTGAACCCTCATGAGATGAGATATCACACCCACAATCTAGAGATTGTGGCGATGATGTTCGCCCTCAAGATCTGGTGCCACTATTTGTATAGGCTTCAGTATACCATATACACGGACCACAAGATCCAGAAGTATCTCATGGATCAGCCCAACCTAAATATGAGGTAGAGGAGATGGTTGGATGTTGTGAAAGAGTATGACTGTGAGGTCCTGTATTATCTGGGCAAGGCTAATGTGGTAGCCGTCGCCCTAAGCCATAGAGCAAAGAGTGCTCCGATCCGAGATGTGTGTTTGAGGATGACAGTGATGACTCCAGTCTTAGATACCATTCGAGAGGCCCATGTGGAGGCCATGAGACCGGAGAACCGCAAGAGGGAGCGGGTGGTTGGGCATGTGTCTGAGTTTGTGACAGATAATTGAAGACTTATGACTTTCCGAGGGCAGATTTAGGTGTCGTATATGGGTGGAGCTCGGCGTATACTAATGGAGGAGGTGCATAGATCGAGATTCTCAATCCATCCCAGGGCCACTAAGATGTATTTGGACCTGAAAAGAGATTATTGGTGGCCCTGTATGAAGAGGGATGTGGCATGGGTAGTTGAGAGGTGCTTGACCTACCGACAGTTTAAGGCAGAGCACCAGCATTCACAAGGTCCATTACAACCTTTGGAGATTCCCCAGTAGAAGTGGGAACATATATCTATGGACTTTATCACCAAGTTACCGAGGACTGTACGTGGAGTTGACAAGATTTAGGTGATTGTGGACCGGCTGACGAAGAGTCCTCAATTCCTCGTTATTAGTGAGTGCTCTTCTACAGAGAGGCTAGCAATGATCTATGTGAGAGAGGTGGTAGCACAGCGTGGAGTACCGACCTTGATAGTGTCAGATCGAGACATGCATTTTACTTCCAAGTTTTGGAAGAAATTTTATGAGGAGTTAGGCACACGCTTGCATTTAGTACTGCGTACCACTCACATATGGACGGTCAGAGTGAATGGATGCTTCAAACGCTTGAGGACATGCTGCGTGCATGTGTTATGTACTTCAGAGGAAGTTGGGACACTTACTTACCCCTGGATGAGTTTTCTTACAACAACAACCATCATTTGAGTATTGGTATGGCTCCCTTCAAGCTTCAGTATAGGAGGAGGTGTCAGACTCCTATTTGTTGGGGAGAGGTGGGGCGGAGACTAATGGGTGGCACTGAGATAGTGCTAAAGATTGCCAAGCATATTCAGCAGGTCAGACAGAGGTTACTGACGACCCATAGTTGCCAAAAGAGTTATGCAGACAAGTGAAGATCTGAGCTAGAGTTCCAGGTCGGTGATTTCATTCTCCTGAAGGTATCCCCATGGAAACAGTTGATCTGATTCAAGAAACATGGCAAGCTGGGGCCCCGATACATCAGTCCTTTTAGAGTGACCGCTAGAGTGGGTAAGGTAGAATACCGGTTGGAGCTAACTGTAGAGTTGAGTCAGATCCATAACATCTTCCATGTGTCTCAGTTGAGGAAGTCTGTAGCCAATGAGACGGCAGTGGTGCCATTAGAGTAAATTTAGGTGGATGCGAGCCTGAATTATATTGAGAGGCCGATTGCGATCTTGGATTGAAAGGTGAAGGTTCTAAGGAACAAATAGGTGCCCCTGGTTCAGGTTCAATGGCAACATTGAAGAGGGTCCGAGTTGACTTGGAAGCCCAAATCTGAGATGCGAGTGCAGTACTAAAAGCTATTTCTGAAGCATTACTTTGAGGGCAAAGTCTAATTCTAGTAGGGGAGAATTGTAACATCCAGACTCCCACGTATATTATTTTTTTATTCATTTCGAGGACCATTGAGCAACTCGACGGTTTGGTGCTACAACTCGTCAAGAAGAGTCGTGCTTGACCACGTGGGAGTAGTGACCTACTCGACGAGTCAAAGAGTCGATTCGCCGTGTACAAACTGATTGATGAAACCCTAAATCCTGAGTTTGGGACCTATTTAAGAACACTCATAGCCTCATTTGTGGCTCACCATCTGCCCAACTTCATTGAGAGAAAACCCTAATCGACCATTGAGCTAAGAGAGAGTATTTGAGCTAACTTTGAGTGTTTGGTGCATCTTTTGAAGAGAAGGGAAGGATTCCAAGCCAATGCACGAGAATGGACTATTAGATATGTGGCTATTCCATCCAAGAGCTTCTGTGAAAGGTAAAAAGTCCTCACCTTTCTAATTTTGTTAGGTAGATCTCATGATTATGGAATTTAGAGCTTTTTCTTTCTAATATTGAGACTTTGAGTGTATTGAGTTCATATAGAGGTTTGGACTTTAGATCTGGACCTTGTGAGGTCCCTAGAGTGCAAAGCTCCTTTCTTTATTCTACCATAATCGAGCTCTTGATTGAAAAGCCCTTAATAGAGCATGTTCTTAGCATTTCAAGCCCTAAGTAACATGCATGGACATAAAGCTCGTGGCTTTACGTGATAAACGATCCTTGAGAGTTTATGTAAAACCTTTTTCTTGGTATGTATTCTTTGTAATTAACTATTTAAATAATTGCATTTTTGGCCATGGACTCGGAGAGTTGAAGGACCAACTCGCCGAGTAGAAGCGGGATAAGACACAGGGTTTAAGCTATGGACTGGGCGAGTCGATCCCCAGACTCAGCGAGTAGACTCTGTCTGGACAAAAACGCTAATCTGAGGGTTTGCACCCTATTTAAACACCTTAACCCGGCCTCCTTTGTCCCATTTACTCCCAGAGGACCCCCATAACAAATCCTAGCCGTTGTTGAAGCAAACTAGAGCATTTTAAGTGAGTTTGGTGTTCTTGTGATCCAAGGAAGGAAGAAGAGCTCAAAGGAGTAAGGAAGGACTGAAGGAGATCCAAATTTGTGCATCATTTGTAGCTCATTCAAGTTAAAAAGTATGTACCTTGATCTTCCAAATACTAGATCCCATTTTGTGAATTTTTAGGGCTTTATGAGCCATTTTAGCCAACCAACCATGAATGCAAGCATGGTTGGGTATGAGGGTGCAGATTTAGGACCCTTGAGGGGTCACAAAGCAGAAAGGGGGTGCTTTTCCAACCAAGAAAGACTCCATACAACTAAAGGGCTTGTTTTAGGACCTTATGAGCTTAAAGTCCCATGCAAGTACGCAAAAGTTGTAACTTTACGTGCTAGTACGGTCCTAGGAGCATAGATCTATCTTTTGATCAAGGGTTGTACATCAGAAATCGAAGATCTAGTGAATATATGCGACAGACTCGGCGAGTCCATCCTTAAGACTCAACGAGTCCAAGCTTGTGTCCGAAATCAGTTGAGGGTCAAAAGGACCCAGTTCAATGTGGAAAGGTTTTAGGGAGTCTCGGGGAGTGACCCAGTGTTCTGGACTAAGCCATTGTTCGGGATATTTATGGGACTCGGTGAGTCCAAGGCAATCTTTTTATGGATGAAGATGAACTCGACAAGTTGTTCATACAACTCAGCGAGTCAAGGGCAGCACTTGCTTAGGTTAAGATGAACTCGACGAGTTGTTCATACAACTCGGCGAGTCAGATGAAGATTCAGTCGGTGTTCATTTAGAAGGAAAACTCGTCGAGTCATCACCTAACTCGTCGAGTAGAGACAGGTATAAGGACAAATGGAAGGATAGGGACTCGGTGAGTTGGAAAGCCAACTCGGCGAGTCAGGTCAACTAGTAGTTGACTTTGACTTTTACTTTGACTTTGACTTGGTCAGGGGTAAAATGGTCATTTTACCCTAAGAGTAGATATCAGTTCTGACTAAGTGTTTTGTGGGAATTATAGCCGGAGGATTTCCGGAGCAGCAGCGGCAGCAGTTAGAGGATTCCCGCACAGATCAGCAGCTACTACGAGGTGAGTTACCATCCAGTAGCGGTGTGTCTATGGCCACAATGTCGGCCCACCAGTAGGATTTGTAAGTTAGATGATTGTCTTTGTCATATCATCTACGTTGCTACTACCTGAGATGTTGTGTGCTGGCATGATATGTTATATGTGATAGTAGTAGAGTTCGGTTGTTAGGACCGAAGGGTAGGTCAGGCACCCCAGATATGTCTGATAGTATGTGATTTCATGTTTATATGCTGGCTTGATATGTTATACACGATAGTGGTAGTAGGAGGGGAATAGTCCCCAAGTTCGGTTGTTATGAACGAAGGGTAGTTCGGACACCCCAGATATGTCTGATAATATGTTTATGTTATGATATATGTGATAGTAGCAGTAAGGGGTGGAATAGTCCCCGAGAGTCGGTCGTTAGGACCGATGGGTAGTTCAGCACCCCAGAATGGCTTGACACGGGTAGGTCAGCACCCCAAAATGGCCGCATGGGTAGGTCGGCACCCCAGAATGGTCGTACCGGGTAGGTCGGGCACCCCAGAATTGCCTGACAATATGTATGTTATGTGTTTGTATGGTATGTGTTACGATGGGGGAACTCACTAAGCTTCGTGCTTACAGTTTATAGTTTTGGTTTCAGGTACCTCTTCATCAAAGGGGAAGGAGCTAGCACGGTAGCGGCACGTCATACACACATGTTGTTTTCCGCACTATGAGATCATTCTGGGATTTGTACTCTCACATTATAGTTGATTTCACATTTTGGCTTGCAGACACGAAATATGTTTTAAGAAATGATATGATCGAATGTTGTTTATTTACAAATGTTTTGCAAGTGTTTAATTAAAAATTAAATTTTTGGACTTGAAAATTGGGTCGTTACAAGTTGGTATCAGAGCCCTGGTTTGAGGGATTCGGACACACCTTCAGGGGTGTCTGAAATCTAATCTAGGGATTAAAGGATTTCGAAAAAGAAAAAGTCTTCTAAAAGATTAAGTAAAGAGTTTTAAGAAAGAACGAAGTGTGTGATGTGTGCGACCGGCCGAGGTCAAGTAAGTATTCCCCAAAGTACCCATACAAGTTTATGTTATGTTTATCAGTTTAATTAGAACAGCATGCTAGAATAGGACCAAGGATCTAGGAGTGATGCCTTACGTGCATGCTTTATGTGCTTCAGCTTATGAAAACTGCATGCCAGAATTGAGTAGACAGCAGTAGGATAGCCTGTTTAGGTTATGCCTGATAGTATGAACTTAGCATTGTATGCTAGTGCAGTTCCTGTTATGAGAATATAGTTGCTAGAGAATTATTCCCTTTTGTTCGAATTCTGCTTGCTTTGTGCTTTGTGGGAGTCGGAACATTGAGAGTTAGCCATTAGGTGAATACCTCACGTCACATGTGATCAGGGTTGAATAATATCAGAGTGCCGGTTTGGCCCTATTGCGCAGCTCTTGTTTGAGTCTAACCATTGTAGGGATGAGTCTTTTACTCGAAGGATTATTTGAGCCTCATCACATGTGATGGTAGTCAGGTAATGGCTAATTAGCATTGCAAGGAGGCCTTGAGCAGCTGAGGACCGGATAGGGTGGAGTCAGAGGTTTTCCCCTAGGGTAAGCCTAGGATGAGGATAGCAGTGATCAGCAGTGGTAAAAGGGATCTGGTGGAGTCAAGGAAGTCCTTGAAGAAGGTACGGATAGATGTGGATGGTAGTATGGGCCCGTACTACTGAAAGCCGAGGATCCGTACCCGAACTGAGGAAGGCTGACATAAGACCAAGGAACTTGTAGTAGATGTGATCCCTCAAGAGTTATCAGAATCACTAACGGTTGTTATTATGTATTGCAGAATGGTGGTAGTACGTTCGAGGCCAGCAGTTGGCAGCTTAGGAGAGGGATCAGGTTCGGGATCAGGTTCCGAGCTAGTAGATGAGGGGCTACGCGAGTTTATATCGTCAGAGATCACCAGTGGTATCCTTGAGTCGACCCCCATCATTTTCGGGTCGATCAAAGAAGGGATTGTTGAGCTGATGGAGGATCGCCTCAGGGCGTTCAGGAGTGACATGGCATCTGGCCAGTCAGGATCTCGCACAGTCCTTTTAGGAGTTCAGGGGCAGTGGTGCGCCAGATTTTCATGGGGCGATGGAACCCACAATTGACAAGCTTCTGTCCCGAGGGGTCGAAGGTGAGGTTTGCAGTGGGGTGCTTGAGAGACAGGGCTAGAGACTGGTGGGAGTCTGTTGGTGAATCATTGGGAGCCTTGACTATTAAGGCTATGACATGGTCAGACTTTGTGACAAGGTTCCAAGCAGAGTTTGCGCCAGCTGTAGAGCTTCAGCAGCTGGCTAGGGAGTTTTTGAGTATGAGGCAGACCACTGAGACTGTGGCGGAGATCATCGCCAAGTTCCGGGAGAGGGCGTTGTTGGTGCCCTAGTACGCAGGTGATGAGGATATGAGGAGGACCCGCTATCATGACATGCTACGAGCTGATATTCGGGAGCATGTCAGTTTTTCCGCTTGCCCTACTCTGGAGTCCATGATTGCCAGGGCCATGGAAAGGGAGATCGACCTGGAGTACATCTGGAAGAGGAAGACAGAGGAGGGACAGACGGGAGGGGCTTCGGGGAAGAAGCCCAAGGGATCAGATGGAAGGCCGAACGGCCAGTCGGGACCGGGCCGCTATAGGAAATGCAGCAGGCCACATAAGGGGGCATGTAGACTGGGATCGTTGGGCTGCTATAAGTGCGGAAAGACGAGGCACTTCAGCAGGGATTGTACCGCCCCTACACCTGTGATACAGACATCAGAGTTGCTGTGTTTTCCACTGCAACCGAGGGGCCATAAGAAGGCCAATTGCCCGCAGTTGACAGCAGCAGCGCCAGTGAAGGCGCCAGCTCCACCGACCCCGCAGATTACTGATGGCCGACAGGCCAAGGTAGAGGCTCCAGTGGTGAGGAGCCGGGCATTTCAGCTGACTACCGAGGAGGCACGCGCCGCACCCGATGTGGTGACAAGTATGATTATTTCCCTCTGTTTTATTTATATGATGTTATGATGTTGATATGTGTTCTGTATATATGCGTTTAGCATCGTTCCATGTGAACGGTATCTCAGTACAGGTGTTGTTTGACTCGGGTGCCACCGGATAGTTTGTTTCTCTTGCGCTTAGCAAGAAGTTCCCTGAGTCTTCGGGCTTGATGGATTGCCCTTTAGAGGTAGAGATTGCCGATGATCGATCAGTGCAAGCATCAACAGTGTTCAGAGACTGCGTTCTGAGGCTATTTGAGGAGTGCTATTTGGTAGACTTGGTTCCCATTCCGTTGCGTGGGAACAAGGTGATTATAGGCATGGATTGGCTCAGCCCCAATGGGGCGGTGATAGATTGCGCTCAGCAGCTGGTGCGAATCAGGACCCCAAGTGGGGGAGAGTTGGTAGTCTACGGTGAGAGGCCACAGCGTGGACCCACAGTATGCTCAGCAGCGAGAGCTAGGCGCTAGCTTTAGCAGGGTTGTGCGGGATATGTCGCATATGTTATGGACACCCGGGAGGCGGGTAAGGCGACGGTGAGCGAGGATCCGGTGGTGCGGGACTACGCATATGTGTTCCCAGAGGAGCTTCTTGGGATACCTCCGGAGTGACAGCTGGAGTACAGGATCGACCTAGTCCCTGGTGCGGCTCTGATAGCCAAGGCACCATATCGGTTGGCTCCTCCTGAGATGCAGGAGCTATCTACACAGCTGCAGGAGCTGTTAGACAAAGGATTCATTAGACCGAGCAGTTCAACCTGGGGAGCCCCTATTCTGTTTGTGAAGAAGAAGAACGGGTCGCATCGAATGTGTATACATTACTAAGAGCTGAACAAGGTAACGGTGAAGAACCGTTACCCACTCCCGATGATTGATGACCTCTTTGACCAGCTACAGGGAGTATCTTGGTTCTGGTGATGCCCTTTGGGCTCACCAATGCTCCTGCGACGTTCATGGACCTCATGAACTGCGTGTGTAGAGTGATGTTAGACCGGTTTGTGATAGTGTTTATTGATGATATCTTGGTTTACTCCAAGATGCAAGAGGATCACGAGGAGCATCTGAGAGAAGTGTTGGATACTTTGAGGAAGGAGAACTTGTATGCTTAGTTATCCAAGTGTGAGTTTTGGTTGCGCGAGGTGCAGTTCCTCGGACATCTCGTCAACCAGAATGGGATCTTAGTGGACCCAGCCAAGGTAGAGGCGGTGATGAGATGGGATGTACCGAAGTCTCCATCTAAGATTTGGAGTTCCTTGGGATTAGGGGGCTACTATAGGAGATTCATTCAGGATCTCTCCAAGATAGCCGTACCTCTGACATGGTGGACGAAGAAAGATGTGGTCTTTCAATGGGGGACTGAGCAGCAGGCAGCGTTTGGGACTTTGAGACAGAGATTGTGCGAGGCGCCAATCTTAGCCCTGCCAGAGGGCGTAGAGGATCTTGTTGTATACTGTGATGCGTCCATTTCAGGTTTGGGCACGGTGCTGATGCAGAGAGAGCATGTCATTGCTTACACTTCGAGGCAACTAAAGCCTCACGAGGCGAACTACCCGATGCATGATTCAGAGTTGGGGGCGGTTGTCTTCGCCCTCAAGATTTGGCGGCATTACCTCTACGGAGTCCGGTGTACCATTTACACGAACCACAAGAGTTTAAGGTACCTCTTGAATCAGCCGAATCTGAACATGAGGCAGCATCGGTGGTTGGATGTGGTAAAGGATTATGACTGTGAGATCCTTTATCACCCAGGGAAGGCCAATGTGGTGGCCGATGCAATTAGCCGCAAGGCAGCGCCGATCAGAGGCGTGTGCATGAGGATGATAGTGGTAACTCCGCTGTTAGAGCAGATTCGGGAGGCTCAGCAGGAGGCTATGAAGTAGGAACATCGGAAGAGCGAGCTTATAGTGGGTCAGGTTTCCTCCTTCAATTATGATAGTAGAGGGTTATTGACACTACACCGCAGGGTGTGGGTACCATATCACGGGGGTGTGCGCCAGGTTCTAATGGAGGAGGCGCACAAATCCCGATTCTCCATTCATCCCGGGGCGACGAAGATGTATAGAGATCTTCGTCTAGACTATTGGTGGCCCTACATGAAACGGGATGTAGCTTGGTATGTTGAGCGGTGCTTGACCTACAGGAAGGTCAAGGCCGAGCACTAGAGGCCACACAGCAAGATGCAACCGTTGGATATCCCGCTATGGAAATGGGAGGACATCACAATGGATTTTATCACCAAGCTTCCCAGGACCGCACGGGGAGTGGATTCTATATGGGTCATCGTGGATCGGTTCACCAAGAACGCCCATTTCATACCGATCCAGGAGAGTATTTCGGCAGAGAAGTTGGCCGATATTTACATTCGAGAGGTGGTGGCGTAGCACGGAGTAAGCGGACTAGGAGAGTATTTCAGACAGGGATGTACGCTTTACCTCTAGGTTTTGGAAGAAATTCCATGATGAGCGGGGTACTCATCTGTATTTTTGCACCGCTTTTCACCCGCAGGCAGATGGTCATAGTGAGCGGACCATCCAGACTCTGGAGGATATGTTGCGGGCGTGCATGCTAGACTTTGGTGGTAGCTGGGATACCTATCTCCCTTTGGCTGAGTTCTCATACAACAACAGCTACCACGGGAGTATTGACCGTCCTCCCTTCGAGATGTTGTACGGGAGGCAGTGCACGACCCCGATATGTTGGGGTGAAGTTGGCCAGAGGGTCATGGGGAGCACCGAGGTTGTGCTCAAGACGACCGATAGGATTCAACAGGTTTGGAGCAGGCTTCAAACTGCATAGAGCCGGCAGAAAAGTTATGCCGATAAGCGCCGTTCAGACCTAGAGTTCCAGGTCAGGGATATGGTTCTCCTGAAGGTGTCGCCTTGGAAAGGCTTCATTCGCTTCAGGAAGTGGGGCAAGTTGGGCCCAAGGTACATTGGACCATTCAGGGTGGTAGCCCGGGTGGGCAAGGTAGCGTACAGGCTGGATCTGCCAGCCGAACTCAGTCAGATCCACAACACTTTCCACATCTCCCAGCTGCGGAAGTCCCTAGTGGACGACTCAGCGGTGGTACCCCTATAGGATATTATGGTTGATGACAGCTTGAATTACATTGAGAGGCCAATGGCAATCCTCGACTGGAAGTCGAAGGATTTGAGGAACAAGAGGGTGGAACTCATGAAGGTGCAATGGTAGGACCGGAAGGGGTCGGAGTGGACTTGGGAGCTGATGGAAGAGATGATGGAGCACTACTCCGAGCAGTTTCAGGAACGAGCAGCAGACTTCGAGGACGAAGTCTAAAATAAGTGGGGGAGATTTGTAGCACCTGATTCTTGGTACGTATTCTTTGTAATTAACTCTTTAAATAATTGCATTTTTTGGCCTTGGACTCAGCGAGTTGAAGGACCAACTCGCCAAGTAGAAGTGGGATAAGACATGGGGTTTAAGCTATGGACTCGGCGAGTAGACCCTGTCTGGACAAAAACCCGAATCCGAGGGTTTGCACCCTATTTAAACCCTTTACCCGACCTCCTTTGTCCCATTTACTCCCAGAGGACCCCATAGCAAATCCTAGCCGTTGTTGAAGCTAACAATAGCATTTTAAGTGAGTTTGATGTTCTTGTGATCCAAGGAAGGAAGAAAAGCTTGAAGGAGCAAGGAAGGACTGAAGGGGATCCGAATTTGTGCATCATTTGCAGCTCATTCAAGGTAAAAAGTTTGTACCTTGATCTTCCAAATGCTAGATCCCATTTTGTGAATGCAAGCGTGGTTGGGGATGAGGGTGCGGATTTAGGACCCTTGAGGGGTCACAAAGTAGAAAGGGGGTGCTTTTCCACCCAAGAAAGACTCCATTCAACTCAAGGGCTTGTTTTAGGACCTTATGAGCTTAAAGTCCCATGAAAGTACGTAAAGGTTGTAACTTTACGTGGTAGAACGGTCCTAAGAGCATAGATCTATCTTTTGATCAAGGTTTGTACATCAGAAATCGAAGATCTAGTGAGTATATGTGACAGACTCGGCGAGTCCAAGCTTGAGTCCCAAATCAATTGAGGGTCAAAAGGACCCGGTTGAGTGTGGAAAGGTTTTAGGGAGTCCCGGGGAGTGACCCAGTGTTCTGGAATAAGACATTGTTCGGGATATTCATGGGACTCAACGAGTGCATGTACAGACTCGATGAGTCCAAGGCAATCTTCTTATGGATGAAGATGAACTCGACGAGTTGTTCATACAACTCGGCGAGTCGGATGAAGATTCAGTCAGTGTTCATTTAGAAGGAAAACTGATCGAGTCATCGCCTAACTTGACCAGTAAAGACGGGTATAAGGACAAATGGAAGGACAGGGACTCGGCGAGTTCGCGAGCCAACTCGGCGAGTCAGGTCAACTAGTAGTTGACTTTGACTTTGACTTTGAATTTAACTTTGAGTTTGACTTGGTCACGGGTAAAATGGTCATTTTACCCTATGAGTAGATATCAGTTCTGACTAAGTGTTTTGTGGGAATTATAGCTGAAGGATTTTCGGAGCATCAACGGTAGCAGTTAGAGGATTCCCGCACAGATCAACAGCTACTACGAGGTGAGTTACCTTCCACTAGTGGTGGGTCTACGGCCACAATGTCCGCCCACCAGTAGGTGTTGTATGTTAGATGATTGTCTTTGTGATATCATCTAGGTTGCTACTACCTGATATGTTGTATGCTGGCATGATATGTTATATGCGATAGTAGTAGAGTTCGGTTGTTAGGACCGAAGGGTAGGTCAGGCACCCCATATGTGTCTGACAGTATGTGATTTGATGTTTATAAGCATGCTTGATATGTTATACGAGATAGTGGTAGTAGGAGGTGAATAGTCCCCAAGTTCGGTTGTTAGGATCGAAGGGTAGTTCGGACACCCCAGATATGTCTGATAATATGTTTATGTTATGCTATATGTGATACTAACAGTAAGGGGTGGAATAGTCCCCGAGATTCGGTCGTTTGGACCGACGGGTAGGTCAGCACCCTAGAATGGCTTGACACGGGTAGGTCAGCACCCTAGAATGGCTTGACACGTGTAGAACGGAACCCCAGAATGGCCGTACGGGTAGGTCGGCACCCCAAAATGGCCATACCGGGTAGGTCGGGCCCCCCAGAATTGCTTGGTAGTATGTATGTTATGTGATTGTATGGCACGTGGTACGATGGGGGAACTCACTAAGCTTCATGCTTACAGTTTACAGTTTTGGTTTCTGGTACCTCTTCATCAAAGGGGAAGGAGTTGGCGCGGTAGCGGCACGTCATACACACAAGTTGTTTTCCGCACTATGAGATTATTCTGGGATTTGTACTCTGACATTATAGTTGATTTCACGTTTTGGCTTGCAGACACGAAATATGTTTTAAGAAATGATATGATGGAATGTTGTTTATTTACAAATGTTTTGCAAGTGTTTAATTAAAAATGATATTTTTGGACTTGAAAATTGGGTCGTTACAGTTTAGATCTAGGGTTTGGGAAGGTTTTCTACCTTGAAATCGTCTAAATGAGAAATGAGTTTGAATGAACTCGCTGAGTTGATGAGCCAACTCGACGAGTCGGTTAGGATTTGTCCCAATTAGCATGATCAAGCGACAACTCGGCGAGTTAAGGGTCAACTCGACGAGCTGAGTTGGACCTTCACGAGACTTCTGAGGAAAACAAGTGGACTTAACATGTCACATGGGTGCACTCGGCGAGTCGATTCAGACATAGACTATTGACTTGATTTTGACTTCTATTGACTTTAGGGTTTGGTCAAATATGAGTAATGGTGACCATGGAGGGGTAACATGGTCTTTTGCCCATTCCAAGAATTAGAGAGATAGAGAGAGAGAGAACAACCCTTGGTATATTTTGAGTATGAGTAGAGTATTAATTAGAGATAATTATCTTATGTGTTAGGCGGAGGCTAGTTCGAGATTTCCTAGTGCGAGATTATTACTTGCTTGCTTACGAGGTGAGTCTTCTCACTATACATTCCTAGAGTGGTAATCTAAGTTTTTTGACTAGAGGATCTTATGTGTTTATTTGAGTACTGTGATATCATGCATTATGTCTATGTGATTTATGTTGTGTATTATTCTAAGCTTACTATGTAGGATTGGAGGGTCCACCCAAGCTAGGACCAAAGGGTCAACCCGCATTATGGGACCGGAAGGTCCCACTGAGACACATGACCAGAGGGTCCATACCGAGCCACTAGACCGGAGGGTCCTCACCGAGACGCATGAGACCGGAGGGTCCTCTTCGAGCTGCAGGTGACTAGAGGGTTTATGCCGAGTTATAGCCATTAGAGGCTTATTATTTGTGTATGTGGTATTTTGGGGAACTCACTAAGCTTCGTGCTTACCGTGTTATGTGTTATGTGTTTCATGTACTTCTCAGGATCACGAGAAGGCACCAGCTTGATTGTACACACACCCACATTGGAGATATGATTTCAGAGGTTCCTGAATTTGTGATAAACAATTTTTGAAATATGTGTTGAAAAATTGATACTTGAGACTTTTGTGAAAATGTGACGAGTGTTTTATTTTATTTGAAAATTTAAAAATTTGGTTTGAAAATTTACGTCGTTTCACATGATTACCATCTCCCAGTTAACAGCGACTCAACAGTCGCCACCCCTGACCCAACAGTCGCAACTGTTGACTCTGTAGTCATAACTGGTGGCTTCTCATCCTTAATCGTCCTTGCAGCACACAGAGATAAACACTTGGCCACACAACTGGAACCATATGGATCACTCTTAATCACTACCTATATATGCTAAAAGCAAATTTAGCGCGTTTAAATAGACAATGGCAGTAGAACTGACATCTTTTGCGAGCAATCCTTCAGGAATTTGTCGACTTCTTGAAAGGAGGGATTGAAACTTCCAAAGGGCGGCCCATTTGTCAGCTTAATAGGGCACAATCTATGGCCATTAGGCACCATACACCTCCCGCTCATGCTGGTTAGCCACGACGGGAGGGATAACATCACACGATAATGAAGCTCTTAGTAATACGTTTCCTAGTGGAGCAAGACATATTGCTTGGACGCCAACGCTCTTCCAATTGCAGGCCATACCATCAACTATCCATGGTACCGTCAAGTTTAGCACCCATTTCGGTTTAACCACCATTATCGCTACTAGGTCATGTCCATATGTTTGTAATCAAATCATCGCAGCTCTACTGTTAGTGCGGACCACAAAAAATCAAAGGAGGATTGTTGCACAGAAAAACATGTGATCTACCCAGATCACTCATAGCAAGAAATATAAGTAGGTGTCGATCTATCGGAGGAAACTAATGTCAAATTAGTTGCACTCCTAAAGCAATTCTCCAACGTATTTGCATGGAAACCCTCAAAAATGATAGGGGTAGACCATAAAGTCATCGAACACAACCTAAACATCACAGGAGCACCTCGATCAAACAAAAAAGTGGGGAAAAGCAGGTGATAGGAACAAAGCAATGAATGAGGAAGTCACAAAGTTAGTAGGTACAGACATCCTTAGGGAAGCAATTTTCCCCACCTAGATAGGGAACCCTGTGATTGTAAAGAAGCATGATGGATCATGGTGAAAGTGCATCGATTACTGTGATATAAACAACGCATGCCCAAAAGACATGTACCTTCTCCTGTAGATAGACCAAAAGGTTGAGTCCCTATAGGGCTTCCAACTTAAATGTTTTCTCAATTCCTACAAGGGCTACCATCAAGTCTAAATGCTCAAGGAAGACAAACAAAAAAGAGCACTCCACACTGATTGTGACACGTTCTGCTACCAGAAAATGCCATTTGGTCTAAAAAACGTTGGGGTCATACCAATGCCTGATGGATAAGGTATTAATAGAACAGAACAATAGGAATGTTGAGTTCTATGTTAACGATATGGTTATCAGAAGCCATCAACAAGCGACATTACTCTGTAACACTAAGGAAACCTTCCAGAACCTGGCACAAGCACATATGAAACCTAATCCATGAAATTGCACCTCTAGAGTGGAATAAGGCCAATTCCTGGGCTATCAGATAACCAAAGAATGGGTTGCATCGAACGAAGCAAAGATCCAGGAATTCCACAACCCCAAAACTCCTCACAGTCTAAAGGGGATTTAGGAGATCAATGTAAGGTTGACGACGCTTGGCAGATTCATCACCAAGTTAGCTGAAAAGGCTCTCCCACTCTTAAACACTCTAAAGGGTTGTGTTGACAAAAAACCAATTTAAGTGGATAATGGATCCCAATAAGGCTCTATAATGACTAAAAGAAGACTTGCGACAACTCCTATTCATGGAAATCCCCTTTCTAGGAGAGACCCTGCAAATGTACATGGCAACATCCAACAAGGCTGTATCGTAAGTATTGACAGTGGAAATGGATAAAAGCAGTTGGTGATCACTTCATGAGTAGAGAACTACAAGGCATGTAGCTTAGTTACTCGATCTTAGAAAAGTTAGTCCTCTTGTTGATCAACTCAGCCAGGCGCCTTCGATGTTACTTCTAGGCTCATAAGATCAAGGTCTTAACCAGTTTCCCAGTAAAGAAAACTCTCCTAAGGTCGAAGAAGTTGGGGCGACTGGAAAAATGGGCTATCGAGCTAGGATAACATGACATAGATTACCGCCCATGCAACAACATCAAAGCTCAGGCCTTAGAGGATTTTTTAGTTGAAATTCCCGATAAACTCAAGTATGCACCGTCGGTCGTGTCAATAGACACCTCGAACCCTGAAGCTAGCTTAGATGTTTGGGAACTACACACCAACAACGCAACAAGTAAGGAAGGATCTGATGTGGGCTTGATCCTCAAAAACCATGGTGGTAACGAAATCACATATGATTTGAGATTTGACTTCCAAGTCTCTAACAACGGAACCGAATATGAAGCAATTCTCGCAAGCCTTCACTTAACACAAGAGGTTGGAGTAATACACGTCTTAACTTTTCGTGACTCTCTACTCATCACCAATCAGGTCAATGGAACCTATGAAGGAAAAGACCAGAGAATGCAAAGATACCTAGATGCAGCATGGAAGTTATGACATTCATTCAATAGTTTTAAGATCAAGAAAACTCCCTAGGGGAAAACATGAGGGCCGACACTCTCATCATGTTGGCCTCGATACTAGCACAACAACCCTAGATTGGACCAAACCCTACATGGACTTCCTCCTGCATGGGGTCCTCCCAGATGACCTTGCAGAAGCCAGAAAGGTAAAAGTCAAGGCTCTACAGTTAACAATAAAGGGGCACAACTATATAAGAGAGGATATCTAGTCCCATGGGTCAGATGCATTGCCCATACGGAGGGTCGATCATTCCAGGAAGAAATCCATGTAGGAAAATACGCAACACACAAAGGCACACCTGCACTTACTGGGAAGATACTCTACCTAGTAGTATACTGGACCAACAAATATAAGGATGCAACCAAACTCATAAGGAAATTCCTGGAGTGCCAAGCTTTCGCCTCGTTCCAACACCAACCAGCCATGCATCTAATAAGCATCAGTTGTCCTTGTCTCTTTTGTTAGTGCGACATAGATATTGTGGGACCGTTCATAGTTTCCTCAAAAGTATCCAAGTTCTTGCTAGTTGTTGTTGAATACTTCACTGAGTGGATTGAAGCTGAGCCATTAGCCATGTTCACCGGCATTCAAATGATAAATCTCATGTAGAAGAATATCCACACATGATTTAGAACCCTTAGAATGTTGATCAGCGATAATGACACCCAAATCGAGGGCAACCCCTATAAGGAGTGGAGCGAGGAAAAGCAAATCCATTGTCAGTTCACTTTAGTAGCACATTGACAGGCCAACAACCAAATTGAAATATCAAATTAGATTATCGTCAATGGGCTCAAGAAGCAGTTGCTAAAATCTAAAGCTGCATGGATCGAGGAATTATCAATAGTACCCAGGTCGTATTGTACGACGTCAAGGTCTAGTACCAGAGATTCACCTTTCAATCTGACATATGGCAGAAAAGCGGTGCTCCCAGTCAAAATCTTAAGCAGATCATTACAAATGGTGAAGTTTGACATGAACAGAAACAAGAATGAGCAACATCAAGACTTGGATATATTCAACAAGAAGGACGAAGCCGCCCAAATTTGCTAAGAGGCCTACAAGGCTCGCACCAAAAATTACTACAACTGGCCCGTGCGAGTAAAAGACTTCAAGGTAGAGGAGTAGGTGTGGAGGAAAAACGATTCTAGTCATGCATAGCCTCAAGGAAAGTCGAGCATCATTTAGGAACGACCATATAAGATTTTAGAGGCACACCAAAATAGAGCCTATGTCCTGGAAGCACAAGACAGGAGATCAATCCCCTGTACTTGGAACATGCTTAACTTGTGCCACTTCTACTATTAGAGAGAGGAGTGAAATAATATTCATCCAGGGCAAGAGCAATGTTATCAAACTCCGAATGGATAATCACACCTCAGCATTGTACCATGAGCTAAACCTTCATTTATTCTACAACATAGTCATCTCTCTTTCCTTACTCACCAAACAATGCATATTTTTATAAGACATTATCAGTGAAGTAACAAAAACTTGAGTAAGAAAACTATTAGAATGTTTTTTTATCATTCAAGCTTGATATCATTTAAACAAGAGGATGTGTACATTTACGAAATGATAACAAGGATTGATCATCCACGACATTTGAGCGAAACCGTTGTGAGAATGCATACATAGGCTTCAAAGGCTCATAACCTTTCCCTAAACAAGTCAATTTAGCCCAAAGGGCTACAACTGTCGAACGTGACATGAATAAAGGGTTCAAAGCCTGAAAACCTTTCCCATGAAATAAAATAATATGTAAGTCCTAAAAGCCACACAGGGCCATTAACAGACTAGAAAAATAGCAAAATATTGTTTATGGAGAACAATTACTAGGAGGACCAAAGAAGGCCCAACACCTTTTGAATAGTCCATTGATGGTTGCTCTTTGAAATTGGAATCGCAATAGAGCTAAAGGAACCCGCTAAGTCTAATGCACCAAGTCAGAGGTACAAGGTAGAATCTGTCTCCAAGAACGGCTTCATAGAAGCATGCAACGCCTGTGTGATTGGGCTACAACACTCGGCTCCACCAGATGAAATTTCCTGGAAACTAGTTGCTCATACACCACCTGCTTACCACCCTCTGTACCGACGGCCACACATGATGCCTTCAAGCGTCGGATCCTAAGTGAAAATCATTACATACAATGGCTCGATCCACCACCGAAAACACCCTCTTTTGAAGGATCCAGGCCAAATCCTGCTCTAATGTTTCCCTCCTTGATGCTTTAGCTATCCCTCGCTTTACCGTCTCACAAGCGCCTCCAATGCCTTCTTCTATACCATAAAATCATGCAATTGTTGTCACAGGCACTCCACCTCCTTATCCAGGCTTCCTACTTGGTTCTTGATAGTAGACTTCTCCCTAGACAGGCGACATAGTGCTCCTCAAATTTTTGTTTTTTCACTTCAAGGAGCCATATTTTCTCCCCATGTTCGTCATGCTCAGTCTTGACAACAGGTAGTTCTACTATGTCTGCACGTAGGTAGTGCAGGAGACTGGCCGCCGCCACAAAATACGAAACAATTTGGGATGCAGCATATTAGAGATCGTTTGCTCTATAGGAATCAGAAAGGAGGTCCAGAGACTTCAAATTTTCCGGAGGAAATGAATGATGCACCACTCTTGGGCATGAGAGTGTTGCTTCAGAAGGGACCCGTGAGTGAGATTACACCTTGGGAGATACATACCAGCATTTTCCAATGGTGTAAAGATGACACCATTCTCACACCACGGTAAAGCGGAATCATGAGGCATGGCAGTATAAAGGGTTTCATAGCAAAAGTTAAAAGACAACATCAACCATAGTGTTAAAAATCATTACAAATTTAGTATAAGTTTGCACAACTTTTTAAAATAAATTACAATGTATATAAAAGTCAACACATGAAAATGCTCCTACAAGTGTTGTGTCTCTACATGCCTCTTACTAGATGATTCCTGAAAAAGCATGTAAAACGAGCGTCAACTATAAAAATAGTTGGTTAGTACTCACGGATTAAAAATAATATTGGTTTCAAGAATCGAATTAAAAGTTTTCATAAAAGTTTCCTTAAATAAAAGTATATTTCTAAAATGAATTTTCAAGAATTGAAAAAATATTCGTTGTTACAAGGAGCAAACAATTTCATTGCTAAAACAAGTATATAAGTCTTCAGTAATAAAAGTTCGTTGCTATAATGAGAAACAAATTTTGATGCTATAATAAGCGTAAAAGTTTCATTGTTAAAATAAGTATACAAGTTTCTTTGCTAAAAATAAGTATACAAGTGTCGTGTCGTTGCTAACATGAGAATAAAAGTCTCATATGTGCATAAAGATTCGAATGTGCATCAAGTTTCCATTCATGAGTTCACAACCCAAGCCTAATGACTGAATCGTGCCCTATTGACTACTATGTGTATCACAAACATAGTGTATAAAATGGTAAAATGCACTCAACCGAATCGTGTGAGTGAGGAGTTGTCTACCTCCTGATAGCGCTATCCATAATAACCATAGGCTCAAAAGACTTAATGAGTTGTGTCAAGAGATTCCTGGGACTTAACCGCGATACAATTCTCATGAATTAAAGTAACATACATATACATAAAAAATATAGCAACCATGTTTCATACGAGTCAAAATAAAAACAACGAACAATAAATAGTATTTTGGACATGTTTTTCCACCCCAAAACATAAAAACCGAAAATAGGAGAAGTGCGTGAATACTCACAATACATTGAGATGATGCAAATGGTGCCATGAACTATATTCCACTTGTACCACTACCGATTCCTACAATAATGGTACACACTAATGAGTCTATAATCGAAATCTAGCACTAGTATAGTTACTACTACAATAGAATTATGTCAATATTGTGTCAAACTTTAATATTGATAAGTTACAAACATTTTTCTGTAAAAAATAAATTTCAAAGAGTCAATTGTTATATAACAATTTAAGTGGAAAATTCTCATTATTAAATTGTTAATATTTAACATTTTAAGAGGTGTTCCAATGATTAAATATTCAAAAACTAAATCAATTTAGTTCTAAACTTTCCCAAACATTGCATTTCAGTTTTACTTGAAGTCAAAGACCTTAAGATAAATTTTCATGAATTTTTGATTTGTCTAACTATTTTTCACCATTTAATTCCTTGAATAATCATAAAATCATGGAAAATTAGTAAATTATCATGAAAAAATCTTATAATTTTTGTGTAACTGTATTACAGTGTACATACTCTGGGAAAATTATTAATATGTGTTTTCAAAAAGTTTAACACAATGTTTTTAATTTTTTTGTATTTATTCTATAAAAATAAAAATAAATAGATAACAGTTTAAAAAATTCACCAAATTTTTTTCAAGTGTTATTACACATACTTAAGCTGAGCAAAATATAAAAATATATTTCGAAACGGTTTAACCCAATTTTATGATTTTTGTGCATTTAAGTGTGTTAAATCATGGGAAAATAGAATAAAAATAGCATACGAAAGAGAAAAATCATCAGAATTTTTATGTAGCATCTTAATACATTATAAGAGTTTCTGGTGAATTTTCATGAAATTTGGATGAATAAAGCTATTTTTCCTGTTTTTAATCTATTATAAACACAAAAATCACGGAAAAATAGATATACATTTTGACAAATCCCAAAATATTTTTCTAAGTCTTAAATATAAAGTACAAGCTGTGAAAAATAAGAAACAAAATTTTTACATTCCCTAAAGTGGCTTTATGATTTATTGGAACTAAATAAAAGGAAAATTAAAAACCATATTGAACAGTACCAAAAATCGATGAAACTTCATGTAAAATGTTTGTTAACTTAAAGGGTCATCCACAAATATTTCTAGATTTTATTTGCAAGTGTAAGTACTTTATATGGTCAAACACTCTATTTTCTTATTATTTTCATGTAAAAATAAAGAAATTATATATTAAGCTGAAAATCTCCAGAATGCATCTTCAAACAATTCAATAACAATGAAAAATTGTTTTATTATTTTTGATGTCAAAAACATGCCTAAAGGCTCAAACAATTATAGAGAAAATTTGATTATTGTGATTTTGGTAAAGATTATTGATTTTACTTTGAGAATTTTTGCAACATGTTACTTTGAAAATTTGATTCATGTGATTTTGGTAAAGATTAGTGATGAATAAGTCTTTTGAACATGCAACACAAAACAAATGTTCATAAGGAAGGTGCTATTTGAGCAACAATTTTGTAAAAATTGTTAAAAATGAAAACATTGGAATTTTCTAGTGAGGTCAAATCGGTTTGAAAGCTAACTAAATATATTATATTTAAGAAAAAGAATCACGAATTTGGGTTAATAAATGAGTGAGATATGGTAGTTTAAAGTCAGGTAAAGAAATATGACAGATCGCATGCATGATGATTGGTTAGAAAAGTGAGTTTTCATCATTTCCTTGAGTAAATCTTTTGAAATATTTTAAAGATATCATGATAAACTCATATTTTAGTCATGTTTCCAGAGGTCAAAACATTAAAACTTATCAAAATGTATACATGCATTTGTGAACAAAATTTTTGTTTCTCAAAAACTCTTTACTTGAGTTTGATGTTTTAATCCTTAAAATCGATTTTTGCACTAAGATCATGAACATGCAACCTTGTTTATCATACATGCATGGTGTTAAAACACATCCATGATGTTCTAAAACCTATTTTAACAAAAAGGAAACAAGTTTGAAGAATATGAAGAAGTAGAAAGTGAAAGAAAAATAGCAACACTTGAAGGAAAAGTGAAGTAAAATTTGATTTCACCTTCAAGAACACCACAAGATGATGAAGACTTCGAGTTTGAGGAGTGTTCTTGGGTTTGTTTTCTGGAAAATTTTGTGGTTCTTAGAGGGAGGAAGAGTGAATGGAGTGGTTTTTGGAGAAAAAATAGATAGAAGGTAGAGAGAGTTTTCTGGAGAGAGAAAGAAGAGAGATGTGTGTGTTGGAGAATGAGAGTGTGAGAGAGATATGGGTAGAGAGGGATCCGAGTGTGAGAGAGATATGGGTAGAGATGGATTCGAATTTTTGAGTATAATATGCCTTCTCATTCATTTTCTTTTATAAAATTTAATTGTTTTTTATAAAATTTCTCAATTTTTATATAAAAGGGGCACTAAAATCAAGTTTTTATTCATAAAACCTTAATTTTTGACTTATAAATTAAGTATAATTGTTAATGACTTAAATTTTATTTTCCTTAAATGAATATTCATATTTTTAATTATTATAAGATCATATTATAAGTTTCATAATTATTTTTATAGAAATTTCAAGGTTAAAGTTTATAAATTTAGGTTTTTAGGGCATTTAGGGTTTTTGAGATTTGTAAATCTTTGGATGTCAAAAATCAAAAGAATCTTTGAGACTTCAAATTAATTTTGTGCTTCATAACCCTTATTCAAATTAGAAATAGTGTTTCTAATTTATTTTTACCGGTTTATTGGCATTGTATGTAGTGATTCCGAGATTCAAGCGAAATTGAGGAATCAAGTATACTAGTCGTAGTTTTCAACTTTGACTTATGTTTCTATGAGACTTTGACCTAATTTCTACTTCTAGTTCAAGTGCATGATGTGTGTATATGATTCATTAAAAGGTGTTTGAGTCAAAGAGTGACCCGAATATGGATACTCTCTATAGTTAAGTAGTTATAGAATTCACATAACCATGTGAAATCTAAGTACACCATCCTTCGATTCTACTTGCTTCCAAGTTGCTAGTAGGTTATAACTTAGTTTCTAGTTACTTAGTCTAGTATGTATCATGCCTATACGTGCAACTAAGTTTAGTCAAATCTAGAACCGAATCGAATTTTGACGGTTGTCACAACCATACATAGTGTTGTTAGGGATCAGAAGTTAGCAGGAACTGGGGATAGTTTTCGGATTAATCATAGGATTCTTACCAGGATCACTGCCACCTAAGTTGACAAAATGTTTTTTTCCCACCTCTAGATCCTAGAGAAATTCAATTGCTCCGTAGCTCACTCTCTCCAAGTGTTGCATAGTGTCATCATTGAAAATGTCAATCACCGTGGAAGAACCACCAAGTAGAAAATCAATGTTACGCTTCTTCCTCAACCGACTATTAATTATGATGGCCGCAGTATCATCTGTGAGTAGGGAGTTCGACTAGGTTATCCTCCATTAGGTGGCCACTCGACCACTACTAAAGGACACCTCCTTCGCCAGCTAAACCCTAGGGAAGTGGAGTGAAGGGTTTTCATGGGAAGCACCACCAGTAGATATCCAAAGAACTAGGACAAGGCTCAGTGGTAGGCCCCATAATTAACAATGGGAAGAGTGGTAGGCACACGTGCCCGACTTTCACCAACGGGCGACAAGGTAGTCTCTAACAATGAGAGGTCATGATATCAAAAGTCTACCTTAAAGCTCCCAAACAAAACCCTCTCGAGGGACAAGACTATCTCGATACCTACAATAGAAACAGAAAATGGGTAAGAGCAATCTCTACGCTCATCAAAAGGTACTTTCCAAAATTAGGGGGATTAGGGAAAGAACACCTACGGTTCTTCTCCACATAAAACAAAGGTATATTTCCTTAGGCTTGTGAAGCAGCGCTCATCCCTGTCGCCGCTAGGATACAACTCTCCCAGTCTTCGCTAGTAAAGTAAATCCCCTTCAACGCTAGAGCCATAGACAAACTAACGCCATACAATTGAGGTGATCAGTTCGAGGAGATTACCATATGAGGATAACAAAGACCAACCAAGTTGCTATTAACCAGCAACCACTGATCCTGCCAATTCTTCCTGGGCGCCCTCTGATTAATGATAAATGTGTGAGCATTTTTATGTTGATAAAAAGTATGCACATCAGACTAGGTGGACATTGAAGACAGTCTAGAAAGCCTGAACTTGGGGAAGTACACCGAAGGCTTGGAACTCCAATTCGAACCCCAACAATCTTATTGACGACATTAGGAGTAAGATCATCCATACAGAATCCATACTTCCACACAAATTCATCATAGAAATTCTATATTGGCAACCACAACCTCGTCTTGAAAATCGATACATGGACTCCAACGTTCCCTATCAGTAGCTAATAGATGATAGCCCTTTCCTTTGGAAATTGCAGATCGTGCTCAGGTAGAAAGCCAAACCAAAACTAAAGGGATTCAAACTCGTGTGGTGTCGAATCGCTTCGAGATCGCATGGATGCCATTACCTTCCACCTACGAACACGAGACGTAATAAAAAATACACAAAAAGAAGGATGTGGTCGTTGAAGAAGAGGAAGTGGAAAAAGAATGTAAAACTGCTCCTAATAAAGGAAATTTAAATACAATGTGGGAAGATAGAGTAGTTGCCATGATGAAACCGTTCTCACATATTTTGCTGTCACATTTATAGACGTAAGAACCATCTCCACCAACCACAAGTCTTAATCCAAGCTAGAACAAAGATGCTACATCAGGCTAATGATGATAATTACTAGCCTAAAAGAATTGTTAACATATCCCTTTAGGAATACGTCAAACATAACATACCAATTATCTAAAGGATAACTTAACTAACGGTCGCTACCTAACGTAAGTGATTAGATCCCGACCCTCGCCCTCATAGCCTTACACTTAGACCCTCGTGCTCTAGCACCAATGTCCAATTCAGAACGAGAAAATCTAGTATAAAATAAGCCAAAAATACTACTTGCAACCCCCATAAAAGCAAGTGTAGTGCCCAAGGCATTATCCTTTGATAGATCTACACTAATAGTAGATAACCGCTACTTGTGAATGATCCGCTAATAGGAACCAACCACGTCCTGTTAGCCCAGACAGTACAAAGAACCTTGTTGGGATCATGTATTGTCACACCCCCGAACCGTCAGAAAAACAACGGCGGAAACGTCCAAGGGTGGGTGACGTCATGCATAGTATTACAACAATTGTATCAAAGCAACACAACCATTACATTACAATATGAATATTTACATCTGTTTTGAGAACATAGTTTGTACATAACAGTATATAGCAAAAGATAAAGATGAGACTCCAAAAATGCTTCGTCTTCTCCAGAAGTTGGCAAAGTAGCTGTCTATTGTTGCCCTGAGAATACAAACGGTTTTAAAAACGTATCAGCATAAAGCTGGTGACTTTTTGTGTTGAAAACTGGTCACTGAGTTTGTGCAATTAGTTTCTTTCCATTATATGTAAAATGTCGATTATATCGAAAACCATTGGTATCGATTTCTGAAATATGTATGCATGCTTGCCAAGAAAATCCAACACTTTCAAACATTTTTGTTGGTTTCTATATGAAAAGTATGTTCTGTTTGAAAACCCTGGCTATCAACAGTATGTAGTGTAAGATCTGTTTGAAAACCTTAGTTAGCACCAGCATGTAATGAAAGTTATGTTCGAAAATCCTGGCTACCACCAGTATGTAGTGTAAATTTTGTTCAAAAACCCTGGCTACCACCAGTATGTATAGTAGTTTTATTACTTAAAATAAAACCAAAGGTTGTGTGCCTAAAATTCCCTCCAGTAAGTACATATGTAGTTTTATTAATTAAAATAAAACTATAGAAGAAAGAAATCCCATAAACAAAGGTTAGTTTATACTTATTGTGAGTCTTATAACCATACTAATATGACCGGTGACCTCCTTCACGTTTCTTAAGGTGTCATACGCTTTCAAAATTTGTCACCCCGGGTGTGCCGACCTAACTATAGCTAACAGTTCCGGTGTGGGATTGTCGGTCCCGAATAGATCTATTCATAAATTTCACGCTCTCCCTCTAGGAGACTCTGGTTATACTACCAGTGAGGATTTACTGGTACCCCGAGGGGCATAATGAAGATAAGTCTCACAATCATGTATTAACTAGTTTATGTGTCGTTCAGTTGTGCTCAAGTTCGGAATCGTTCGTAACGGTGTAGAGTATAAACAATTATACACAAAATAATTATTTAGCAAGATACTCTAGTTTTGTATTCGTAGTAATGGATAAACTAAATATGACATAGTTTATATGTTTGACTTTGCATGAAGTTTGAATCTGCAAGACTGGTAATGAAATCCCAAACTATACCATTTATAGTTTGAATGGTTTGTTGCGTTCCAGTACTATTTTGAAAACTATGCAATTATGATTAGAAAACGTCCCATATGCTCTGCATATTACAAAAAGGGATAATTGTATCTAAATGTTTGATAGAAAACCGTTGTAATTGCATCAGATTTTAAGTTATGAAAACCTTTATGTTTAACTTGTATTCCCTCCTGAAAACATAAAAAAACACGGAAAAGTGTAGGGGTGTGAACTCACTGTTTCACGTAGGATTCGAGTGTAGAATCGACATGCTTGTTGAGTGCCAACTGATGTATCGTATGCAAGTGGACCTTATTAAAATATGGTAACACATATGCGTATTAGATTAGGGTATTTCATGACTAAACATGACAGGGAAACCACCCTGAGGTATTGGAAATGCTTGTACTAAGTGTTCTAGGTTCCACACTTAGTGATTTTTGCAAGTTTAAGGCCAAATATGAGCATTAAAGTGGGTGTAAGGCCATAAAGATGGGTGTGTGGTCGTACAGAGGGTGTGTGCGGCCAGAGTGTGTGGTCAGGACGTGTGTGCAGCTGCACATAGGAGTGTGCGGCCGTATAGAGGGTGTGTGCGGCCAGGATGTGTGTGCGGTCGTACACCTTCAAGTGACGAAGAACACAAAGAACATGAAGAGTTTCAGGCTTAGATTCCGGTGTTTTACCTGTATAACAAGCTAAATGATGGAGCTCTTCACATTTTTGAGGCCTTTGGAGTGTTCTTGGATGAGATTTTTTGAGAGAGAAAGTAGAGTGTAGCCAAAAGAAATGAATGAATGAAGGGGTCACCCTCTATATATAAGGGTGAGTGTGCCGCTGGGGCATGAGTGTGCGGCCGGATACCCATGTGTGCGGCCATACACACCTCTCAGGAGGGTGTATGGCCCGGTTTTGACTCTGAACGATGTGTTGACTCATTCCGGATCTCATTTCCAGCTGTACTTAAGCTTAGAATGCCTAAACGAACCCTAAAACGATGTTAAAAGGTGACGAAATCGAATTTACCATTGATAAAAATTGACCAATCATACAGAATGAAAGTTTCGGGTTGTCACATCATCCCCCTGTTAGAGGGAATTTCGTCCTGAAATTCAAGAGTAAAGATACAAATCATGGATTTGGAAAAAGATGGGGGTACTTCTTTTTCATTGAATCCTCGCGGTCCCAAGTGAATTCAGGTCCCCGATTGCCACTCCAGCGAACCTTCACTATCGGGATGCGACTTTGCTTTGTTCGTTTGACCTCCCGATCCATGATTTCGATTCGTTCTTCCATGAAGTTCAGGTTTTCATTGATTTCAATTTCGTCAAGAGGGACCACAAGGTATTCGTCAGATAGGCATTACTTGAGATTCGGAACGTGGAAGATAGGGTGAATGCTGCTAAGTTCATGCGGTAAACAAAGTTTGTAGGCTACGAGACCTTCAGCAGAACACGGTCTCCGACCTGGAATTCCAACGGTTTTCGTCGTTTACCGGCGTAGCTCTTTTGTCGATCTCGTGAAGCTTTTAGTCGTTCCCGGATTTGTATGATCTTTTCAGTGGTTCCGTGGATGATATCTAGACCAATGGGAGTGCTATCGGGGACTTTCCCCTTGGTTCGTTGCGTGTCGCCCACCTCAGCCCAGCACATAGGGGATCTACACTTGCGGCCATAGACGGCTTCGAAAGGCACAACCTTGATACTGGTATGATTGTTGGGTTTTGAGCATTCTAACACTCCTAAGTGTACATGCAACCCTAAATACCTTGGATCTATGTTTTCTCTATTATACATGCAAATAAGAACTTCCAAGGTATTATCCTAATCTAGCATATAAAACAATGGATATAGTAGGATAGAATACATACCCTTTTGGTGTAGTAAGTCTTCATGAAGCTTGAGTGCTTAGTGCCCCAAGTGTGACACCTCAAATGGAATCACAATCATCAAAACACTTGGAATGACTTGAGAGAATTCTACACTCATCAAAATCGGCTAGCCCTTTCACTTCACACACTAGTGGCCGATTTTGGTCAAGAATAAGATGCTTATATAGTTAGGGTTACACCATGTAAACCCTAATTGACATGGCCTTTCATTTCCATGATCCATGGGTACAAATACACCATGGAGCATCCATGGACCATCTTATGGGTTTTAGCCCAACTTGATTATCCATGGAGCATTAGCCCACTATACAAGTATGGATGATTTACACAATCAACCCATATATTTAATTAGTCTTCTTTTAATCACTTAATTAATCATAGATTAATTCTTGATCAATACTAATTAAATAATCTTATTATTCTTATTATTAATATACTAGAACTTATAATATATTAATAACCATAAGTGTCTTATTTCTCTCATTTTAGTCTATCCAAGTACATGATGGTATGCAACCCAAATGGACCATGTCGGGTCGGGTCAAGTCTTACCAAATATAGTTATGGACTTAGACATTAATCCAACAGTCTCCCACTTGGATAAGTCTAAAACTATTATTGCGTATGACTTCAGGAACCAACTGGCAATCGTAGCTCTCAAAAGCTTCTGTCGAACTTTGACCTTGTAGATGAACTCTGACCTTTGTCAGTGACTTGTCCATTATATAAGGGATCATATATTCCTCCATTCTAGATATCATATGGACTGAGACATGGATTATAATCATCTTCTCTGTCCATTTGTTGTTTCCTGATTTCCGATTTATGACGACTGACTAATTGAACAAATCAAATCAGTCCTGGCCCGGCCGAGCACTTCCATTTGTCATCATCAAATCATCGAGGGGCCCACAGATATCGCTTTTATCCCGAAGGTAAAAGGAACGGATAAACTTCGACTCATATGGCTTGTTCTACTACTTGTTGAATCATACACAAAGGCACGTTTTATAGCACCGAGTTACCAAATGCGTTTTTGTGCTATCAATGTACTATCAACTCATAGTAACAACTCATATCTCTAGGTTTGAAGAATATAAGATATTATCGTCTCATGACCACTCGTGATAAAATCCATGAAGTGATTCCAATGAGCGCGGGTTGAATCCAATACTCAGAACTTATGAGCACTCATGATTGTTGTAGCCTTGTCCAACACCTTAGACCTCTACAACCCATCATGACAGTCTTAATTCATATCTACTTCCAACATATGACCGACTGTGGATGGTTTGAATAACTTAGTCATTCCGGAAGAATAACCTAGTTTATTCGGGAAGTCAAAACATGCAAAGTGAAACACAATAATAATTGAATCCAATATGGTCTCAGAACTTATGAATATAAATAAAACACCTTTTATTTATCACCATATGATTACATATTATTCATTGTATACTGTTTCAGCTATCAACTTTATTCTTGAATTTAAAACAATAGTTGTCCCATGCTCCAAGCATGTACACTATGTTTTTCTCAAACACTAGTCATGCCATACACCAAGTATGCATATTATGTTTGTCTATGATCTTTACTTTGTGAACTAGATCAATTGAACATTACTTCAATGATTCTCTTTTCACACTCCCAAATCCTTACTGCAAATGCAAGAATTCCAACTTCACGCCATTTACTGAAATCTGTTAGATTCTAAACTTATATGCAATGATCCTCTTGTAATGATTATGCACAAAATCATAAAGACTTGACAACAAACATTACAGAGCATTCCAAAGGAGATCAGTTCCTTGGAAATATCCTTCTTGCATTAAGTTTCCTTAATCTTACACAGATTGAAAATTCTAACTTTGAAACATTTCCAGATTCCATTTTGACTATCACTTCTGAACAAGAGTTGCCTCCTTACAGATTATGTCAATATGGTCCTTCCAGAATTATCACTATACTTCCAACTGTCCTTGAGCAACCAATCTTTGGTAAACCTTAGATTGTCCTCGACAATTGTTTAATCCTTTTAGTCATATCCAGTTCTAAACCTTTTCCCTTCTTAATGCCCAGGCATTTGGAAAATTTTAGAACGGATGATTATAGCACATGTAATCGATCCTATATCCGAAGCATATGGGACACGATTCATGATGTCTCACATAAAGACTAAACCAGTCTTTTGCTATAATATGTCCGTTTCAATTTGCCAAGTTCTCATAATTCAGATTATGAAAAGGGATGCCGTAATCATAATCGAATTTTAGAACGCAAATAATGGACTCATATACAGAATTTCCTTATGTTGAGTCATTCCAACATGAAATTCATATATATATCCTTGACTAAATGATTAAAACCTCACGATCTAAGCTTATAGATTTGAGATGAAGTATAATTTCCTCTCCCTTAATTATAGCAAAACAACTTTTTCCCAATTGAAACCTTTTTTTTTCTATAATTAACATTGCTAACTTGCAATACTTATCATAATTATCATGCTCCCACTAACATGATGATTATTAGCATAACTCTTATGCTCCCACTAGCTTGGACATGTTCTCAGAGATCACCTGAACTTCTAGAAATCAATACTTCATTGACTTTCTTACCAAAGTTCAGATTTCTGATGCTAGATTGTTTTGATAAAACTTTATCAAAATCATACACCTTCCCTTAGATAGCACACTTGTGTATCTAAACAATTATGAAGAGGGATGCCGTAATCATAATGTTTAGACCTTTTTGCCACTTCTCACAAGTCCATGTTAGTGTGTCGGTTAACCAAACGCGCTCCACTAACGACTTTGAGAATGCAAAAATCACAATTGCTATCTAGCTAAAATCTACTTAGTGAAAGTGTTTCCTCACCATCATTTTCATGAATCGGAGAGAAACCTTATGACACTTAGATTTACTGGTGTATGTGTTCTTATCCATGTGAATTGTCAAAATCATAGTCACAAGACAAGGATAATGACAAATCCAAACACATATGGACTGAACTCAATCTTAATTTCTTGCCACCTGGCAGCTCAAGGGCTTGCCATTGCTTCCAAGTAGTTGTGCAACCAATTGAGAACTCTAAGAACTCATATGCAAAGCCAACTTTAACTGGAATGGGCACAGATATGTCAACACGATAGGTTATAAACCTCAAGTCGTGTGCTAGGGAAGACCTTCAGGTTTTGTTCTTGATTAGTTCTTGAGACTTTCAAGACTTTTAAGACTCCCACTGTCCTCTTGACCTATAAGACTCACTTGTCAAATATCCAAGAGATAGTGCGGATTCTAATCAAGAAAAACACTTCACACATTTGGCCTAAGTTGATCTTTGTTTTATCCAAAACATCACAACTTACCAATTTCAAAGTACTCTCTGATCTTTTCAGATTTGAGAAACTTTTATCCTTCTGCCTAATTTGATTCTTCTTATTCGCTCTGTCATACATTGGAACCTTTTTCCAATGTCTCAGAGTTACACTTAAGCTTGTAAGTATAATCATATTTACTGAGCTTTAGTAAACTATGATGAATAATCTTATCAAACTTTTATGGTGGACTTAATCAGTGCACAAGAATGTGTACTCGATCCTTTAGTCCTTTACTTGACTCACACAATCATGTGAACAAGTAATTAGTCTTAATTTTTCCAAAACTTGAAAGTTCTCATTCATCATGCTATACAACTTGCATGATTCCATGTTCCGGTCCAATTGAAACTTGGGTGATGAGAATCTTTCCTTATTTGGTAAATTTAGACATTACCACAAATGAAAGAATCAATTTCATATTTCCACTCTTGCTCTTAATGGAATCATATAAGCAACAATTTTTCCTCAAATGCCATTGTAAGGATATTTTAAAATAAATAAGATCAAAAATTTTTCTTTTATTTTAAACTTTGCGGAAAACTTATCCTTACAATCCATATGAAGACTTGTTGTTACCTATTCCTAAGCAATATCTCATAACTCCTAAGAAGTAGCTCAAGAATCCGATCTTCAAACTATGCGATAGAAATCCATCTACGCCATCAGATTCAGCATATTCTTTCTTTAAGTTTCTTCACTTTTCTTTGATTCTTAAAACATCACCATGTGACCCAGTCACATCATGTATCAAGAATCTCAGAATAGAAACTTAACAGAGTTAGATAGTGGACTTTACCTGAAGTAGAGTCAAACTTATTGACTTTAACATCCTTAGGTAAATTTGGCAGCTTCGCAACCAATGCCCCTTCCTTTGGCAATATAAACATATGGACCCTTTGATAATGGTACACGAGACTATCACAGACATAGCTTTTCTCTTTACCATTTGGTCAACCGAGTTGACTGTGGCCGATCCCTTTCCATTGGGAAGAGAATGCTTTACTAGATATCTAATGTCATCATTGTCAATGTCCATAAAGTTTTAGGAAGTTGATCTTAGCAAATAGATAAGATCATTAAGGGTCTTGTCATAGTCTGTTTCATAGGTGTTCCAAAAGAACTCACTATGTGACTTATAATGTAGTTGAACCACCAACTTTCTCAAGACTTTGATACCCAACTCTCCCGGCTTGTCAATATGTGACTACATCTCCAAGATGTGACCACACCTAGACCTTGCCTTGCCAATAGGGCTTGAGTGACCTTAAACTTTTCAAGAACTTGTGGGTTGGGAAGAATAATTGAAGGGCTGAAGAAGTATGATATCCATGGGACATCATCTTCATTAGGAAAGCTTGTTTCAAAAGATTTGGGAAGATCATAGGTGCCTAAACCAGACAACTTTTGGGATATATTCAAGATAGTGGATTTTAAGTCCTTAATATGACACCCAATATGAAATATTAAGGCTAGGACCCAACAAACTATTTTATAACTTATAAGAGGTATGCCGTAATCCAAGCTATAAAATATTTGAAGGTAGGTGAATGACGATTCACCAATTTCCACCAAGATAAACGAAATATATAATTAGGTTTTAATTGGTTTTGAAACTCCTAGATCTTTGAGATTCATTGAACTTTTCAAAGGCATGTTTCAATCTCGAGTGTGCCCTTCAGGTTTTGTGACTGGGATGCCGAGGATCACAAAACAAGGTGTGAAGTAACCATGCAAATCACTTGGTACCCTTAATAAATTACCCCTCAATCGATGTGTCGGTAAACCACACACGCTCCATCGATACTATGATAAATATTAAGTCACCCTTTACCTACCTTGTTAAGTCCAAGTTAGTGTGCCGGTTAACCACACACGCTCCACTAACGACTTAAACAAAGTGCAAAGTGTAATTTCATAGATTAGCACCTTATTCACATTTTTCCTAAGTAACTAAGATTGGGTATTATTAAGAGTTTAGTTACTTAGTATTTTCATTAATACTTTTAATGAAGGGAGAATTCTAGTCCTGTCAAACCCGTTCGGCTAACGACCCTCCACCAGTGAAGCAAGCGGTGGGTGAGAGTGGACATCCATTAAGTTGCCATTTTATAGGCAACAACCTTATACCCACCTTATAGACCGGCTTCGTGAATGAGGCGTACTAGCGGTAAGACTGACTTTACTCTTATACATATATATATATATATATATATATATATATATATATATATATATATTATTAACTTATAATATTATAAAGTATAAGGGTTGAATTTTAACTTTTAAAATTCTAACGGCTAACTTGGAATTAAAGTATTCATACTTGCAAACTTTTCAAATTCCAAAACTTGAGGGCAAGTTTTCAAACTATTCAAAACTAATTAATTCCATAACTTATGTGTTTAAAGTAGTTTTAATCCAAAAACTCTTCAGGTTCCATAACTTGAGGACAAGTTATGGAAGACTTTAAACTAATAAAAGAACTAACTTTTTCTTTATTTAATAACTTATGGATTTAATTATGGTTACATATTTTTCTTTAATGAAGTGACTCTTGAACTTCCATAACTTGAGGACAAGTTATGGAGTCATAAAAAGTTATTCAATGACACAAGACTCTTCATTTTGTAACCATTGCCAACTATTATGAGTTTTATGAGTCTTTAATGTGACCCTTCATGTAACTTGAGGACAAGTTACACAAACACATTTTATACTCAACTCTTAGATTAAAATGGATTGAAAACAACTATTTCACTCAACATTTCTATTAATCTAAGCAACTCATAAGAACAAGATAATTCAAATCAAACTTTTTCATGTAATTAGTCTAAACCTTAAACTAATACAAAACATGAATCTATTGACAATTATCTTTGAAAATGGATTAGCATGAACATTACCACATCAAAAACAAGTTTATAAGATCAAAAACAACTTAGGGTAATGTTCCAAGTCCATTTCTAGCCAAAAAACTCGAAAATATGCTGTCTGGGGGTCCAACTCGTCGAGTGCATGAACCAACTCGGCGAGTTGGATCGAATTCATCACTTTTTAGGCATGGACTCGCCGAGTCTCCTGATGGACTCGCCGAGTCTGATGGCCAGACAGCACCAGATTCGTTTTTTCAGCTTCTATTGCAGGTATAACAGGAAAACAAGCCTAGACTCTGATACCAATGTTGGGTTTTGAGCATTCTAACACTCCTAAGTGTGCATGCAACCCTAAATACCTTGGATCTATGTTTTCTCTATTATACATGCAAATAAGAACTTCCAAGGTATTATCCTAATCTAGCATATAAAACAATGGATATAGTAGGATAGAATACATACCCTTTTGGTGTAGTAAGTCTTCATGAAGCTTGAGTGCTTAGTGCCCCAAGTGTGACACCTCAAATGGAATCACAATCATCAAAACACTTGGAATGACTTGAGAGAATTCTACACTCATCAAAATCGGCTAGCCCTTTCACTTCACACACTAGTGGCCAATTTTGGTCAAGAATAAGATGCTTATATAGTTAGGGTTACACCATGTAAACCCTAATTGACATGGCCTTTCATTTCCATGATCCATGGGTACAAATACACCATGGAGCATCCATGGACCATCTTATGGGTTTTAGCCCAACTTGATTATCCATGGAGCATTAGCCCACTATACAAGTATGGATGATTTACACAATCAACCCATATATTTAATTAGTCTTCTTTTGATCACTTAATTAATCCTAGATTAATTCTTGATCAATACTAATTAAATAATCTTATTATTCTTATTATTAATATACTAGAACTTATAATATATTAATAACCATAAGTGTCTTATTTCTCTCATTTGAGTCTATCCAAGTACATGATGGTATGCAACCCAAATGGACCATGCCGGGTCGGGTCAAGTCTTACTAAATATAGTTATGGACTTATACATTAATCCAACAATGATAACTATTGTTGTAGGAGAATTCAACCAAGGGAAAATGGGTATCCCACAATTTACCAAAGTCGATTACACATGCTCTGAACATGTCTTCCAAAGTTAGGATGGTTCTCTCACTCTGTCCGTCTGTCTGAGGATGGTAAGTTGTACTCATATCCAGCTTAATTCCAAGAGCTTTCTATAGGGGCAGCCAAAATCTCGAGGTGAACCTGCTATCTTGATAGGAGATAATAGATACAGGCACTCCATGCAGTCAGACTATTGCCTGGATGTAGATTCGTGTGAGTCTTTCCATCTTGAAAGTTTCTTTGATTGGCAGGAAGTGAGCGGATTTCATCAATCGATCGACTATTACCCAGATGGTGTCGTACCCACTTAGAGATTTGGGTAATTTAGTAATGAAATCCATGGTAATCCTCTCCCACTTCCACTCAGGTAGCTCTGGTTGTTGAAGCATACCTGAGCGCTTCTGATATTCGACTTTTACCTTGGCGCAAGTCATATATTTGCCCACGAAGGTAGCGATCTCTGCTTTCATGTTTGGCGACCAATATAGTTTCTTGAGATCAAGGTACATCTTATCCGATCCTGGGTAAATGGAGTATTTAATCTTGTGAGCTTCGTTCATGATAACCTCTCTATATCCACCGAACTTTGGGGTCCAGATCCGGTTCATGAAATAGTAGACTCCGTCTCCCTTGATCTTTAAGTTTTTCTCCATCCCCTTAAGGCTTCATCTGCCACATTCTCTGGTTTTAGGGCTTCTAGCTGAGCCTTTCTGATTTGTGCGGATAGGTGGGAATGGATGGTCATAGTAAGTGCTTTCACACTACGACCTGAGTACTCTTTTCGGCTGAGGGCATCAACTACCACATTGGCCTTGTCGGGATGGTAGCGCATTTCACACTCATAATCACAGAGTAGTTCTACCCATCGACGTTATCTCATGTTTAAGTCTTTCTGGTCGAAGATGTGTTGCAGGCTTTTATGGTCAGTGAAGATCGTGCACTTGGTTCCGTAGAGGTAATGTCTCCAAGTATTCAATGCGAAGACCACTGCTCCTAACTCCAGGTCACGAGTTGCATAATTAACTTCGTGTGTCTTCAGCTACCTCGAGACATATGCAATAACCTTTACTCTCTACATAAGCACACAACCTAAGCCCTGGTTAGTTGCATCGTAGTAGAAAACGAAGTCCTCCGTCCCTTCGGGCAGAGACAGGATAGGTGTGCTGCATAGGGCTCGCTTCAATGTTTGGAATGCAGTGTCTTGCTTTTCACTCCAACAAAAGGGTACACCTTTCTAAGTCAGAGTGGTTAGTGGTTTGGCAATTCTGGAAAATTTTTGGATGAATCTACGATAATAGCCATGCATAGAATCACAACAATCGTATCATAGCAATCAAAGTAAACACAATCATTACATTACAATATGAATATTTACATCTGTTTTGAGCACATAGTTTGTACATAACAGTATATAGCAAAAGATAAATACGAGACTCCAAAAACGCTTCGTCTTCTCCAGAAGTTGGCAAAGTACCTGTCTATTTTTGCCCTGAGAATACAAACGGTTTTGAAAATGTATCAGCATAAAGATGGTGAGTTCATAAACATGCTTTTGTATTGAAAACCGGTCACTGAGTTTGTGCAATTAGTTTCTTTCCATTATATGTAAAATTTTGTTTATATCGAAAACCATTGTTATCGAGTTCTGAAATATGTATGCATGCTTGCCAAGAAAATCAAACATTTTCTAACATGTTTGTTGGTTTCTATATGAAAAGTTTGTTCTGTTTGAAAACCCTGGCTACCACCAGTATGTAGTGTAAGATTTCTTTGAAAACCCCGGTTACCACCAGTATGTAATGTAACTTCTGTTCGAAAATCCTGGCTACCACCAGTATATAGTGTAAATTCTGTTCAAAAACCCTGGCTACCACCAGTATGTATAGTAGTTTTATTACTTAAACTAAAACCAAAGGTTGTGTCCCTGGAATTCCCTCCAGTAAGTAAATATGTAGTTTTATTATTTAAAATAAAAATATAAAAGAAAGAAGTCCCATAAATAAAGGTTAGTTTATAGTTATTGTGAGTCGTATAACCATACAAATATGACCGGTGACCTCCTTCACGTTTCTTCAGGTGTCGTACGGTTTCAAAATTTGTCACCCCAAGTGTGCCCGCATAACTGTAGCTAACAGTTCATGTGTGGGATTGTCGGTCCCGAATAGATCTATTCACAAATTTCACGCTCTCCTTCAAGGAGACTCTGGTAATACTACCGGTGAGGATTTATTGGTACCCCAAGGGGCATAACGAAGATAAGTCTCACAATCCTGTATTAACTAGTTTACGTGTCGTTCGGTTGTTCTCAAGTTCGGAATTGTTCGTAACGGTGTAGAGTACAAATAATTGTAGACAAAATAATTATTTAGCAAGATACTCTAGTTTTGTATTCGTAGTAATGGATAAACTAAATCTGACATAGTTTATATGTTTGAGTTTGCATGAAGTTTGAATATGCAAGACTGGTAATGAAATCCTAAACTATACCCATTATAGTTTGAATGGTTTGTTGCGTGCAGGTACTACTTTTGAAAACTATGCTATTATGATTAGAAAACGTCCCTTATGCTCCGCATATCACAAAAGGGATAATTGTATCTAAATGTTTGATTGAAAACCGTTGTAATTGCATCAGATTTTAAGTTATGAAAACCTTTATGTTTAGCTTTTATTCCCCCCTGAAAACATGAAAAACTCGGAAAAGTGTAGGGGTGTGAACTCACTGTTTCACATAGGATTCGAGTTATAGGCTTAGATGTCTAAGCCTATAACTATTATTGGTATGTACTTGACCCGAGAGTAGCATGGTCCATTTGGGTTGCATATCATCAAGACAATTTGTTAGGATGGACTTTTGAGAGAAGTTTATTTATGGTTTATTAATATGTTATAAGTTATAATATATTAATATGAAATCATATGTTTTAATTAGTATCGATCAAGAATTAATTTGGAATTAATTTAGTGATGTAACAACTCAAATTTTCAAACAAAATTTTCCTTTTAAAAGCATAATTATTTCCATAAAAAAAACAAGACATAAACGGTTTAATTATTCAGTCAATACAATTATTCAAACTCCCAAGATCGTGAAACATTCTTCAGTGTGTATCGATCATGCCGGCGCCTTCCCACGGTCCTCGCTAGTACCTGAAATACATACATCCACAACAACTGTAAGCATAAATGCTTAGTGAGTTCCCCAATATACAACTTACGCACATACGCCTTCCGGCCCGGACCATTCGGTCCACATAACATTGCCTTCCGGCCCGACCTTCCGGTCCATGTGTCTCTGGGGACTTCCGTCCCTGCTGGGTAAACCTTCCGGCCTTACCCACGCCGACCTTCCGGTCCATCACACATCATATCGCCTTCCGGCCCATAACATGCATAGCACACATAACATATAACATACCACATATAGCATACATATCACATATCATATCCGACCTTCCGGTCACACAGTCAAACCCGTCCGGGTACAGTATAGTGAGAAGACTCACCTCGTAAATGCTGAAAGCTAGCAACTCCTGAAATCACTCGCGCACAAACCAACGAGCTACAACCCTCCTATAACATTACATAACTCATTAACACTCATATCATCTAAGTGTGACTATCCCTAAGAAGTCAGACTTAGGTCAACTCTGGTCAACGGTCAACGGTCAACTCGACTGGACTCGGCGAGTACCATGGCGACTCGGCGAGTCTAATCGTCCTCACAAACTCCTGAATATTCCCTTTCTACTCGTCGAGTATCCCTCTTGACTCGACGAGGTACTCGTGGAAGAATCGCGGGGCCACCCCGACTCCACTCGCCGAGTCTGATGAACAACTCGGCGAGTCCCAGTGAATCTTCAAGCTACTCGCCGAGTCTGAAGAACAACTCGGCGAGTCCATGCCATGCAGACGAGTAACTGCTTCCTGAGATAGGTCTCGTCCCGAAGTACACATGCATGGGACCTTCTGGACCTCTAAAGGTCCTAATACAAGACTATAATCGTGGGGTAACAAGGCATTACTTCCTCAAATCACTAAATGGGTTCTATAAACCCTAATTTCATAAATACATCAAAATAACAGATTTGGTCCGAGTAATACCTGAAAACGCACTCTCTGTGTCCCCCAAATCTCAGGACTCAATCCTCCTTGATATTCCTTTAGCTAAATCCTTCTTCTTCTTGCCTAACCAATTCTTCCAAGTTCCAAAGCTTTCTCCCTTGCTCTAGGCGTCCACAGCGATTAGGGTTCCTCTCAATTGACCAAAAGACTGAAAATGACGGCCTAAGAGGCGTTAAATATGATCCAAACTGAACGGTTAGGGTTTCTGCTGAACAGCGTCGACTCGCCGAGTCCATATCTGGACTCGTCGAGTCCAGTCGCGGACCCGCGACCAAGTCCGCGATCCTACTCGGCGAGTCTAGGCTCCAACTCGCCGAGTCCCCTCTTAAATCACTCCAAAAACATAATTTTAATAATACCTGGGATTTCGGGCTGTTACAATTCTCCCCCACTTGGATTAGACTTCGCCCTCGAAGTCTCATTCTGCAAATAGTTCCGGATGCTGCTCCCGCATTTCGCGCTCCGGTTCCCAAGTCATTTCTGATCCCTTACGGTGTTGCCATTGAACCAACACCAGAGGTACTTCCTTGTTCCTCAGAACCTTGATCTTCCGATCCCTGATAGCCACTGGTCTCTCCGCGTAATTCAGGCTCGCATCCACCTGAATATCCTCCAATGGAACCACTGCCGACTCATCGGCTATGCACTTCCTCAACTGCGACACATGAAAAGTGTCATGGATCTGACCCAACTCCGCTGGCAACTCCAACCTGTAGGCTACCCGACCTATCCTTGCAATCACACGAAATGGCCCAATATACCGGGGCCCCAACTTGCCTCTCTTCCTGAACCGAATCACTCCTTTCCAAGGAGAGACCTTCAGGAGAACGAAGTCGCCGACTTGAAATTCAAGCTCGGATCGGCGCCTGTCTGCATAACTCTTCTGTCGGCTCTGGGCAGTCAATAGTCTTTGTCTCACTTGTTGAATCTGCTCTGTCGTCTGGAGTATGATCTCCGTGCTGCCCATCACTCTCTGTCCCACCTCTCCCCAGCAAATGGGAGTCCGACACCTCCTACCATACAACAGCTCGAAAGGCGGCATACCAATGCTCGAATGATGGCTGTTGTTGTAGGAAAACTCTGCCAAGGGTAAATACGCATCCCAACTACCCCCGAAGTCTAACACACACGCTCGGAGCATGTCCTCCAGTGTCTGAATTGTCCGCTCGCTCTGACCGTCTGTCTGGGGATGGTATGCGGTACTAAAATGCAATTTAGTACCCAGCTCCTCATGGAATTTCTTCCAGAATCTGGAAGTAAAGCGTGCATCACGGTCTGACACAATCGAGATCGGCACCCCGTGCCGAGATACCACCTCTCTCACATATACCTCCGCCAATTTCTCCGCCGAAGAACTCTCACTGATGGCAAGGAAGTGTGCACTCTTTGTCAACCTATCCACGATCACCCAAATTGCGTCAACTCCCCTAGCAGTCCTCGGCAATTTGGTGATAAAATCCATAGTAATCTGTTCCCACTTCCACTCGGGGATCTCCAATGGCTGTAACTTGCCATGCGGTCTCTGGTGCTCAGCCTTAACCCTACGGCAGGTCAAGCACCTCTCAACGAACCATGCCACGTCCCTCTTCATACAGGGCCACCAATATTCCTTCCTTAAGTCCAAATACATCTTTGTAGCACCGGGATGGATCGAGAATTTCGATCTATGAGCCTCTTCCATCAACGTAATACGCGTACCGCCCACGAACGGTACCCAAATCCGACCCTGAAACGTCATAAGGCCTCGACTATCCTTGACAAACTCTGAGATTAACCCCACAACCCGCTCTTTCTTCTGCATTTCTGGCCGCATAGCCTCTGCCTGGGCCCCACGAATAGCGTCCAATACTGGAGTCATCACGGTCAGTCTCAAGCACACATCTCGCAATGGAGTGCTCTCCGCCCTGCGGCTCAATGCATCGGCTACCACATTAGCCTTGCCTGGGTGGTACAGGATCTCACAATCATAATCCTTGACCACATCCAACCACCTCCTCTGACGCATATTTAGGTTGGGTTGATCCATCAAATACTTCAAACTCTTATGGTCCGTGTATATCGTACATCGAACCCCATACAAGTAGTGACGCCAAATCTTGAGAGCGAACACTACTGCCCCCAACTCTAAATCATGCGTGGGATATCTCGCCTCATGAGGCTTCAGCTGCCTCGATGCATAAGCTATCACATGACCCCTCTGCATCAACACTGCCCCCAATCCCGAAATCGATGCGTCGCAATATACCACGAAATCTTCCATCCCTTCAGGGAGAGCTAATACCGGGGCTTCGCACAATCTCTGGCGAAGTGTCTCAAAGGAGGCCTGCTGCTCGGGCCCCCATGAGAACGTAACACCCTTCCGGGTCAATCTGGTGAGTGGCACTGCGATCTTGGAGAAATCCTTGATAAATCTCCGATAATACCCTGCCAACCCAAGGAAACTTCTGATCTCAGAGGGTGACTTCGGCGCCTCCCAACTCATCACCGCCTCAACCTTGGCCGGATCGACCAATATCCCTTTCTGATTAACCACATGTCCTAGAAACTGGACCTCCCGCAACCAGAAGTCACATTTGGAGAACTTTGCATAAAGTTTCTCCGACCTCAATACCTCAAGGACCTCCCTCAAATGCTCCTCATGCTGCTCTCTCGATCTCGAATACACCAGAATGTCGTCGATAAATACGATCACCGACCGATCCAACATCGGCCTGCATACCCTGTTCATGAGATCCATGAACACAGCCGGGGCATTGGTGAGTCCAAAAGGCATCACCACAAACTCATAATGTCCATATCGCGTCCTAAACGCTGTCTTCTGGACGTCTTCATCCCGTACTCTCACCTGATGGTATCCTGACCTCAGATCGATCTTGGAAAACCAAGATGCTCCCTGCAACTGATCGAATAAATCATCGATCCTCGGCAACGGGTAACGGTTCTTGACCGTTAGCTTGTTCAACTCCCGGTAATCAATGCACATCCGGTGTGAACCATCCTTCTTTTTGACGAACAGAATAGGTGCTCCCCATGGCGAGCTGCTCGGCCGAATGAATCCCTTTCCCAGCAACTCCTGGAGTTGCGAGGACAACTCTTGCATCTCTGGAGGTGCAAGACGATAGGGCACCTTGGCAATAGGCGCTGCACCCGGAACCAGATCGATACTAAACTCTACTTGCCTCACAGGCGGTACTCCCGGCAACTCCTCGGGAAAGACATCTGAAAACTCGCGCACCACCGGAACTTCCTCAACTGACTTCGGTTCCTCAGAAACCTCCCGCGTATCCATCACATACGCCACGAAACCCTTACAGCCCTGTCGTAGACACTGCCTCGCCCTAGCGGCCGAACAAAAAGCTGATCCCGAACGGGTACCCTCGCCGAATAACGAAAGAACTCCCCCTCTAGGGTCTCGTATAGTCACCAACTGACGCTCACAGTCGATGACAGCGCCGAACCGGCTCAGCCAGTCCATGCCCACGATGACACAGACATCCCCCATCGCGATAGGAATCAGATCAATCGGGAATCCAACCCCGAAAATCTCTAGTACACATCCCCGAAGAACCTCCGTAGCACAAATCACCTTCTCGTCAGCTATAGAGACTCTCAAAGGTCGACTCAACAACTCACGACTAGCGCCAATATGCTGACTAAAGGCCAAGGACACAAAGGACCTACTCGCACCCGAGTCAAATAACACTAAGGCAGGCACAGAGTTCACAAGGAAAGTACCTACGCGCATAACAACATAAGCATAACATATCGACATTAAAATAATTACATGAATTACAACATACCTGCCACAACATCGGGCGCAGCGCGGACCTCTTCCGCTGTCAGCTGAAAGGCTCTTCCCCGAGCCCTCGGGGCCTCGGCCTTCACCGGTCGGGTCGCAGGAACTCCGGCAGCAGGTGCGGATCCCTGAAGAAGCTGAGGGCACTCGGCCTTCCTATGGCCAGTCTGGTTGCAATGAAAGCAAACCGAAAATCCCTTGGGGCACTCCCTAGCAATGTGCCCCTCCTTGCCACACTTGTAGCAAGCCCCAGATCGACATACTCCATCATGACTCTTGCCGCACTTCCCGCAAGTGCGACCCTTCGAACCCCCTGTCCTCGAATCAGCGGACTTGGTCCGCTTGGCTGCCGGCTGGAACTGAGCCGGTCGCCGATCCACCCGCTGAGACTCGGCCTCCTCCCTAGCCTGGGTCTCCAACTCGATCTCGCGCTTCCTGGCATTCGCCTGAAGCTCAGCAAAAGTATGGTAAGTGGAGTTCGACACAAACTCCCGAATATCCCTCCTCAAGACACCCAAGTATCGGCTCATCCGAGCCTGCTCTGAGGACACCAGCTCAGGGCAAAACATCGCCCTCTCATGAAACTTCCGTGTAATCACCGCAACAGAATCGGTACCCTGCTTGAGGGTTAAGAACTCCTGCACCAATCGTTCCCTCTCCACCGGGGGAACGTACTCATCCCTGAACATGGCAGTAAATCCCTCCCATGTCACCGCTGTAGTCTCTGCCAAAGTGAAATTCGCTGTCACGAACTTCCACCAATCCTTCGCTCCCAGACGGAGCTGGTTCAAAGCGAACCGTACCCTCAGGTGCTCCGGGCATGAACAAGTATAGAAGCACCCCTCTATATCCGCGATCCACCTCATCGCAGCAATCGGATCCTGCGTCCCATCGAACTCTGGTGGCTTCGTGTTGCTGAACTCTCGGAACAGCAATGAGTCACCCCCCTGTGGCCTAGCAGCGGCCACAGCTGCGGTAGCTGCAGCGGTTGCAGCCTCAGTCAATGCGGCGTACCGCTCGTCGAACGTCTCCATCAAGGTGGTCTTGATAGACCCAAACATCTCCGGGATCTCAGCCCGGATCGCCGCCGCCACCTCCTCGTGGATCATCTGACGAATATCCTCGTCACTCATACCGCTCGTACTTGCCCCGTGCCGCGGTCTAACCATGATATCTCTGAAATACAACATAAAACTATCAGAGATTCTACCGAGTATAATCGTACTCGACACGCAACCCTACTCAGTCCCAGATATCCAGGGATTCTTACTTGGGCCTCCCACTGACCCGGTGTCCTCGGTAGTACGGGCCCAATACTACCGACCACACCGCATCTATGTTCATCCCAAGTCCTCCTCCCCAAACTCCAGATAGTGAGTACTCTACTTCTGATACGCTCTATCTACCCGCATACTAGCAAAGCATCTCATATAAGCAACTTCCCTAGACTAAGGCATCACAAATCAGGCCACTCTAGTCCTATCATGAATACCTAGTCTTCTAGCATGCATAACAATTCATATCATATAATATTGTAAGGTATTTTGGGGATCTTTACCGTTCGGGCGCTGACTGATCGTACACACTGCTTCTTTCTTGCTTACCACAAAACCATTTACAAAAGTTTATGCCTTTATTTGAAAAGTTCTCTCAAATCCTCGGTTTGAGTTCAGTTACCCCCGAAGGTGCACCCGAATCCCTCAAACCAAGGCTCTGATACCAATTGTAACAACTCAAATTTTCAAACAAAATTTTCCTTTTAAAAGCATAATTATTTCCATAAAAAAAACAAGACATAAACGGTTTAATTATTCAGTCAATACAATTATTCAAACTCCCAAGATCGTGAAACATTCTTCAGTGTGTATCGATCATGCCGGCGCCTTCCCACGGTCCTCGCTAGTACCTGAAATACATACATCCACAACAACTGTAAGCATAAATGCTTAGTGAGTTCCCCAATATACAACTTACGCACATACGCCTTCCGGCCCGGACCATTCGGTCCACATAACATTGCCTTCCGGCCCGACCTTCCGGTCCATGTGTCTCTGGGGACTTCCGTCCCTGCTGGGTAAACCTTCCGGCCTTACCCACGCCGACCTTCCGGTCCATCACACATCATATCGCCTTCCGGCCCATAACATGCATAGCACACATAACATATAACATACCACATATAGCATACATATCACATATCATATCCGACCTTCCGGTCACACAGTCAAACCCGTCCGGGTACAGTATAGTGAGAAGACTCACCTCGTAAATGCTGAAAGCTAGCAACTCCTGAAATCACTCGCGCACAAACCAACGAGCTACAACCCTCCTATAACATTACATAACTCATTAACACTCATATCATCTAAGTGTGACTATCCCTAAGAAGTCAGACTTAGGTCAACTCTGGTCAACGGTCAACGGTCAACTCGACTGGACTCGGCGAGTACCATGGCGACTCGGCGAGTCTAATCGTCCTCACAAACTCCTGAATATTCCCTTTCTACTCGTCGAGTATCCCTCTTGACTCGACGAGGTACTCGTGGAAGAATCGCGGGGCCACCCCGACTCCACTCGCCGAGTCTGATGAACAACTCGGCGAGTCCCAGTGAATCTTCAAGCTACTCGCCGAGTCTGAAGAACAACTCGGCGAGTCCATGCCATGCAGACGAGTAACTGCTTCCTGAGATAGGTCTCGTCCCGAAGTACACATGCATGGGACCTTCTGGACCTCTAAAGGTCCTAATACAAGACTATAATCGTGGGGTAACAAGGCATTACTTCCTCAAATCACTAAATGGGTTCTATAAACCCTAATTTCATAAATACATCAAAATAACAGATTTGGTCCGAGTAATACCTGAAAACGCACTCTCTGTGTCCCCCAAATCTCAGGACTCAATCCTCCTTGATATTCCTTTAGCTAAATCCTTCTTCTTCTTGCCTAACCAATTCTTCCAAGTTCCAAAGCTTTCTCCCTTGCTCTAGGCGTCCACAGCGATTAGGGTTCCTCTCAATTGACCAAAAGACTGAAAATGACGGCCTAAGAGGCGTTAAATACGATCCAAACTGAACGGTTAGGGTTTCTGCTGAACAGCGTCGACTCGCCGAGTCCATATCTGGACTCGTCGAGTCCAGTCGCGGACCCGCGACCAAGTCCGCGATCCTACTCGGCGAGTCTAGGCTCCAACTCGCCGAGTCCCCTCTTAAATCACTCCAAAAACATAATTTTAATAATACCTGGGATTTCGGGCTGTTACAAGTGATCAAAAGAGACTACTTAAATATATGGGGACTAATTATGATAATTAGTTATATTTATATGTGTCGGGCTTATGATCCATGTTGGACCAAGTTTATGTATGGATACATAAAGAGTTGGGCCACATGAACCATGGATCATAAAACCCATGGGTATGGATTATGGGTTATACCCATGACCCTTGGAATCCTACATATAAATAGGTTACTCCATAGCCAAAATCACCACTTCTTTTCTTAGAGAAATATGGAGGTGTTTTGGTACATGGAATTTTCTCTCAAGAGCCACCTTTGTCCTAGGTGTGTTGTTATTCCATTTGAGGCATTTCATACTATTGGTGTTAAGCTCTTAAGGCCAAATTCATCAAGACTTCAAGCCACATAAAATGTATGTTTCCCTAACTAGTATATTATATGGTTTATGTCAAATGCATACTAGTTATAGGTTTAATGCCTTGGAAACCATTTTCATGTATAATTAGTGAAAACATAGATCCAAGGTATTTAGGGTTGTATGTGCACCATAGGATGTTCTATTATACCAAAACCCAACAGTGGTATCAGAGCCATGGGTTGTTTTCCACTATATTTGATGCAAATGTATTTTTTTTTCAAGTTGATGAAAAAAAAAGAAAAAAAAAACATGAAGTTTGTCAAATTTTATGAGAATTACTTGATTTTATGAAAAACTAATTATTTGTAAAATTTGAGTCACTTTACTACAATAGTTGAATTAGGTCGATTTATTAAAAGATAGAATGATATGATTATTTTATTTGTTTTGAAAGTTTGATCTAAGTGGTTTTAAGGAGTTACAAATTTTGTCATAAAATTTTGGAACTAAAAAGTTTTTTTTTAAAGTTATGATCTTAAGAGTTTTGAAACTTCCATAAGTTATGGATGTGAAATGTCTCAGTTATTAACTCTTTAGGTTATGAAGTCAAAGAGTCTTCAAAGGATAATTGTTAATGTTTCAAGATTTGTATTAGTTTATATAATTATCTAATTTCTTGAAAATTGTTGATGTGAATTATCTTTACTTATGAGTTTAATCTAGATCATAGAAAAATTATTTGATTATTGTGTTAATTGGAATATTTGATCTTAATGGTTTTTATGAACTCCATAACTTGTCCTCAAGTTATGGAAAGTGAAGAGTTTTTCTTTTGAAAGTGTCACTAAGTCTCATAGGTTATGAAAATATAAGAGTCTCCATTTTTAATTTCATCATTAAATGATTCAATGTCTTCCATAACTTGTCCTCAAGTTATGGAACTTGAATACTTTTTTTCATTAAACCTTAATTAAACTCATAAGTTATGAAAAAGCCAAGATTTTTGAAAGGTTTAAAAACTTGACCTCCAGTTTTGAAATTTGTAAAGTTACCCCCCCATGTATACTTTAACTCCAAACTAGAGCTTAGAATTTTAAAAGTTAAAATTCAACCCTTATACTTTATAATATTATAAGTTAATAATATTTATATATATATATATATATATATATATATATATATATATATATATATATATGTATAAGAGTAAAGTCAGTGTCACCGTTAGTAGGCCTCATTCACGAAGCCGGTCTATAAAGGGGGGGGGGGGTATAAGGTTACGGCCTATAAAATGGAAGTTTAATGGTTGTCCACTCTCACCCACCGCTTCCTTGACCGGTGGAGGGTCGTTAGCCGAACGGATAGGACAAGGACTATAATTCTCCCTTCATTAAAAGTATTAATACCCAATCATAGTTACTTAGGAAAATGTGAATAAGGTTCTAATCCATGAAATTACACTTTGCACATTGTTTAAGTCGGTTAGTGGAGCGTGTGTGGTTAGCCGGCACTCTAATTCGTATTTAACAAGGTAGGCAAAGGGTAACTTAATGTTTATCATAGTATCGATGGAACGTGTGTGGTTAACCGGCACATCGATTGAGGGGTAAACACTTAAGGGTGCCAAGTAATTTGCATGGTTACTTCACACCTTTTTTTGTGATCCTCGGCATCCCAGTCACAGAACCTGTAGGGAACACTCAAGATTGAAACATGCCATTGAAAAGTTCAATGAATCTCAAAAAATCTAGGAGTTTCAAATCCAATTAAAACCTAATAAATTATTTCGTTTTTCATGGTGGAAATTGGTGAATCGTCATTCACCTACCTTCAAATATTCTATAGCTTGGATTACGACATCCCTCTTCCAAGTTATAAAATAGTTTGTTGGGTCCTAGCCTTAATATTTCATATTGGGTGTTAGATTAAGGACTTTAAATCAACTATCTTGAATATCTCCCAAAAGATGTCTAGTTCAGACATCTATGATCTTCCCAAATATCTTGGAACTTCACTTCCTCCACCTCCTCCAATTATTCTCCCTAGCCCACATGTTCAAGGTCACTCATGCCCTATTGGCAAGGCAAGGTCTAGGTGTGATCACATCTTGGAGATGAAGTCACATACCGACAATCCTGGAGAGTTGGGTGTCAAAGTCTTAAGAAAGTTAGTGGTTCAATCGCTTTCTAAGTCACATAGTGAGTTCCTTGGGACTCCTATGAAACAGACTATGACAAGACCCTTAATGATCTTATCTATTTGCTTTGTGCTACTAAATCAGAAATGATTTAGTGTACTAGTAAAGCAAATTTGATTAGGAGATCAACTTCCAAAAACTTTATGGATAGGGACAATAGTGACACAGGAAATCCAGAAAAGCATTCTCTTCCCAATGGAAAGGGATCGGCCATAGTCAACTCGGTTGACCAAACGGTAAAGAGAAAGGCTAAGTCTGAGATAGTCCCATGCACTATTACCTACTAAGGGTCCATATAGTCCTATTGCCAAAAGGAAAGGGCATTGGTTGCGAAGCTGTCAATTTTACCTGAAAGATCATAAGGATAGTAAAGTCAATAAGTTTGACTCTATTTCAGGTAAGGTCCACTATCTAACTCGATTAAGTTTCTATTCTGAGATTCTTATTACAAGATGTGACTGGGTCACATGTTGATGTTTAAGAATCAAAGGAAAAGTGAAGGAAACTTAAAGAAAGAGTATGTTGAATCTGATCACGAAAATGGATTTCTATTGCTTGATTGAAGATTGGATTCTTGAGCTACTCTTAGGAGTTATGATAGATTACTAGGAAACAAGTAATAACATAGTTTTCATTTCAAGTTACATTTTAAGGAAAAAGTTTTTTTTGCATTTTAAAATAAATAAAAGTTTGTTTTACTTTATTTTTATCTCCTTACAATCACATTCATGAAAACTTGATGTTTGTATGTTTATAGCAATATTGGAAATATGAATTTGATTCGTTCATTTGTGGTAGTGTCTAAATTTACCAAATAAGGAAAGATTCTCATAACCCAAGTTTCAGTTGGACCGAAACTTGGAATCATGCAAGTTGTATAGTATGATGAATGAGAACTTTCGAGCGTTGGAAAAATTAAGACTAACTACTTGTTCACATGGATGTGTGAGTCAAGAGAAGGACTAAGGGATCAAGTACACTTTCTTGTGCACTTGTCAAAGTCCACCACAAAATATGGATAAGACTATTCATCATGATTTACTAAGGTTTAGTAAATATGATTATACTTACAAGCTTAAGTATAATTCTGAAACATTGGAAAATTTTCAATGTAGGACAAAACGAATAAGAAGAATCAAATTAGGCAGAAGGATAAAAGTTTCTCAAATTTGAAAAGATGGAAGAGTACTTTAGTATCATGTTTTAAGGTCATGTTAATGATTTTGAGACCTTATCACAATTCATCCTCTAAGTATATTCTGATAGTTAAGAAGAGGAGTTATGAATTGTTGAAGTGGTTAAATCAAGAAGATGATTCATGCTTTATTCCAAAACAATTCATAGAGTTATACTCTAAGATTGTAACTTGAGTGACATGTCTTAAAGAAGGTTTAAAACACTTGTCAAATGTAAGAGTAAAAGTTTTCTACTCTTGTACATTTGAAATTGGTAAGTTGTGATGTTTTGGATAAAACAAAGACCAACTAAGGCTAATTGTGTTAAGTGTCTGTGTTGATTAGAATCCACACTATCTCATGAATATTTGGCAAGAAATTCGTATAGGTCAAGGAGACAGTGGGAGTCTAAAAGATCCTGAAAAAGGTTTCAAGAAGTAATCAAGAATAAAACCTGTATTTCATCGCTAGCACACAAGTAGAGGTTTATAACCTATCGTGCTGACATTTCTGTGCCCATGCCAGTCAAGTTGGCTATACATTTGAGTTCTACATGTTCTCAATTGTTTGCATAACTACTTGGAAGCAATGGCAGGCCCTTGAGCTGCCAGGTGGCAAGAAGCTAAGATTGCACAAGTTCAATCCATATGAGTTTGGATTTGTCATTATCCTTGTCTTATGACTATGGTTTTGACAATTCACATGGATAAGAACACATACACCATTAAATCTAAGTGTCATAATGTTTCTCTTAGATACATGAAAATGATGGTAAGGAAACTCTTTCACTAAGTATATTTTGAGTAGATAGCAATTGTGGGAATGACAAAAGGTCTAAACATTATGATTACGGCATCCCTCTTCATAATTGTTTAGACACACATATGAGCTATCTAAGAGAGGTGTATGATATTGATAAAGTCTTATCAAGTAAATCTAGTATCAGAAATCTAAACTTTAGTAAGAAAGTCAATAAAGTATAGATTTCTAGAAGTTCAGTTGATTTCTGGGTACATGTCAAAGCTAGTGGGAGCATAAGTGTTATGCTAATAATCATCATGTTAGTGGGAGCATGATCATTATGATAAGTATTGCAAGTTAGCAATGTTAATTATAGAAAACAAAAGTTTCAATTCGTGAGGTTGCAGGGGTTGAAAAAGTTGTTTTGCTATAATTAAGGGAGAGGAAATTATACTTCATCTCAAATCTAAAAGCTTAGATTTAGGCCTTAATCGTATTTAGTCTAGAATATATATGAATTTCATGTTGGGATGGCTCAACATAAGGAAATTCTATATATGGGTTCATTATTAGCGTTCTAAAATTCAATTATGATTACGAAATCCCTTTTCATAATCTGAATTATGAGAACTTGGCAAATAGAAATGGAAATATTATAGCAAAAGACTGGTTTAGTCTTTATGTGAGAGATCATGAATCGTGTCCGATACGCTTCGGATATAGGATCGATTACATGTGCTATATTCACTCTTTCTAAGTTTTTCCAAATGCCTAGGGCATGAAGAAGGGAAAAAGGTCTAGAAATTGATATGACTAAAATGATTAAGAAATTGTTGAGGACAATCTAAGGTTTACCAAAGATTGGTTGCTCAATGACAGTTGGAAGTGTAGTATTAATTCTTGAAGGACCATATTGACATAATCTGTAAGGAGGCAACTCTTGTTCAGAAGTGATAGTCAAAATGGAATATGGAAATGCTTCAAAGTTAGAAAGTATTCAATCTGTATGATTAGGAAACTTAATGTAAGAAGGATGTTTCCAGGGAGTTGATCTCCTTTGGAATACTGTGTAATGATTGTTGCCAAGTCTTTGTGAATTTGTGCATAATCATTACAAGAGGATCAATGAATATAAGTTTAGAATCTAACAAATTTCAATAAATGGTGTGAATTTGGACTTCATGCATTTGCAGTAAGATTTGGGACTGTGAAATGACAATCATTGGTGTTGTGTTCAATTGATTTATTTCACAAAATAAAGATCATAAACAAACATAGTATGCATGCTTGGTGTGTGGCATGACTAGTGTTTAGAAAAACATAATGTACATTCTTGGAGCATGGGACAACTATTGTTTTAATTCAAGAATAAAGTTTATAGCTGAAACAGTATACAATGAATAATGTGTAATCATATGGTGATAAATAAAAGGTGTTTTATTTATATTCATAAGTTCTGAGACCATATTGGATTCGATTATTATTGTGTTTCACTTTGCATGTTTTGACTTCAAGAATAACTAGGTCATTTTTCTGATTGACTAAGTTATTCAAACCATCCACAGTCGGTCATATGTTGGAAGTAGATATGAATCAAGACTGTCATGGGTTGGGTTTGTAGAGGTCTAAGATGTTGGACAAGGTGGTGCTACAACACTCATGAGTGCTCATAAGTTCTGAGTATTGGATTCAACCCGCGCTCATTGGAATCACTTCATGGATTTTATCACGAGTGATCGTCAGACGATAATATCTTATATTCTTCAAACCTAGAGATGTGAGTTGTTACTATGAGTTGGTTATACATTGATTGCATGAAAACGCATTGGTAACTCGATGTTATAAAACGTGCCTTTGTGTATGATTCAACAAGTAGTAGAGCAAGCCATATGAGTCGAAGTTTATCCATTCCTTTTACCTTCAGGATAAAAGTGATATCTGTGGGCCCCTCGATGATTTGATGATGACAAATGGAAGTGCTCGGCCAGGCCAGGATTGATTTGATTTGTTCAATTAGTCAGTCGTCATAAATCGGAAATCGGGAAACAACAAACGGACAGAGAGAATGATTATAATCCATGGTTCAGTCTATATGATATCTAGAATGGAGGAATATATGATCCCTTATCTAATGGACGCGTCATTGATTTGTTAAGAGTTCGACAGTGGCTTTAAGAGCTACGATTGCTAGTCGGGTTATGAAGTCGTACTTGCAATACTAGTTTTAGACTTATCCAAGTGGGAGACTATTGGATTAGATGTCTAAGCCTATAACTATTATTGGTATGTACTTGACCCGAAAGTAGCATGCTCCATTTGGGTTGCATATCATCAGGACAATTTGTTACGATGGACTTTTGAGGGAAGGTTATTTATGGTTTATTAATATATTATAAGTTATAATATATTAATATGAAATCATATGTTTTAATTAGTATCGATCAAGAATTAATTTGGAATTAATATAGTGATCAAAAGAGACTAATTAAATCTATGGGGACTAATTATGATAATTAGTTATATTTATATGTGTTGGGCTTATGATCCATGTTTGACCAAGTTTATGTATGGATACATAAAGAGTTGGGCCACATGAACCATGGATCATAAAACCCATGGGTATGGATTATGGGTTATACCCATGACCCTTGGAATCCTACATATAAATAGGTTACTCCATAGCCAAAATCACCACTTCTTTTCTTAGAGAAATATGGAGGTGTTTTGGTGCATGGAATTCTCTCTCATGAGCCACCTTTGTCCTAGGTGTGTTGTGATTCCATTTGAGGCATTTCATACTATTGGTGCTAAGCTCTTAAGGCCAAATACATCAAGACTTCAAGCTACATAAAAGGTATGTTTCCCTAACTAGTATATTATATGGTTTATGTCAAATGCATGCTAGTTATAGGTTTAATGCCTTGGAAACCATTTGCATGTATAATTAGTGAAAACATAGATCCAAGGTATTTAGGGTTGTATGTGCACCATAGGATGTTCTATTATACCAAAAACCAACAGTTTGTACGGCCATACACCTTCAAGTGACGAAGAACATGAAGAGTTTCAAGCATAGATTTAGGTGTTTTACCTGTATAACAAGCTAAATGATGGGGAATTTCACGTTTTTGAGGCCTTTCGAGTGTTCTTGGATGAGGTTTTTAGAGAGAGAAAGTAGAGTGCGGCCAAAAGAAAGGAATGAATGAAGGGGTCACCCTCTATATATAGGGGTGAGTGTGCTGTTGGGGCATGAGTGTGCGGCCGGACACCTGTGTGTGGCCGTACAAACTTCTCAGAAGGGTGTATGGCCCGGTTTTGACTCTGAACGATGTGTTGACTCATTCCTGATCTCATTTCTGGTTGTACTTAAGCTTAGAACGCATAAACAAACGCTTAAACGGTGTTAAAAGGTGATGAAATCAAATTTACCATTGATAAAAATTGACCAATCATACAGAATGAAAATTTCGGGTTGTCACATCATCCCCCCGTTAGAGGGAATTTCGTACCGAAGTTAAAGAATAAAGATACAAATCATGGATTTGGAAAAAGATGGGGGTACTTCTTTTTCATTGAATCCTCGTGCTCCCAAGTGAATTCAGGTCCCCGCTTGGCACTCCAGCGAACCTTCACTATCGGGATGCGACTTTTCTTTGTTCGCTTGACCTCCCGATCCATGATTTCGATTGGTTCTTCCATGAAGTTCAGGTTTTCATTGATTTCAATTTCGTTAAGAGGGACCACAAGGTTTTCGTCAGATAGGCATTTCTTGAGATTCGAAACGTGGAAGACGGGGTGAATGCTGCTAAGTTCATGTGGTAAACAAAGTTTGTAGGCTACGGGACCAATCCTAGAAAGGATTTCGAATGGTCCTATGTACCTCGGATTTAGCTTTTCACGTTTTCCAAAGCGTATCATGCCTTTCCAGGGCGAGACCTTCAGCAGAACACGGTCTCTGACCTAGAATTCCAACGGTTTTCGTCGTTTACCGGCGTAGCTCTTTTGTCGATCTCGTGAAGCTTTTAGTCGTTCCCGGATTTGTATGATCTTTTCAGTGGTTCCGTGGATGATATCTGGACCAATGAGAGTGTTATGGGGGACTTTCCCCTTGGTTCGTTGTGTGTCGCCCACCTCAGTGGTTCCGTGGATGATATCTACACTTGCGGCCATAGACGGCTTCGAAAGGCACAACCTTGATACTGGTATGATAACTATTGTTGTAGGAGAATTCAACCAAGGGCAAATGGGTGTCCCACGATTTACCGAAGTCGATTACACATGCTCTCAACATGTCTTCCAAGGTCTGGATAGTTCTCTCACTCTGTCCGTCTGTCTGAGGATGGTAAGCTGTACTCATATCCAACTTAATTCCAAGGGCTTTCTGTAGGGACCGCCAAAATTTCGAGGTTAACCTACTATCTTGATCGGAGATAATAGATACAGGCACTCCGTGCAGTTGGACTATTTCCTCGATGTAGATTCATGTCAGTCTTTCCATCTTGAAAGTTTCTTTGATTGGCAGGAAGTGAGCGGATTTCGTCAATCGATCGACTATTACCCAGATGGTGTCGTACCCACTTAGAGATTTGGGTAATTTGGTAATGAAATCCATGGTAATCCTCTCCCACTTCCACTCAGGTATCTCTGGTTGTTGAAGCAGAACTGAGGGCTTCTAATATTCGACTTTCACCTTCGCGCAAGTCAGATATTTGCCCACGAAGGTAGCGATCTCTGCTTTCATGTTTCGCCACCAATATAGTTTCTTGAGATCAAGATACATCTTATCCGATCCTGGGTGAACGGAGTATTTAATCTTGTGAGCTTCGTTCATGACAACCTCTCTATATCCACCGAACTTTGGGGTCCAGATCTGGTTCATGAAATAGTAGACTCCGTCTCCCTTTATCTCTAAGTTTTTCTCCATCCCCCTTAAGGCTTCAATTACCACGTTCTCTGGTTTTAGGGCTTCCAGCTAAGCCTCTCTGATTTGTGCGGATAAGTGGGAATGGATGGTCATAGTAAGTGCTTTCACACTACGACCTGGGTACTCTTTTCGGCTGAGGGCATCAACTACCACATTGGCCTTGCCGGGATGGTAGCGCATTTCACACTCATAATCAAAGAGTAGTTCTACCCATCGACATTATCTCTTGTTTAAGTCTTTCTGGTCGAAGATGTGTTGCAGGCTTTCATGGTCAGTGAAGATCGTGCACTTGGTTCCGTAAAGGTAATGTCTCCAATTATTCAATGTGAAGACCACTGCCCCCAACTACAGGTCATGAGTTGTATAATTGACTTCGTGTGTCTTCATCTTCCTCGAGACATAAGCAATAACGTTTCCTCTCTGCATAAGCACACAGCCTAAGCCCTGGTTGGTTGCATCGTAGTAGACAACGAAGTCCTCCGTCCCTTCGGGCAGAGACAGGATAGGTATGCTGCATAGGGCTCGCTTCAATGTTTGGAATGTAGTGTCTTGCTTTTCACTCCAACAAAAGGGTACACCTTTCTGAGTCATAGTGGTTCGGGGTTTGGCAATTCTGGAGATATTATGGGTGAATCTACGATAATAGCCAGCAAGACCCAAGAATTGATGGATTTCTGTGGGCGTCTTCGGTGCTGACCAATTCTCTATCGCTTTGATTTTGGACAGGTCCACGTGTATGCCTTCCTCACTTACCACGTGACCTAGGAAGGTTACTTTTAGAATCCAGAAATCGCACTTGGAGAATATAGCGTATAGCCTCTCTGTCCTTAGAGTTTCCAGCACTAATCTCAAATGTTGTTTATGATCTTCCTCGCTTCTGGAATAAGCAAGTATATCGTCGATTAACACAATAACAAACTTTTCCAAGAAAGGACAGCACACCCGATTCATCAGGTCCATGAATACTACCGGTGCGTTGGTTAGACCGAAGGGCATTACTACGAATTCGTAGTGACCATATTGAGTATGGAATGCGGTTTTAGGAACATCACCCTCGTGGACTCGCAGTTGATGGTACCCAAATCTTAGGTCTATTTTGGAGAAATAGCTGCCTTGAAGCTGGTCGAAAAGTTCATCGATCCGAGGAAGAGGATAACGGTTTTTGATGGTGAGCTTGTTCAGTTCGCAGTAGTCAATGCACATCCAAAAAGATCCATCCTTCTTTTTCACAAATAAAATCGAGGCTCCCCAGGGTGAGGAACTCAGTCTGATGAATCCTTTACTGAGCAGCTTGTTGAGTGACTGGATAACTCTTGCATTTCTGCTGGCGCTAGGTGATATGGGGATTTAGCTACGGGGGTAGCTTTGGGGATTAAGCCGATGCAAAACTCGACTTGGCGCTCGGGAGGGATTCCCGAAAGCTCTTTAGGAAAGGCATCAACAAAATTGCAGACTTCGGGGATGCTCTCGAGGTCTTTAACTTCCTGTTTCTCGTTAATAACATGTGCTAGGAATGCATGACACTCATTTCGCAGAAGTTTTTGAGCTTTTATGCACGAAATGATGCGAAGGTTTGAGATGAGTTTATCAGCATAGATCATAAGGGTTTCTCCAGAGGGAAGATTAAGGCGGATGGCTTTTTCGCAACAAAGGATATCAGCATGATTGGGGCTCAACCAATCCATGCCAATGATGACATCGAAGCTTTTTATTGAAACTGGTATAAGGTCAATGGGAAAGGAATGATCGTTTAGGGTAAGGGTACAGTCGATGAATATGTCGTTGGTGCTCTCTTTCTCGCCATTAGCCATCTCGACGATAAATGTCTCGGTTAGAGGTTGAGGTTTACGTTTGAGGAGATTTTTATACGCATGACTAATAAAACTTCTCTTCGCACCAGAATCAAAAAGAATGCATGCATAAGAGTTTTCGAGGAGGAACGTACCCGTAACAACGGTAGGGTCAGTGATTGCCTCCTCTTTCCCCATTGCTAGAACTCTCCCAGTGTTGCCAGTTTTTGTTGCCTTAGGGCAATTTCTTTTGTAGTGCCCGACCTTGCCACAACCATAACAGGCATGACCGACACCTGCTCCAGCTACCTGATTGGTTGGTTGGGCTGGTGTTCTGCAGCTTCAAGCAGTGTGACCCTTCTTTCCACAGTTGCTGCAGACCATCTCACGACATGGGTCGGGAATACGGTGATGATAACTACACTTGCTACACCAAGGGAGGGTACCCGTATATCCACTGGTAGGTGCTTGATTTGCAGGAGCAGCGACAGGAGTAGTGGCAGCATGGACTGCGATAGTTTGCTGCTTCTTGGAGGGTTCTACGAAAACTGGCCCTTTCGCTGCTTCCAAAACTTTCTTTTCTTGCCACTTCCTTTCGTTGGTTCGGGAGCGGCTGTTACTTTATCCAGATCAACCCCGTGATCTATGAGGATCTGCGCTAGGCACTTGGCGCTGTCAAAAGTGATTGGCCTAGCAGCCAAGACATTCCCTTGAGTTGGGGGCGTCAATCCCCAAATGTATCTCTCTATCTTCTTGCTTTCCGTGGTGACCATTCCAGGGCAAAGAAGTGCTAGGTCTTCAAACCTAAAAGTGTAGGCAACAATGTCGGAACCCTTCATTTTTAGGTTCTAGAGTTCGTGTTCCAGTTTTGCATTTAGCCCCTTGGGCAGTACTCAGCAAGCATGAGCTCTTTCAAGCTCTCCCAACACATAGCATTTGCGACTGGCAGGGTTAGGGATTTGAGCCGACTATTCCACCAGGTCAATGCTCTATTGGTGAAAGTGCAGGCAGAGAATTTCACCTTGTTGGCTTCCGTATAGGAACAAATTTCGAAGACAGACTCGATCTTCGAGAACCATCGAGTTAAGGAAATAACACCTCAAGTGTCGTTGAAAGATGTGGGTTTTGCATTCATGAAGTCTTTATAGGAGCACTCATTTTGATGCCCTTGACTCCCTTCATGATTTTGGGAATGAATACCACTCCCGAAACCACCAGAACCACCAGGATTTATTTGTGACAGAGCAGCAGTCACGGCGGCTGTAACGGCTGCCTGGAACGTTGTGGGGTGGAACTGAGGAGGTGGTGGTGGCGTTTGATCCATCGAGAAATTGTTGTTCTTTTTTTTGGATCTTTTCTTTGGATCCATCTTGTTCTATATCAGGAAGAAGAAGATGTAAGTCCCTTTTTACTTTAGAATCAAGAGATATGAAACAAGATATATCTCTATATGATAGATAAAGTGTTCTACTAAGCGATAACAGGAAAGAGTTACTAAAGCAAGTAAACTATCGCTTAGGAAGAATGAGTAGCAACATGTGGAATGAATTTCTACATTGTATTCGGCTTTGACTATAATATTTTATGATGAATGTTTTGTTCTATCAATTTATTGTGGTAGGAATACTTGGTAAGTTTTAGGCATGCTGCAACACCATAGCCACTCCCAAGCACATGTTGGTCATGTCTCGAATGAATATAGTTGATCAGGCTATATTGACCCTAGACATGATTACGTAACTGCCCAGGTTTAACCACAGTGTTCAACATCCAAATACTTTTGTTTGGTTATCTAAGGATAATGTTTCTGGTATGTAGGTATACTTGTATACTTTTTGTGAAAATTCTTATATTTTAAAAGCATACTTTTAGTTTAGAGCATTTCGGCCCCTTAGTGTTTATGGTTGTATACCATTAAGGTTTGGTATACTTAGTTCACTATAAACAATAGCTCTGATACCAATCTGTCACACCCCCGAATCGTCAGAAAAACAACGACGGAAACGTCCGGGGGCGGGTGACGTCATGCATAGTATCACAACAATCGTATCATAGTAATCAAAGTAAACACAACCATTACATTACAATATGAATATTAACATCTTTTTTGAGAACATAGTTTGTACATAACAATATATAGCAAAAGATAAAGACGAGACTCCAAAAATGCTTCGTCTTCTCCAAAAGTTGGGAAAGTACCTTTCTATTTTTGCCCTGAGAATACAAACGGTTTTGAAAACGTATCAGCATAAAACTAGTGAGTTCATAAGCATGTTTTTGTATTGAAAACTAGTCACTAAGTTTGTGCAATTAGTTTCTTTCCATTATATGTAAAATGTCGATTATATCGAAAACCATTGTTATCGAGTTCTGAAATATGTATGCATGCTTGCCAATATAATCTAATATTTTCTAACATGTTTGTTGATTTCTGTATGAAAATTATGTTTTGTTTGAAAACCCTGGCTACCACTAGCATGTAGTGTAAGATCTGTTTGAAAACCCTGGTTACCACCAGTATGTAATGTAAGTTCTATTCGAAAATCCTCACTACCACCAGTATGTAGTGTAAATTATGTTCAAAAACCCTGGCTACCACTAGTATGTATAATAGTTTTATTACTTAAAATAAAACCAAAGGTTGTGTCCCTGGAATTCCCTCTAGTAAGTAGATATGTAGTTTTATTAATTAAAATAAAACTTATTGTGAGTCGTGTAACCATACTAATACGACCGGTGACCTCCTTCACGTTTCTTTAGGTGTCATACGCTTTCAAAATTTGTCACCCCGAGTGTGCCCGCCTAACTGTAGCTAACAGTTCATATGTGGGATTGTCGGTCCCGAATAGATCTATTCACAAATTTCACGCTCTCCCTCCAGGAGACTCTGGTAATACTACCGGTGAGGATTTATTGGTACCCCGAGGGGCATAACGAATACAAGTCTCACAATCCTGTATTAACTAGTTTACATGTCATTGGGTTGATCTCAAGTTCAGAATCGTTCATAACGGTGTAGAGTATAAATAATTATACACAAAATAATTATTTATCAAGATACTCTAGTTTTGTATTCGTAGTAATGGATAAACTAAATCTGACATAGTTTATATGTTTGACTTTGCATGAAGTTTGAATCTGCAAGACTGGTAATGAAATCCCAAACTATACCCATTATAGTTTGAATGGTTTGTTACGTTCAGGTACTGTTTTGAAAACTATGCAATTATGATTAGAAAACATCCCTTATGCTCCGTATATTACAAAAGGGATAATTGTATCTAAATGTTTTATAGAAAACCGTTGTAATTGCATTCGATTTTAAGTTATGAAAACCTTTATGTTTAGCTTGTATTCCCCCTTGAAAACATGAAAAACTCAGAAAAGTGTAGGGGTGTGAACTCACTGTTTCACGTAGGATTCGAGTGTACAATCGATATGGATGCTGAGTGCCAACTGATGTTTCGTATGCAAGTGGACCCTATTAAAATATGGTAACACATACACATATTAGATTAGGGTATTTCATGACTAAACATGACGGGAAAACCACCCTAAGGTCTTGGAAATGCTTTTACTAAGTGTTCGAGGTCCCACACTTAGTGATTTTTGCAAGTTTAAGGCCAAATATGAGCATTAAAGTTGGTGTAAGGCCATAAAGATGGGTGTGCAGTCGTACAGAGGGTGTGTGCGGCAAGAGTGTATGGTCAGGACGTGTGTGCGGCTGCACACAGGAGTGCACGGACGTACAGAGGGTGTTTGCGACCAGAGTGTGTGGCCAGGATGTGTGTGCCGCGGTACACCTTCAAGTTAAGAAGAACATGAAGACATTGAAGAGTTTCACGCTTAGATTTTGGTGTTTTACCTGTTTAACAAGCTAAATGATGGAGTTCTTCACGTTTTTGAGGCCTTTAGAGTGTTATTGGTTGAGATTTTTAGAGAGAGAAAGTAGAGTGCAGCCAAAAGAAAGGAATGAATGAAGGGGTCACCCTCTATATATATAGGGGTGAGTGTGCGGCTGGGGCATGAGTGTGCGGCCGCACACCCATGTGTGCGGCCATACACACCTCTCAGGAGGATGTATGACCTGGTTTTGACTCTGAATGATGTATTGACTCATTCCCAATCTTATTTCCGGCTGTACTTAAGCTTAGAACACCTAAACGAACCCTTAAACAACATTAAAAGGTGACTAAATCGAATTTAACATTAATAAAAATTGACCAATCGTATAGAATGAAAGTTTCGAGTTGTCACATGTATAGAAAACAACAAGTATATAAGAAACCCTTATTCTCCAAGAGATTGTATCTCCTTGTTCTCTATCCCATACCTAAACCTAATTCTCTCATATAAACACTAACTAGACCGTCGGAGCTTCGTTTCGGGACCACCTCCCAGACAACTGATGTCGGTTCTTTATTTACTGTGGTTCTTAGGCTTTACCCATGTGAAGCTATTTCGGGACGACATTAAGCTGGAGGGACATATCACAACAATAGAAAGCTTAGAACTTGATGAATATTTTCCTTGGATTTTGCTAGTTCTTAGGTTCTTATGCATTTTAGCTCCATAATCTTGGTGTTCATGAGTAATGCTTACTCTAACCATAAGACGTGTCCTTTCAAACGTTTTTTGAGTATTAGGAATAATAATAATGTAATCTTGGTCCTTTTCTTCCCTCTAATAAAGAGTTATGATGCTTTGGTTGTGCATTAAGTTAGGGTTTTATTTTGGACTCCTTGTAGTCATGGAAAGTCATAAAGTTTGAAACTTTATGACATAGAATGTTATTTGGGACTAGATCTGAGCTTTAGATGTCTTATCTTAATGGAATAAGCACTTAATAGAGAAACAAGGAACCAGGTGAGTATGCTTGGCCTACCTAGTGGTATGTGGTGTTTACTCGGTTAATGCATTGTAACCTTGTCAAGGGTGCACTACATTGGGTGTAGTGATTGAGTATGCTGAGAGTACTCTGTCTATGTTGAATTTCTTTGACCATTTGACATTCTGAATTTTGACCTTTGACCTGTGGTTTAACCAAGTTTGATTTAGGGGCATTTTAGGTATTTTGAGAAGTAGTTCAAGTTTGGGTCACCGTTATTCTGTAGGTGACCGGTAGAGTCAATAGTTGGAGTAGTGACTTATTCAGCTATATTTCAGACAGTGAGGTGAGTCTTACTTACTTCTACTTTTGTGTCGAAGGAACCATTGCCGACCCACTAGATTATATATCTCGGTTTATTGGATTGATGATTTGCTGGTTATGTGTTAGACTAATAGATATGTATGTTTGCTAGTATTCGTTAAGTATATGTTAGATTGGTAGATTTGTATGATTTGTATGGTAGATTTGTATGATTACATGTACCTAGTTATTGATTATTGTTATATATGTTGACATGTTATGGTTTAATGGGTTGAGGAGGTCCTTCTTTGCGCTTCAGGCCAAGATACCCCGACGGTCCAGATAGACTGTGTAACTTCCCAAAAATTTTGAGTAAAAATTTCATTCTAAATAAGTCAAAACCATTCATTCATTATCCAAATAGTGGTCACAATAAAAGTATTATCAAAACATCTAAGTAAATCATAAAGAGTCAATGCAGAATAAATCTCTAGGGGAGGCAGTGCGATGAAATTGGGCCCTTCATTTCAAAATAGAAATACCTGAAACCATAAACATAAAACTGTAAGCACAAATCTTAGTGAATTCCCTAAAATACCACATACCATACATATCTAACAGATAACGGGCTCCGCCCGACATCCAGCACCGCTCAAAATAGATCTGCCAGAAATATGAGATGGGCGAAGCCTCATCACATTAATCAAGCCCCACCTGGTATACATGTAAAACACATAAATACATGAAAGAATTGAAAATATAAATAACATATAATATACTTATTACGCCCCTCCTAGCATCGGGCCTTGCTCGATATACATATCAAATATCACACATGTAAGAGTCACAAAGACAACTAGCATCCTAATCATAATAAACCATGGGCCGACATTGGTGCCTTCGACCAACCAAGCATCGTGAGGAAACTCACTTGAACTATTCAACAGAAGCCCAAAAGCTACTTTAGCAATAGAACATCCAACCCAAGCTTCCTAAAGCCAAATTGAAACAAATTGTTGGAGATATAGTGTTGTGTTATTGGGTCTTTTATTTTGTCCATTTTGTTATCGGGTTGGGCCTGTCCACCCGTCATTTATTTCTAGGGTTATTGTATTTAAGATGCATGCATGCATCATGTTTTGTAACTTTTAGAGAATATTCTTGTAACCTTAATCATGCCTCTACAATAGCTATTCTTCATCGAGTTCTTCTGAGGATGTGGGTTATAATCATTCAACATATTTTGATTCATTATCATGATATTGTTTTAATTTGTTTTGAATCTAATCAATCTTTCAAGGATTAATATCCTAACATTTTGTATCAGAGCAAGAGAGTGTGTAATCTATACGCGTCTCTTCTATTTATAAAGTCATTAGGGTTTCCATTAATATTGCATATCGTTTGGTCGTCATCATAGTTTTCTTCATGCTATTCAGTGATCTTGAAATTACCCTAAAACTGCATCACTTTACACATCTGATTATTAACAGGTGTCAAAGAGTATATTATCATGCAGCACGACGATTCTCACATCAACGCCATAAACCTTTCTAGCAACACTGGATCGACCACTTGGATCCCAATTCTTTTTCCCAATGAATATGAAGTATGGGCGCTTCACTTCGAATATTATGTTCTTGGTCTCGAAGACAATGGATATCTGGTATGGGAAGCCATCGCTCTAGGGGCATTCGTTCACACTGGAACCAGAAGAGTTATTAAAACTCAATCTGATTATAACAAACTTCTTCTTGAAGTAAAGGATGTTCCTCAAGATGAGAAGGACAAACTGATCAATAATGTTAAGGCAATGAGAATCATTCGATTTGCTTTGCCTGCTGATACTTTTCTCCTATTTAGTTTGTGTGACTCTGCAAAAGCCATTTGGGATAGGCTCAAGGAAATCTACTCTACAGATGCAAATCTTGAGCACTCTACTCAAACACTCATGCTTTCGGAGTTTTGAGCGTTTATATAAAAGCCTGAAGAGAGTTTAAGTCAAAATTTCAACCACTTCAATCATCTTCTCAATAGGATGATAAAACACAGTATAGGACGAGAAGTAACAAAAAGTCATGTTTATGAACAAGCTTAGATCTGAGTGGATGGCGGTGGTGTCAACAGTCAAGGTAGATGAGTAGTTCAAGAATTATACATTGGAAATATTATTAGAATCCTAAAGTCACATGATAGTGAGGTGATCAAAGAAGAAAAAGTTGTATCTAGGATGGGATCACTAGCCCTTGTTGCGAAGGGAAAAAAGCTTGCAAAATATGGTTCTGAGTCTAATCTTTCGGACTGTGAGCTTACAAATGAAGAAAATGTATTTATGGTGTTGAATACGAAGCGATTCACAAAGAAGAAGTTCCCTTCCAACAAGAACCGAAACTGACAGGGCAATTATATCTCTAAAAAGGTAAAAGTGGAGAGTGCAAAAGGATCTCAGATAGAGGAAGACAAGAAGGTGAAGAAGCTCATGGGTGACTATGGCTATGATTGCAACTATTGTCATGGTAAAAACCACTTAGCCAAGGAATGCATGATGTGAAGGTTAAACGAGAAGAAGGAAGGAGAAGATGATGAGACATATTATCTGCGAAAGCTTGAAGAGATCAAGAAGAAAAAGAATGCTGATAACTCTATGCCTGCTTTGATTGTGCAGGAAAATAAAGTTGATGCTGAATTTAGCAGGGTGGAAGTTTGGTCCACTGATTCAGAAGATAAGGAGGTTCGCAAGCCTACTCATGGAAGAAGTTTCATTGCAAAAGAAGTGGATTCGCAACTTTGAGGTAGATGCTTAATGGTGATGAATGATGTGTCACATATGCGAGGATATGCCGCTTATAATGGACGTGAAGATGATAGCTGTTTTGCTGCGAAACTAGTTCTTGAGCAAATCAACGAATGCATACAGTTGATTAACAAGGTAAACTCTATTCTTGAATCTCTTAATATACTTTTTTTCTAGATATGAAACTGAACTAAACGACTTAAGTTACACTTTTTCAAGTTTTAGTGACAGTTTAAAAAGAACTCGTTTAACAAACTCTAAGCTAACTGATCAAATCAGTAGGGTTTCCTCAATGAGTGAGGAGAGACGCCTATGGATAGAGAAAATTGAGTCTTATTTATCTAAGTCTATGGATGAGTCAATTTATTTGCAAAGGCATAATTTGAGTCTTTTAAAACAGCGTCAAATTATCCCTTTGCAAATAAATTGACTCATCCCTAGACTTAGATAGATTGTGGGATTGGTGAGAAAATTCACAAAATGGTTTTACCTTTCCTCGATTTCAAAGAGGAAGAAATTTATGTTGAATGTTACACGTACGAATCCATTGTCTCATCTGAAGAGACTTCAGATGCATACCGAATTTGACTACACAAAATTGAATCATTCATTAAGTCCAAAGATCATAAAAATATGCTTAAACAACTTTTGGATGAAAAGACAAAGAGCAAACTAAATCTGAAATTGTGCAGAAATTTGACTCTTTAAGCACCAAGTTGAATTCAGAAAACAAGCTTAATATTGAAAACGTTTCTTAATTTGACGATGCAAGTGATATGAGTGAAATCTCTATGGAGGATGAGGTTGATTGTGTTGGGTTTATTAAAAACGAATCTGTCTCTATGAAAGTCCTAATTTATGAGGATTTAGATGAGGTTGCATGTATTTCTAAAGATAAAAGTGAATTTTTAAAAGAGAAAGCGACTGTTTTTCCTAAAATCCAAACTATTCCTAACCAAGTTTTTGAAACAAAAGGACTAGAAAAAAACCAAACAGCTGAATTAACATCCATCTTTGATGATGACAATAAAGATGGATGTGATGAGTACTTCTGGTCTGCATCAATTGACAATGCAAACGAAACCAAAGGTCTATCCAAAATGACCTCATGGAGAATAAAGAGTAGGTACGTAGCAGAACCCCTAAACAAAGTCAATTCAAGCTATGAAAAGGAAAGTCCAAGTGGAACTAAGAGTGTTCCAAGTGATACATCATCAATTCGGACCGAAACACCTACCAGAAAGTCAAAACCTAGGGTCAATATTCACAAATCCTCAAAGCAGTTCGTAGCTCAAAAATGCCAAAGGAATGCTAGATATAACAAGAACCTTAAGGAAAGAAAGCAGTTCTGGCAGTCTAGAAATCCAGATTTCGTTCATAAGGAAAAAGTCCATCCAAATGCGAAAATTTCATCATCTACGAAACCTAATACTTTTCTACAAACTCATGCACCTAAGGTTTCAAATGACGTGAAAGGCAAAGGAAAGATGGTTTTTGCAGTCTAAATATCTAAAGCTAACCTTAAGTAAGTTGAGAAAAAGGTTGTTAAACAGCAAATCCAGGATAATCAAAAGAAAACGTGCACCAAAGATGCTAACTTAAAATATAATAGGATTATTGTTTTTAAAATCACAAAGAAAACAAAACAACCTTAATAAAATGAACATATCTAGTTGATCCTTCTATTTCTTTTCCTTTGAAAAACTCACGAGAGCCCAAAAAACTTTGGGTTCTTAAACCTGCTTAACTTTCACAGGTAATACATGATGAGCAGTTTGACTCTGAATGGTATATCGATAGTGGCTGCTTACGTCTCCTGACAAGAAGGAAGAGTTGCGAGAGTACTGGGCGCTAAAAGAGGGTGGAAGAGTGAAGTTTGGCAATAACTCACTTGAAGAAAATAAAGTCTATGTGAGGATCACAAATGGTGAATTCTCTATTCGCAAAGTGGTGTTTGTGGAATACTTGCAACACAATCTAATCATTGTTTCGCAGCTAGTGGTTGGCTCAGGATTGAAAGTTTTGCTTGACGATAAGGGTTCTGAAATCATCGACAACAAAACAAAGAATGTCCTCCTAAACTCTGAACAAAATGGAGAAATGTTTCCTCTCAATATGAAACAAATCAAAGGGAAGCCAGCTATCTGTCTACTTGTGAAAGCTTCATCCGACGATAGTTGGTTATGACATCGTAGACTTTCGTACCTAAACTTCAAAGACATCAAAAAGTTAGTTCTTGGTGATCATGTGCAAGAACTATCACTCTTGAAGTACAAAAAGGAACATCTTTGTGCAGCCTGCGAAATAAGGAAGTAGAGCAGGAAGATTAATCCAACCATTGTAAGTACGAAAGTTATTAAACCACTAGAACTTTGGCATATTGATCTGTGTGGTTCTTCTACAATCGAAAGCATTGGTGGTAATAAATTCATTCTATTATTATAGATGATTTTTCTAGATTTACTTGGATTTACTTTCTTAAACAGAAATCTGATGCCACTCCCAAGCTCAAAGTTCTTAGAAAGCAGATAGAGCTTCAACTGCGAAATCTGGTTCGCAACGTTCGCAATGACAACAAGTTCGAATTCAAAAACCAAGAGTTTGAAGAACTTATGACTACGAAAGGGATTTCGCACAGCTTTTTAGCTCCTTACACTCTACAATAGAATGCGGTCGTTGAAAGGCAAGACTGGTCTTTATGTGAGGCTGCGAGAACCATGTTCTCATTTACGAATCTGCCTCTATACTTCTGGGCTGACGCAATTGGGTCGGCTTGTTTGATCCAAAATCACTCAATTCTCAACAAATGATTTTCCATCACTCCCTATGGAATATTGAATAAATGCAAATCCAATGTTAAGTTTTTCCATGTTTTAAGTTCTCGCCGCTTCATTTTCAATTCTATGGAGCAAAGAAACAAATTCGATGTGAAGGTTGATGATGGTATTTTCTTGGGGTATTCGCTGACCTCCAAGGCGTATAGGATTCTTAATAAAAACTTCAAAAAGATAGAAGAAACCTATTATGTCACATTTGATGATAATTATTTGAAGAGGTATCAACAGATTGTGAATCAATCAAAGGAGATTTTCCTACAAGGAAATCAAGCAACAACTCCACTGGCCAATATCAACGATGAATTCATGTTTTTATTCGACGAGCCAGCGAAGGACATTTCATCAGAGTCCAAAGAACCAGACATTAAAGAGGAAGAATTGAAGAAAATAATTGATGAAGCTACAAAAGATCTAGAGAGTGAACCCAAGAGTCTGAAAGAACCACAAGTATCAAACACTCCACTGAAGGGGGAGGGTTCATCATCAACCTATACACCTGACTCACCTCTACAAAAGGAAAACTCTTCTCTTAGTATGACCCACAACAGTCCATTCGAGGGAGAGACTCCAATTCCTGAAATGGACGATCAATCATCGTTCGAGGGGAGAATAACGATACGAACGATGATTCGGACGTACAATCTGAATTCGAGGAGGTGAATGTGGAATTGGATCCATCTTATGATGAAAATTACCCTCCACTGACCAAATGGACCAACAATCATCCGAAAACCCAAGTCATTGGCGAATCATCTGCAGGAGTTCTTACAAGATCCCAACAAAAAGCAAAACAAACTGCTTTATTCTCTAAAGTGGAATTTTTCATGTTTAATTTATTCTATCCAAGATTGAACCTAAAATCGATAATGTTGCTCTTACTCATTCTGATTGGATGCAAGAAATGCAGGACGAGCTCAATGAGTTCAAAAGAAACAAGGTTTGGAGGTTGATTCCCACTCCACCAGATGCATCTGTTGTTGGTTTAAAATGGGTGTTTCACAATAAGCTGGATAAAAAAGGTAATATGATCAGAAACAAGGCAAGACTCATTATCAAGGGATATTGCTAGGAAGAAGGCATCGACTACGAAGAAAGCTTCGCACCAGTTGCAAGATTGGAATCCCTTCGCATCGTCTTGGCATTTGAAGCACATAAGAACTTAGAGGTATTTTAGATGGATGTCAAATGTGCATTCTTGAACCACGAACTTGAAGAGACAGTGTATGTGGAGCAACCACCTGATTTTGTAAATGAGAAGTATCTAATCACTATTAAATCCTTGATAAAGTAGTTTATGGTTGAGAGCAAGCTCCAAGAACATGGTACAAAACTCTCACTCGCTTCTTGGAATTGTCTAAATCTAAACAAGGTTCGGATGACCAACCTTCATTCGTGAGAAAAAGGGTAACCACTTAACGATTGTCCAAATCTATGTTCATGATATTATCTTCGGATCAACTAATCCAACTTAATAGCTGAATTCCGAAAGTTAATGGAAACTAAATTTGAGATGAGCTCCATGGGTCCAATTAACTTTTTCCTTGGATAGAGCATCAAATAGAGTCAGGAAGGTATCTTTATCAATCATGAAACATAGACAAAGAATTTGATTTGTAGGTTTGGGATGGTAAGTGACTCAAAGCTAAAAATTCCCATGGCATTCGGAACGAAACTAAATCCATCTCTGGATAAACCAGCTATAGATATGATGCTCTATCGTCAAATGATAGGTTATTAATGTATCTAATTGTGAGTCAACCAGATATTATGTTTTCAGTTTGTTATTGTGCTAGGTTCCAAGCAAATCCTCGTGAACCTCACATGATTGCTATCAAAAACATTTATAGATATCTAAAATGAACATCTTCACTTGGAATATGGTACCCGTTGAAATCTGGTTTCTTTGTGCAAGCATTTCCGGACGTTGATATGGGACGATACGAGTTAGATAGAAAGAGTAAAACTAGAGGATGCCAATTTGTTGATGGCAAACTTGTCAGTTGGCAATCCAAGAGGAAAACCTATGTTTCCTTATCAACTGCTGAGGCTGAATATATTGTTGTTGCCTCATGTACTTCCCAGGTCATATAGAATCAAAGTCAACATTGTGACTATGGCCTAAATATGAAACAAATCCCATTATATTGTGACTCCAATAGTGCCATTCACATTTGTCACAATCCAGTGCAACACTTAAGGACGAAACACATACCACAGAGGTATCATTGTATCAAGGATCATGTGGAAGATGGTAATGTTGAAATACACTTCGTGAGATCCACTGATCAGTTATCTGACATATTCACAAAAGCCTTGCCTGATACTGTTGGATTAGTGTCTAAGTCCATAACTATTTTGGTATGTAGTTGACCCGATGGTGCATGGTCCTTTTGAGTTGCCTTCACCAAAGCAACTTGATAGGATGAATTATGGAGAGAAAGGATTAAATATGATTTATTAATATATTATGAGAATAATATATTAAAGGAGAAATCATATTGTTTAATTAATATTAGTCAATAATTAATTGGTAATTAGTTTTGTGACTAAAAGAGATTAATTAAACTTAAGGGACTAGAATTGTAATTATAGGATAATTTCAATTTGGGCCATGGATTGCCTTATATTAAGGAGTGGACGAATTCTATGGGGAAGCCCATAAGGAAATCATCCAAGGCCATAAGGAAAGGAATCTATGGGTTGCTTAGGGCTTAAGCATCCAATTTAGGGTTTCCTTGTTAGATAACCCTAATAGCCTCCTATATATATAGATCCCTTATGACCTAAAAATGTGGCCAAGCATCCTTCTAGGGTTTCACACGTTTTAGGGTGACTCAATGTTTGTCATAGTTCGGTGGAGTGTCTGTGGTTTACCGGCACATCGAATAGGTGACTGTAACATGTGGGGGCACCATGTAGTTTACATGGTTATTCACACCCGCTTTGTGATCCTCGACATCCCAGTCACAAACAAGAGGGGCATATCGAGATTTAAACATGCCATTGAAATGTTCAATGAATCTCATAGGATCTAGGAGTTTTCATAGATTTAAAACTTAAATTTCTTTTTCGTTTTTCATGGTGGAAATTAGTGAATCGTCCTTCACTTACCTTCAAATGTTCTGCAATTTGGGTTACGGCATCCCTCTCCCGAGTTGTAGAATATTGTGTTGGGTCCTAGCCTTAGTATCTCATTTGGGTGATTTACTAAGGACTCAATCAATCAACTAACTTGAATTTGTTTCTCCCGTTTTGTAGATGTCAAAGTTCGACAACTATGGTCTTCCCAAATCCCGTGGAACTAGCTTTCCACATGAAGATGATATTCCACGATTCGATCGAGGAACAAGAAATCATGCTTTACTTCCTCCACCTCCTCCAATTATTCTCCCTAACCCACAAGTTCAAAGGCTTGAAAAGTTTAAACATCACTCAAGCCCTTTTGTCAAGTAAACAAAAGAAGGAAAGTCGGTGTGTGCACACGTCCTAGGAATGAAGTCACACATTGATAGGTTAAGAATGATGGGATCCGTTGTCTGTGAGGAAATGGCTGTTGATTGGGTTCTTCAGTCACTTCCTAACTCATATAGTGATTTCGTAAGTGAGTACTATATGATGAACTGCGACGTGACCCTTATAGATCTCACCTATATGCTTATTGCTGCTGAATCAGCAATGGTTTGGCGCAATAGAAAAGCAAAGTTGATTGGTGAATCTGCCTTCAAGACCTCTAAGGATATAGACAATGGCAACAAAAGACATGCTATGATCGAAAAGTTTGATCATAAGAGAAAGGCAATGTCTAAAGGAGTTCCATGTCATGTTCCAAAAGAGTCAATTTGCTTTTATTGCCAAGAGAAAGGGCATTGGGGACGAAGCTGCCCCATTTACCTAAGAGATCTAAGAGATGGGAGAGTCGAAACGTATGTCTCTAATATAGGTAAAATCCATTAACTAACTCTTTTAAGCTTCTATTCTAGATTCTTAATACATATTGTGATAAGATTACAATTGATGTTTTGAATAGAGAGGAAGCTTAAGGGAAGAAGTGAGCAGAATCTTACTGTGAAGGAATGGATTTCGATCGCATTTCTCGAAGATTAGATTCCTGAGCTTCTACTTATTGTTAGAATTAGATTGCTAAGAAAGATGTATTAGCACAGTTTTCAATGAATTGCATTGTAAGGACAAATTTTTCCGCAATAAAATCAATTTTGATTTTATATTATTTATTTATCCTTGCAATGGCATATATGAAAAATTGATGTTTGAATATTAGCAATAATGCATTTGGTTCTTATTATGTTATTTATGGAAAGTAGAGAGTTTACCAAATAGGGAGAGTTTCTCATCGCCCAAGTTTCAATTGGACAGAAACTTGGAATCATGCAACTTGGTTGCACGATAAATGAGAAATTTCACATTTTGGAAATTAGACTAATTCATTGACAAAGTGTCAAGTGAAGGACTAGGAGATCGAGCACACCAAGTTGTGTGTTGATCAAGTCCACCATAAGAGTAACAATGATATTCATCATGATTTACTAAAGGTTTAGTAAATATGATTATACCTACAAGATTAAGTGTAATTATGAATTGATTGAAAAAAGTTTAAATCAATAGCAGAACGAATAAGAAGAATCAAGTAGGAAAAAAGATAAAAGTTTCTCCATTCTAAGAAGAAGTGAGAGTACCTTTTATGCTTTATGATAGGTCTTAATGATTAAGAACCATATCTCAATTGATCCTCTAAGTGAGTCTTAGTACAATTGTATATTTAAGAAGAGGAATCAAGAATTGAAGAAATGGTTAAATCAAGAGGTCAATCATACTTCGTTCCAAAACAAGTCTTAAAGTTAAGATTGTGACATTGAGTGATAAGTATTAAGAAGGTTTATAGCATTCATCAAATATGGAAAAGTTATGATGTCTTGGATAAGACAAAGACCAACTAGGACCAATTTATGAAATGTTTTGATAAAAACTATGCTAACTCTTGAATATTTGTTTGTCAAGAAATGGTTATTGACAAGAGAATCTTATATGTCAAGGAGTAAGTGGGAGTCTTAATGGTCTTGAAAGGTTTCAAGAAGAAATCAAATAAACCTTATCGATCATCACTAGCACACAAGTTGAGGTTTACAACCTATCGTGTTGACATTATTTTGTTTCTGTGCCAATCCAATCGAGTTAATTATGCATGTGAGTCCTATGAGTTCTCATTTGAATGCATAAAAGGCAAGGACCTTGATCAATGGAAAGTACATTGATAAGAAAAGGTGAGCTGCTTAACTACTTGGAAGACATGGTGGGCAGCTGTGCTACCATAAGGCAAGAAATCGAGATTAAGAAAGTTCGATCCATATGAGTTTGAATTTGTCGTAAACTTTGGTTTTAACAAATTCACATGGATAGGAACACATACACCGTTTAAATCTAAGGGTCATAAGATTTCCTCCTTCATGAAAATGAGTGTGAGAAAATGCTTTCACTAAGAAAGATTTTAAGAAGATAGTGATTGTAAAATTGCATTCTCGAATTCAATCATGGTTACGGTATCCCTTTCCATGATTTGAATTGTGAGGTTTGGCAATTAGTCTTAATTGTTTAGACACACATATGAACTATCTAAGGAAAAGGTGTATATGTTCAAAAAGCCTTGATAAAAGGTTATCAAAGCATTAAGTATTAGAAACATGGACTTAAGAAATTCAATAGGTATTGTTTTTCTGAAAGTTAAGATGTTTATGAATACATGTCGAAGCTAGTGGGAGCATAAGTGTTATGTTTATAATAATCATCATGATAGTGGGAGCATAAATGTTATGATTGTATGATTATTAAGGAAAGTATTGCAAGGTTAGCAATATTAATTATAGAAAACAAGAGTCATACTTTGCAAAGTTGTAAGAGTTGAAAGGTTGTTTTGCTATAATTAAGGAAGAGAATATTATGCTTCATTTCAAATCTAAAGGCTTAGGTTGTGGAATGTTAATAATTTAGTCAAGGAAACATAGTGCGTTCTTAAAAAAAATCGTTTATGATTACGGCATTCCTCTTCATAGTTCGAATTTTGAGAACGTAGCACATAAAATATTATGGCAAAAGATTGATAAAGTATCGAATCTTCATGTAAGACATTATGCATCGTGTCCCATACGCTTCGGGTATAGGATTGATTGCAAATGCTATAATATTTGACCATTCTAAAATTTTCCAAATGTCTACCGCATTTAGAGGGAAAAAGGACGAGAATCGGTTTTGACTAAGATAATTAAACAACTATCAAAGGACAATCCAAAGTTCGCCTAGGATTGGTCGCTTGTGAGTAGTTGGAAGTATAGTATTAGATGGAACATATCGACATTATTATGAATAGATAAGATTCTATTGAGAATGAGTTGTCATATGGTAAGTATGGAAAGTTTTCTATATTGGGAATTGAATATTGAAAATCTATGTCTAGATTAGAAACTTTTATGCAAAAGGATGTTCAAAGGAATGTGCTTTGAGTGAGAGGCATCATATCTAAGGAATTGTATTGTAACAATCTCTGATAGAGGACTTTGTAATTTTATTGGCAATAGTCATTGTGACTTTAGTGTAGTGACATTATAAGAGGATCTTTGGATAAAATGTTAGAATCTAGCATATTCCATAAGTGACAAGAATTTGATATTCTTTCACTTGTGAAAGGGATTGGGAGTTGTGAAATGAGTATAATTGGAAATGTGTTCATTTGATCTATTTCACAAAGTAAGAACCATAGGTAACCATTGTGTGCATGCTATGTGCATGGGACAAGTGTAATAATTCAAGTAAGAAGTTGATTACCCGAAACAACAAATAATGAGTAATCAATATGGTGATAAATAAAAGGTGTTTTATTTATGCTCAAAGGTTTGAGGCCATATGGGATTAGTATTATTCTTGTGTTTCACTTTGCATGTTTTGACTTCCTGAATAATTTAATTGGTTTAGAACAGTCAAATTATTTGAACGGGCCACAGTCGTTCATATGTTGGAAGTAGGTATGAATAAAGACTGTCGTGAATTGGTGTGTGGAATGTCTAAAAGAGTATTAGACATAATCAAATGTTTGTTGCAACATTCATGAGTGCTTATGAATATGATTTGAGCATTGGATCAAACCCACGCTCACTTGGATCACTCCATGGATTGTATCACGAGTGATTGGTGAGACGATAACATCTTATATTCTTGAAACCGAGATGTGTGAGTTATATCTTGCAAATCGGTTGCACATTGATCATATGTAAATGCACTAGTAACTTGGTGTCATAAAACATATTGTTGTGTGTGATTCGGTGAGTAAGTGCAAGCGAGCATTGAGTTATGGTTTATCCGTTCCTTTTATCCAAAGAAGGATAAAAGCGATATCTTTGGGCCCCTCGATGATTTAGTGATGACAAACATAAATGCTCGGTCGGTCTAGGGCTAATTTGATTTGTTCAATTAGTCAGTCGTCATAAATCGAAAGTCGAGAAGTAGTACAAAGAGAATGATTAGAAATCATGTCTCATACGATATCTAGAATGGAGGAATATATGATCCCTTATCTAAAGGACACGGGTATCTGATAGGATCAGAGTTGACAGCGGCATTGGAAAGCTACGATTGCAGATCAGGATCTGAAGTCATACGCATAATAGTTATTAGATTTATCCAAGTGGGAGACTGTTGGATTAGTGTCTATGTCCATAACTATTTTGGTATGTACTTGACCCGATGGTGCATGGTCCTATTGGGTTGCCTTCACCAAAGCAACTTGATAGGATGAATTATGGAGAGAAAGGATTAAATATGATTTATTAATATATTATGAGAATAATATATTAAAGGAGAAATCATATTGTTTAATTAATATTAGTCAATAATTAATTGGTAATTAGTTTTGTGACTAAAAGAGATTAATTAAACTTAAGGGACTGGAATTGTAATTATAGGATAATTGCAATTTGAGCAATGGATTACCTTATATTAAGGAGTGGACGAATTCTATGGGGAAGCCCATAAGGAAATCGTCCAAGGCCATAAGGAAAGGAATCTATGGGTTGCTTAGGGCTTAAGCATCCAATTTAGGGCTTCCTTGTTAGATAACCCTAATAGCCTCCTATATATATATATATATATATATATATATATATATAGATCCCTTATGACCTAAAAACGTGGCCAAGAATCCTTCTAGGGTTTCACACATTTTAGGGCAGCCTCCATCCTCTCGCCTCCTCATCCTCTTGCTCTTGGTGTTTATGAACCATTAGAGGAGTGACATTTGTGACTCTAAGCTTTCTAAAGTCAATAGAAGAAGGATTTAGGATTGTTATTACTACATAATAATCAAGGTAATATCTTAAACCCATTCTTATGTTAATATGATTCTTTGTATGCTAGAATTAGGGTTTATAGTCTTGGATAACTTGCATGTACAATAAAGAAACCTAGTTCCAAGCATTAGGGTTTGTATGAGCACATAGGATGTTCTTATGACCATAACCCGTCAGATACAACCTTCAATAGAATTCTTCAACGCCTAGGAATGATGGAAGAAAAATCTATTCCAAAACCACTTCCGCATTGATAAAGTTACCGCTGCGAATCAGTGCGGACGCTCCCAGAAATTTGCAGTCTACTTTGACACTGCAAGTCGGTGTGAACGCTCGTAGTGACTCGCAGTCCATTCTTCACTCGTGGTCTGGATCTTCCTGTATCCTTTTTTATATTATGTATATTATCATTCGTCATAGTTCTGTTTTTGAATTACTTATTTTTTTATTTCTTTTTCAGAAAATCCCAAAATTTAAAGATAGTTAATTTCTTTCTGTTTTAACTTTTTTTTTTCAGAAAAAAAAATACAAAAATATTTTCTTTGTGTTTATTTTTATTTCTTTGATTTTCACAATATTATAAAATATCAAAAATATTAGATGATTAAGAAGCATGTGAAGGAAGACATTCGTAATCACTCTCAGTTCATATGATGGGGCACGTATGAATCTCTTTACCTATGCACTAGCTAGGTGTCCCTAGAAGTATGTTGTTGCATGTTGTCTAAAGCCTTGACGACTCTATGTTAAAGCCTTAACGAATCGATTCTACCAATCGTTTCTTCCCAATCAGGCTACGAATTCACATAAGTAATAAGCTACCTTACTCTTCTCACTTTGAGTTAAGAGTTATCTACTCGGTCACTTTCACATAGCAGAGATACATTCGTTTCTTTTGAACCATCTTCACATTTCTCAATTACTTTCACATCCATGATGATAACCCTTGACACTCTCAGAAATTACCACTGAGGTTTATGTTTCATGACATCTGTATTAATGATCTTAGTATCGTTCATCCACAAACTGAGTGAAACCCAAAATTCAACACATTTTTAAGAATTGACGGTGAATAATTAAATGATCTAGATTTTTCACCAAGGAATTGACGAAAGTCCACTTTCGTGGTCTGTACTAAGAAATCTCTTTTTCTATTGTGAGATCTTCATGAAATGCTCTAGACCTAAGACATTTCTTCCCAATAGATCTAATTTTTTTAGATTTATGCATCTATCCAATTCAATAAAATAATTTCAAAGCTACTCGTTCAACTGACTACACTGGTCAGACGAGTACTTCATCCGAACGTTTGTACTTATTTCAAGTTTTGGTGTTTAGTTGAAGATAAAGCCACCCTGTAAGCCTAAAGAAAAGATTCCTTTCACTGTTTCTTAATAAACAAGTGATCATAATTCAACAAGGAACCACACAAACACTTCTTACTCTCTCTTGACTTCGAAGGAAGTGATCTTTGCCCGGGATCCACTGCTTCGTGTCTTATACAAGACATCACTAAAATCCCACACATATGTATTGCTTTATTTCATTATCATTGACACACTCTTGCGCGAAGATCCTTGTGGCTTTCAAAAGTCTGGTTCATGGCACTCACATTTATTTTCAGTTTTACAGTTCAACACAAGTTTACTTAAAAGCAAAAGCTAGTATCTATATGCGACTGGTGGAACACAACTTAACTGCAAAAGGGTGTAGTTGACATGGAAATTTCTCATGGATAGGAATTCAAATGGGCGTGTGAATATTTTAACGGACGTCTACTTTACCGCCGCATGGCGCACATCTCCGACGCAACAGTTGGCAAGTCGCGCTTTTACATGTGCCTTTTTAATATCCGATACAATCCCTTTCTGGATTTCTCTCACCAAAAATGGTATAAAGGGTCTTTGATGCTACATCTCTCATTACAACTCATGAATACCCTCAAAAAAATTCAGCGATCGAAAAGCTCTCAACTATTCATCATCCTCTTCTTCAAGAACTCATCAATGGCGGGATCATCTGAAGCTCCTTCTGTCTAAGAACAAATAGCACAATCTTTGATTCTTGCTATCAAACCCAATCAAAACCCGATGATCGATCTTGATGCTTGTAAGTATCATAGTTATCTTCTTCCAATTGTTGAATACCTGAAGTACTCTCCGCTGATTACTGCTCTGACTAAGACGGAAAGCGTCTCGATGTCTCTTCTGTCAAAATCTTACTCTTCTGCAAGTTACCTCAAGGAAGAACAGAGAATCACTTTCGAATTTAACAACATAATAACCTCCATCACCAAAACTCGATTTTGCTCAATCTTAGGGCTTACTCAAATATATGACATGATTGATCCTGAATATGTCATTAACTCAGCCCTCTTTGAAATGTTCTATCAAATAGGATACAAGGAAACCCTAGTCGCCATTTCAAAGTTCAGAAAACCTAACTTGTCGCCATTGTGGAATGGGCTATTTACCATATTGTTCAAGGCTTTCTCCGAACGGCTAACATGATCAAATTGTACCAGTAAGTTGTTTATGGATATCATCTATAGGATTTACACATGACTCAACAATGACTTTGGTGTTGTTCTATGGGCGCAAGTCATTCAAAGCACCCATTCTACTAGTCGTCACAGGGAAATTTCATGTGTACGCTTTTGGACGATCATTGTTCAAAGGGCTATCGACAAGCTTCTAATTCCAGTTATGCAAGATTCATTGTTTGGTACTATTTCAACCATTCACACTACCGGCATTATTCTTGCTGGCAACTCCAAGTTTGCATTTGTTGGTTCGATTCCTATAGCCATGCTTCGTGATGTGCCAGCTGCTAGCAAGATTCTTGAAGGCTACCAGACAATTCCTACTTCAAGTTTTTGTCACTTAACTCCTGAGATGCCATCGATAATTGCTGAAGTCGACAAACCAAAGAAGGGTGGTCAGAAAGGAGGCAAGAAAGGAGAAAAAAAACAAGGTGCTAAAGAGGGTCCATCTAAATCTACTAAAATCCCTAGGAAACGAAAGGCATAGGCTGGCTCATATGCAACAGGTCCTACTCAAACCAAGAAGCAAAAGATAAAGAAGGCAGCTTGCAAGCCCAAATCTCTAACTCCTATTGAAAGCGAACATTCGCAGTATGACACTCAATCAGACGTTCGCATTGAAGGGGATAAGCCTGTCCTAAACGAAGACACTACAACAACTTCACAACCTGAGGATTCGCAGCCAATTTCCACACATCCTGAGGTAACTGTTTAGATTTTTGTTTCGGTTCCGATTTCTACTGACTTTGTTGAGAATATCTTTGTTCCCTCTCTGACTACCAATGTTTCCACACCAATCTCTATTGCTCCATGCCCACCTGTCTTCGTTGGTGTTTCGTAACCCACACAAATTTTCGCTGATTCCACTAGTAACCCAACAACAACTATTGAGCCTCCTGTATTTGTCAACACATCGAATGTGGGGACAGGAGCTTCAGGTTTCTGAACTAGTCATATCTCACCTCCCATTTCCCCTCTTCACCAAAATGACCTAGGGATGATCCATGGTGATGATGTGGTAGACTTCACAGGATTCACCTATAGTCTATTCAACATCCGGATTGAAAATGATTATGAAGCTCCCATCACAAGAGGGAAACTCAACGCAATATACAAAAAACTAGACTCACTGCTTCACACTTCAAAGGCAGCATCCACTGACGACTATTCTCAAGCAACAGTCAAGTCTCTTCTTGAGAATCTTACGAAAGATCACTCCACCAAAATTGAAAAGATGAATAAGGCAGTAGATGATTTCGTCTCTGTTTGCAACAACACAACCGAAAATGTCGATAAACTAATTACTAATGCCATGTTATTCATGGAGAAGATCCAGAGATCCTTTGAGTCGAACACTGCAAAGGCTAACGAACTCATTTCTAGCCTGGGATCAACCCTTAAAACAGAGAAGGCGAAACTTCAAGAATTTCGCTCTAGCCTTAAATCTGACTATGACGAGTTCCAGTCATCCATCTCCTCGAAAATATCTAAGCTTCAAGATGATCTAGCAATGGAGAGCAAAATAATGGATGCTCTTGCAGTCAAGACTAAAAAAGTGAAAGTCCTGACCATCAAACTCGAAAATGCTGAGAAACAAGTCAATGATTTGTTATTCAAGAAAGAAACTATGGAAACCTATATCTTAGATGTCACTAGCATGCTTTCGGATATCATTGAGACTAGGGACTCAATGATTACAATCACAGTGAGAAAGCATCTTGCAGAAAAAGTAAAGTTCTTCTTTGCCATGCTTGATCAACTGGAGGGTGTTTTGGAGTCTAGCTTCATTTCGAAACAAGAGGGAGAAGGTATGTCACAATCTAAGAAGGAAGACCCAAAACCCTCAGCCAAGAACCCTCTCAAAAGTGAATCTCAGCCTAAAGTCAAAGGAAAACTTTTTAGTCAAGAACCTATTATTGACCACAGCGAAGATGAAGAGCCTGATGAAAATGAGATCAAAAGAAGAAAAGCACATGAAGCTGAAATGGATGAGCATCAAAGGATGGTCTGTGAGGTTGAAGTGAAGGAGAAAGCAGAAAGAGAAGCTCAGGCCACACTTGAAAGCTTATTTCCGGAGTGGACTCTGCAGCGAATTCAGAATGAAGTTGTGGATCTACCGAGTCAATATTGGCTAGAACCAGTTATGTCATTCGAGCTTCAGAATACACAAGATTAACAACTGGATCTCCTAATAACTCCCAATTCATTAGGATTTCTGCTTTTATCAAATATATATATATATAGGTCGTCTTCTTCCTGTCGACGGTAACTCTAGTGTTTGATAAAACCCTAATCTCAAGTTTACAAGTCTGATTCTAGCAAATCCAGAGAACGAGCTCATCATTTCACATGAAGAGTCTAAAAGCAATCCCAACAACATCTCGAATAGCATTAGATCATCCACAAGAGTTCCCATTCTTTACACTCAAGACTATGAAGTGTGGGCACATCACTTTGAAGATTACGTGGTTAGATCTAAAGATAATGGTTATCTCATCTGGGAAGCCATAACAATCGATCCGTTCATTCATTCTGGAACAAACAGGACAGTGAAGACTCAAAAAGGAGTACAATTAGCATTTTGTGGACGTAGAGAAGATTCCACAAGATGAAAAAGAAAAGCAGCTATGCAATCTCAAAGTCTTGAGGATGATCAGATTTTCCCTACAAGCCAATACCTTCCGTTTGGTTAGTTCATGCACGAATGCGAAAGAAATATAGGACAGACTGAAAGAATTGTATTCACCGATGAAGATCTAGAGCACTCAATACAAACCTTGTTACTATCTGAGTTCGGTGCTTTTGCTCAAAAACCTAAGGAGATTCTTCTTCATACGTTTGATCGCTACAATCATCTGCTTAGCAAGATGATGAAGCACAATATTAAAAGGAAGGAGATTGAACAGAAAGTCACGTTTATGAATGGCCTGAGACCTGAGTAGATGGCAGTAGTCTCAATTATAAAGGCTCGTGAACAATTCAAATCTTACTCGCTGGCAAAACTGATGGGCATCTTAAAATCCCGTGAAAGCACAGTAACAAAAGAAGCAAAGGTTGTGTCTGGTATGGGCTCTTTAGCCCTTGTCTCAAAAGGGAAGAATGTGGTGGAAGAAGAAGATGACTCCGATATGTTTGAGTGTGACCTTACAGGTGAAGAATATGCAATGATGGTCTCCAACCCTAAAAGGTTTGCAAGACGGAAATTCCCTGCCAATAAGAACTGAATCTGGCAAGGGAGTTACAGCTCCGAGAAGGTGAAAGAAGAATCGAAGAACGCCTCTCAAAAGGATGCTGATAAGAAAGAAAGCAAGCTAGTAGGAGATTCTGGATACGATTGCAATTATTGTCACGACAAGAACCACTTTGCCAAAGATTGCATGTTAAGAAAGATTGTTGAGAAAAGGGATAGTGAAGATGATGAGGCTTATCATACACGAAAGCTGGAAGAGATAAAGAAAAAGAAGGCAGCTAATAGTTCAATGAATGCCTTAATTGTGCAGGAGAATGTGGTCGATGATGAGTTTGGAGGCATTGAAGTATGGTCAACCGACTCTGAGGATGAAGAAGTGAGGAAGCCCACACATGGCAGATCATATGTGGCGAGAGAGGGAGTTAACAGTTCGGCTGGGAAGTGCTTGAAGATGACTGCTGGAGTACCAATAGAAGATGAGTTTAAGGAGCCGAACTTGAAGGAGGACAAGTGTTTTGTAGCAAAGCCTATGAGTCAAAGGATCAACGACTGCGATCGGTTGATCAAAAAGGTACAATCCATCCTTGAATCTCTTAAAGTTCCTATCACAAATTATAAAGAAGAATTAAATGAACTTAAATTTAAATTTACTAATCTAAGTAGTAGTCTCATGCAAACTCGCTAAACGAACTCTAACCTAACTGACCAACTCAGCAGGGAGTCATCGAAGAGTGAGGAGGGACGCATGTGGATTGAGCTGAAGGAGACAGAGTTAACTAGGGCTAGGGATGAGATTATTTATTTACAGCGAAACAATTTAAAGTTTTTGAAACAAAGAAACATTTTTTGCTTGGTTGCTAAACGTTTAACTAATATTACTTAATTGCATTTAGATTGTGGAATAGGGAAAAAGATTCATAAGATGATCTTACCCTTCCTTGAGTTTAAGGAGGATGAGATCATTGCTGAATGTGAATCCATAATGTCCTCAGATGATACTTCCATCACTAATAAAATCGGTCTGGACAAAATTGAAACATTCATTAACTCTAAGGAACACAAATGCATGCTTAAAAAGCTCTTAGATGAAAATGGTACTTTGAAAATTAAGACAGAGACGTTACAATCATTTGACTCCTCAAACGCCAAATTAATGACCGAACATAAAATTAATATAGAAAGTACATCTGAATTTGATGAGGAGAGTGAGATGAGTGAAATTTCAGTAGAAGATGTAGTTGATTGCTCTGAGTTTTTGAAAAGCGAAACCGAGAAACCCCTTATATCTAAGAACTCGGTTGAATATGCACGTTTGTCAACGGACAAGTCAAAGCAACTCAAAGAGAAGGTAATGGTTTACCAGAAAGTTCAAACCGTGCCAAATCAGGTTTATGCTGTTACAGGAGTCACTGGAAAACAAACATCAAAACTAAATATCCTGGTTGACAAAGACAATTCTGAAGGATGTGATGATTATTTCTGGTCCATCCCTATCGATAATGTAGCCAAGACCGTCGGCTTATCAGAGCAAACCTCATGGAGGGTAAAGGGTAGATATGTTGCCGAACCCATCAACAAACCCTCAAGATTTGAAAAACCAAGCTCAAGTGGGACAAAAGAGATACCAGAAGAGCCGAAAAACACACCCAATGTATCTTCCAATACAACCGAAGCTCAAAAGGAGATGCCAAAATCAAGCTTCCACATTCACAAATCTCAAAAGCAGCTGGCTGAACAGAAACGCCAAATAAATCAGAGATACATGAAGAATTTGAATGAGAGAAAAAGTTTTTGGCAATCTCAAAACCCTAACCATGTTCCCTCGAAAAAAGAAGCAAATGACAAACCAGAGATCAAAAGAAAGAAAAATTTTAGTCCCAGCTCTTACTATTCCAGAGTTCAGAAACGAACATCATGCTTCGGTCCCTACACCAAGAATGAGAACCGAAGGTCAAGTTTCATTTCATCCCAACAAAAGCCACACTCAACAAAGGATGTTAAAGGAAAGGGAAATCTTGAGTCAGATGTTGATATCAATAATAAGAACAAGGTAGCTAACCCTAGGGATCAAAAGAATATTCCAACAGACAAAACATCATCTGGTACACTGCAATTTAAACAAGATAAAAATAAAATAAAAGTGTACACCATCAAAAGAAAATACGAAACCACACTAATAAAAAGAACTTATCTTGTTGATATTTCTATTGTTGTTCCTTTTTCGGTGAAAAACTCACCAGGGCCCTAGAGACTTTGGGTTCCTAAATCTGCTAAAATTTGCAGGTTATAAGTGACGAGTTGTTCGATGATGAATGGTACATAGACAGTGACTGCTCACGTCACATGACAGGGAGAAAGGAAAATCTAAGGGAGTTTCGGACCCTTAAGGATGGTGGATGTGTGAAGTATGGCAACAACTCTTATGGAACAATCAAAGGATATGGGATGATAACCAATGGAGATTTCACTATTCGAAAAGTAGCATATGTGGAAAGATTACAACACAATCTCGTAAGTGTATCTCAATTGGTTGTGGCTACCGGACTGAAAGTCTCATTCGATGATGAAGGATCAGAAATTATCGACAAGCAATCCAAAAGAGTCTTGTTAAAGTGTGAACGAAAAGGAGAAATGTACCCCTAAACCTCAGTCCAAATAAAGGAAAACCAGTTATTTGCTTGTTGTCCAAGGCGAATTATGATGAAAGATGGCTATGGAACAGACGCCTATCGCACCTAAACTTTAAAGATATTAATAATTTGGTGCTTAGTGATCATGTTTGAGGTCTTCCAGTTATAAAGTTTGATAAGGAATACCTATGTGCAGCATGCGAGATGGGTAAACAAAGCCAAAAGAACCTTCCTACACGTCTCAATACCAAGATCGGTGAAGCTCTCGAACTTCTGCCTATTGACCTATGTGGCCCTTTGGCTATTGAAAGAATCGGTGGCAGTAAGTTCATTCTTGTTATAGTAGATGATTTTTCACGATTCACCTAGGTATTCTTTCTTAAATAGAAGTCAGAGGCGACTCCCAAGTTGAAAGCTTTCATCAAGCAAGTCGAACTTCAACTGCGAAAGGTGGTGAGGAACATTCGAAGAGATAATGGGCTTGAATTCAAGAATAAAGAGTTCGAAGACTTTTTGGCCGAAAATGGAACTTCTCACAACTTCTCAGCTCCTATACACCACAATAGAATGGAATTGTTGAAAGACGAAATTGTTCCCTGTGTGAGGCAGCCCGAACCATGCTGAGCTTTGATTCACTCCCATTACACTTCTGGGCTGATGATGTTGCTACTGCATGCTATACTCAAAACCGATCCTTACTTAACAAGCGATTCGCCATCACTTTGTATGAAATTCTGAACAACTGGAATCCCAATGTTAAGTGTTTCCACGTGTTCAGTTCAATATGATTCATTTTTAATTCCAAAGAGAACCGAAACAAATTCGATGTCAAGGCTGACGAAGGAATCTTTCTTGGCTATTCACTAACTTCAAAGGCTTACATGGTTTTGAATAAACACTCCAAACGGATTGAAGAAACCTACTACGTAACATTTGATGACAACTACATGAAGAAAGCTCAAACATACGAGAGTATCACGGGAGAAATATTTCCAGAATCCGGTCAAGTCTCAGTTCCAATTTCCAACTTGTTTGAAGAGTATATAAGGCTTTTCGATGAACCAGAAAAGGCCATACTCTCAGAGGTGAAAGCAGTAGAAAAAAATCGACCATCTGAAGAAGATCATCGATGAATCTGCAAAAGATATGGAAAAGGATCCTCCTAAACCAGCTGAAAGTCAACCCTCAGCAGATCCTCCCAACTACAGCTCAATGTTCGAGGCGGAGGGTTCAACTGTCACCATCACAGCCGAACTGCCAATCGAGGGGGAGCATCCAACTCTAACTCATGATGGTCTAGTCGAGGGGGAGAACCCTCCTCTAACTGCAAGAGACCATCACCCTCCAACCGAGGAAGAGACTCCTGAATCTGACATGAGAAACGCTTCGCCATTTGAGGGGGAGAATGCAAATGCAAATGACGAAGACGATCAATCGAAATTTTAAGATGAGACTAATGCAGAGTTGGATCATGTTTATGACCCGAACTACCCTCCACTGACAAAATGGACTAACGATCATCCCAAAAAACATATAATTGGTGAATCATCTGAGCGGGTTCTCACACGCTCTTAGTTGAAAGCGAAGCAAACTCCATTATTCTCTCACATTGAATTCTGCATGTTTAATTCGTTTGTCTCGAAAATCAAACCAAAGACGGTCAATACTGCACTTGATCGTGTCGATTGGGTAGAGGCAATGCAAGATGAACTCCATGATCTTGAACGTAATCAAGTTTGGAGACTAATTCCCACACCAAAGGATGCTTCTATGGTCGGGTTGAAGTGGGTCTTCAGAAACAAGATGGATAAAGAGGGCAATGTCATTAGGAATAAGGCTCGGCTGGTGGTAAAGGGATATTGCCAAGGAGACCTTCGCTCCTGTAGCAAGATTGGAATCGGTTCAAATCTTTCTAGCATATGCTTCTCATAAAAACTTCGAACTTTTTCAAATGGATGTGAAATGTGCCTTCCTAAATGGAGAACTAGAAGAAACGGTGTATGCTGTGCAACTACTCGGGTTCGTGAATGAGAAATACCTTGATCATTGCTATGAGTTAGATAAAGTTGTGTATGGACTGAAGCAAGCACCAAGGGTCTGGTATGAGACATTAACTCGCTTTCTAAAAATGTCTAAATTCAAGCAAGGTTTGGTTGACCCAAGCTTTTATCGCAAGAAAGAAGGCGAACGTCTAATGATAGTTTAGATTTATGTCGATGATATCATATTCAGCCCTTCGAATCCTAGCTTAACAGCTGAATTCAGGAAGCTGATGGAGACTAAATTTGAAATGAGCACAATGGGTCCAATTAACTTTTTTCTTGGGTTGAATATAAGACAGGGACCAGAAGGTATTTTCATTAACCAGGAGACCTACACGAATAATCTGTCGGCAAAATTTATTATGACGGGAGACTCGAAGGTGAAGGTTCCCATGGCGTTTGGCACTAAGTTAACACTATCTCTGGAAAAGCCTGCTGTTCACGTGACTCTTTATCGTCAAATCATAGGATCTCTCATGTATCTAACTGCTAGTAGACCGGACATTATGTTTTCTGTCTGTTATTGTGCTAGATTTCAAGCTAATACTCGATAACCTCACATGGTGGCAATGAAGAATATTTTTCGCTATTTGAAGCGAACCTCGTCGCTCGGTCTCTGGTATCCAGCAAAATCTGGGTTCTTTGTTCAAGTAATTTCTGATGCTGATCTGGGTGGATGTGGTCTAGATAGAAAGAGCACAACTGGAGGATGCCAATTCCTTGATGGTAAACTTGTTAGCTGGCAGTCCAAGAAGCAAGCATGTGTGTCTCTCATGACAGCCGAAGCTAAGTACATAGCTGCTGCTTTATGTACCTCACAAGTAGTCTGGATAGAAAGTCAACTTAGAGACTATAGGCTGAGTATGAAGAAGATTCCTCTTTATTGTGACTCTGAAAGCGCAATAAAAATTTGTCACAATCCGGTGCAGCACTCAAAGACAAAGCATATTGCACTTAGGTATCATTTCATCAAGGACCATGTTGAAGATGGAAACGTGGAAGTCCATTTTGTTAGGTCCTTAGACCAACTTGCTGAAATTTTGACTAAAGCATTACCAGAAGCAATCTTCAATAAAATTTTGCTAGGTTCAGGAATGATGGAAGCAGAATCGGTACCGAATCCTCAAACCTCTCTTTGAAAAATTAGGCAAGCAAAATAGAGCGAACGCTCGGTCTATTTTGGTTCTGGAATTTTAAGGAACTGAAATGAACCGAACGCTCTGCTTATTTCAGTTTCTTAACTTTTGGGAACCAAAATGAACCGATCACTCGGTCCATTTCGGCTCCGGAATTTTAGGGAACCGAAATGAACCGAGCGCTCTGCTCATTTCGGCTCATCAATTTTGCGGAACTGAAATGAATTGTTCTCTCGGTTTATTTAGCTTCAAACTATTTAAGGCTTATGTTCGTCTGTACCTTTTTGTAAACTTTCTTTTTGAATCTTTACTTGCTTTATTTTTTTTCATTTTTCTTTATTTCTAACATGTTTAAAATTATTTTTGCTTATTTTAGTTTTTATTATTTTTTAGAAATTGCAATCCAATATATATATATATATATATATATATATATATATATATATATATATATATATTATTTATTTTTTACAGAAAATTCGAAATTCCAAAAAGATTTTATGTTTTAGTTATCTCTTATTATTTTCTCTATTGTTTAGTTTTCTGTTTTTCTTGTGTGTTGTTTGCTTGTCTCTTTTTCTTTAATAGGTATCAAGTATATACTCGCTATATGAACTCGAGATGGGGCAGGTATTTCAATTTCAATATGAGCTAGCTAGGTGTCCCTAGAAGCATGTTGCTGCATGTAGGCCAAAGACACTTAAAAACTTTGAGTGAGGCCCTAATGATTCGATCAATACCTATCGTCACTTCCCAATCAGGCCTCTATATTCACTCAAGTCATGAGAAACCCTACTCTTCTCAAATGAGTCAAGAGTTTTCTGCTATGTCACTCTTTTAAAGCAAGGTTACTTTCGACTCTTTAACCACCTCATCTATATTCTCCATCTACTTTCGGTTCATCCACGTAACCCTTGGGACTCTCAGAGATTACCACTGAGGTTTATGGTTACACAAACTCTGAGTTAATGATCTTAGATGCGTACACTACGTGCTAAGTTAGACTCAAAATCCAACACCAATGCTAAATTGACGGTGAATATTTATCTTCAAGAACTCACTTGTTACCTAATGAAGTCTCTTTTATTTTCTTGCGTGATTTTTATGAAACTGTCTAACACCAAGGCATTTCTTCCAAAAATATCCAGTTTAGTTTTTGTTTTTGAGATTTCCAACAGACCACATCGGTCTCATAAGTACTTCATCCAATGTTCGATCTTATATTAAGTCTCGATGTTTGGTTGAAGATTTACCACCCACTGAAGCCTATGTTTAAAAAAGAAGCCTTTCAATGTTTCTTAATAAACATTTGATCATATTCTCACGAGAAACCACACAAGCACTTCAAGTCTCTCTTGACTTTGAAGGAAGAGATTCGTGCCCGAGATCCTCTGCTCTATGTCCTATTTGACATCACTCACATCCCATACACTTATTGCATTATTTCTTATTATTTGGCACACTAATGCACGAAAATCTTCATGATTTTCCAAAATTATGGTACGTGACAATTATGAGTTGTTTTTACTTTCGGCTCTAACCATTAAATAGATTTCTGGAAGTGAATGTGGTATTCTGTACCGTGAATGAACAACAGATCGGGTCGATTGAATGTATAAGAAGTTGAAGCGGATTTTTGGATAAGTTCAAGAATGGGCGCGTGAATTTGAAACGGCTCCTAAACCTTTGTCGTATGACGTCTATCTGGGGAAACCAAGCTGTCAAATCTCGCTTTTCCAGGCGCCTTTTCAGTGATCTTCTCATCATTACGGCAGATTCTTTCTCTCTCCTAGAAATCGTAAAGGAAGTAATTCTCGCACCACTGTACCTTCTTACCATTCTCAAATTATCTCAAATACAACAGTGATATTAAACTGTTCATCTTCTTCACGAGTTCAACAATGGCAGAATCTTCATCACATCAAGATTAAACTGCAACGTCGTCACTGCTTACGATCAAGCCCAATCAGAACATGATCATTAAAATGACTCCATTCCTGTATGATTCGTACATGCTTCAAGTCGTGGAATGTCTCAAATATTCTCCTATGGTAATCGCTCTTACACAAGTGGAATATGTTCCAATGTCATTGCTGTCCCAGGTGTACAATACAACAACTTACGTCAAAACCAAAGAGAGAATCTACTTTCAAATTCTTACTCACAAGGCTTCCATCTCAAAAGGCCGATTTTGCTCACTGCTAGGGCTTGTTGTAGACGCTTCGGTCATCTCTCCGTATTTCATCACTACGACTCAACTATTTTCAATGTTTTATGAGATGGGCTACACTGAGGTGCTAACTACCTTCACCAAATTCAAGAAATCATGCTTACCTCCTCAATGGAATGGGTTACTCACTCTTCTTCACAAGGGGTTAGCCGAGCGTGTTGGTGGGTCTGATGGTTCGAACAAATGTTTTATTATGATTTTGTATGGTCTTTACAACGGACTCAACATGGACTATGGTTTATTAATCTGGACCCAACTGGTACAAAGCTTGAACTCTTCAACGAAGCATTCAGAAATCTCGTGTGGTCGTTTTTGGACTCTTGTCACATGAAGGGCTATGAACTCTCTTGAGATTCCGGTCATGAAGGATGTTTTTCTCTCATCTGTCTCATCCTTTCACACTAAGAAGATCATAGTAGCTGATCCAACCAGGTTTTTTCACAATGATTCTATTCCGAAGACCATGTACCGGTGTGTCTCTCCAAAGAGTAAAGTAATTTCAAAATACAAACTGCTTCCTCCCAAAAGTCCATGCAAATTAACTCCAGAGATGCAAGCTGCTTTGGATGAGGTTGAGAAGCCTGCTAAATGAGGGAAGAAAGCCAACCCCAAGAAAGACGCAACCGAAGGTCCCTCCTCTAAACTGGCCAAGTCTTAGAAAAGAAAGGGTGAAACAGGCGACTCTTCTGCTCCAAAGAAAGTGAAGAGAATGGCACGAATAAAACAAACTCCTTCACCTTCCCATTCAGAAAAGAATGATGAGTCGTCTGCTGATGAGGAAGAGGAAGAGCATCATGAAGGTTCTCCAAGCGGAAATACACCTCCTCGGTCTCCAACACCAGAGGATGTCGTTAATGATTCTATTCCCACTCCACCTCCACCTCCACCTACATCCCAACCTTCTTCTACAATTGCTCCACCACCGCCTGTCAGCTCTACTCCTATTACTACCGCTCCATTACCACCTCCTATCTTTTCCCAAGCAACTTTCACCACCACACCTATCATCACCTCTACCACCGATTCATCAGTAAAAGTCAACACATCTGATGTGGGGGCGAAGACTGAAGATCCTCCTAAAGTCACAACCAAACCAATTTACCAAAATCCCTCCAGTGATTCTAATCCAGTTCTTGGAGGAGCAGAATTTGAGTTTGATTCTACTTACTATAGTCCATACAGAATCCAAAGTGATGAGGATGAATTTGCTCTAGTGACCAAGCAATAGATAGACAGTGTGAATGAAAAGCTTGATGCACTGATTGAGTCATCTAAGAAGTCCAATGATGTTATCATGAAAGCCTTTCTGGATACCGCTTTGCACCAGTATCATGTGTCCATCGACAAATGCACTACTGTTGTGGATGATTCTACTTCTTTGTGCAAGAACGCTACAGCTGATGTCAAAAACCTTATTGATGATTCCAAGGTTTTCCTTGATTCTCTTAAGGGTCATGTTGAGACAAATGTTGCTAAGGTGAATGCATCGGTTGCTTCCCTATCTCAGACTCTTCAAGGAGAACAAGCCAAATTTGAGACTCTTCGGTCTGATGTTTTTACTGATAACAAGACTTTTCTGGCATCTGTTGACTTTCGGTTAGACAAGCTCAATGCTGATTTCCGGGTGGAAAGGAAACTACGAGATGATCTCGCTCAACAGATCGCCATCAATGAAGTACAAAAGGCTAATATTGCCAGAGCAGAAAGAGAGATTTCGTTGTTAAAAACCGAGCGAGAGGTTTTCCGTAGCTGTGTTGGGATGTTTTTACTCAGCTGCACAATGTGATTCAAGCTCATGGCCCGATTCTTACGCTTACCATTCACAATCATCTAACCTCCAAACTCCTTCCTGCAATTGAACTCTTACGAGAAATGAAGGGTGTTTCAGAGAGGATGGCCACTCCGCAATAAGGGGGAGAAGGTACTATGAAGATCCCTCCTGATGTTAAACCGAAGGTGACTGTAAAAACCGAACTGAAGGATAATGTAGCTTCGGGTTCTGGTAATAATGAAAAGAAGAAACATGTCATTAGGGAAGATCATGATAGTGAAGAAGACCAAGAAACTATATCTGAGATCCTGAAACGAAAGAAAATGGATCAAGAGATAGATGAAAATCTTCGAGTTGCAAAGGAAAAAGAAGAAAGAGAAAGAAAGAAGAAATAAGAGGATGATGACGTTGTTCCCCCCTTAAACTAGGGAAACACTGATCAATAGAGTTCCCAAGCACTTACTGGCTGGAACCTGTGACTTCGTTTAATTGTGAGAATACGAGGGATTCACAATTTGATATGCCTATAACACGAAAGGCATTCATTTTTCACTGTTTTGATTCGACTGCTGAAGTCCCTTTACCCCATCCTTAAATTAACCGAGAACTTATTGATTTTTATCTCCAGTTCGGTCAGCCTCAGTACCTGGCTTGGAGCGCATAGAAAATTACAACGGTCAAGGTGCTGAAGCCTTTGCCTGTAGGGAAGTTCGTTAATGTTCAATTCAAAATAACCCGAGGCTCAGATAACTCGGTTTCTTTGATTTCCCTGGCAGATCTTCCCAATTTAAATCCTCATGATTGGATCTTGTTGTTTAATATTTTGCTCTCTAATGCGAAAGAGTATGAGCCGATCCTGAATCATCTGAAGAGGATGTTGGCTTCCTACATCCATGAAGTTGCCAAGATGGATCAGGAAATAGCTTTTGTGTTAAGGAAGAAACCGATGATGAAGCCTACTGCAAAGCCTAGAGATGTCAACAAAATGCGTCTTGGTCAGTTTGATTCTGCTCACCTCACTATTATGTTCACAAGAGCTAAAGGTGAAAAGTTTCTGTTTGCTCTTGTTGACAAGCACCTGTTCTCCACCGATTGCTTGGAATTCATTATCAATCTTGTTCATCGGTGTAAGGAGAATTCTCCTTCAGATAAAAAGAACTTCACAGACATGCTTCGGTGGTACATCACATTCAGGCAAACTCTTTTGACCATCATACCGAGCATGTTCAAGACTGTCAAGAAGTCTGCTGTAGCTCAACCGAACTGAGCTCTCGGATCCATTGACACAAAGGGGGAGATTGTTGGTTATTATGTGTTGCGTCATGGGCCATTCTCTTGTATATCCGGTTTGGGTCTGTCTAACCATGATTATAGATTAGGGTTACATTATACACAGTGCATGCATGTATACCTTAATTAATACGATAGTTATTTTATTATCTTTGTTGCATTGTAAGCCTAAACACCTCTACAATCGAAGTGCTTAATCGAGCTCTTCTAAGGTGTTCAACTTAATCATTTGACATCAGTTAAACCATTCTTGCATTCATCAATTCTTTATCTTTATTTTTCTGCTTGAATCTAACGATCTATAAGAAGTTTTTAATTCCATCACTGAACTATCACTCAAAACTCATTAAAATGGACAAAAACACCAAATAGACTTTGATCCAAATATGAAATGCATTAAAGCTTGGAACTTTATAACTTACAAAGGTCTAGAAGGTAGACGAAAGTTGGGATCTTCTATTACCAAGCTTCAACGATCCATGTTGCATTAAAAAATTGCTCCAAAACCGTCAAAAACTCTAGAAATGGTTGATAGAGGAGAGGGGAGGCTCAAATCTTGAAAATAGAGGCTAGGGTTTCTCTCAAGAGGTTCTAGACATGATATAGGCTAAGAAAATACCCTAAAACATGAATCCTTACCATTAAATACCTTAAAACCCCTAAAAAAATTGTGGGCCTTGGGCTGCACAGTTATCATGTCATGTGAATATATTCTCTCCTCGTGAGGACTCTCATGTTGTGAAAATTACTTCTCACCTCGTGAGAACAGATTTTCACCAAATTTCACTCCAACTTCAAAGAATCATAACCTCTTCGTTTCAACTCTGTTTTCTGCATTCTTTATATGCACAAAAGTGTATTGACGAGCCCCATAACCTTATCTAATTACTTTTTACTTAAAACACATCCAAATAAAAACCTTAATTCATAAAAGAAGTCTGAAACAACTCTTTTCCCATTTTACATTTTGACTCTGATAAGTTATGAATCTAACTTGAAGATCGTTTGGATCTTTATAACAGGTAAAATGATGAATACGAAAACTATAAATAACACAAGTATGGATCAAAGTGTGTCGAATGATTAGATCAACAATCCTCAACAGAGCTCGATAAAGAACTTCCGTTGTAGAGGATTTAGGGTTACAAGAACGATAAAGAAATAATGCTCTGATCTATCGTAATAATCGTTTTCTATCGTTAACCTAATATGCATGCAAGCATATATATTTATACTAAACCCTATCAAGCTCTCGGTTGGACAGGCCCAAACCGGAGTTACAAAACTGGACTAATAAACGAGCCCAATAGACGCAATACTTAACAAAACACTACCCAACAATCTCCCCCTTTGCGTCAAATTGGAGCGAGATTACTTCTTCTTGCTTGGGCCAGCAGCGTGAGATAAGCGCAAGGATCGTTTGTCTGAACCGAATGTACCATTGTATCGTGTCGTCAAAATACTTGATATCATCCGCTGTATTTTCCTTGCATCTGTGGATGATCCCCAACACATGCTCTAGGCAAGCAGTGGTGTACAGATGTTTATCAGCTAAGGCAAAAAGACATTTCTGTCCTTCATTCCTAGTGAACATGACTGAGTTTCGCCTCGAGTCAATTTTTCCCATCTGCATTTGGTTCAGATCAATGGCCGAGCCAACAGGAGATATTGTTGGTTTCTTCTTGAAGACGCTTGCTATCTCCTAATCCATCAGTGCAACTTCCATGATGTAGCACACCAGCATCCTCTTGAGATGGTCGATGATCGGACCATATTCAGCTTCGTTGGTCAGAAGGATGTTGTGCAGAATAATCCAATCATGGGGATTGAGGTTCGGAAGATCTGCTAAAGAAATGGCATGTTCGGTTTTGGCAGATCCCCTAAGCACCTTGAACCGAACGTTAATGAACTTCCCTTCAGTGTACGGTTTCAAGACCCGAACGTTGATAATCTTCTGAGCGCTCCAAGTTTGATATTGAAGTTGAGTAGCGTTCAGATAGAAATCAATCAAGTCCCGATCAACCTATGGATGAGGATGAGGGAACTCTGCAACGTTGGAGAAGGCGTGAAAGATGAACGCCTTTCGGGTCAGTGGCATGTCGAACTGAGAGTCGATAGTATTGGATCAGTCAAAAGAAATAACTGGTTCCAGCCACAAGATGCTCGGAGTGTCGATTGCTTCCTTTATCATCCTCTCGAGAGTCCAAGCAGGAAAAAGAGTTTTCCTACTCTCGAGAAGGTCGTCGGCTTCCTTCTGTTTTCGTTTAGCTTCTTTTGCCACACGAGCACTATCATCAGCCTCATTGCGTCGACTTTTACGCTTTATCAAGTCGGCAATGGTTTCTTGGTCATCTTCCTCTTCTTCCTCAGCAATCTTCTTGCCTTTGTCTTTCACACCCAAACCAGAGGCTTGGCCTACAGGAGGAGGTTCGGTTGTGTGAGTTGCCTTTGAGGAATGAGGTGGTTGAGATACAGACTCCTTTTCTCCCCCTTGTTTCGGAATGGACACGAAATCGGGTAGCCCTTCAATTTTGCTTAATAGGTCTAGGGCAGGAGCGAGCTTCTCTGCAAGGGTACGCCTCACATAATGGTTAAGGATAGGATCATGTGCTTCGAGAATGTTGGAGATGGCTGAGTGGACATCCGAAACACACGTCTTAATGACCTCCCGTTCGGACCGAAGAGTGTCAATCTGCTGTTGAGAATGGGAGAGTTGAGCACTCTTGACCTTCAAGGCAGTGGTCTTCTTTGCCAAAAATCCATCAACGAGTTCTCAGCAGCCAAATCTTCTTGGAGCTTTGAGAGACGCTCGTCAATAGTAGCACGGAAGGCTGAGTTGTCGTCGGTGAGCGATTGACGAAGTGAAGCAAAGGACTTCAACTCAGTAGAGACAGACGTGGCCAACTATTGAACAATTGGTTCCAACGTAGTCTTGGTGGCATTAGCACTCTCCTGTAAAGACTTTAACAGGGCAGAGGCATCAGAAAATAGTTTATCGACTTTTTCGGTCGCAGCCTGACAGGCTTTTGTTGAGGCATCGATGGCGGAGGTTGCAGAAGCGATAGAATCTTGCTGAGCCCTTGAGAAAGCATCAACAATCTTCTGAATAGCAGCTTCAGAGAGTGATGATTGAGAGGTGGAAGAAGAGGAAATGAGCAAGTCGACCTTGTCATGGAGCTCCTTAAGATGTTTCTTTGTGACCGGAGCGTCATCATCATCATCGCTCTGAACTTGAAACGGACTGTAGTAGACCGAATCAAACGTCATGTTTTCCCCGCCAAGGAAAGTGTCGTCTCCATCAGAGGCGTGACCAGGAGATGGTAGTGGTGGTGAAGCTGGTGGCACAGTGGTATGGGTAAGTTCGGGTTGGGTTGTTTCGGGTGTAGGTGTAGGGGTAGGTTCGGGTGCTTTTTGGGTTTCGGTTGTGTTTATGGTTTCGGGTGCTGGTGGAGGTTCGGTTGCATCAGTATGAACCCCCGTATCAGATACGTTGGCTCTAACATCTGTAGTGGATGTTGTGGTCGCGTCGGTGAATATTGGTGGTGGCATTGGGATTGAAGTGTTTGGAATGTGGGTAAAGGGGTTTATGGTGGGAATGGAAGTAGGAATAGTTTTAGGAGGAGAGGGAATTGAAGAAGGAGGGATTTGAATCTCAGGAGTAGGAGATCTGGGTGGTGTGTTGCCTCGTGGAGAGTCGTCAGAATCCGAACTCTCAACCTCTGACTCACTGGAGGAAGAAGCGATAATCAGCTTTCTCCTGGGTTGTGTTTTTTGCCTCTTATGCTGCGGAGACTGAGCAGCTTTTGTGGGTTTCCTCTTCTTAGGAGAAGGGCCCTTAGCCCCTTTCGCCACCTGTTTCCCTTTGTCGGCCTTCTTGCCTCTTGGAGCAGGCTTGTCGGCGTCATCGATCGACTTTAACATCTCCGGTGTGAGATCCCTCGGACCAGAACGCTTGAATTCTTTGTAGGTTCTGATAATCCGGCTGTTAGCTGGAACGTCAGCATACATAGATTTCGGAATGGAACCATTGAAGGGAAATTTGGAAGCATCTGAGACGATGATCTTCGTGGTATGAAATGTACTGCACCGGCGACAATGGGGACGTTGTACTTGTCCATCACCCACTTCGTAATCAAGGTCCAAAACCTAGCATAAGACAGCTCTGAACGTTGTGAAGAAGAGTAGAGACTCTGAATGAGTTGTTGCCAAAGAACAAACCCATAATCGACATTGATGCCATTATAGACACCATACAAGATGGACAGAAACAGTCGACTGGAACCATCGGAGCCAGAACTCCTTTCAGAATGTCCTTTGAATAACACAGTGAACATCCCGTTCCACTGTGGCGGCAAGCACGACTTCTTGAATTTGCCGACGGAAGTAAGCACCTCCGTATAACCCATGTTGTAAAACATATTGAACAGGTGCCCCATTGGAATTGTCTCTGGATTAACCCTCGTAGGGTCAGCTTCAAACCCTAACAGGGAGCAAAATCGTTGCTTGGAGATGGACGCTTTGTGATGAGAAACGTCAAAGAAGATCCTGTCAACCACTTTGTCGTAATGAGCAGTCGCATAGATTTGAGACAGGAACTCCATTGGAACTGATTCCGCCCTTGAAAGTGCAGGAGCAATCGGCGAAAACTTCAAACACTCGATAATGGGGAACATGTAAGAATCATAAGCATGAGGGGTTAGATCGATGATGAGGCATTGTTGTGGGCGAATAGGCAGTATGTGAGAAGTGGCGTGAACAAAGGATGAATCTGCCATTGCTTGAAGAAAGGGAAGAAGATGATGAACAGTAAAGGTTCAGGGATTTCTTGCGCTCTAGGAATTTTACTGGCAGTAAAGAGGTAAATGGTAGAGGGTGTTGCCTTTTATACTAGGGTTTAAGGAGAGAGAAAGATCTTCCCAAATCTTCGATTGAGAATGGAAGGGTTTTTCGGAGTTGACTGATGCGTGACAGTTGGAGTTGCCGATGATCACGCATGAGAGAGAATGTCAGACCCCTAAGAACACGCCTCCCATCAAGCGCTGTTTAGATATGAAGCGTTTCAGATTCACACGCGCCTCTTCTGCGCCATTTGGAGAAGAACCGTTTCAAATTCACACACGCGTCTGCGACGTCATTTGGAGATTAGACGTTTCAAATCCGCACGCGTTCCCTTTTACGCCGTTTGAAATCAAATCGATTGGACTCCTGCCTGAGTCAGCAACTCTTCATCTTATCCCTTTAAGGTGTAACGGTATCTTTTGAACAATGCTCCCATGTGGATGAAAATTGACCACAGCTTATATTTAACCACCAATCCAATGAAAAAGCTTGTAATTATTAGAACCAGAATTTTGGAAAATCAAAGATTTTCGTGCTAAGGGTGTAAAAGAAAAGAAATAAAGCAATCCTTTTTAGGAAAAATTGTGATGTCAATAAAGACACGAAACAAATGATCCCGAGCATGAATCTCTTCCTTCAAAGTCAAGAGAGACCTTAAAGTGTTAGTGTGGTTTCCCGTTGAATATCGATGAAACACTTATTAAGAAGTGTTGAAAGGCTTCTTTTAATTAAGCTTTTTAGGGTGGCTTTTGCTTTGATTCAACAGTCCTAATCTTGAAATAAGATAGAAAGTGAACAAAATACTTGTGAGACCGGTGTAGTCTGTTGAACAAGTAGGTTGGTAAGCATTTGAAATTAGCTGGGAAATATAAAATCTCAACAAAAATTAAAAACTGGATCCCAAGGGAAGAAATGTTATGGGTTTTAACAATTTCATAGGAATCACACAAAATAAAATTTTGAGATTTCATGAAGATACGTCCGTCAATTCATTAGTGAAAACTAGAGCAAATTAATTGTTCACCGTCAATTCAGATTGGGTATTGAATTTTGGGTTTCACTCAGCTCGTAGTGGCACGAAACTAAGATCATAAACGCAGTTTTTGAGTAACCATAAACCTCAGTGGTAACTTCTGAGAGTCTCAAGGGTTACATTTGTGAAACGAATTTAATGGAGAAATGCAATAGAGATGGTGTAAGAAATCAAAGTACCTCTGCTGTGAAAAATAGGACCAAGCAGAAAACTCTTATCTCATGTGAGAAGAGAGTTAGGTAGCTCACGATTAGAACAAATGTGATAGCCTAATTGGGAAGACAAGGTTTGAGTATACCAACTCATTAAGGCTATTATTCAGAATCTGATGAGGCTTTGGGCACATACTGCTGCTTCTAGGGACACTTAACTAATTCAACAATTTCCCCATAAACAAACACACAAATAAAATTAAAGCCAAAAAGTAAATAAAGAACAAACTATTTTTGGAGTTTTTGATACTAGAAGAAAAGAAATATTTTTGGAATTTTTGATATTAAAAAAAATAAATGATAAAAAAAATAAGACTGAGCAAGAAAATAAAAAGATAAAAAAAAAAAACTTTGGAACCGAACCCGAGCGTTCGGTCTATTTCGGTTGAGAGAATTTGAAAAACCGAACCCGAGCGTTCGGTTGGTTTCGGTTTTGAAAAATTTTGGAAAACCGAACCCGAGCGTTCGGTTGGTTTCGGTTTTGAAAAAATTTGGAAAACCGAACCCGAGCGTTCGATTGGTTCCGGTTTTGAAAAATTTTGGAAAACCGAACCCAAACGTTCGGTCTATTTCGGTTACCGAAGAAATTAGGCTTTCAAAAAGGAAATACTTTTGACAATAAGATAAATAATTTTGGAACAATTGTACATGAAATTTACAACCAAGAAAACTACATTTAATTGATAAGCGAAAGGCAGATTATCCAACCGAACCCGAACGTTCGGTCTATTTCGCTTCTTACGTTTGAGTTTGAGAGGTAGTTTGTGGTACTGACTCTGATTCCATCATACCTAGCCCTTGTAGAATTTTGTTGAATGATGCTTCAGAAAGGGCTTTGGTGAAGACGTCAGCCAGCTGATCAGTGGTTCTAACGAAATGAATTTCAACGTTTCCATCTTCCACATGATCTTTAATGAAGTGATACCTCAGTGCTATGTGCTTAGTCTTGGAGTGTTGCACTGGGTTATGACAGATCCTAATTGCACTTTCAGAGTCACAATATAGTGGGATCTTTTTCATATTGAGTCCATAGTCCCTGAGTTGACTTTGGATCCAAATCACTTGAGAAGTGCAGGAGGCAGCTGCAATGTATTCTCCTTCAGCTGTAGACAAAGACACATAGGTTTGTTTCTTTGATTGCCAGCTAACCAACTTCCCGTCAAGGAATTGGCAGCCTCCAGTGGTGCTTTTTCTGTCTAGTCCACAACCTCCAAGGTCTGCATCTGAGTAGGCTTGAACGAAGAAGCCTGAGTTGGAAGGATACCATAGACCTAAAGAGGTAGTTCGCTTGAGATATCGTAGAATGTTCTTCACTGCAAGCATGTGAGGTTCGCGTGGGTTCGCCTGAAATCTAGCACAGTAACAAACAGAGAACATTATGTCAGGCCTGCTAGCAGTAAGATACATCAGAGAACTGATCATCTGGCGATAAAGCGTAATATCAACTGCCGGTTTATCCAAGGATGGAGTGAGCTTGGTGCCGAACGCCATTGGAACTTTGACCTTTGAATCTCCCATCATGCCAAATTTTACTAGAAGAGTCTTTGTGTAAGCTTCCTGATTGATAAAGATGCCTTCGGGTCCCTGTCTAATATTTAAACCAAGGAAAAAGTTAATTGGACCCATTGAGCTCTTTTCAAATTTAGTCTCCATCAGCTTTCTGAATTCAGCCGTTAAGCTGGGATTCGTAGAGCCAAAGATGATATCATCAACGTAAATTTGAACAATCATAAGGTGGTTACCTTCCTTCTTACGAAAGAAGATTGGGTCAACCGAACCTTGTTTGAATTTGGACATCTTTAAAAACTTTGTCAGCGTTTCATACCAGGCTCTCGGAGCTTGTTTCAGTCCATACACGGCTTTGTCCAAAATATAACAATGATTAGGATACCTTTCATTTATGAATCCAGTAGGTTGCTCCACGTACACTGTTTCTTCAAGTTCTCCATTGAGAAATGCACACTTGACGTCCATTTGGTAGACTTCAAAGTTTTTGTGTGCAACATAGGCGAGAAATATTCTAACGGATTCCAGCCTAGCTACAGGAGCGAAAGTCTCTTCATAGTCAATTCCTTCCTCCTGACAGTATCCTTTCACTACCATACGTGCTTTGTTTCATATCACGTTCCCTTCCTTGTCTATTTTGTTCCTGAAGACCCATTTGAGAACAACAACTGAGGCATCTGGAGGAGTTGGAATGAGTCGCCAAACTTTGTTCCTTTCGAATTCATTCAGGTCGTCTTGCATAGCTTGAACCCAATCAGAGTGATCAAGAGCAGTGTTAACTGTCTTTGGTTCAACTTTTGAGACGAAGGAGTTAAACATACAGAATTCTACTTTTGAAAACAAGGAAGTCTGTTTTGCCTTGAGTTGTGATCGGGTCAGAACTTTTTCAGATACATTACCAACAACCTGGGAGACAGGATGATCTCTGGTCCATTTGACGAGAGGATGATAGTTTGGATCAAAGGTTGGATCCAATTCAGTGTTTACCATCTCTTCTAGTTCGGATTGACTTTCATAGTCGTAAGACATATCTACAGTCTTCCCCTCGACAAATAAGCTTTCAGGTATTTCTTGAGTATCTTGAGCTACAGAGGTTTCTGGTGGTGCTGAGCTTTCGGGTGTTGATGCATTTTCGGTTGGTGTGACACTTTCGGTTGGTGAAGTGCGTTCGGGAGCAGCTTGAGAACTTATCTCCCCCTCAACATGTGAGCTCAGCTGTGATGACGAAGATGGATCCTCCCCCTCAACTGAAGCATTGAGTTGTGGAGGGTCGTCAGAACTTGATCCTCCTTCATTCATTCTCTTTGCAGCATCTTCGACAAGTTGCTTTAAATGATCTACCCTGTTGTCAGCTGCGTTGGCTTTTGAGAGAGTGGCCTTCTCTGGTTCATCAAATAACTCAACGAACTTCTCAAATAGGTTTGCGATTGATGCTGTGACTTGACCTGTTTGAGAAAAGATTTATCCAGCTGTGTCTTCGTTGGCCTTTAGCTTTTTGACATAGCTATCATCAAAAGTCACGTAATAAGTTTCTTCTATTTTCCTCGAACGCTTGTTTAATACCCTGTACGCTTTACAAGTAAGAGAATAGCCCAAAAATATCCCTTCGTCGGCTTTGACATCAAACTTGTTGCGGTGTTCTTTAGAATTGAAGATGAAACACCATGAACCGAACACATGGAAAAACATGACATTTGGCTTCCTGTTGTTGATGATCTCATAAGGAGTGAGAGTGAAGTGCTTATTGAGATATGACCTGTTCAGTGTAAAACAAGCAGCAGAAATAGCATCAGCCCAAAAATATAAAGGTAAGGAAGCGAAACTTAGCATGGTTCGGGCCGCTTCATACAAAGATCGATTTCGTCTTTCGACAATTCCGTTTTGTTGAGGTGTGTAGGGAGCTGAGAAGTTGTGACTAATTCCTTTTTCTTCCAGGAATTCTTCGAATTCTTTATTTTTGAACTCCGGTCCATTGTCGCTCCTGATGTTGTGAACGACTTTCTTCAGCTGTACTTCAACCTGCTTGATGAACACCTTTAGCTTGTAAGTCGCTTCAGATTTAAGCTTCAGAAAGAACACCCATGTAAAACGCGAAAAGTCATCAACAATAACAAGAATGTACTTGCTACCACCGATACTTTCGATCGATGATGGACCACACAAATCAATATGAAGTAACTCTAGTGGTTCAACAACTTTGGTGTTTATTATAGATGGATGACTTTGATGACTCTGCTTCCCCATTTCACATGCAGCACACAAATGTTCTCTATCGTACTTGAGCAATGGAAGACCTCAAACATGACCTCCAGTGACAAGTTTGTTGATATCCTTAAAGTTGAGATGAGAGAGCCTTCGGTGCCACAACCAGCTTTCGTCAGATTGTGCTTTGGATAACAGGCAGATAGCTGGGTTCCCTTTGATAGGTTTGAGGTTTAGGGGAAACATTTCACCTTTACGCTCCGATTTGAGAATAACTCTATTTGTCTTCTTCTCAATTATTTCAGAACCCTCATCGTCAAATGAAACTTTGAGACCGGTACCTCCAACAAGTTGAGATACACTGATGAGGTTATGTTGTAGTCCTTCCACGTATGCAACCTTCCTAATCGTGAAATCACCGTTTGTAATCATTCCATAGCCTTTTATGGTTCCAAAGGAGTTGTTCCCGAACTTGACATTTCCACCGTTTGAAAGAGACCTGTATTCCCTTAGCTCTTCCTTCCTTCCTGTCATGTGACGCGAGCAGCCACTGTCAACGTACCATTCTTCGTCAAACTGCTCGTCACTGATAACCTGCAAAAATTAAGCAGATTTAGGAACCCAAAGTTTCTTGGGTCCTCGTGAGCCTTTCACAGGAACAAGAATAGTAAGAGAGATGTCAACAAGATATGTTTTTTTTATTAGTGTTGTTCATCTTTCTTTTTGATAGTGAAAACCTTAATTTTATTGGGATTCGTTGCTTTTGGTTTGGACTCTGGTTTAACTGATGAAACCTTCAGTTTTCCTTTTAGTTCAGTTGATGATTGAGGTTTTTGAGAGTGAACAGAATGGAATTTAGAATCGGGTTGAGAGGAATTAGAAGTATTTGAAGAATTAGAAGAGTTAGAATGAGAGAACTTAGACTGAGATGATTTCTTGACTTGAGATTCTAGGTGACCCTTTTGCTTTTGATCATTAGTGGGACCGAACCTAGAATTTTGATGTCTTTTGGTCTCTAAACCGAACCTTAGCTTTCGGTTGATGTTGTTCTCTGAACCGAACCTCTGCTTTCGGTTGATGTTATTTTCTGAACCGAACCTCTGCTTTCGGTTGATGTTATTCTCTGAACCGAACCTCTGCTTTCGGTTGTTATTGCTCTCTTGTGATTTAACAGGACTTTTCTCTGACTTTAAGTTCCTGTCATGATGTGAGAAATAGGCATTTTGAGATTGCTAAAACTGTTTTCTTTCAGAAAGATTCTTCTTGTATCTCTGATTCCTTTGCTGTTTTTGATTTCTCATCTGCTTCGGTTGATGATGGATATTGGCTTTTGGTTTCTGTTTTCCTTTAGCTGGTTCACTCTGAACTGATGATGTTTCGTTTAAAGGAGTGACTTCTTTTGCAGGAATTCTTTTTTCTTAAGGAACATCTTTTGTACCACTAGTACTTGGCACATCGAAGCTATCAGGCTTATTCAAAGGTTCTGGCACATATCTGCCTTTGCTTTTCCACGAAGTACTTTCAGACAGACCTACCGTTTCGTCAGCATTGTCGATGGGAGCTGACCAGAAGAACTCGTCACAGCCATCAGCATTGCCTTCGTTTACAACGGCTGTGAGTTCAGCGGTCTGATGTTCGGTTACGCCTGTGACCTTATACACCTGATTTGGAGTGGTTCTTACCTTTTGGTATACTACTGCCTTTTCTGCAAGAATCGGGGACTTTTGTTGGGACAAACGAGCAAACTCCACGGAATTTTCTGAAATGAGATTCTTGTGGTTTTCGGGTTCGCTCTTGACAAATTCTGAACAATCAACTGTGTCATCTACAGAAATTTCACTCATATTGTCATCCTCATTAAGCTCAGACGCATTTTCAACATCAATTTTATTTTCTGAGCTCAAGTTGGCATTCAATGAGTCAAATTTTTGTATGGTTTCGGTCCTCAGTTTCAGTTTATCATTTTCATCCAAAAGGTTTTTAAGCATGTCCTTATGGTCCTTGGACTTTATGAAAGATTCGATTTTGTCTAGTCCATACATATATGTCGGATTAACATCTTCAGATGAAATAACACTTTCACAATTATACGCTTCAGCATCAATTTCATCCTCCTTAAACTCAAGGAAGGGTAAAATCATGCGACGAATCTTTTGTCCTATTTCATAGTCCAAATGAAGCTGAGTGATATTAGTATAAAGACGTTTAGCAATCAAACAAAAAACATTTCTCTGTTTTAAAAGCTTTAAATTGTCTCTTTGCAAATAAATGTTTTCATCTTTGGTTTTGATTAACACCGACTCCTTCAGTTCGATCCACATCCTTCGTTCCTCACTCTTTGAAGATAGCCTGCTTATTTGGTCAGTTAGGTTACAATTGGTGACCCGTGTTTGAGTTAAACTGCTATCTAGATGAGAGATTCTTGAATTAACATTTTTTAATTCTTTTTCATATGAGCTTTGTGGGACTTTGAATGCAATAAAAACAGATTGTACCTTCTTGATTAATTCATCAAGTTCGTTGAACTGTACGCTGAGCGGTTTTGCTGTGAAGCACAAGTCCTCTCGCTCCTTTGCATCTTCATTTCCACCATCTGTGTTGTATCCCCCCATCTGAGATACATCGGACACCATGAAGCATTTTTCACCACTACTCTCTTCTTTCGCCGCATAAGCCTTTCCATGAGAAGGCTTCCTTACTTCATCATCTTCAGAGTCGGTTGACCAGACCTCCACGCGACCGAACTCATCATCCGCTACCGAACCCTGCACAATTAAAGCATTCATAGAAGGGTTAGCAGTAGATTTCTTCTTCCTGATCTCATCCAGCTTTTTCAGCAACAAAGCTTCTTCATCTTTTTCATCATCCTTCTCTGCCATTTTCTTGAGGACACAATCTTTTGCATAGTGGTTCTTTCCTCCACAATAATAGCAGCTTACTCCCGAATCTCCTTCAGCTTTCGGTTCCTTCTTTGGTTCTTCTGCCTTCGGTTCTTCCCTGACCTTTTCAGAACTATAATTTCCCTGCCAATTTCGATTCTTGTTGGTGGGGAATCTTTTCTTGATGAACCTTTTTGGGTTTGACACCATCATTGCATAGTCTTCAGAGGTAATGTCATAATCCTCTAGGTTGAGGTCTTCATCTTCCATCACAGCTTTGCTTTTGGACAGAAGGGCTAATGAACCCAAGCTTGAAACCACATTTTTCTCCTGTAACACGATCTTTTCTTGAGACTTCAGAATGCCGACCAGTTTCACCAGAGAATAAGATTTGAATTTCTCATGCGCTTTAACTGTGGACACTACAGCTCTCCATTCAGATCTAAGGCCGTATAAAAACGTGACCTTTTGTTCAATCAGCTTCCTTTCAATGTCATGTTTAATCATCTTGCTAAGAAGATGATTGAAGCGATCGAACGTTTGAGTTACAGTTTCTTCTGAACCCTGCTTAAATTCACCAAACTCGGACAAGAGTAAGGTTTGAATGGAATGCTCGAGATCTTCGTCCGTAGAATATAACTCTCGCAGCCTATCCCATATTTCTTTAGCAGTTGTACATGAACTCACCAGCCTAAAAGTGTCAGATTGAAGAGCGAATCTGATTAATCTCAATGCTTTAATATTGCACTGAAATTTATCTTTTTCGTCTTGAGCAATATCTTTAACATCCTTCAAAAGATCATTATACTCCTTCTGAGTCTTAATAATTCTTGAAGTTCCAGAATGAGCGAATGGTCCAGATACAATTGCTTCCCAGATGAGGTATCCATTGTCCTCAGATCCTATAACATAGTCTTCAAAGTGATGAGCCCAGACTTCATAATCCTGGGTGTAAAGGATGGGAATCTTCGTCGTTGATCCGATGATGTTCTAGATATTAATTGGATTTGATTGTGACTCGTCCATGCTTGATTGAATAACCTGTTTAAAAGATCAGACTTGTAATGAATTAAATTAGGGCAAAACAAATAAATACCGAGTTACGTCAATTATAGGATGACGGCTCAATAAATATCAGTAAATGCGGAATAACCCTAATCGCAATCTTTTTCACAGAAAAGAAGTGTATGAATTACACAGCCTCCTGCTCTGATACCAATTGATAAATTATGAATCTAACTTGAAGATCGTTTGGATCTTTATAACAGGTAAAATGATGAATACGAAAACTGTAAATAACACAAGTATGGATCAAAGTGTGTCGAATGATTAGATCAACAATCCTCAGCAGAGCTCGATAAAGAACTTCCGCTGTAGAGGATTTAGGGTTACAAGAACGATAAAGAAATAATGCTCTGATCTATCGTAATAATCGTTTTCTATCGTTAACCTAATATGAATGCAAGCATATATATTTATACTAAACCCTATCAAGCTCTCGGTTGGACAGGCCCAAACCGGAGTTACAAAACTGGACTAATAAACGAGCCCAATAGACGCAATACTTAACAAAACGCTACCCAACAGACTCCAAGAAACAAACGAAGGTTTTAATCACATATCCAACCTTATAATCATCCAATAAGATATAAACCCCATTCCTTTGAAGCATAAGGCTTTTACTTGATCCATTTATTATCCATAATCCTAGAATAAAAAAACTTCTTTAAACTAGATGTTACAACTCTGTCCCACTTAAACTAGATTTCATCCTCGAAATAAGGTATTGGTTACAGTCTCTAAATACAACACCAACACATTACACAAGCTTCCTTTATCCACTTCGAAATCAATTCATCTTATAAATAAAACTCAGGAGGCCACTCGGAAACCCATAGTTGCCAATAAAAGCCATAAAACTTGAAAATACTCAAATTCAATGTATGTCTTTCTCTCCCTAACTTAAGACCAAACTTTCAGTGAGAACCACTCAAACTGGAATCTCTAAAACCACAACCAAAAACCAGTTCCATCAATATACGTCCCGAAACAAGGAACCCATTAGTCTAAACATCAGAAACCATACACTAAGTCTGGTGATCACCCACTCATCATACTTACCCCTAGTTCTCTGACTAGGAACACCGCCAAATCATGCAGAAAGAGTAATCAAAGACACCGATCGTAAATTTCCACGGTCCCAAATTTGAATTGTGCCAAAAAACCTTAAATACATACTTGAATTCTTGACAAGCAATCATGATCCCATTGCTCCCATGAGAAAAATATGGTCTATCCAAGAATTTCACATTGCATCCTAAATCCTTATCAGCTAAGATCACTAGACAAATCACTCGAGACATTTACAATGAACCACATAAATTAAGATATCATTACCGATACCCAACAGTGGTATCCAAATCCTAATAGTCAGCCTACAAGCAACATGGTTCTTATCATAAACATTCAATTGGAGACTTCTGATGAATAGTTAATACTCCTAACAAACTTCAACTGTCCACATGTTCCAAGCCCGCTCGTCACTGAGTCTTCCAAATCCCAACAAAGCACCAACACCCAAACATGCCAATAAGACTAACGATCCAAGACCTAAGAGTATCAATCAGATGACTATCGAGTCCTACCCATATGAATCATATAGCTATTGGTTCACAATACATCGTGACACTTCCTAACGACTAAAATGATAAGCTCCCATCATTCCTTTACTGGCCTGAAGACTCACGACCAACACTACAGGGGCCTAAGGATACTTAACCATCAAGCCACTGACTTGCAAGAACCCAATATACATCCCTCTAACCACTAACCAACACAACACAAGCCACACTCTTTTATCATGCACAATACCTTTCACAGCATAGGCTCCTACTAACGCAAAATCTGATGAAAACATGGTTACACACAATCAAAGAATGAGACAGGAGGTCGTACTCTTATTCGAATTTATAAGCTATAAACTAGAATAGAGCCATATTAATAAATTTGGACCAAGTGTTCTCATTTTATCTTACTCAGTCCACCTATACACCCCTCCTGATCATACTCGATGAACTACCACGATATCCACCTTCAAGGGAACCCATAACCAATCCCTAGATCAACTGCATTCCTTCATCCTCACAACCTCACCCTAAAGGAGAAGTACCAGTAGATCTAACGAAATGGAGAACCTCAGCCATTAACATAAACATCCTCATGAATGACTAAAACAAGATCCTACACCTTGACTAAAACTAAACATGTTCCACCAATAAGTAACTAGCTCAATAAAACATCCAAAGTTATCCATAAATGTTGCTACAACCTTGGTCGGATCAATCCAAATGCCAAACCTATCAACCCGACATGCCAAAAATTGGATTCTGCATAGATCCTAAGTCACACCTGAAAAGCTAAACAATACCGCTCCGGCGTCCGAACTCCCAATAACCAATGACAGCTGTCAAACTCGAGCCTACTATGAATAATACTTCTAAACCAACATTTAAGTGTACCCATACCCAAAAACCAAAAGTCACAATGTACAAATTTTGACAATAGGTTGATGTATCCATTAAATTCCACTTATATAGATTGAAACCTTTGAAGAACCCCAACTATTGACAATGAGCGAAATGATTAACGATCAAGAATGCATTGATAACTCATCCAATAATCCAATACACTAATGAACAAAACAATGTGGAACTAAACACACCAAACTCTGAATTTCATTTTCTAATAAAAAACTAGCCAATCAAGACTATAGATAGCAATCTATGCAACAATCTGATAAATCCCTCAACAACCGATTCTGAACTTGCACGACCTAACCACCTCATGCTCTATTCATCCGAATTATCAGAAGGAACCACTACCTACAAAGAGTTCATTGTCCAAAAGCTCCGTGTAATGAAGAGAACTCATATATTCTAGAGTACATATATCTGATGGCAACTTGCCATGCACCCCATTTTCACAAAATATTGAACCAAAATATCGCATACACGACCCAAAGATACCTATGACCCATTCTTCTGAAACTACAATGTTTAATAGATCGATGATACTCCAAGAAGAATACCTATTTCTCCCCCACATAGGGTTCAAACTACCACCAACTGACATTGCAAACAGGCAAAAACTTAAACCAGCTCAATCAAATGCATACCATCCCATAACCTTGGATTGTATAACACAATGCAAAATGATCTTCTAGATAAAGACTAAGAAAACTAAAAGAGATTCCAAACTTAGATGGAGACCTTGAGAACTCCCCAATCATACCCGCATCAAGCATAAAAAATCCCATGTAGATGCACAAGCAATAATTTTGTCAATTATTACACAGATTCTCTATCTAGAGACATATAGACTTCCATACACCTCGTCTTCAAATACCTAATCATCAATTCATCACACAAAACATTCATAAATATAAGACGCATCATTCTTATAGTTAGGATACATCATAAAAAAAGTTATCATTCCCGATTCACTTCCCTGATCACCCGAATCAATCAACTAGCACCAGACCTAACGATATTCAAAGAAAGCAGACCCTCTATCTCTTCTCAAGGAAACCATACCACAAGGATCCTCTTGTGTATTTCTACACTGCAACACTTGCTGAGAAAAACTGCAACTATCTAACCCCATGTTGGGTTTACATCCCAAACTCCGAAAATCACATGTTTGCTCTCTCTTTCCCCTTAACATGAAAAGTTGGAAGACACACAAACCCCATCGTGGATAATGACATCCTAATCCATCTTCCAATCACTTTGTCTCTTACTGCAATCCTCATACCAATCATCAATTGCTTCCTTCTTGGGTCCTGTGACTCAACTGGGACTACCCTGAGCAAGGCCATCGAGACCTCAAATCCACTAATTCACCTAGTTCTACACCATTTGAATACAATACTGACATGACCACTAATGCCTAAAAAATCATCTGACCCATCCTCAGTCTGAACAACCATAACCGAAAGGCCGATAAACATGGGAACAAACTACAATGAATCATGGTGTCAGGCCATGATATCTACCCTTAACCAGTTCTTTAGAAACCATGGAGTTTGCCTTGATTCGGGCAAGGATCTTATGCTTTCAGTAGTACGGGTCCAATACTACCTTCCACACATATCCAAAATTTCCTTAAGAATCATTCCGGATCCTCGAAGTAAATACTCATGTAAAATACCACCCGATCCAGCCACATATACCCACTCTAAAACGAGTACACACTGCTAATGTTCCTAGGATCTCTTTCTAGGATTCCTCTTCCGAAAATGCTCATGCAAGCATATTATTGATGGATTTTGAGCATATCTAAATTCCTATGTGATCATGCAACCCTAATTGCTTTGGATCTAAGTTTTTCTCTAGTTTTACATGTAAAGAAGATAACCAAAGCAACAACCCTAATACTATCATACAAAAAACAATATTCATATAATAACTAGGGTTTAAGAATTACCTTTCTTGTTATCTTGTAAAACCAAGTATTCAATGCTTGATCTTGACCTTTAAAAGACTAGTGCCCCCAAGTGTTGCACCTCTAATTGAGTCACAAACACCACTAGCAAAGAATGAGGGAGAATGAGGAAGTAAAGCAGCAGAAATCATCCATGGTTTCTCTTAGAAGTATTGGGACGATTTCAACATGTAGAGGGGTCTTTATATAGTTGAGGCTCCTAAGATTTTTCAAGTGGAAGCCCTAATTATCCTTGATTAGGCGTTTAAGCAGTCCATGAACTCCTTTCTAGAAGGCCTTGGATGAAATCTCTATAGTGCCTCCTATAGATTTTGTACAGTCCTCCTAATGGAGTCCATAAGCCCAACTTTGCAACTATCAATGATTTGTAATACTAGTCCCTACTCTTTTAATCAGTTCCTTTAATCCCAAAATTAATTCTTAATTAATTTAAAAAAATTACTAATTAAATAGTATGATTAATAATTAATATATTATTCTTATAATATATTAAGTAACCATTAATTAACCTCTTTCTCCAAAACTCATCTTGTCAAGTTGCTATGGTGACGGTAACCCAGAAGAACCATGCTACTATCAAATCAAGTACATAACAAATATAGTTATGGGCTTAGACACTTAATCCAATAGTTTCCCACTTGGATAAGTCTAATAACTATAATTGCATGTATGACTCCAGAATATAATGAGCAATTGTCGCTTTCAAAAGCAGCCGTCAAACTCTGACCTAGTCAATTGACGCATCCATTTTGATAAGTGATCATATAATCCTCTGTTATAGAAGATATCATGTGGATAAAGACATGGAACAGAGTCATTCTCAATGTCCAACAGTTTGTTTCCCAATTTCAGATTTGTCTAACATAGAACTTAATTGAACACATCAATTCAAGCCTGACCGGGCATGGCACATAAGTCAACACAAAATCATCGAGGGGCCTAAGATATCGCTTTTACCCTCGTTGGATAAAAGGATCTGATAAACTTTGACTTATATGCTTGTACTATTTTCTCATCAAACCGTACACAACAATGTGTTTTATAACACCAAGTTACTAATGCGTTTACACATTATCAATGCACAACCAACTCGTAAACAAAAACTCATATATCCCAATTTAAAGATTATATAATATTATCGTCTCACAATCACTCATGATGAATTCCATGAAGTGATTCAAATGAGCATGGGTTTAATCAAATACTCAAATCCTATGTCAGGAGTAATCATGAACATTACACCAAACCTTTACTTACAAGCCAATTCATGACAACCATTCTTCATAACGTACACCCAAAGTATGAACGACTGTGGATAATTTGAACAATCCAATTATTTAGGAAGTAAAACATGCAAAACTGAAACACAAGATAAACAACTGACAAAAGATAGTAAACTTTACTCATAAATAAATGTTCCAATCAAGGTCAGACTCGTTTTGCTATCTTGTGGCATTGTTTAGAGTCAATTAGAGTGTTCTAAGCCTAGTACCTTCAAAGTTAGGATTTAGAATTTGGTTCCACAAGTGCACCACTTCCCAAAATAGCCAAACACTCCAACATGAGGAGTGTACGGACGTACACCTGGGTATGCGGCCGTACACCCCCCTCTGGCCATACACTCTGAGCTATACATGTGGGACTTAGCCTTCATGCAGCCCTTTTCACACTCCTAAGCCAAGAACTCATTTCTCTCTCAACTACCTTCCGGTTTTCAGCTAGATCTTCAAGATTGTAAGTGTTTCTTCCCATCAACTGTTGATTTCCCGCCTCTATCTTGTAAGGATCATTGATTTCATCCATGAAATCACTTCATTTTGATTGATCTTCAAGTGTTCTTCAGTTTCACCAAAAACACTAAGAACACCTACTATGTTCTTGGACCTCAAACACCCCTAAAGGCTTCTATATCGTAATTAACACTTCCTATGCTTGTTACTTACTAGATATGCTCCTTAGAAATCGTCCAAATCATGATCATCAAGGAGTGCATGGCCGTACACACCCCATGTCGTCGTACACCCCTATGTTTGGTGCATATTGGTCTCAAACTCATATTCTATACTATAACATGATCAAGAACACTTAGAGGATGCAAGATTTAGCCTTGAAACACACTTTTGACTGTTTTTACAAGATCGTCAAGGGTGTACGGCCGTACACCCCTTGTGTGGCCGTACACACCCTTTTTAAGGCCCAAATTTGTAACAAACATCCCTTTAAGTTAAGTTATGGCTAAAACACACTTCCTAGATGATTCCTAAGGCTATAAGACACACTTTGGAATGTTTCATAGTGAGTGTGCGGCCGCACAGCCACTTGGGCCGCATACCCTGGCCGTACACACACAAAACTGATGCATTCTAGCCTTAAACACTATTTGTGAGGCCATATACCCCTTATATGCAATCATATGTGGTTGTAACACTTCAAAATAAGTGTTTCATAGTCCCTAAGGTGACTCCCTATCATAATTAGTTGAGTTATACACTAATTATATACATATATGTGCCATTATATGCTTAATAATATCCGGTTGTGCTCAAGGCTTCACTTGACACTTAGCATCCCACAGTCGAGCTTACATTCGTATCATTAAATTTAGGTGAGTTCATACCCCTACAATCAACCTTTTAAACTGTTTTAAGTGCTTTTAGGGGGGATACAAGTTGAACACAATTGAAATTGTTTTAGAATAAACATTTATATATTTGCTATACATCTTGTTTCAACCGTTTTCAAACACATTTTCAAAACTACTTTTAAAACATTGTTAGACTTCATTATAAAACCCTTTTTAAACTACTTTTAAACTTTTGTCAGACACTTTACTTTCCAAACCATATTTATTTATGTATTAGTGTACAAGTATGCTTCAATGGACTTAGGACTATTATGGATAACCATGACTCCTGTTCCTTGTTTGGTTGTGGGCTTAGGGTAGGATACACTAGTCCGATTGTCAATTTACTCATACTAAATACGTATAAGAATATAATTTTTATCTTTAAAAGTTATACTTGACTCAGCTGTTCAAGCTGAGAAATTGAATATTTTCTACAAGTCAAGAACAAAACAAACATCTAGTAAACTATAATAGGTATAGTTTAAAGAACATATACAAACAATGGAAGAGAACATATACATATACATCTACATATACAAAGAACGGAAGAGAACAAATACATATGCATCTATATATAAAAAGAATGGAAGATTAAATATACATATTCAAGAACAGGAACAAACATATACATATATATACAAGTACAGTAAGAACACGATAACTAGAATGTGAAATACTACTTCATGATACAAACAATACATTATTGTATCACATTTGTAACTAGAGTCTCTTGGAGGGAGAGCGGGCATCGTGTGTATAGATCTATACGGGACAGACACTCCCACACCCCGACTGCTACCAACAGTCCCAGTCGGTAAGACAAGGGGTGACAAAATGTCACCTTACTATTTTATGACGCCAGAAGGTCGTCAGGTATTCAGCCGTCAGTCAATATGGTTACAACTAATTCACATCTAAACCTTTAATTAACCATATCAGAATTAAAGGCAATAAGACTCTCCATGGAGTATAGTACATTTAATACAACTATGAGTCTTCATTTTTATCATTTTAGATTTCAGTAGTGTCACTACTGAGTTAAAACATTCTATTTTCCTAATAGATAATAGTAATAAATGGAGAAAACATACTTGTACATAGATACAAAGTACTACTATATTTTTCCATACTATCCCAGGTATATATGCAAACATTACATTTTTATAACGAGAGTAAACATGTAAAACAGTCGAGCCTTGGGTAGAAGGCTACTTTAATCATAAGCAGGAAATATAGGATTTTCTGGGAAAACTTTACAAACTTTTGAACGTTCTAGTACAAACATTTAGAGGTTTTTATTATCTAAATGACAATAAACTCTTATGAACTCACCAACATTTTATGCAAATACTCTCTTACAAAATAACTTGTATTCTCAAGGAACCAGTGAGACAGGTACACCCATTCAGCCTTTGAAGGACGGAGTGGATTCAAGACTCGTCTTTATTTTTATTATACATTTTTGGTGTTATTTAAACCTTACTAAAGAAAACACATGTATTTAACTATTCTATTAATGCAATGGATGTTGTTGCTTATTCTTACTATTATGCATTGTTATGATACTGTACATGATGTCCTCCATCCCCGAATGTTTCCGCCAATTCGGTTTGGGGGTGTGACAAAAGCTTAGATATAGTTAATTAGATTCAATATTCAATCTAAATGTCACCAGAAGTCGATATCATGAAAAAGAATCTTGAACCACAAGATTGATCAAGATCCATGTCTCTAGTTCATAATAAGATATCATGAAGATCAAAGTAATTTGAGGTTATCAGTTTTAGGGTTGTTTATAGCAAAGTTGTTATAAGTACAATAGTTGCATTGGACTGCCACGTACTGTTGTTCCTAATAAGTATTAGAACGGTCAATTGTTGATGCTTGAGTGCAAGTATGAGCTGATGGAGAATAATGTCCACAGTAATAATAAGACCGGTAATATTACAATAAATAACAGTATCCTTTTAGGTTATACGTAAGAACAAAATAAAGCAAATCTTAAAATATATATATTAGACAAACTTATTTTCTTAAGTAATTAATAGTAAATAAAGGAATTCCTCAAGGACTGAAAATATATTCCATAAATAGTTATAACTATGCTTGCTAATTATCTCTAAGGTTTCAAATCACCTCCCTATAAATAGAGGGCTCCAAATCCGGTTTTGGTACATGAGAAAAATAACAATTAGTCTCAAAATTTTAGAATACTTAAAACCCCTAAGAATTCCTCAAGGACAGTTCACACGTCATGGCAAGGTGTTTACCACATCATGGTTGACCACATAATCGAGATTTTGATTATTTTTGAAGCTCTTAGTTCGAGGGTTTCTTATATCTGCTTGTAACTTATTTCTTGGGTGCAATTTCAGAAGTGGAACATTTCGTTGGGTTCTCTAGTCCAAAGAAGTAGCTCATCAAAAGAAGAAACATATGAAGAAAGAGAAGGTATGATTTGTTTTTCTATTATATTCTATAAGTTACATGGATAGTTGAGTTAGATCTAGTTGTTTTAAGTCTTATATCATAATTATTTGCGGTTTCTGTTGCCCAATAGATCAATAAAAAAGTTTTTACAATTGAAATGGACACAAATAACCAACTAGTAGAAATAATAGAAGACTTGAATAATAGAAGAGTTGAAACTAAATTCCAAGCATCAAAAAGATCGAAATTATTGAGGTTTTTAAGGTCTTCGCACAACATGTATGTGAAAACCATGAAGTCATGGGTTAAAGCAACCACATCTTCAGAAAATAATGAATTTCAGCAGAGCATCACGAAGGGCAAGATGTTCTAGATGTAGAAAAAATAATTCTTCACACATCGTGAATATTCGTACAACTAAAATATATGCAGACTATCAAGTCTTGAGAAAAAAAATCATGGCCGCTCAGAAAATGGTAAATTTTGAGAAAGCCCCACCAAGGGAAGAATGGTCAAGATATACAACAAAGAGGATTCATGCTTCACCAAAGACTCATAGAATTTAAGCTTTCCTTATTGACGTGCTTCAAAAACAAATGAGAATCACATTCTTGTAAAAGACAAGAAAGTACCAAGACCATGTAAAAAGCAACTAATCTTTAAATCCTCTAAGGCACCTTTTCTTGCAAACCCACATGACTCTGCAACAATTCGACAACACATATTAAAAAGTCATATTCATATCACTCCAAAGAATAATTGCACAGGAAAATTAAAAGAGCAATATATATGAGATATACTTACGTAATCAATATATTGCTTCTCTTAGGTTTAGAATATATTTTTTCATGTTTCTATCCTCAGTACATAAGCTTAAAGATTCTACAAATACAAACCTTAAGTACACCTATATAAACTGGAAAGAAAAAAAATGACAACTAAAACATGATTATGCATAATGATGTCAATATCACATTTCATCAAAGCTATAACAACAAAGGGAAATAGAAAAAAAAACCAATGAATGTAACTTAAAAACTACAACACCAAAATAATGTTTTTCTATGGCGAAAAGACAACCAGTAAAGATGTATAGTCGTCCAGACGAGTATCGTTGCATTGATAATGATTTGGCGACTTAGTGAGAAGAGGTATGGGATAGGTAAAATTGAGGGGAGGAGAAGGATTCGAGGGACATATGTGGTGATCGGCATGATGAGGAGGACTAGTCAGTTGAACCACAGTTAAAGCACACAGGAAGGGTCTGAGCAAACGGTGTGGTGTTCAAAACTTGTGGGTTGCTGTGGTGGAGAAGAAGAACAGGGTTAAGAGGCACAAGAAGAAAAAGGGTTAGAGGTAAAAGTGACAGAATTAATTAAGTAGTAACAACTGGTGTAGGTTTAACTGTACCTTAAATGTTCTGGCGGGATTTCAAATTTAGATCAAAAGTTTGTTAGAAATTGGGGTATAGAAAGGCATGGAATTCTGATTAAAGCATTTGGGTGGTACTCCCAATATTCTTTAATCGAATAAGACTCAAAGAGACAAGAACTTAGAATGTTTTGATGATAGTTCCGTATCTACCAGAAATGAGACCAAAACCAACTTTATGACCTTTGTCTGTAAACTGTCATATGACATTTTCAAACTGTCATAAAACTATAAAAACTGACATAAAAACGGAATTTTGGATAAGGGTCAAACAATGGTCAATTCTCTGAAAATCTGAATTTGTGATGCATTTTTAATATAGTAGCATACCCTATAAAAAAATTCCCGCACTGACCTGGCAGCTAGACCCCAGCCAGGGGGTTTTCCCCTTGGACCCCACCAGGGGCTACCATTCATTGGACCTCGCTCCTAGGGGTGCTGCCCCCTGACCCCCGTTCGTTTAGTGGCTTCGCCCCTAAATGACAGTGTACTTTGAAACTTGATCAAATTTAAACAAGTGTGTACTCCACACCTTCCTTACTTGTTTAATATTTATCAAGATCACTTTTGGTTACACAAAAAGTAACCCCATTACACTTAAATAATATTGATGATAACAAATCACAAACAAACCTCTCCCATTTAAGTGTAATCTTGATTAACTTAAAATGAAACATAACACCAACAAACTGATGCATAAATGAAATGTCGTGACGATTGAATTTCACATTAGTATATTACACAATCCAAGTATTTGAATATCAGGGTGTCACTAAGGATTGGAGCCTTTCTATCCATAGTGAAGACAAGAAGATAATGCACACGTCTAATAAGTTCTAATTTAACACTATATTTTACTAGCTTGTGTCCCATCCTTCAATAAGCATATGAAAGCCAAGTCCTAACTTCTTGAAGCAGCTAAACTTCATGCTTATATAGGTAGTCCTTTTATTCTTGCACCTGCAAATGTAATTTTCGAAAAGACCTATTAAGAATATAAAGTCAACCTCCTTTACTTGCAGTACTGAACACATACGTTGGGATGGTGATAATAATGTGTTCCAATCTTCAAATATCATGCTTTCCACATTAAATTCAACATCTAATATCACATTAGATGGGAATTGGGTATCTAAATATAAAAGATTTTAAGTGGACTTTAAGCCCATCCCTACAGCCGCCTTGTGCACAAGATCTCTTGCTAGCCCTTTGGTTGGATGATCGGCTAAATTCGATTGAGTTCTTACAAACTCCACAGATATCACACCAGTCATGATGAACTCATGAATCATGCTATGTCTAACACCTAAATGTCTAGACTTTCCATTGTAAACTTGACTATAAGCCTTAGCCAAGGTTGCAACACTATCACATCTGATAGAAATGGTAGATATCGGTTTAGGCCACAATGGAATTTCATAAATCAAATTCCTTAGCCACTCAGCTTCTTTACCAGTAGCAGACAAAGCAACAAACTCAGACTCCATGGTTGAGTTAGTAATATAAGTCTGTTTCTTAGATGCCCAAGAAATGACACCTCCTCTAAGAAGAAATACCCAACCACTAGTAGAGGAGTGATCCTCTAAGTTGTTAATCCAACTGGCATCTAAATAACCTTCCAAAGCATAAGGATATCCACTATAAGTTAAACCATAATTCATGGTCCAATTTGAAGTACTTGAACACTCTACTCACAGCTTGCCAATGATGTGTACTAGGATTACTAATATATCTACTAAGCCTTCCCATAGCATATGATATATCAGGCCTAGTACTAATCATGGCATACATTAGACGACCAATAGCCCTAGAATATTCAAGTTGAGAAACTCGAGATCCTTTATTAGGTAGAAGCTTGAGACTAGGATCTATAGGAGTGCTACCAGGAGAACAATTCTCAAAGTTAAGCTTTTTCAATATCTTCTCAATGTAATGAGATTGAGAAATTGAAATCCCATTGTTTCCTTGTTTAATTCTTATACCAAGAATTACCACAGCCTCTGCCAAGTCTTTCATTTCAAAACTAGATGATAAGAATTTCTTAGTTTTATCAACTTCTTCTAAATCAGTACCAAAAATCAACATATCATCCACATATAAACAAATCATGACTCCTTTACCAAAAGTATCAAATTTTCTATATACACACACTTGTCAGCTTGGTTTAATGAAAAACCATTAGACAAGACAACATCAACAAACTTTTGATGCCATTGTTTTGGTGCTTGTTTCAAACCATATAATGATTTGTTCAACTTGCATACTTTGTGTTCATTTCCAAGCATCACAAACCCTTCAGGTTGTTTCATGTATATTTCCTCATCCAAGTCACCATTCAAGAATGCAGTTTTCACATCCATTTGGTGAATCACAAGATTATGTATAGCTGCAAGAGCTAATAATAATCTAATAGTGGAAATTCTGGCAACAAGAGCATAAATATCAAAGAAATCAATGTCTACCTTTTGTCTAAAGCCTTGGATAACCAATATGCCTTTATACTTATCAATTGTGCCATCCACCTTCATTTTTCTTTTGAGGATCCATTTACATCCTCATGCCTTGCAACCAGGAGGTAAATCAGACAATACCCAGGTATTGTTATGCATGATAGAATTAATTTCATCCTGGATTACTTCTTTCCAGAAATAAACATCCCTAGAAGCCATAACATCACTAAAATTCTTTGGATATTCCTCAATATTAAAACAATATCGAGTTTTACATATAGTCTCATTCCTTGTTCCTTCAATTAGTTAAAATTAAAAATCATATCCAAAAGACTTAGCTTTTCTAGCTCTGGTGCTTTTCCTAGGTTTAGGTACAAAACTTGCACCACCAGAAACATCTTCAGCTTTAGTAGTACTCTTGCTGGAAGAGTGACGAATCATGTCCTTGGTCTAGGTATATATGTAAATCTTTCTTCATTAAAGATACCATCTCTTGACTCTATCACTGTGTTTACAGACATAAAGTCATTAGATTCTAAAACATAGAATCTATATGCTTTGGATTGCTCAGCATATCCAATAAAGATACAATCTATACCTCTCTCACCAAATGTTTCCTTTTGGGTTCAATGAGCCTTACAAATTCTCTACAACCCCAAACTTTGAGATAACTCAAATTTGGTACCTTTTTACACCAAAGTTCATAAGGAGTATTCTTACTCCTTTTATTTGGAGTTCTTTTCAAGATGTAACATGCAGTTAACATTTCCTCACCCCAAAACCCTTCGCTTAAACCAGAATATGACAACATGGAATTAACCATTTCTTTCAAAGTCCTATTCTTCCTTTCAGCTACACCATTTTGTTATGGTGTATATGGAGCTGTGTTTTGATGTATTATTCTGGTTGATTCAAAATAAACAGGATCATAATACTCACCACCTCTATCAGTACACAATACTTTTATTAATACATTTTTATAAAGCTCAACTTGTTGTTTATAAATTTTAAATTTATCAAGTGCTTCATCCTTAGAATGTAACAAATAGATATAACAATATCTAGATGCATCATTAATAAAAGTAACAACATACATCTTGTTTCCAAGGGAAGGTGTTGCATGGAAATCACATAAATCACTATGTATAAGATCCAACACCTTGCTTTCCCTAACAACATCTTTGAAAGGTTGTCTAGTGATTCTAGTTAGCACGCATGTTTTACATTTTTCATTATTTTGCATATCAAAAGCAGGAATGAAACTCATTTTAGACATGTCCTTTAATCGCTTGTAATGAATGTGTCCTAGTCTAGCATGCCATAATTCAGATTTATGAAAAATATTGCTAGTACTAGTAAAAGCCATGCAAACAAAATTATCACTAGAAGGATAATTAATATTAAGCCTTATTATTCCATTACATACAAAGCCAAATCCCATAAAAGAACCATGTCTTGACAAGATATACTTGTCACTTTCTAACCCTTGTTTGTAACCACAATTATTTATTACAATTTTAGACACGAGATTCTTACGAATCCCTGGAACATATAAAACATTATTCAAACACAAACCTTTCCCGGAAGTAAAAGTAAGTAAAACAGATCCTATGCCCTTGATTGGTTCAGTTGCAACATTTCCCATCTTCACAACAGATCCATCTTTAATTGGTTGAAAGTTCTTGAACCAATATAGATCTTTGCAAACATGACTTGTTGCTCCTGAATCAACCCACCATGCAACATTATCATCCTTGTTGCTTTTCTGGATCCTTGGATCCACTTGGTACAACACCATCCTTGTTTACTTTCCAAAGACGACAATCATTCTTGAAATGACTCGGTTTGTTACAATTCCAACAAACCAACTCAGCCTTCTTTTTTGAAGACTTGTCATCCATTCCTTTAAACTTCCTTTTTCCATTAGACTTCTTGGGATTCTTTAAACTTTCTCCTTCCACCATGTTCACAGAAGAGGAACCAACATGGCTCTTGCCTTTAGGATTGTTATCATGTTCTTTAGTCCGTATGGACTCTTCAATCCTTAAATGGCTTCCAAGTTGAGTCAGAGTCAATTCCTATTTGTTATGTTTCAGATTGTGTTTAAAATCCTTCCAGGAAGGGGGCAGTTTATCAATGATCAGATACACATAAATAGCTTCATCCATTTTCAGATTGTGTTTACCAAACTGTCCCAAAATCCTTAACATTTCATGGAATTGTTCCATAACAAGCCTGGAGTCAACCATCCCTTAACCCATAAAGTTACTAATAAGAAACATCATGCTAGAAGCATCTCCAGCCATGTATTTGGATTCAAGAGAATCCCACAGTTCTTTTGCAAATTCGAAATTTTGATAGATATCAAAAAGAGAGTCAGACATACCATTGAGAATATGACCACGACATATGTAATCATCATTTTCTCACTTTGATCTCCTTCTTGTTGCCTCCAAAGGTTAATCTTCAACAGATTCTGGAAAGACTAGCATTGGTATACTCAGAACATACACTACTTTCAGATTGGTAAGTAGAAAGCGCATCTTCTTCTTCCATCTATGAAAATCTTATCCTTCAAACTTGTTGAATTTGTCAAACTTACTTGTCATATCCTTCACAGAATCACCACTTGCCATTATCACAAAATGCTTTAATCTATGCTAGAAATTGGGTATAGAAAGGCTTGGAATTCTAAGAATTGTGTTAAACACTTTCAGATTAAAGCATTTGGGTGGTACTCCCAATATTCTTTAATCAGATAAGACTCAGAGAGACAAGAACTTAGAATGTTTTCATGATAGTTTCGTATCTACAATAATGAAACCAAAACCGACTTTATAATCGTTGTCTGAAAATTGTCATAAAACTATAAAAACTGACATAAAAACGGAAATTTGGATAAGGGTCAAACAATGGTCAATTCTCTGAAAATCCGATTTTCTGATGCATTGTTAATATAGTAACGTACCCTATAAAAAAATTCCCGCACTGACCTGGCATCTCAACCCCAGCCAGGGGCTCTGCCCCTTGGACCCCGCCAGGGGCTGCCGCCCATTGGACCCCGCTCCCACGGGCGCTGCCCCCGGACCCCCGTTCGTTTAAAGGATTCACCCCTAAATGACAGTGTACTTTGAAACTCGATCAAACTTAAACAAGTGTGTACTCCACACCTTCCTTACTTGTTTAATATTTATCAAGATCACTTTTGGTCACACAACGTAATCCCATTACACTTAAATAATATTGATGATAACAAATAACCAACAAAGTTGTGGCAAGATATCAAATTTCAATGCGAGATATTAAAAAATTTGTGAGCCAAATTTTAAAATTTCATGTTAAAAAGGTCAAAGAAATTTGGTTGTCGAAAAATAGGTCCTATAAATTCTACAAAATGTGCCTCCTATTATAACATATACCTTGGTTCCTTCACCAAAACCCGGTCATATAGCTTTTCATCTTATAAATCCTGGTTTTTTTACAATATATCCCATTTGTTCTAACAAAAGGGTCCTATTATGCGAGTCTTATAACACGTTTTGTATCACTTAAAGTTTGAAATTCAACATTATCAAATGGTTTCAATTTTTGAGGATCAATTAGCTAGGGCTGACATTCAATGATTTTTTAGACCGATTAGGAGGTTATGCATCACGGTTCAAAACTGTTAGAGATGGTATCTATATAATTTTTTTCACCCTTTGCTTTTGAGAAAATGTACCTTGAAGTCTTTCATACCACAAATGTTCGGTTCAAAGCATTTTATTGCACAAGCATTACAATTCAAAATCTGTCTATATATTATACCATCATTTTTATAATATGTATGCAGAAGGCATCTTCCTCTTTGGGGTCAAAACATACTTCAGTTTAATTTCACTAAATTAGGGTGTTTACAATAAGTTCTCTACATTTTTGGTAAGTTTAAGTTGTTAGTTAATCTTGAACTACACCACAATGCAGTTTTCATAAACATGCATGTAGTATTCTATTCCGGGAAAACCGGAAAGGAATTGCACCAATGTTAAAGGGTATTAAATGTGGTGTCTAGATAAACAAAATTGTTCATATCTGCTTACAAGTATACAAAACTTAAAATTTATTTTGCTTATTTTGGCGAAGATTTAAGTGTGTTCATGAGAGAGTATGAACACGTTACATACGAGCTAGTAATGTACATCAAACACTCTAGCTTGGTCATTAAATGTTAAAGATGTCCTTTGAGGAATGTTTAATTGAATTAAACATATCTTTATTTCATAGTTTATGGCAAGAATGTCACTATTCGACTCCTTGAGCATGGAATCTATTCATTTTTTGTATGCCCCATATATATATATATATATATATATATATATATATATATATATATATATATATATATATATATATATATATATATATATATATATATATATATATATATATATATATATATATAGATAGGGAGAGGATCAAATGAGAACACCTAAAAGGTTAAGAACGCGAGAACAATTCTGGACCAATCATTTTATAAGGGTATATTAGTAACTTTATATAAATATTAATTAATGATTTCCTAAAATCTAGGGATAATGATTTTAATTACCTAAAAAAATTAATATTTCCTTTTAGTTAATGAAATATATATAAACATTTTTTTTATGATTTTTCCCAAAAATAATTTATGACTGTTTCAAAAAAAATTACCTAAAAAAATTAATATTTCTTTTTATTTTAAATCTGAAAAGAAAATCTTAAAAAAATTATTATTTTCTACTATTTCACGTTTTTGTTTTTCAAAAAAAAAATTGAATAGAAATCCAATCCCAAAAAATTCAATGCATTTTTCATCAATTGAAAATAAAAATAATGTAAAAATTATCATTTCTTCATAAAATGAATACCTCTAATCATAAATAAATACAATCATTCACATGAATACACTACTATTCATAAATAAATATAATCATTCACACAAGAATACATTGCAATTCACAAATGAATACACTGTTATTTATAAATTAATACACATTCTATCATATAATGAAAACATCTAATCATAAATAAATACACTCATTCACATTAATACACTACTATTAATAAATGAATACAACCATTCACACATAACTACAATGTTATTCATAAATGAATACACGTGCTATTCATAAATAAATACAACCATTCACGCACCCCCCTTCATGATCCGTTTTTTATTGTCGATCGACTACAGCGACATCAAGAGTGAATCGGTACTATTGAGTTCTTCGTAGCCCAAGGTGGATTGAAGGCTTCCTTCCCGTCACTCCCTTTACTGTCGCTGCCAAATCAAACAAGAAGAAAAAAAAAAGGAGCCCTTACCTGTTGAATAAAATACATTTCTATTCCTTCCAAGTTGTTGAAGATGTTCATTCATCCTTTGTCATTACAATCATTTAGGTCATCCGTATTTACTTGACCCATCTACAAGAAATCAAAGATATTTTTTGTATTATTGTCAACAAAGTGCTTAACTCATTAACCACATACACTTTTAATCAAAAATTAATAAAGAACGATTATAATCATCGACAAGAAATAAATCTATATTAAAAAACAAATATGCACAGATGAATAAATCACATTCAAAACGCCTCTTATAGACTAAAGAAGTAAACCTCCTTAACGATCAAACTCAAAAAATATTGCATTCTTCATCTTCTTCCTATTCATTTGAAGCAACAAAACAACACCAAAATCTATTGATTAAACTCATCCATTTCTGTTAAAAAGCAAACCAAAAAACACACATCAAACTCCACAAATTTCAGTCAAAACAGAAAAAAAAAAAAAAAAAAAAAAAAAAAAAAAAAAAGGAATCAAACAAACACCCACAAGAACAAAAAAAAAAAAAAAAAAAAAAAAAAAAAAAAAAGAGGAACCTTTACCTGTTGTTGAATCGATGCAGCCCTTCTCGATCACCAAACAACCAAATGTCGAAGCTTTGTCATCGGAAACCAATTGCAACACGAACAGGGAGAACTCCCATCGATTTCCCGTAGATTCCTTCACTTCTTGAATGCATTTCACTTGTATGTAAAGAAACAGTAGGAACACAAACTATTTCAGAAAACCAGGTCCGCTGTCGGCTCCTTTCCCTGCCCTAATACCACCGTATCGCCACCCCTGCTACATCCTCCTCCTTCTCGATCTCTCTTTCAGTCACACCCATTCTTTCCCGCATCTTTCACTGATCATGGAAGTTAAGTGGAATCCCTAAAATTTATCAGATTCGTTGGGTTTTTAAGCAATACATACCAGAATAATAATCATAGCTTCCAACCACTAGGGCTACCGTCGGCTCGTTGAGCCACCGAATACCGCACGACAACACCAAAATCACTTCTAAAACCGCTGCTACACCCTCCCCCTTCTCGATCTGTCTCTGAATCCACTTCGTACCCTCCCTTCTGTTTGCATTTTTATAAGAAAACAAAACCCTATTGCAGTTGGAATCGATTAAGATTGAAAGAGGGAACCAACAGTGTAAACGAAAATGTTTAGACCAGGGAGGAAGCTTGATAGTGGCTGCAACGTGAGATAAAGATGATGAATTGATCCTAGTCATGCGTGGTTGATGGATGCGGTTTTGTAGATGAAGCCCTAGGTATACACGAAAGGAAAAAAGAGGCTACAAAATGAAAGGAAATAGATGAGAGAGAGAAATTTTAGGAATCAGCTAAAGTAGTAATTACTGATATAGCCTTATCACAATTTTGAAGTTACACTTTAATCCAAGTAGTTTAAGATTTTAACATAAACGACCCATTTGATAATAGCCTTAGATTTAGATATTTAAATGGTCCAGATCTGTTCTCGCGTTCTCAACTTTTTAGGTGTTCTCATTTGATCCTACTCCTATATATATATATATATATATATATATATATATATATATATATATATATATATATATATATATATATATTCAAAAATTCTAACTAATTATTCTGTGGATGTAGGGATGATTGTGGGCCAATCATTTCAAATTTAATTAATTTGTAATTTAGTTCATTGATAATGATAGATTAGTAATCTTGTTTATTCATTAACTAATATCCTTAATTATAGTCCCCTTTTTAAGGAAAATAAATAAATTTAAATGAGAGAAAAAGATCATCGCCGACTTCCTTATCCCGTTTTTAATCCCGTTTTTATAGAAATAAGTTTGAAAACCCTATAACTCATCGACTCGTTCATCATCATCCCTCACAACATATCACCATTGTCTCTTCTTCTTCCTCCCTCTTTACCATCGGACTCCATCATTATCGACAAAGGTTGAAGGGCACCTTTGGCAGCCCCCTGCCACCCGAGCATCGCCATTAAATCTCCGTGAAACCCCAACAGGCACTCTGGTAGCCTTCTGCCACTTTCACGGTATTTTTTTCATTTTTATTAAAATATGTTTAGGGTTTTGTGTGTTTCATTTGAGCCGTCATTAGCTTAGATACTCGATGAGTATATATTTTTGTTTATTTTGAACGCAGCCTTATTGAATCATGTAAATTGGATTCAATTTTAATATACTTACATTATCTAAATCGGGGATTATCAAATTATATCAAAAATATGTAAGTTATTTTTTTGGTGATTGTGAGCAATGTAAAAATTTGTGCTTTTTGTCAAAAAGATAATGGAAAGTCGATGCTTAATTTTTTTTTATCAGTTCTATAGTTTCCATTAAGAATTAAGAATTGGAATCATATGTTCACGTATTTTTAGATAATAAATTTTAGTTGGATGTTGCTATTGTTTCTAATAGTTATTTATTAGAGTAAATTACACGAGTGGTCCCTATGATTTAGAGCAATTTATTTGTTTGGTCTATAACTTATTTTTTAACTCGGAAGGTTTTTATTATGCGCTTGGTCCCTGTTTTACCTAAAAAATTATTTTGCCATTGATTTATTAATGTATTTAAATAAACACACCCTCAACCCCACCCAACTCACCTTACCTTACATACCCCATAAGTTTTCCATATTTAAATAATAGAATTTTTAGGTAAGATTGAGACCAAGCGCATAATAAAAACAAACAGTAAAGACCAAGCGCGTAATAAAAACAAATAGTACGGACCAAGCGCATAATAAAACCAAACAGTAGGGACCTTCCGAGTTAAAAAAATAAGTTAGAGACCAAACACGCAAATTACCCCAAACCATAGGAACCATTCGTATAGTTTACTCTATTTACTATTATACAGACCAATTTCATACTCGGATTATATCTATTTGACAATGTTCATGTTTTGCAATTCAATATTCAATTACAAAAAAGTATAGTATTAATTTTTCACTTTTTCTATCGTTTCAATTAAATTACATTTATCATTAACTGTTTTATTTAGAATTTTAAATTGTTCATGTATGTGCTTGTAATATGCATGTATTGTATCAAATGAATTCTATTACGATATGTATCAAATGTGCCCAGCAGCGAAAGCAAAAACATTTTTTGGTTTTCATACTTCCATTCAGTGCTAAGTTGGGTTGAAATGATTCCATGATAGAGTTGTAATATGCATATATAAATCGATTAAATAGTGTGATAGAGTTTTACTGGTGCATTCTATTACAATATTTACTATTTATAATTCTGTAATTTCTATCCGATCTTATCAGAAATGATTGTATATTTGAGAATAAATTAAAATTCTTTAATTTCTATCGCATTTTATCAGAATTTATAGTTTTATTTTATAAAATAAATGTTATTATTTTTTAAAGTTGATTATGTTTTCCTTGTGGATTTAGGTTTTGAAAAGGCTACAATTAATGTGGAAAAAAACATGGAGAAAGAGAGTATATTACTCATTAGTTGAAGATCCAAAGTCAGAGGAAATAAATTTCCTTCAAGGAAGCAAGAAGTTTGGGTAACAAATAGCAATGTCATTCAAATTTTTAGATTTTGCCACAATTGAATCTTCAATTTCAATTATGTTGGAATGAAATATCGAATTCTGATTATGTTGGAATGGAATCTCAATATTTTCTCTATCATTTGTGCATTTTCTATAACACCTGGTTATAAGTTTTGCTACAATTCACAAGCCTGAAAATTTGTACAAAGGACTTTAGTTTTTTCTTTTTCATTTGGTAATGAATTATTCTTTTAGAATGACTTGAAGAAGGAATCAATGATTGATCATACAAGAGAACGACTTTGAATTGAGTTCAATAACAAGTTGCATTGAAGAAGATGAAATGTAAACTGCAAGATTAATAGGTATAAACCAAGATCAATTTATGCATAAACATGAAGAACCCTAGATTCATAAAATAATACTTACTTGAAGAAGATGATATCCTTGGATGTTGAAGGTATATGACTTCATATTACGATTCTTCCACTTCACATAATGGTCTCCAATTGATTGATTCCGATGGATGGAATTACACATGATTATTGTGTTCTATAGAGAGATTGGAGAAGATCAAAGAGAAGAAAACGTATCTCCTTAAAATGTATCCTCTATTAAATGTGTACTCAATTAATCAGTTACACCTTATGAGAAAGTATTAGAACCACACAATTTTGGTCCCTCAAGTTATGTATAAATATCATATCCATCATACTATATATAATTAATCCTAAGGACCTGATATGTCATTATGACAAACATTATAGTACACAATATAAATGTATGGAACATGTAATGGATATTACAAAATAGTCCTAAGACCATACTAATGTGTTATTTTCCAACATTCTCCCACTTAGCCGAGTGACTATTTTTATACATGTTTCATTATTTGGCCAAGATAATTTCATCATATTTCATATTAATATCAAAAGCAGAAAAGTACAGCCTTACGCATCCATTTTAGATATGGGACCCCCACCGATCATACTATGATATTTCGTATGAAACTTAAGATTAATTTAAGCCAAATGACATTATATTTAAGTGGTCATGCATTATATTTGTGTATATAAAATGTAATTATGCACAAGTTATTAATATAGACAAATTGCATATTATGGAGGAATAATAATCAAGTACTTGAATTAATAAAGTTAAAAGTTCCATTAAGGTATAACTTTAAACCCACATTGACCGTATGTTCAAATAATTGGGTGGTAAAAACTGGGTGGTAGACATTTCGTTATTGGATCCGCTGGCATATTATTAGTGTTAATATGTTCGATACTAATATTATTCCCCCTACTTGCTCTAACGAACAATTAGTTTTTATCGAAGTAAAGCATCATTCCATTATAATTATTGTTAATTGAAAACTTATCGAGACAACATTATAGAAATGACTTTTCTTTTAATGGCCCGCAAATAGATTTTATGATAATGAGTCATGTGATTTAATTTCTCAACAACATTTCATGGAATGTTTCATTATCTATGAAAACAAATTTCTCCATTATAGTTGATATAGTCGACAACGTTTATTTATGACTCCCCCATGATATTGGCCGACTAATATCATACCGGCGTATCCTATTAATGACTACTTATCTTTGCATTATCTAAATTCATAGCCAAGAAACATATCAATTATATGTTATTACTTATTTCACTAAAAAAGTTTGTCATTATTAGTCCCATGAAAATATTATAAATCTTTATTGGCAGCTTCCTAGTGATTCAGACAATGATTTAATGATAACGGCCAAGCATGCCACCAAAATTGTGTACCTTAACTATGGAAGGAATTGATGGGCAGTATTGTTACATTTACATCGACTTACTACACACTCAATATATGTATTTAGGGAAAAGTTTGAAGCCCTTTGGATTCGTCAATGTATTTATATTCCTATTACATACGAGGCTTCACTGAGATCCTTCATATTGAGATGATGTGACAATAACTATTTCAATTTGTGCAACATATCACTGTTATTACTCACCAAGAGAATGCCATATCCATATGCCACAAGTATGATAAAGTCCCTCCCAATCTTGTTGAGGTATATACACTAATCTACTTGGTTCTTAATGAAGTCATTATTGTTCATCACTTTGTCGAACATTAGATACCATCGACATGAAGCTTGATTCAACATGTATATTGATTCCTGGAGTTTACACATCAAATGTTATTAACCCTTATGAATGTAACTGTTTGCATGGGTTATGTAAACATCATTGTGTAAACCTTAGTTAAGAAAATTGTTTGACATCTGTTTGATGTATCTCTAAATCCAAATGAAATACTTGAGCCATTATGATCCTAAGAAAGTTAATTCGAGAAAAGGATGAGAATGTTTCTAGTTAATAAATACCCTATTTTGTGAATAATTTTTAGTGACCAAACAAACTTTATGACATTCAATGACTATCATTAGGGTCCAATTTGGTCTTAAAGACCTACTTGCATCTTATGGGTTTGAAAACCCTTTGGTAATTTGGGATGTTCCCAAACATCATTCTTTTACATTAAATTAAGGTCTTCAATCATAGATTCAATACACTTAGTTGATTGATCACAAGTTATGGCGTCACTCTCTGTGACAGGGTTATTTCCTTCCCTTTATCAAGATTGGTCTCATGTAATCATCAAAGTTTATGGGCCGATTTCATCATAAAGAAGTCGTATATGCTATTTCATGGGTTTTAATGTCAACATCTTGAGTGAGATCTTTTATGGTGTTTCATTTACACATGCATTTGAAAAGTTTATGAGGAAAAAGCTAGAATCTCCTAATGAAGTGTTAATAGTAATGAGCACATGAATTATAATTGAAGATTCTTGAAGATCAAAATCCCTCAATAAACCACTCCCACTGATTTTGGCATTCCTATGAAATCCTACATGCTTCATTTCTAGAATTCAGGTACTATGTGACGAACTCGTTATAAGGAAGCAGATTATAATTTACATGTTGGGTCAAGTTAGTGTTTGCAAGATACTTTCCACCATGACCATTAAGGTTTTCTTCCTCTCTTTATAACATGGTTTTGTTGAGGAGTATTAGGCACGGTGTATTGGTTTATTAGGTCACGATCTTTACAAAATTCAATGAAAGTTCGAGGGGTTTGACCAAAGTCCCAACACTTACGTAATATACACCACCCATGTTTGATCTCACTACTTTTATTTTCAGGTCAAGGTATTTTTTAACTCTTGCCTGAAAGTTTTTAAGCATTTTAAGAGACTTTAACTTTTCATGGAGTAAGTAGAAATAAGATTGAAACTTTTAAGGTATATATATGATTTATAACCACTTATGTCCCATATAGAAGGTTTATGACGTCAGTACGAAATTACAAACTACTTGTAATTCCTTCCTTATTGAAATTTGAGAAGTCAAGTTATGGTAGAACGTATTTTACGAAACATAGCAATTTATTATGTGATATTTGCCATATGCGTTAATGCCACAACACATATGAGGTCTCCAATTCCCAGTTGCGTTCAAAATTTCAATAACATTACACGATAGTAATGATTCCAAAAAGTGATTTTCAAATTGTAATTTTAAAGGTATCCCTCAAGAAACCATACTCAACAATAATAACGAGCATTATTGAATCGAACTATTAGTTAGACCATTGTATCCAAATGTTAAAGTATAGCCAACATTCGCTAACTTAGATACAAATAATAAATTTCAGGTTATACTCGATACATAAAGAGTATCATTAAGACTTAAACAATAACCACTCTCTTAAATAATGACGGTGGACTAATTTTTCTATGTCTAATTCTTCATCATTCCAAACTTTAATTGCTATTTGACTTCAATCCAACTTTTTAATTGTATGGAATCCCTATAATAAAAAAAAAATACAAATGTATCATGGAACGATAACCATTTTTATAAGAATATTTAGTTGACTAAAAGACTTATAAATCATAAATACATATAACTTACCTTTCTTTATTGTTTATTCTTTCATTGTAAGGCAATTTTGTTAAGTACGCACCTTTGTTACGGAATATTTAGCGACAAGGTTACCTTTAGGATTAATTGTTCCTCTTTGTACAAGTCTTTTGGACCTTACTAGAAATACCCATCTCAGTTACTTGATTCTTACCATGTTTAAAGTGATATTCAGGTGATTTATTGGATAAAAAATAAAGAATATTAATACACCTATCAATAACACCAAAATGATAGGTCGTATAGACACCTTACTCAATTATTAGTTTTGATTTGGCTAGACGGACAACCGAATGTCATGGTGTTTAAAAAAATATACTACGCTGCATAAATATTGCAATTACCTTTGGGCATATTATTCTTAAAATTCACTGTATAAGTCATTATTCTATTAGCATTTGGGTTTCTTGAATAACAACTCAAACAATTGCTTAATGTGGTATTAAATAATCTCAAATATCAAATTTAAACAGCCTTTTTCTGGTCCAAATGCTTAAATTATAAGAATATTTAGTTGACTAAAAGACTTATAAATCATAAATGCATATAACTTACCTTTCTTTATTGTTTATTCTTTCATTTTAAGAAAAGTTTGTTATGTACCCACCTTTGTTATGGAATATTTAGCGACAAGGTTACCTTTAGGATTAATTGTTCCTCTTTGTACAAGTCTTTTGGACCTTACTAGAAATACTCATCTGAGTTACTTGATTCTTACCATGTTTAAAGTGATATTCAGGTGATTTATTGGATAAAAAAATAAAGAATATTAATACTCCTATCAATAACACCAAAATGATAGGTCTTATAGACACCTTACTCGATTATTAGTTTCGATTTGGTTAGACCGACAACCGAATGTTATGGTGTTTAAAAAAATATACTACGCTGCATAAATATTGCGATTACCTTTAGGCAAAAACACAATATTTGTGTATATTATTCTTAAAATTCACTGTATAAGTCATTATTCTATTAGCCTTTGGGTTTCTTGAATAACAACTCAAACAATTGCTTAATGTGGTATTAAATAATCTCAAATATCAAATTTAAACAACCTTTTTTTGGTCCAAATGCTTAAATTAATATATATATATATATATATATATATATATATATATATATATATATATATATATATATATATATTAAAGAAATGAATTTTAGGAATAGTAAACTTGCTATTTTTTTGGCAGAATTGGTCCCTATACTATTGTTGGGCTTTAAAGTTAGAAATAGTAAATTTGGATGTTTTTTGGCAACTTTACTCTTAATTCTTTAGCCATTTTGACACTTTTGGTCATTGCACTCAATATTTTTACACTTTTTAGGAACTTTTTAATATTTAAAGTTTGGCCACAAAACTTTAACGGTTTGACAACTTTGATCCCTTTTCTACAAAGTTGCTAAATCCTACCCCTTTAATTTTTTAGCTATTTTGACACTTCTGGTCCTTGCAGTCAAAACTTTTACATTTTTTTTATAAAAACATGAAAAAAACGGTTCGGGGGCAAAGCTCGGGCTTTTCATCCTTGCACTATGTACGACTGTCATATTTATCGATTTGGAAACAAAATTGAAAGCTTCTGGCCCTCGCGTAGCGGGGGTAACCTTTCTAGTTTAACATTAATGTTATCACTCATCATTAGTAAAAAATTATTTATATAAATAAATAAATAATTATAAAGTTCATAAATACTTTTGGTAGTTTCAAAAACAGTTTATTAACATATGGTTATGCAAATAAAACCAACATATACAATCCTATTACATATCCAAAATTAAGAATCAACATTAGTTCTAGCATACATTATCAATATCATAAATTTAGTGACATCATATTTAGTACAGACTCATAAAATGTACAAATAAGATATTGAAGCAAATAAGTTAGGACTAAAACTTTATAACTTTGCGATGTGCAGAAAATTAATAAAACTCTTAACCGTGATGTAGTCATAATCATAATCTTTACTATATTATTAAGCATATTGTCTCTTTCTTGAAAATTAAGAGGTATAATACCTATTACTACATGTACAATAATATTAAGCTTATAATTGTATAGGTATCCACTATATTACTTATCGTATAGGTATACACGGTGTTACCAAATCAAAGATGCTATCCTAATCTGCTCTAAACACAACACTACACACACACCGCCATCGGAATGAAATCGAAACCCTCTTCCTTCTGTCTCTCTCTTGTCGTCGTTGTTGAATGTCTCAGCGCCTCCACCGTCGCCACCTGACCTTGGATGGTACGCCACAGGATCTTCGAAGGAGCACGAAAGTGAATGGGACCATGATACGGCTTGGTATTCATATGCTTACGGAGATAATGAAGGTACTTCACCGGAGAGGCAGATCTCTTCAGTGCGCACGACGGTGACCCGCTAAACATTGAGAAGCTCCTTGGACCGAGCATATGGTGGCGAGAGGCCCACACTACCTCCTTCGAAGATCCTGATCCACGTCACCTGCCAAGCTTCCGCCTATGTCGTCGGAGTATCCAGATGGGCCACCGGACTGCAATTCAACAGCGACTCCGTCAGAATCGAATACAACACTCACCACAACATCGAAATCGCACTTTTTGCCATAGGAACCATTAAGGTATGCAAAAATCGATCACATTTTTCATAATTTCTTGTCGATCTTCTATAAAATTGAAACTGATGTTGTTGGTATGGGGATCATTTCGTCTTTTTGGGGGATCATACTGGTTTTCAACTGATTGATGTGGAGGATGCATCTGATTTTACTGAGCTTGTTTCAAAGCGTGATGGCCCTGTCACTTTCCTACAGTTGCTGCATATTCCTAAAAACCCTGATGGCAATGAGAAGTTCCTATCATTACATTCATTGCTAATAGTGGTTGCAAGTGATGAAGCCACCAGGCCCACCATGGGTCAAAACCGATGCTATTTGAGTCCAGCTGGCAGGGATGGTTCAATTGTGTCTCATCAGTTTCACTGGTTCTGTGGTTAATTCTTTGTTGTTTATAATTTCACAATCTATACATATTTTATATATAATTTTACTTGACTGAAGTGTTGCAGGTTTGTGGAAAGGTGGAGACTAGATGCTCCTTCTTGGATAAACAGGGAATCCACTGTGTAGGATTCTGGATATGCGAATGTAGCTATGGGGCTTCAGTTCCTTCCTTGGATCATTTGATGTTCCTTTTTTATCCTTCTTTTCTCCTGATGTTTCAATACACCTATGATTAAATACACATGGGATCTCATTGTTTATTTATTTAATTGGAAGGTATGACAAGGGCTGGAATCTTTCAAGTAAATTATGCCCTTGTAAAGGTACTGTTTTAAATTTTCATTGGCGTAGTTTCAGATCATTTATACTTACTTCTGAAAGCTACTCTACACAAACTGCAAAATGCAGGGCCTTTGTCCATATCTATTCTAATAAATGAAGGTTTTTTGCCACATGTCCTCTTCTCATTTATTTGGACACATGACATTTTGTAGAATTTTTAAATTTTCTATTTTCCACTTGTCATTTTATTGTATTTTTCATTTTATTAAATTAAAATTTCACATTTAATTTGTAAGGTAATATATATGTAAGGTATTTATTAAAAATGGTATATATGTAATGTATTCAATACATTAAAACCTCATTAATTTTAATAATTCAAAAAAATTCTCATTTTTCTTACAAATTCAAAATTTTCAAAATTTTAAAATTTCACATTTTTTTTAAAAATAAACTCATGTAATACATGGGTCTCACACCTAGTTATCAAACAAATTAAGTAGTTGGAATGAGTTTTATGAATGGAGAGGCATCCCTGTATAGCAATGCACTGTCACTTCCACCCTTAATAGCAATGTGAGTAAAAGGAGGGGTAATATAGTCATTTTTTTGTTTTCTCTTAATTCATCACAAATCGATTAACAATTCATAGTTAACTCATTAATATTCTAATAGAATAACATTCATCATTCTCACAGAATAACATTTCTAACAGAATTAAAATTAAATTAATTAAAAAAATTCAGAATTCAAAATTAATATAATAAAAAATCTCTTAAAATTTGAAAATTTCATTTTTAAATATGTGCTTCCTAATTTGAAAATAATGCAAATGTACATTTTTACATTTGTTTTAATTAAATGGTAATATTCTTTTTATTTTTTTTAATTTAATAATATAGATAAATGCCTTTCTTAAAATAACTAAAATGAATTATCCACGATCATTTCTACATCCACACAATAATTAGTTAGGATACAATAACCTAAGCCTATATATATATATATATATATATATATATATATATATATATATATATATATATATATATATATATATATATATATATATATATATATATAGTTAGATGCATTTCACTTTAATGATGGGTAGCTACTTAGCTTTGATTATAAATGTAGTGGCTACATGGATGAGAAGTTTCATAGCTTAATCAACACCGATGAACACCTTAGACTATACTTTGGGTTGCTATGCAATGTTGATTCTAGTTTGCGGAAAAGAATGAACACACAGCTGTCGACTCATTATATCAACTTGGTATCCTTATTAAACTCCTAAACATCAAAACTTTTAATTTCTAAATATGACAGGGGGAAAGGATATTTATTACTAAACCACCATTCCAGTCAAAAAATCTCATCATAAAAATATTTTTCTACAAAGTGGACTGAAATTTCCTAGATAGTTCAACTCACTTTTATTTTCCATTTTTTCCCTATTCCTCTCCAAGCCTACTCCATTTATTCCCCCATTTTGGGGAAAATGAATAGTATAACACCATATTTGGTGTTATACTATTCATTTCCCCCAAAATGGGGATTAACTTTGAGTTGTCGGTTTTACTCCCTTGTTTTATATATTTATATATTTCTGGTTTTTTATCTACTAATTGTTATTTAAATGTAATATTTAATACTTATAATATTGTGTTATATATTAAATTATATTAATTAATTATGAATTTAAAGTTTCTTTTTTGTTTAACAAATTCATATTAAAATTTAAATAGATATTCAAAATCATAAAACATAACAACGTATTTTACAAAAGGTTATAATTACGTACGTATTATAAATATAATATTATTTATTTAATATTATTGTAATGAAAAAAGTATAGATTATATATTTATTAAAACCAAATTAATAAAAAGAGTATGTTTTATAATTTATATAAGTTAGAAGAATAGAATATATATAAGTAAAAAATTAAATAAGATCGGAGATAAAACACTATTTATCTAATTTTTTAATTTATTTTAAAAGGAAAAAATGGAAGTAAGTTGAAAACGGTGTTACAACCAACAATTCAAAGAAATGTTCAATTGAGGCCTGTAAATGTACATAACTTTCCCATGGAATTCTTTTCTTTCAGGTTTTATAAGGCCACAATTCAATCTATTCCAGGTTTCATTATCCTTCCATATCAATTCTTAAGTTATATTGTGAAAATATAAATCATTTTAGGTCTAGAATATGAGTGATTTAGATTGCCTTTTAACAAAAAAAAAAAAAAAAATCAACCTTTGAATCCTTATCTGCTGGAAGTCCGTAATCAGCTTTCTCAAAATTTACTTGTTCAAAGGTTTCTCGCGTTAAATATTCTCTATAGAAAATAAAAATGTTTCACAAATTAGAAAAACAAATAAACAATTATCCCTTTAAACAAAATACGGAAGTCGGACTGGAACAATATAATGAAAACCGACAAACTTAATATTGATACATGAAGACAACGGAAAAAAAAACATAGAAGTAAACCGTCAACAACAAACGCAGAAAAAACCAATAAAAAATCTAATGATTAATTACAATTACGGATTTTCGGCCATTACAGCAAAGATAGTCTGAACCACAGTAAGAACAAACAAAACGATTCCAGCAAATAGAGCAATCATATTCCATGGACTACTGAAATATGTTCGCTTCAACCCTGCAATAGCATTCGGCCAGTAACTATTGTAATAGTCATCCAATTCTTGCCATTGTTGATGATAAAAGAAATCCCCATACAAAACTTCTTTGCATATGTTATTTATTAAATTTCTAGCGTTCTGGTCCGAACTTACTGTAACTAAAACCTCTGATTTTGCCAACTTCGCAACATCCTCTGGAGTTTCTATAAGCATACCAATCGCCCAAGCATAAGTTGTAACGTACTTAGGAACTAAAGAAGACTGCTCGTATATAATAAGGTTCCTTAAAAACAGTTCAGTTCTATCATCAACAATAAGTTTTGGCATCCTCAAAGTAGGCTTATTCCAAAACCATGGGAACCATGAAAACCTAGGTAAATATTCCACTTTCATGGCCAATGCCCAATTATCATCTTCATAAGGCATAAAGCTAACCCCTGCCCTATCCAGTTCCATGGCTGAGTGCCTCTTTGGGTTCGTATAATCCCCGGATCGGATATTATTCACAGGGTGGAAATGTTTGTGTAGAAGGCCAAGAATATGGTCATGATTTCTGTCTAGGCTTACATTACGACGTACAAAATTATCTTCAAGAATATTGTAAGATATGAGAAGTTTATGCATATATAAACTAAGAGAGGTGGTCGCATTATATTTCAGAATAGTAGACTCGAAGATGTCTTTAAGAACAAAAAACGGGATTTGGTTTTCTAACAGCAGCAAGTCCAAAGTTATCGATGGGGTAAGCAACATGTTTATCGGAAATGGTCCATAACGTTCTGTGTGGTTATGAATGAAATAAAGTATGAAACAAGCATCTATCACCATCATTTTAGTAAGGTCTAAGTCGTTGTAGATAGTTGACTCGGCGTAACATGATTTAATGAATTTCAACTTACTACTCACCTTCAGCACACAGTCTTCTAACATTTGGTCGGGGGTGGTACCTAAACTATACAAAAAACGATGAACATAAGTCGTTTTTTTAACTTCAAATTCATTCAAATGTTTGTCTTGTTTGTGAAGAGGTCCAATAGAGACCATCCTAGGCTGAAAACATTTTGGGCTGAGATCTCGGAACACACTAGGAACCATGAATATTAATGGTAGACCACCATTGCCAAGATCCGGTGCTTTTTCTTTATCGTCACGTAGTTCTTGAAGTACTGTACGCCCAATCCTGTCTTCTATTTGAAGCTCCACATCACTAGTTGCCATTCAAAATTCTAGCTTAATTTCCTCTGTTATGAATAGGTTAAAATTAAACTGGTTGTAGTATATGCGACTAAAGAAAAATAGATTGAAAAAAAAAAAACAACTAAAAGTAATGGAGTTACCTTCTTTGTATGTTGCCACCGTATGGTAAATCCAACCTGGTTCGTTTGCATTGGCACCTCGCATATATATATATATATATATATATATATATATATATATATATATATATATATATATATATATATATATATATATATATATATATATATATATATATATATATATATAGGTTCAGGTTCATTTGAGACCATTCTAATTTTGTGAGACCGTGAAACCAAATCTAAAAAAAATTTTAAAATGCAAAATAAATGGAAAAATCCAAAAATTCTTTTTTAAATATTATTTTCGGAACTTGAATTAACTAAAAAAATAAAAAAAAATTCCGTTTTTTTTTGAAAAATACGTGAAATATTCTAAATAGAATATTACACTGACATATTCTAAAAAATAATTTTAAAATGCAGAATAAATGGAAAAATCTAAAATTTTTTTTTTAAATATTATTTTCGGAACTTGAATTAACTAAAAAATAAAAAATAAAAAAATAAAAAAAATTCCATTTTTTTTGAAAAATACGTGAAATATTCTAAATAGAATATTACACTGTATATATTCTAAAAATAATTTTAAAATGCAAAATATAGGTGGTCTCAAATGAACCTAACCCTATATATATATATATATATATATATATATATATATATATATATATATATATCCTTATATTAATAAAAGAGTAGTCATTTTGTCATGTGTGACTATATTAGACATCTTAATTAATATGATGCCACTTGTGAATATATTAGTTCTTCATTTTAAATTTACTAGACCTCCTAATTAATATGATGTTATTTGTCAATATATTTATTCTCCATTTTAAATTTTAAATTTTATATTATTGTTTTTATTAATTCACAAAATAAAAAATGTCTAATATATATTAAAAATTAATTATATTTATTTATTTGAATAAACGATTATAATTTCACAAAACTAATAAAAATATATCGTAATTAATAATTTATTTAAAATAATTAATTATTAACTTTGAGGTTTACTATAAAATTTCAATTTATTTTATAACTGTGGTTTCCACGGGTTATAAACTAATATATATATATATATATATATATATATATATATATATATATATATATATATATATATATAAGTTCAATTGAGAAAAAACAAAAAAGGTTAAAAATGATGGATTCTCTGCCACTCATTTATTTTTGTCGCAAAAACCTTGGTCGTACCAGCGGAAATAAGAAATGATTAGACATGTTTTTTCCAACAAAACATGTTTCATTTTTTTTTTAATTTTTAAGAAACAATTTATATCGAAAAGTTATTTTAAATGTACCGAGATTCATGATTTTTTATTCTCTACAAATACATATCAATATTGATATAGTTTTAAGATAAAATAAAAAAAATATTTTTTTATATTTTCAGCTATAGTTAATCATAAGTGAATAAAAATGATCAAGTTTTATTACAGTGCATTCGTTATTCACTTATGAATAAAAAATATGATTAATTTTTTTTTTTTACAATTTAAATATCATTCATATATAAATATAATATATAATAAACATAGTATATTCATATTTACATATTAGACGATGCATTCACTTATGAATATTAACATAATATATTCACATGTATTAGATGGTATATATTCACTTATGAATAAATGATATCTTTGTATGTGAATATTACATAGTATATCAAATGTGAATATTACATAGTATATTACCTTGTGAATATTAGATAATATATTCACTTATGAATATTACAACGTATTTTCACAAATATATATAATTTTTATATGTTATTCACATATGAATAACATACAGACTTGCATATTTGTTTTGTGTTTTTAATAAGCATATACTGATTCCGCCTTAACACCCCGAACCCACTATATCCCTACCTACCCACACCCTCTCCCTAGCCCATCCCCATCCCCACCCCTACAAACATACACACACACACACACACCAACTCCCAGAAACACACACACACAGAAACACCCCCACTAACACTCACCTATCCTCACCCACACACCGCGACAAACACACACATACACACACCACCCCCCATATAGATACACACACACAAACACATACACATACACCAACCCCGACAAACACACATAGAACCCCCACAAACACGCACACACACTCACACATACACACTAACCCCTACAAAACACACACACACACACACACAAACACACACGTGCACTCACAAACAAACACACACAGACATACAACCACCAACCCAACACCACTATTACAATCACCGACCTACCATCACCATCGCCACCACCACCACAATCTACCCCATCACTAGCACCACCACTACCGTTGTCGCCATCACTACCATTGCCATAATTGTCGTCGCCACCACCATGGTCAGTAATCACTACCACCGACGCCACCCCGTTGCGAACACCACCACCACCACCACTGCCCCCAACGTTGCCCCTAGCACCGTCGCCGCCCCCATGCTCACTGTACCATCACTACCATTTTCTTAAAATGAAAACTAATTGAAAAATACATATCTAAACATATTTTCTAATTTTCTAAAACTGAAAATGAATAATGAATAAGTTTTAACTAAACACGTTTACTAAATTTTCCAATGAAAAGTAAAATGGAAAACAACAACTGAAAAAGGAAAACGAAAAAAGAAAAATGAAAACTGTTTTTCCGTAACTAAACGCAACCTATAGTTCCACGATAACCCGAGAAATAAAGGTGAAGCGTTAGGTCAAAATTAACTCTATAAGGGCATCATCGTCATCTTACCAATCTCATATAATGTTTAATTTTTTTTGTTAATGTAAATGTTAATAAAAATACATAACAATTAACATCATCAATCAAATTTTCGGATTTTTTTTATAAAAATAATAAGTTTTGATTTTTTTAAACAAAATGCAGATTTTGTAATTTTTTTTTATAGAAAATGATTTTTTTAAATTGAAAAAAACAACGTTTCTTAAAAGTTTGCATTCTTTTTAAAAAAAAGTAATTTTTTAAAAACAGTATATTTTTAAAAACTGGAATAGTAATAAAAAAAGTATAGTTTTTTAATAAAAAATGTTTTAGGTGCATACACGCATATTTTTTAAAGTGCACATATATCTATATTTCTTATATTATAATATTCTTAAGTAAATTATAAAAAATTCATTTTTATTTATTAATCTAAACACAATAGTATATTTATTTTATTAGATAAAAAATTAAATGTAAAAAAAAGTACTACAAAATTTCAAAGCGTTTTCATATTTCCGTATCAAGATTTCTATGTCTTCTTCAATTTATCACTTTTCACATCTTGAGTATTTTTCATAAATTATTCCAAATCCACAAGAAAATTCCGAAAAAAAAATGATTAATGCAACAACAGTCACAAAAATGCATATTTATATATCATGTAAGATTCATATATGATTATATCATGTGAGATTCACATGTTATTATATAATGTGATATTCGTATGTGATTGTATTTTTTAAGATTCAAATTTAAAATTCACAAGTAATTTTTAAAATAACTAACCAAGAAGATTCACACCCAACGCATGTGTGCATATTACGTAACTCATGTGAATAATTTGTGATTTACATGTGAATCACATGTAATTATATATGATTTAAATGTGAATTACATGTCATTCATATGTGAATTACATGTGATTTACATTTGAATTCTATATAATTCATACGTGTAACATCTACAAAATTCAAAAAAAAAAAATTGATAATTTTAAAACATCCAATAACCACAATTTATTACAAATTGTTTTCAAAACTGTTTATCACTAGAGTAATCCCAAAAATCATGACATAAAAAACGACAAGGTACACGATCAAGACTTCGCCTTTCGGCAATCATCCGATGTGCCTGAAACAAAATCCACAACTGTAAGTCAAAGCTTAGTGGGTTCCCCTAGAATACCGATACATACAAATAATACACATAATAACAACATGTAATTCGTCCACAACTCTACATAATGGATTACCCCTGAGCCCATTGTATGAGACTGGCATACCCTCCCTAGCGCTCAGCACAATCTGGCTTGCTCGTGCCCACAACTTATGTCTGGCTTGCTCCCTCTGTCCTTGGACTGGAATATAGATGATTAGCCCTTAGTACGAGTCTGGCATGTCCTGTCCTACCCTCAGCTGGTATCTGGAATGCTTATGAGTCCTCAGTATGGGTCTGGTATGCCCACCCTGGCCCTCAGCTCATATCTGGTATAATCTAGGGTTGTTGGGTACAACACGGAGCAGTACAACCTCAACCCAACCCACACAACATGTCGACATGTAACAGATAAATACACGTACATATAATCATACATTATCACAGGTAGTCCTACAAATATACCAGAATAACATATCAAACTAGCATGCATATCTAATTCATACGGAACAATTAAATAACTACTGGGATATTAATCCAACGGGCTGGACTTGGTGCCTTTGACCCAAAAGTATATTGAGGAAGATTTACCTCACAAGTAGTGCTGAACTGAGAAGATCCAACTCTCAAATCACGGCTCCGAACTCAATTGCCTACAAACACCATGTGACTAATTCCATCAAAATACTGAAATACCCAAAATACCCTCATGGTTAAACTTAGTCAACCATGGCCATAGTCAAAGTCAACAATTAAGGTCAATAGCTAAGCTTAATAGGCCTTGTTGACTTAACTCGTTGAGTGCATCTCTCTACTCGTCGAGTTCTTTCAGTACTTAGAAAAAAAAAGACATGTTCCAACTCTCCGAGTTGTTAGAACAACTCATCGATTTTCTATAGTATCCAGGAAACGGGACAACCCGATTCAACCCACCGAGTTGGCTAGGCAACTCGTCGTGTTCTCCTAGTCTTATAGCACTCAACAAATTTCCAAGTGAATATGGTGCCACAAACCATAGATCTGGTCCCTTAGAACTCAAATACCACATAAAGTTGCTAACATTATGTCCATGCATGATATCAAGATGCTAAAACACTAAAACAAATCTTGATAAGGGACTTAGGGCATGAAGGAGGGCCAAGACTTGATACAGTTGCAACTCTAAATCCAAAGAGGCCATGAGATTTCCTGATCTGAAGTCATAGCTTCATAAGATGCTAAAATCCATGAATAGTTCCAAAATAAGCTAATAATGACCATAAACTTTGAAATGAAGATATATAACAAAGGGATGATCAAGATATCAACTTTATACCTCAAAATGGTTGCAACAAAATTGAAAATACCGGATCTAAAGACTTCATCTGAATCAATCCTCTTCAAGTTTCAAGTTCCTTCCAAAAGAGCACCAAAAATCACACTCCAAGCTCACACACACTCAAAATGAGAGATGAGGCATGAATTAGGTTTTCTCTAGACTGAGGGGGCGGTTAGGGAGGCTAACAATAAGTCATAAGGTCTTTAAATAGAATGAAAAACAATAATATTTAGGGTTTCTCATATATCCGTCAACTCACCAAGTTCTTCCTTACCAACTTGTTGAGTTGTTCCAAGAAAATCCACAGCCCAAAAGATCTCTACACGACGAGTTGAGGCCATCAACTCGACAAGTTCCAAGGGGATTTTGCCTTTCAAGAACTAAATCATATAACTGGATTTCGAGATGTTACAACTCTCCCCAGTTGAACTAAGCTTCGTCCTCAAAGCCTGCTGCGGTGAACAAATCCGAATAATGCTCCCACATCTCAGCCTCTGGCTCCCAGGTCCACTTAGATCCCCTCCAATGCTATCGTCGTACCTTCACTCAAGGTACTTCCTTGCTCTTTAAAACCTTCACATTTCTCTCCAGAATAGCTATAGGCCTCTCAACATAATTCATGCGCTCATCCACCTTTATGTCATCTAGTTACACAACCGTATCCTCATCGAATATGCACTTTCGCAACTTCGAAACGTGAAAAGTGCTATGGATCTGACTGAGCTCCTCCAGATGATCCAATCTACATGCCACCTTTCCAACCTTGGAAATAATCTGAAATGGCCCAATGTATCAGAGATCCAACTTTCCCCTCTTCCTGAAGCGGATCACACCCTTCTAGGGTGAGACTTTTAGTAACACCATATCACCAACCTGAAACTCTAACTCAGATCGGCATCGGTCGACATAACTCTTTTGATGACTCCAAGCAATCTGCAATTGCTGCCTGATGTGGTAAATCATCTATGTAGTCTTTCGAACCACCTCGGTCCGACCCACGACCCGATGACCAACCTCAACCCAACAAACTGGGGTACGACACCTCCGTGCATACAATAATCGAAAAGGCGGAGAACTAATGCTGGAATGAAAGTTGTTGTTGTAGGAGAACTCTGCAAGGAGTAGGTAGGAGTCCCAATTCCCAGAAAAATCAATGACATAGGCCCACAACGTATCCTCAAAGGTCTGAAGGGTCCCCTCGCTCTAGCCTTTGGTCTATGGATGGTAAACTCTTCTGAAATGTAGGCTTGTGCACAGTTCCTCATGCAACATCTTTCATAAATGGGAAGTGAATCGAACTTCACTGTGTGAAACAATCGAGATTGGAAACCCATGGTGAGAAACAATCGAACTTCACGAATGCCATGCATAAATCTGGTAATCTTACCCTGATCCTCTCAATTTTCCAATTCTCCTGTCGAACATACTCTATTTTGAACCTCGCTAATCAAACCCACAAGTGGAGAATCCATTATATCTTTATGTACATTATTAGAATAGAAGATCCAGCCATCTTGCGGCTCAGGGCATCCGCCACCACATTCGCTTTACCCGGATGGTAAAGAATCTCGCAGTCGTAGTCCTTGACTACGTCCAGCCACCTGCATTGCCTTGTGTTCAGGTTTGACCGAACCATAATATACCTCAAACTCTTGTGATATATGTAGATAGTACAATGGACCCCAAAAGGTAATGCCTCAAAATCTTGATAGCGAAAACCACCGCTCCCAACTCAAGATCATTTGTGGGATATCCCGTGTCATACGACTTCAACTGCCGCGACGCATAAGCTATCACTCGTCCTCTCTGCATGAGGACTGCTCCCAAGCCGGTGATGGAGGCATCACAGAAAAATACAAAATCCTCAACTCCCTCCAGAAGGGTCAAGAATGGGGACTTGCAAAGTCTCTGCTGAAGGGTCTTAAATGCTGACTGCTGCTTAGGGCCCCACCGGAAATCCACCCCCTTCCTCGTTAGATGAGTTAGGGGTACTACAATCTTGGAGAAATCCTGAGTAAATCTCTGGTAGTACCCTACCAACCCAAGAAACTCCTGATATCTGAGGGAGTATTCAGAACCCCCACTGCCTCACCGCCTCGATTTTGGTCGGATCAACCAAAATCCCATCTTGGTTATCGAGGTGTCCAAGGAGATGGGTTTTATGTACTCTAACATTCCTATGGTGCACATACAATCCTAATGCTTTGGATCTATGTTTTCTCTAATTATACATGTAATATTCATTTTCCAAAGCAAGAAGCCTAACTAGCATGCAAAGGTGATATTTAAATCGTAAAAAACTAGTTAGAATATTACCTTTTGATGTAGCTTGTAGAACTTGGCCGTATAAGAGCTTAATTGGTATCAGAGCCAAAGTGGTTGATTATTTTGAAAAGCCTTCTATACCACTAAAGCTCATTTTCTAAAAAAAACAAAGCAAATATGGAACATGCATTATCAGTAAACGTTTCTAACAGTGTTGGTGGTTCTAATTGAGCCCCAACACTTGTTACAAGTGAGTATCATCACTGGTCTCAAAGGATGGAGACATATCTAAAAATACTTGGTAGAGATATGTGGAGATCCATGGAAGAAGGACCTCATGTTCCTATTCTTACCCTACTTCAAGTCGATGGTGCTCAAGCCAAACTAGGAGGAGGTCAAGCTTCAATGAATCGTCCCACTAAAGATAATCTTGAGAAGATGGAAAGTGATGCAGTTGCTTTCTATGACATCTCATGTGGAGTGGCCCCAGACAACTTTGATATCATCATTAACTACAAGTCAGGCAAAGAAATCTGGAATGTTCTCAAAAAATTATATGAAGGTTCTAACCAAGCTCAAGACAAGAAACTCAGCACCACACTCAACAAGTTTAACAACTTCAAAGCGCATCCTGGTGAGAGTCTTGAGGACTCCTTCAAAAGATTCAACCTCATTGTCACTAAGTTATCAAATGTTGGTACCGTCCAAAGTAATCATAAAACAAATGTTCAGTTTCTCAATGGTTTGAGTAAACACTAGACTACGACAAAAATGATAGTCCAAGGAGATAGGAAGATTGGCACTCTATCTCTCTTCAAGTTATATGGCGAGCTTCTGGCATAAGAATCAACTTTGTTGAAAGATTGTGCAAACTTCAGAGTACGATACAGAGTACGAACCTTACTTTCCTTCATATGAAACCCATCATAGTCTTACAAAGCCGATACAGAGTACGATGATGAAGAAGAATTCCAAAATGCAATTGCTCTTGTTAGCGAACAATTCAACACGCTACCTCCAACCTCTTTTTGTAAAAATCAACACTTTTACAAACCACCCTTCAATCGAAATTTCAATCCACAGAACAATAATTCTCGATATCCCAGAAACCCTCACCAATCTCCGCAACCCCAGAACACTCATCAATCCAAGGAGGCACCACAACCCGTCAATTCAAATGACTACTGTACCTCAACCGAAGATAAAAGTGATGTTATCATTTGTCATAAATGCAACAAATAAAACTAGTTTGCTAAAGATTATAAAGCTAATGTGGTGAGGACAAAGCATTCTATCTTAGAATGGCTCGGGAGATGGAAGAGAAAGAGAAGGCAAGGGCATACATGGCCCAAGGAAAATGAAATCATCAAGTTTGGTCATCAGGAGAAGATGAAGACATCAACAACATCAAGGGAAAATGAAAAATATGCATGGTGGAAACTGCTGATGAGGACGGATCGACAAAGCTGGAGAAAAACTACCGCTTCATTTCAAAAGATGGAACTCTAAGTGTTGTTGAAGAGGTAAAACTCATGATCCAATCTAACAATTATATAATGCATGATTGTCAACCATTCTTGGACAACCTTAATGACACTTGTGTTGCCGACCTTTCTGACATAAACAAGGCCTTAGATGAGAAGAACACAGCGTCCCAAAAAATGTTTCATATGAGAGGACGACTAGATGATAAGAGAATAAAAAATGCCATGTTAGAAAGAGACTCAGTGTTAGAGAAAGATGCTAGAATGTTGTGTGAAACTCAGTTAGGAATAGCTTTGAATCAAAGGGATCTAGCCCAAAAAGAGAATGTACGCTTAAATCTTTTAATCGAAAAGTTGTTTAATGAAAGTGAAGCTATTGAAAATCTTGTGAATAATGAGATCGTAGATAATACATACAATTAGGGTTGGTCCAATGGGTATTCCACGGCAAAGGATTCTTCACCTCGATTTAACAAAGACCATCCCTATGTCCCTCCGGATTGAGAGTTCCATTTCACAGTCAATGACAAAAAATTCCCTGAAGACATTAGATGTCACTTCGGTAGACTTCATCAACTGAGTAACAGTTGTGTTATTGAGGAAATTCTCCCAAAATCCTGGGATCCAGTTCCGGTCATTAACACAAGTTGTCCTAATTCTCAGGCATCATCTGTTGTAGATGAAGAAATTATGTTGTAAGGACCATACTTAGCCGATAATTGCTTATAATTACCTTTCATAGAGTGTTCTAACAAAAACCCACCTCTAACATACTTTGCGGTAGTCCAATCATCCTTACTGCAGATCGAAGTCAAAAGCACAATGACCATACAACCCATTTTTCAGGAAATGACAATTGAAAATTTTGAATATGGCTTATGTTCACAAAGTCCAAAATCTTCAAGCTCAGAAAATTCGAGTCCATGTTTTCAAAAACAAACAATGGTTTTTAAAAAACATGAAGTTAAACACTTCTGACTGCGCTTCCCCAAAAACTCAGGCAAAACTAGATTTCAAAGAAGAACTTAGGTCTCGAAGCAGAATACGAGATATTGATTTCAAAAACAAAAATCTCAAAAGGCCAATTTTTCAAAACAAAAGAGTTCAGAAAAACCCGTCACTAACAAAAAGCTTTCAAAAAGCACCATAGCCACAGACAAAAAGGAGTGTACAACAACTAAAACTTTTTCAAAGACTCCTACAGACTCCAAAAAGAAAGTCACGTCTTTTCAAAGGTAAAATTTTCAAAATTATTCCTTAAAATATCGAAAATGGAAACGTATGTTGCCAACTCCTGAACTAAAAAAGTCACTTTAATCACCTCAGTCAAATCCTAAGTCAAAGCCTAGGAGAAATTCTCATACAAAACCTTTTTCAAGTTTCAAAGCTTCTGCAGTCAAAAGTCATTCCTGGATTGGGAAAAAGACCTCACTTACAACCTCTAGACCAATGTACAAATCCGGTGTTTAGGTCTCAAGATTGGCACGAAACCTGTCCCTGAACCTCGTATTTAAGCATCTAGTCGGAAAGATTCTTGTTTGTTCCAGGGATCCAAACTTGTTTGGGTGCACAAACTAAACCATTAATCTTGTAGGAAATGTGCAAAGAGGAACAAGAAGAGGAGCGATTGATCGACAATGCCTACTCCTTGCACATCACCGGAAGGTTAGAGTACCTTCAGGATTTCAGGCCTATATGTAATGGTGGACATGTCACATTCGGTAAAAATGCAAATGGTATCATCCGAGGTTATGGTGTTCTGACTATGGGCAACTTCACTATTCAAAAGGTAGCATATGTTGAAGGACTCAAGCATAATTTGATCAGCATAGGTCAATTGTGCAAAGCTGGTTTCAGAGTCGAGTTTGATAGTGAATATTGCTACATCATGACAAGCGATAGAAGCACCTGTTTGATCAAATCCAAGTATGAAGGAACCATGTACCCTTTGGATGTCTCATTAATCATTGGGAAGCTGGATTTGTGCTTTCTGTCCAAGATAGTATCTGAAGTTAGCTGGTTATGAAATCGCATGCTAGCTCACCTAAACTTTCGGTATATCAACAACCTTGTCGCAAAAGAACTTTTCTGAGGCCTCCCTATTCTGAAATACAACAATGACACCCTCTGCCCAACATGTGAGTGTGGAAAGCAAACAAAGGGAAGTCGTCCCTTAGTGATAGATTCTTCAATTGTGGAGCCGTTGTAATTACTTCATATTGACCTCTGCAGACCATCTACGATAGCCAATCTTCATCACAAAAAATACATATTGGTTATAGTTGATGGCTACACTCATTTTACTTGGTTCATCTTCTTGATACTCAAATCAGACACACCACAGGTCCTGATTAATTTCATTAAAGAAATTGAGTTTCAAATCAAGATTCTAGTAAGAAGAATAAGAAGTGACAATGGAACCGAATTCACTAATCACCTCTTGAATAGTTTGTTGGTTTCCAAATGAATTAGTCACAATTTTTCAGCTCCCTACGCACCATAGCAAAATGGAGTTGCAGAGCGAAGGAATCGAACCCTTGTAGAAGCAGCAAGATCAATGTTAAATTTTGCCAACCTTCGTTTAAATTTCTGGGTCGACACTGTGTCAGCTGCATACTTTATTCAAAACCAAAGCATTGTTTGCAAGCGTCTCAACAAAACTCGTTATGAGGGCCTGAACAACCGTAAACTAATGTCAGCTTCTTCCATATTTTTAGATGCTGATGTTTTGTGATCAACAACAAAGATCACCTTAACAAATTTGCACCCAAATCAGATGAAGGAATTTTTCTTGGCTACTCCACCAATAAAGTAGACTATCGGGTTCTCATCAGACACACAAGGCTAATAGTCGAAAGCTTCGATGTCAAATTCGATGAATATAATGTCTGCAACACTACTCCCTTAACTGAAACAATGTTTATCATGGAAAGTGGTAACCCAACCTCTTCGAGTCCTCTTAACATAGTTGACGTTAACTATGATGACCTATTTGCCCCTGTAGAGACTAATCGTCTATCTGAAATTCTTGTGTCTCCGGAAGCTCAACAGCAACACATAGAAGTATCTGGGACATCAATGTTTGAAGATTTGTCGCATGGAACTTCCAACTTGCCAGTTGAAGGGAAAGCACAACTCTGGTTCAAATGACTACCATTGAGGTTCCAGTTATCAAAGACGCAACTTCGACATCTATCCGTAGAGTCACAACCCAATCAAACGTCTTACACTCTGACGATGAAGGAATAGAGACTATCGACAAAAGAACTAACTCAAGGATCATCACTCTTCCATCAATCCAGGGGGAACCATCCTTGGTTCAAATGGAACTTCCATACACAACCCAAAGAGAATCACATTCAAATGCAGATCCACTCCCTACAGTCCATGACAATAATACAGGATACTCACAAGTCGAGGGGGAACTGCCTTCTCCAACCGCAGTGTCCTCTGATGTCGTTGATATCCCTTTTACCGTAGCTGCTGATAACCAACAACCGCGTCTACATGTTTGGACAAAAGATCATCCACCGGGTCAAATCATTGGTAAACCATCCGCAGGCGTAAAAACACTATCTTCTAGTGATCTAACGGACCACTGACACTACACAGCTTTCATGTCCGCAGTCGATCCCCAATCCATTAAGGAAGCTGTTATGGAGCCTGACTGGATTACCACTATCCAAGAAGAACTAGTCGAGTTTGAAAGAAACAAGGTTTGGAACCCAGTACCAAAACCAAAAGGTCATACAATCATTGGTATTATATGGGTTTATAAGAATAAACATGATGAATTCGGTGCGGTGATAAGGAACAAAGCAAGACTTGTGGCTAAGGGGTACATTCAATTGGAAGGTGTTGACTATGATGAAACTTATGCCCCTATAGTCCGAATGGAAGCCATACCCATCTTCTTGGCATAAGCAGCACACAAGAACATCAAGGTTCACCAAATTGATGTAAAAAATGACTTTCTCAATGGTGAACTGAAGGAGGAGGTTTACTTGCAACAATCCCCGGGGTTCGAAAGTCAAGAATTTCCTAACTTCTGCTACAAGCTTGAAAAGGCAGTTTACGGTCTCAAGCAAGCTCCAAGGGCATGGTATGAGATTCTTTCTGAGTTTCTTGTCATGTCTAGATATAAAAGAAGTGTGATAGATCCTACTTTATTTATAAGTGCAAATGGTAATCACTTGATGCTCGTCCAAATATATGTAGATGATATCATTTTTGGCTCAACTGACCAGAAAATGGTGGATGATTTCACAAAGCTCATGACAAGCAAATTCCAAATGAGCATGGATAGAGAGATCAATTTCTTTCTAGGGATTCAAGTAAAACAAGTCCCTCAAGGAAATTTCATCAATCAAGAAAAATATACCTGTGAGCTTCTCATGAAATACTCAATAGAAAATTGCTCCTCTATAAAAGTTCCAATGGCCTTCAGATACAAGATCTTTACGGATCCTACCGGAGAGTCCGTTGATCACAAAACTTATCGAGGAATGATTAGATCATTGAAATACCTTACCGCAAGCAGACCAGACATTGTGTTCGCCACAGGCTTATGTGCTCGATACCAAGTCCACCCTAAGGTATCACATCTGACCGTAGTCAAGCAAATCTTCAGATACCTCAAAGGAAGCAAAGCTCTAGGCCTCTGGTACCCCATAGGAAATGATTTTAGCCTTCAAGCCTTCACCGATTCGGATCATATCAGTTGCAGATTGGATAGAAATAATACTTCTGGTGGCTGTCAATTTCTTGGAGGAAGACTGGTTAGCTGGTCTTCAAGGAAACAAAATTGCATCTCTTTTTCTACCACAGAAGCTGAGTATGTCACCACAGCCAGTTGTTGTTCTCAAGTTCTATGGATGAAAACCCAACTAATGGACTACGGATACAGAATGTTGCTGATACCGATTTATTGTGATTCAGAGAGTGCTATAGAGATTTCTCACAATGCTATTCACCATTCAAAGATGAAGAACATTGAAGTACGGTACCATTTCATCAAGGACCACATACTTAAAGGTAACACCGAACTATTTTTATTCCAAATCATCAAGAGATTATTGATGTTTTCACAAAAGCACTTGATGCAATAAAAATAAATAGCTTTTTAGAGATGTTAGGAATGATGAATCCTGACCTACAATTCCTTTTGAATTGATAGCTATGACATGTCGTATCTCTAAAGAATATGCTTTTTTTCTTTTCAAAACAAAATTCTTGAAGCATTCTCTTCACTGCGGTTCTAGAACAATATATCAATCATATGTTCATATGGTATATCTAGTATACCGCAATTACATATAATCCATATACTCTTTGGGCCCGTAATTCCTTTTATTTTTAACTGTTTGATCAAGTTTTCTCAGTTCAAGCTACCACAGTCATCCATGTCAACTGCAGTCTCACCTCACTGCCTTCCACCGCAGTCATCATAATCCATCAGCAGTCACGTTAATTGACGACTTCATAAATTACTTGAATTTTTTGTGGTATTTAATGGTGTTCATTTAATAAAAAATATTCGTTGAATAAAAACAAAAACATTCTTTTGTAGTATACAACGTTTCAGTTTCTTTCGAAATTCTCTTTTTCGTGTCAGACCAATTTTTGGTTAAATGACAAATAAAACTTTTTCCCATAAAAGAAATCTTTTACCTTAATCCGTCACGTCTCGTAGCCCCCTAAATTGTTTAATTCGTTTTAACTTTGCTTTATTCAACGGAGTATAAACCCTCACCATACGTTCTCCAAACGTTTAATGATGGGCCTGACAGTCATTAAATGCCCCATTTTTGGAAATAAATATTTTCTTTTTGATTTAATTTTATGTGTGGATGATAATGGTTAAAACCCAAGGGTTTTTACCATTAACAACTGTATATTGGGTAAACAAATAATATTTTAAAATCCGATGCTATATAAACCCTTTTTCCCTCCCAAGAAAGCTTTACGCTTATTGCACTCTGTTTTTTTGCAAGTTCCTAAACCTTTTAAAAAATGGTCAATTCTGGTATCTCAAAGAAAAAATCCAAGGTGTATGGGTCTGCATGACCAACTAGGTCTGAATCAACAATCAGAAATCAATCCCTGACGATAGCATCTAGCAATTACAGGGCTGGTTTTGAAGAAGATCCATCATACAATGAGGTGATTCGTTAGATGATCAAGTACCTGTCAACTCACCTTCTGTTTGGAGCATTTAATTCCTTCGCTGATGTCGTTCCCCTGTCCACCTTGTTCAAATGTGCCTTCTCAGCTTTTCACCCAACAAAAACCCTCAACAAGTTTACTTGAATCTGGCTGATGATTCGTTAGTCATCCTGACTAAAGCAAAGTTTCTGGAAGCCATTAATCTTCGATTTCCTCCTTCAACAAGAATCTACTCTCCAAGCACTAATGACATCACTTCAACCCTGTACCAGAAGAAATTGAAGGGAATTGGGGAATTCAAGAAAAATCACCTCCCTATAGTATGGCAATACGTTTGCCACTTTGTGATCCGTTGTCTCTCTAGCAGAACCGGAGGCACAGACAACATGGGACTCAAATAGCTGGAGCTCGTGTGGAGCATCTTCATGTGGAATGCAGTGAACTATGGGCAAATTCTCTGGGATGATTTCCTCCAATATTTTCCCAAGGAGAACCCTAGAGAGGATCCAACTAAACTCACATTTGAACGTTTTTGGTCTCTTTGCATCTTGGATGTACATAAAGATGCAAAGCTTGATATGGGTGCGGACATCAATCTTTTTGTTACTCGCGATCTAAAAAGGTACATTCTCTAGAAAGATCAATCAATTTTCGGACCTCTTAGGAGACTTGCTGCATATATTTTGACAACTATTAGGCTTAAAACCCAAGAAGTCACTGATCATATCGAGGCTACAGATGATATTGACCCATACCATTCTTCCCCGCCTCATCCCAGTCAGTCAATACCAGCCACGAGCACAACCCAAGATCCTACAAGTTCCGAAGCCCCTACTGAAGCACAATCAAGTCAACCTAAACCCAAACAAATCAATAAAATAGTTTGATCTAAGAAACCCCCCCTGACAAGCTCAAAAGTGGTGAACCTTCAAAGAAACGCAAATCAAGGACTGTTGAATCTACGGATGAAGCTCCTGCTTCTCCCTCCAAATCTCAAGATGTACCTATCCACAAGTAAGAAGATTCTCAAGATGACTCCAATGCTCCTATAGTACTTGGAGCACCCAAGTAAGAAGATTCTCAAGATGACTCCAATGCTCCTATAGTACAAGAAGATCAAGTGTATCCCTAGCGAAAGCCAAATGTGTGACCGAACAGATACAACAGTCTCTGAAATGACTCCTATAGTACTTGGAGCACCCAACATGCTTACTAGTTACTACCCTCTCTGACTACTCAGACACAACAAGTGTGCCTGTTTCAGCCAAAAGCGGAGACACAACTGTAATTGGATCCCAAGGGGATCCCGTTGGTTTAACAAGCCCTAAGGTCTCTAGGGTTTTCCACCTCCATTTCTTTAATCCAGAGGAGTTGTGATCCATCCTCTTTTCTGTCACCCAAAGACTTCATACATATAACCAACAGTAGTGCACTTCTTCCGCACATGCCAGAACCGAGCCGAAGCCACACTTGACTACAAGTCAAGGAGATCGAGGAAGCTTGGAAAATCCTATTCCGCCACCATTACATTCGAGTGGTCTAGGCGTCGTGAGCACAGTAGTGCAAGGATCCACGAATCCAAGGGACACCCCAGTGTGAACTCATGGATTTGATGGTTACTTTTCAGATGACTCCTGGAATCGGTTTCAACCAAGCACTGAGTCTGAAGTCAGGAAGTATGAAGCTTTCATATGAGCGTTCTGGACCCATAAACCTCAACAAACAAAAAAAACAACCACAGAAGTAACAAGAGATCCAGGCTGTGGCCAAATACTGGGTAGATGCTTTCAGCAATGGTAAAACTAATCATGATCTAAAACAGTTTCGGGAATGGATGTAGAGGATGGAATCTTCGGTCCAGAAAGCACAGACTCTTCATGATGTTGGTCCTTCTCAACCTGCCCCCACTAGTGAAGTACAAGGTTCAAATGAAGACGGAACCATAATTGAGATTAGCTACGGATCAGTGTTTGGTCTGGATGATTTGGAAATTGATAAAATTGATCAGCTAGCTAAGTCCGATGACTTTATGATGATTTTTGATGATGAGGAATTGAGTGGTTCTCAACACTCCACCTCAAAGCCAAAGGTGAAGAAAAAGAAAAAGAAACTAGCTGTCTCTCGGAAGGAGTTTCTCTCTCTCTCTCTCTCCAATCAAAGGTCAACAAGATTCTGATTGCAGTCACCTGTTCTTAACCGCAAGACTCAGATATCGGTGGTCCGGAATCATTGGCAGAAAGAGCTGAGAGGTTAGAGGCTAGAGAAAGAATGGTTGCTGAAAGAATTTCTCTTAAGATGGAAATGGGTATCCGAGCCCTTGACAACAACAGAACTATTGATCACAAACAATTCCTTTCTACAACAGAACTGCACTTAAGGATGAAATTAAATCTACTTTGGAGAATCAAGCCATATCGTCAACGAACCTCATCCAAGAAACGCACAACGCATAAAAATATACTCTATCAGTGCTCCAATCAACAATTAATGGCATAAGACGATCTCTTACGGCTAACTCCAGTGTAGACGAGATTTTGAGGTTAACAAAGGAGATTTATAACCTATTGTTCAACTTCGAAGTCGCCTCCTATACTTAACTTTCGGATTCGATCAAGTCGTAATTTGAACTAACTTTCTTCAAGATTAATGTACTATACAAATGGTTTGAGGAGCAACCACCGGTTTCTTCCTCAATAGGGGGACTTGAACATTCAAGTCAACATCAATCTCCCCTTAGAATCTCCTTTGCAGGTCTCTCTCATCAAAATTTTACAATACCTCAACCTTCTCTGCAACACACAACTATGGTTCATTCTCCTCTTCATCAAACTCCAATTGCAACTGCGGATTCACACAAGCTTCCCTCTCTAGTGGAAACTCATTACTCTCCACCACTGTAACAATATTCACTGGATCAATAAATCCATCCATCCCCACCTCGTCAAGAAACTCCACCATACTTCAAAAATCTAGAGCCAAGTATGTCATCCGAACACTCCTATGACTGTCCTGCAACCCAAAAAAAGGAAAGCAGACTGGAAAGCATCAAAATTTGCTGAAATGATATGGAAAGATCATGGATTTGACACAACTATGGATGAAACCCTCATTAACTCCTAGGTTAATCCTACAAGAAGACTACTTGATGCAGACTACATGCCCGTTTTGACTTATGCAGAACCGCCTACGGATGGATATCAGGATATCCCAATCTCTCCAAATGCCAAATTCTTCACTGTCTTCGAGCCCTTCAATCGCAATCTTCTGGATGATTGGAGGTTGCCTCTTGAATTTGATCGATTAATCAGATTCCACAACAAGCACGTATCTGCTATTGATAGCATTTGGTCGAATGATATACCCTCCGCAGTCAAGAATTACAAAATAAGAAAATTTATGAAGTCTGATTTCCTCCGGTACACATTGACAAGAAGAGGCAACGGCTATATCAGGACTCAAGCAGACTTTCCCTGCATGAATCCTGAGGAAGTCTTTCTTATTGCCAGAGTGTTTCAGATCAAGTCTGAGAAGCATCCCAAAATGAAGATAACATTTGAGAAGGCTTGTGAATACCTTAAGTCCACAATGTGTGACTTCGCAAAGATTGATGTGGATATTCATCCGGCTCTTTCTCAGAAATTTAATCTACCCGCACTTGATCCAACGCCTGTCTTCATCGAAGGATATCAATATCGATCCTTAGGAGCTACCAACTTTCTAGAATTGGGAGTTGTGTACAAGAGAGGAAACAACTGCATAAAATACTTCATCTCCATCACCGCTATGCATCGCCTCATCCGCAAGCAACTAGAAGTCACCTTTGCTTCGGCTCAGAGGACGAAGAACAAAAATGATGAAGTGAAATTTCAGATTACAAGGAGGATCACATGGCTGGGTGAAGTAAGAAAATTTTAGTGGTTGGTGCTCAAGTTTCTGAAGCTCAAAACTTGATGGTGAAGTTGAAGAGGTAACTTAGGGGAAAACGTTGAATCAAAAAGTGACCCTGTTAATCTTGTCATCCGAAGTCATCCGAGGTCAACTCGTCTATTGCAACAAATCATCTCCTCAATTTACAGTCTTTTGCTACCACAACATCAAGTGAAGAAGTAATCTGCAATCTTTATGAAGAAGTCATCTGTCATGCTCTCATCCACAGCAAAGACTAGTTAATTTGTTTTTGACATATTTGTTTACATTGTATTACCCAGTGAACTTTCGTAGTCACTGAAAGTCATATGTTTAGTCTTTGTTTATTCACTATGTAATTTCTCGGGTCTCTATAAATAGAGTAATCAACATCATGAATGAATACACATCTCCATTCTCTCTCTATCTAAATTTCTCTTTGAATTCGTATCTTCTCATATTCTATGATCTCACTGAACCTACTCTCAAATATATTAATATCAAACTCTCATATCTCCTTTAGAGAAAGCCCTTGTGACTTCATTCACTTTAAGTTGATCACATGAACTAACTCAGTTTGAATGCAAACCTTGTTAAGAATAAGCTAAGTGCTTACTTGATATAACTTGCTGTCATTTACATTTCCTTTACTTTTTTGCACTTAAATTTCCACATCTAACTATCTAACAACTCTAACTTCTTATTATTGTTGAGCTTTATGATCGTTTGAGATTAACTAATTTCCACAATATATTACTTGTACTAACGTTTGTTCAAGTGTTTTTCAAAAGATTTTCTCTCAACACTTAGCACCCCAAGTGTGATGCCTCAAACAAGTCACAAACACCAATAAAAAAATATAGGACAATAAGAGAGGTTAAGGAGACACAAAATTAGCTATCCCTTCTTGTAATGCAAGTAGTGTTCGATTTTAGAGCTTAGGGTACACATTTTTAGTGTAGAATTCCAAGAGTCATTTGAAAACCCTAATTCTTACACTTAGGCTTTTGATCTAATAATTTTATTTGGATTATCACTTAATGGACTTTCACATAAGCTTAGTCTAACAAAAACCAATCATGGATCATTAGCACAAACCATATGTATTACTGATTTTCATAATTAGCTCCTGTTAATTTAATCAGTCAGTTTTGATCACTAAATTAAATCCAAATTAATTCTTGATCAATACCTATTAAATCATATGATTTCTCAATTAATATTTATTCATATAATATATTAATAAATCAAAACTAACCTTTTTCTCAAATATCCATCTTATCAAGTTGTTCTGGTGAAGGCAACCCGAAATGGACCATGCTACTATCATGTCAACTACACACCAGTTATACTTATGGAGTTAGACACCTAATCCAACAATCTCCCACTTGGATAAATCGAATAACTATAACTATGTAACAACAACAAAAATTCAGGTCAAAATTTAAACTTTTATAGAACCGTAATTAAGTATACTAACTGGTAGATATTGTAACAAGGTTTTCATACATATAAAGAACACTAAAATCCGAGTTATAACGAAGAAGTTATGACCATTCTAAGTTTTCCGACAAAAACCGGCAATACGAAGTTACGTAAAAACTCGAATCGGAGATCGAGCGACTTCTGGCCAGAATGACCTAAACGAGAATCGAAGGTCTCGACAATGGTATTTCAGTGGTAAAAAGTCTGGCAAAAACCGACATCAGATAAAGAAGTTATGAATTTTTAAAGAAATCCCTTAATCACGTCATTTTAATAAATAAATAATAAAAATAATTTCATAATTTGCCGACGGAATCTAAACGAAAGTTGTAGATCGTAGTGTCACCTTCGCGTGGATATAAAGAACGTCGAAAACGGAGTTCGTATGAAGGAGATATGAGTTTTAGAAGTTTATTTAAAATAAATATAAATTTAAATATAAACCCTTAGTAATATCCGAAGAGGAGTCAGCAGATAGGACCGGAGTACGCCCTGCGTACCCTCGTACGCCCCGCGTACTCAGATCAAGGGCCTCAAATCGTCCACGTCGCCCCTACACCTCTATGCTCTCCCATCCGAAGTACGTAAGCGATGATGCCCCAGTACGCGCTGCGTACCCTCGTACGCCCAACGTACCGAGGCGGTTCAGCACCCCTATAAAAGGGATGCGAGGGTCTCCGGGAGATTTGCTCATTTCTTCTCTTTTTTATTGCATTTTGCCTCGTTTTCTGTGCCCGGTCAAACCCGAAACCCTGGTCTTTTTGCTCAAATCCCGAAGGTCGATTTTATTCCCGAGAATCCCGAGAAAAATCCGTTTCCCGAGACGAAACTCTGCCCGGTTTTCTGCTCGCTTTCTTCAAACTTTAAGGTGAGTTCATACCCCTACAACCACACTTTAAATACGTTTTTAAATGTTTTTTATACTCTTTTAAGGGGGGGAATACAAGTAAACACACGACTAAAATCGTGTGAAACATCGATCTTTTGCTATACTTTTCATACTGTTGTTTTAACTGTCTTATGAAGTCATTATCATGCAAAACACCTCACAACACAACTTTACCCTCTTGGGATACAATATGTTTTATAGATAGAAATATGTTTTATTTATACGTTTGCATACTACATCATATCAAAAGTAACCATTTCAACTATAACATGATGCTTTTACAAGAAAACTCAACTCATCATCACGTTTTTGTAACACGGTAGAAAACGAAATCATTTCATACGAATGATTTTCATCACATTACTCGTGAACTTGTTGTTAGCAATCATGTGATGGCATATGGCTTTGTTTGTACCAAACGAAAGTCCCCACCTATAACCAGAGTCTTTTGTAGGGAGAGCGTGACAAGTGTGTATAGATCTATACGGGGCTGACAACTCCGCACCCTGACTGTTAGCTACAGTCCGTCATTGGGGTGACAAATGTCAACATTAGGTACTACGTCTAGTATGGTTATGAGGAACTCACAACACGCGGAAACAATGACTCATGCACGTAGTAATACATAACTCAATCATGCTTGGGGGGTAATAACTGTATTCTAGGGTATTATCGGCATGATCAAAACTCAGGTTAAAACACTTCCACAACTAGTTTTACTTAACAATAAGACTGCACTTCACTTTTAGGAAAATAAGGGATTTTCCTGGTACAAATACATTCATTTTGTACAATAACGACTTACAACATCATTCTTTTGAGCATGTCATAGTTTCTTATAGCTTACGGTCTTGGTCATTTGAGACTGCATTTCACTTTTAGGAAAATATGGGATTTTCCTGGTTCAAATACATATAGTACATACAACAATCTTTCAAACTCATTTCATACATCAAATAGAAAATAAGGGATTTTCTGGAAAACATACACGCACTTTTGAATGGCATACATTTTCTCAAAACACCACTTATGAACTCACCAACTTAAAGTTGACACTTTTTCTTTGAAATAACTTGTATTCTCAGGAAACAGCTAGACCAGGTAGCAACTACTTTTGAAGACTAACGCGCTAGCGTTAGTAACATATTTTGGATCACCATATTGTATTTGATGTCTTTTGCAAACATGTAACACATACAATTATGTAAACTTTTCAAATATATTTATATATGGTGGCGTGTACTTTCCTTTCTATGAACTGTTATGATACTGAATATGACGTCCTCCGCCCCCGAACGTTTCCGCCGTTCTGGTTTGGGGGTGTGACAAACTACCAATGTAACCTCAAAATCCGATTAGCAATCGTAGCTCTGAAAAGCCATTGTCAAACTCTGATGTGTCTATTATATAAGGGATCATATAATCCTCAGTTCCTCAAGATATCGTGCGGACAAATACATGGAACATAGCCATACTTATTGTCCTGCAGTTTGTTTCCCAATTTCTAATTTGTTTGAAATAAAACTTAATTAAACACATCAATTTAGCTCTGACCGGGCCCGATACATAAGTCAAAACATAATCATCGAGGGGTCCAAGATATCGCTTTTAATCCTTTTAGGATAAAAGGAACATATAAACTTCGACTTATATGCTTGTACTAACTACTTGTTAAATCATACATAATAATATGTTTTATAACATCAAGTTACTAATGTGGTTTTGTACTATCAATGCACAACCAACTCATAATCGACAACTCATATATCAGGGTTTGAATATTATATGATATTATCGTCTCACAATCACCCGTGATAAATTCCATGAAGTGATTCATGTGAGTGTGGGTTTATTCCAATACTTAAAAATCTTAATTCTAGAGCAGTCATGAATGTTTGTAGCAAAATTTTGATATGTCTAACACCTTAGACAATCTTACAAAAACCCATTCATGACAGTCTACTTTCATAACCTACTTCCAAAGTATGATCTATTGTAGATGGTTTGAATAATCTTATTATTATGGAAGTCAAAACATCCAAAAATGAAACAATAGTAAATAATTGACACAAGAAAGCATCTTTACATATAGATAAAACTCCTTTTATTCAATCATTTAATATGAATTACATTTTAGCTATTACATGTTTCTGAATGTCTATCTAATCATTAAAACTAATATTGTCTGTCAGCCTGATACTCCTAGTATGCTTCAAGTGCTTAACCCTACTCAGTCCCTTTGTAAGGGGATCTGCTAGGTTCTCCTCTAACAATACCCCCTTCATCACGAGGAGTCCTTCTTCTACTCGATGTCTTATGAAGTGATATTTTCTGTCGATGTGTCTGGATCTGCCATTATCCCTTGGTTCCTTGGCTAAGGCGACCACACCCTCGTTGTCACAGAAAATATCCATAGGCTCCTTTGTAGCTAGTACAACTCCAAGGTCTCCGATGAAGTTCTTTAGCCATATTGCCTCTTTTGACGCTTCACTTGCTGCCTTAGACTCTGATTCGCACATTGAATCAGCAATAGTCTCCTGTTTGGAACTTTTCCAAGTTACTGCTCCTCCATTTAAGATAAATACCCAGCCCGACCGAGAATGGAAATTATCTATGTCGGTCTGAAAGTTAGCATCACTATACCGTTTCACTTTCAAGTCATCACTCCTACCGAGGGTAAGGACCCAGTCGTTAGTCCTCCAAAGGTACTTAAGAATGTTGTCTACTACAGTCCAGTTAGCTTTACCATGGTTCGCTTGATATCTACTGACCATGTTCAATGAAAATATACATCAGGGCGAGTACATGTCACAACATACATGATCGAGCCAAAGGTAGAAGCATATGGTATTCGACTCATTTATGCTATTTCAGTATCTGTACTCAGACTTTGAATTTTACTCAGTTTGGTATTGCTCTGGATGGGCAATTCTCCTTTCTTGGAATCCTCCATGTTGAAACATTTCAACACCTTGTCCAACTAGGTACTTTTACTAAGTCCTATTAGTCTTTTACTCCTATTTCTCAATATCCTTATCCCTAGAATGTAAGTAGCTTCCCTAAGGTCCTTCATAGTGAAACACTTTCCAAGCCAGGACATAACCTCCTGCAAGGTTTGAATATCGTTTCCTATGAGTAGTATGCAATCTACATACAATACCAGAAAACTAACTATACTCCCACTAGATTTTACATATACATAGGACTCATCCCCGCTTCTCGAAAATCCAAATTCTTTGTCTTTCTCATTGAAACAAAGATTCCATATGCGAGATGCTTATTACAGTCCATAAATGGACTTCTCAAGCTTACACACTCTATTAGGGTACTTTGCATTGACAAAACCTTCTGGATGACTCATGTAAACATCTTTAGCCAACTTACTATTAAGGAAAGCGGTTTTGACATCCATTTGCCATATTTCATAATCATGAAATGTAACTTTGGCTAGCATAACCCTTATATATCTAATCTTTACTACCGGTGAGAAGGTCTCGTCATAGTCAACTCCAGGAGTTTGAGTAAAGCCCTGCACAACCAATCGTGCCTGATAAGTGTGTACTTCCTGATCCATATTAGTGTTCTTCTTGAAGATCCAGTTGCACCCAACTATCTTATGATCTGGTACATTGTCAACCAAGTTCCAAACATGATTTTCATACATGGACCAAATCTCGCTGTCCATCACCTCTTTCCATTTTGGATACTTGTGGCCTATCATGGCTTCCTTGTAGTTGTTAGGTTCATCCAAATTTACAATTGTACTACCACTGATAAATGCATCACCATCTATAGTAATATTGAAACCAGAAAACTCAGGTGCCATTCTAACTCTAATAGAACATCTCAGAGGTAAGGACTCGTCAACTGGTTCAACAAGAGTTTCATCATCGGGTTGAGAGCTAGTGTTTAACGTTCCTTCATCACTTAACTCTTTATGCTCTTCAAGGTTAATTCGTCTCCCACTGTCCTCTTTGCATATGAGTTCTCTTTCATGAAAAACCCTTCTCCTCGCAATGAAGACAACATTGTCAGTCGGTCTGTAAAGAGATATCTAAAGGATTTCTGTGGGTAGACAATGAAAATACATCACTCATTAGGAGGTTCAAGCTTGTTGTGAGTCTCTCGTCTTACGAAAGCCTCAAAAACCCCAAACCTTGATGTGTGCTAATGAGAGAACCTTCCCTATCCACATCTCGTGAGGTGCTTTGGCAACATTTTTAGTTGGGACTAAATTAAGGATATGGATGGTAGTTTCTAAGGCATACCCTCTAAATGAGATAGGAAACAAAGCTCGACTCATCATGGAATGAACCATGTCCAATAAGGTTCGATTGATCGTCTCATCTATACCATTTAGGTGTGGTGTCCTAAGTGGCTGCAAATTTCAAACAATTCCACATTCCTTAAGATAGTCGTGGAACTCGATACTAAGATCGATACTCACCACATCGATCAGATCAGAGCATCTTTATCTTCCTACCCGGCTGATTCTCCACTTCTTGTTTAAACTCTTTGAACTTTTCAAAGGTTTCTAACTTATGCTTGATTAAGTAGATATAGACATATCAACTGTAATCATCAGAAAAATTCACGTATAAGCAGTTAGCATCCCTTGTGGTGGATCTGAAGGGTCCATACACATTAGTGTGTGTGAGATCCAACAAACCCTCACCCCTTGCACACGAACTAGTGAAGGGTAATTTGGTCATCTTTCCAAGTAATCAAGATTCACATGTTTCATCCGACTTTAAGTCAAATGACTCCAACACTCCATCCTTTTGGAGTTGGGCTATATGCTTCTTATTGATATGGCCAAGGCGACAATGCCATAAGCATGCTTTATCCAAACCATTTGACAAATCGATACGCAACACATTATTTCCTACGTTATCTAGAACCATCACAGTTTCATATATACCATTACAAGGTAATGCTTTAAAATAAAATTTATCATTATAATAAGCATTAATACGACCACTCTCATTATTAAATGAAAAAGTAAAAGCTTGTTCTTACAAACCATGAAAAGAAATAATATTTCTCACCATATCAGACGAGTACCAACAATTATTCAACTCTAAATTTAACCTACTACTAAGAAATAAAGAATAAACTCCAATCTTGGTGATAGTCGACACTTTCCTATTCCCCATGATCAAGTTCATCTTCCCATGCTCCACATCCCTACTTCCTTTTAGACCCTGCAAATCAGAACAAATGTGAAAACCACATCTAGTATCAATGACCCAAGAATTAGCATGTGACGAGTTATTAGACAGAACAATGTAAATACCTGTGAAGGTGGGCTTGATCTTCTTAACCTTTATGTCCTGTAAGTATTTGGGGCAGCTTCGTTTCTAGTGCCCATTTTCATGACAATGGAAGCATTTTGCTTCCTTTGGATTGGAAGAGGGTTTATCAAAACCAAATTTGGTCCCACTATAAGGGGTTCCATCATGGGAACTTCCCTTGTGGCTCTTCGAAGGAGTCTTCCTTTTCTTTCCCTTCCCATGTCCAATTGCCAAGACATGGGCAACAGTTGTAGGAGTAGGCACAACAAATTTACCTTAAAACTGCTTTCATCAGTTCTCAAAAAGGCCCTAACTCTTGCTAAGGGTGAATTCCTCCATGTTCATATGATAGGACATTCTGAGTTGATCATAAGAAGGAGTTAAAGAGTGTAGGATAATGTCAATTGCCAACACTTCATCGAAGTTGACGTTCAACTTCAGCAAGCGGTCCACAAACCTTTGCATCTTTTGCAAGTGAGGCGTGATGGACTCTCCATCCTTCATTTTTCTTGTGATCATGGAGGCTATGATTTCATACCTATCTTGCTGAGCACCTTGATAGTACCTTTCCATCAAGTGTAGGTGCATCTTATGATCGGTTTTAGCTTTAAGAACTTTCCTATGTGCGCATGTAAAACCCTAATGCTTGGATCTAGGATTTCTAATTAAACATGCTTTGAATCCAAGACTTCTAACAACTAATTAGGTATAAGAACAATACAAAATCAGATCTAGAAGTTTACCTTTGAATCTCTTGTTTGATCTTGTTGTCTTGGAGCTCTAACAGGACCGGAAATCATTCGCGAAAGTGTAGTCAACACATACGTACATTGGTTGTTAGGACCGATGGGTAGTCAGCACCCCAGAATGGCTTGACATGGGTAGTCAGCACCCCAGAATGGCTTGACATGGGTAGTTAGCACCCCAGAATGGCTTGACACGGGTAGTCGGCACCCTAGAATGGCAGTACCGGGTAGTCAGGCACCCCATAATAGCATGGCAGTATGCGTGTTATTTGTTTGTATGGTATGTGGTACGTTGAGGGAACTTACTAAGCTTTGTGCTTACAGTTATAGTTTTGGTTTCAGGTACCTCTTCGTCGAAGGGGAAGGAGCCGGCACGGTAGAGGCACATCATGCACACACACAGGTTTCCACACTTATGAGATTCCCTGGGATTTATACTTTGATATTTTGATGATTGTATGATTTGACTTTTAGACATAGCTTACGTTTTGTTATGGTTTGATCAAACAATGTTTTAAACTATTAATGTTTTTCTAAAGTAATGTTTTTAAAACGAAATTTTTTGGACGTGAAATTTGGGTCGTTACAGAGGTGTTTACATGCCTCTCTCTCTCTCTCTCACTCTCACTAACACATGTATCAAAAGGCAAATACTCCACATGCAAGTGGGTTTTACAAAAGTCAAACATTTACAAAGTCAATCATGAATAACTTTGCACCCCAAAGTGATACAAAGTGATACAAAACTTTTCATACAAACATGCTTATGAACTCACCAACATTATATATGTTGACGTTTTAAAAATAACTTGTATTCTCACGAACACGATAAGCAGGTTGGTCATCAAGAACTTGTGGAATGTGTAGTATCTTTTTTCTATCATGCATTTATTATTTTTGGGATGTAACTTTTGTAAACAATTACAATGATGTAAACCTAGTATGTTGTATTATTGTATGTGCGATGATGATGTTGTCTTGTTTCAATTATATACACTGTGACGATACTACAAGATGAAGTCACCCAACCCCGGACGTTTCCGGCATTCTGGTTCGGGGGTGTTACAGATTGGTATCAGATCAATGTTTATAGGGAATTGGCATATCTAATCATACAAGATATGAAACTATAAATACATTGGGACTAAAATACTTTGAAAAAAATAAAATACATACCTATGTATGCATTTTAGAGTATTGTCACAATAAGAAACAATAGAAGTCTTTAGAGGAATTGAACATTGTGGTTAAACTCGGATAGTTATGTAGTCGTATTGAGGGTAAATATAGCCTGATCAACTATATTTATTCAAAATACGACAAACATGTGTTTGGGAGTGATCACGTTGGGCAATGAATCTAGAAACTTACCAACCTCGTATCCAAAAAGTTTTAATAAACTCAAACATAAACAATTAAAATACTATACGAGTATTCTTACATGATATCTATTATTCTGCATTCATATATTGTGCAGACTCTATGGATGGATTTCATCTCCCCGGAGATCCTTACTTCCCCAACCAGGGGAACGGAGGATGGCTAGAGCCGGAACCAGAAGAGGAACCCAAAGAGGGACCAACAGAACTAGTGGCGGATTTTAAGGACGAGGAGACTGACGGGGATGATGCAGATGAATCAGACGTGGAGTCCGAAGTCATCAATCCACCATATGTAGCTAGGGTTCCCTTATGTTCCAATGTCAAGCCATTTTGTTTTGAATAGTAGATGATATATCAACCTGATTCGTTAGGAATGCATGTGTACATTGTATTCATGTAGAAGTTTGTTACATCACATATTCGAAAGTGTAGTTGGCAATAACTTGGCATTGTTGACGTGGATCTTCTAAACCTTGAAATGGTTAACATGTGCATTTGATGTGTTTGTGTATGCGTAAACTTTAGTTTTTTAATAAATCTCTAAAAATATACTTGAAAACAAATTTATATATATATATATATATATATATATATATATATATATATATATATATATATATAAACAGTTATGATTTTATCTAATTTTATATGTTTTAAAAATCTACTGCAATTCGACGAACATTTATTTCACCAATGACACTACTAAGTGTCCTAATAAATAAAAACAAAACCATCCAACAAAATTGAATTTTGTTGAATTAGACTTTTGTTATACGATGATAATTTTTACCTATATGCTTACCTCTCCGTTAATTTTTCTATATAATATTCTCTATATAATTATATCAAATGTAAAACTCGTTTATTATACAGCTTCATTAAAAAAAATATATATATATATATTAAAATATAAATAATAAATATTTTTTAAAATAAAATTTTAAAACAAAAAATAAAGAAACATATTAACATGTGGCTTTTATTACATTTGATAGTTTATATATAAATATAAATATTGTGTGCTTTTTAATTTTAAAAATTAAAAAAAACCTATAAATTAATAATATAGATATTATTTATTTAAATTATATTATAAAATAATAAACATCAAAACCTATTAATGATTTACATGTTATAAAATTATTATGATATATTATATTAGATTTTAATGCGAATATATACTATCAATTTTGGAAAAAAAAGTGATAGATAAATAAATATAAATTATATTTAAAAAAAAGTAGGGTGCGAATATTTTAAGTGGGCCACATTCTATAAATAACATTTACTAGTCTGATCAAACTTTCTCGATTTATCTTTAAATCAACATGTGCTAAATTATACAAAAAAAACAAAAGAACAGTTTTCTAGCTAAAGGACGAATTAATGACACCTAGTTCACACCACAATGACAACTTTTTTCTTCAAGTGAAATAAAATTGTTAAAATTAATATTTATTATACATTTGGTCTCATATATATATATATATATATATATATATATATATATATATATATATATATATATATATATATATTAGATTATGACACGCGTTAAACGCGGGGAACACATATATCCTTCCTAATAAATGTAAATAATTTTCCCACATGTCACTTTCTCATTAACTTGGACACATGTCATTTTTTGGTATTTTTGAATAATTTTTTTTTCCATTTGTCATTTTCTCATTGTTTATCTTTTCTTAATTAACACATCATATTTACAACTCAATTAATAATTGCTTTAATTGAAAATACCAATTAAATTATAATATTGCAACTCATATACTATTGAATATGTTTCCTTTTAAATTCAAATTTTAAATTTTAAATTTCAAATTTAAATAAATTTTTGTTTAAACCTTCATATTTAATTTTTTTGTTTTATCCAACCCGTATAAAATACGGGTTTCACAACTAGTAAATAAAATACAAATTTATATAGATATTACAAAATAATTATAAAAAAACAGGGTTATTGATATTATTGAAATGTGTAGAAATTACACTAAAATAGGTAAATATATATAACGTTGAAGGACCTCTTTATAGACAATTTTTTTTTGTTTTATTAGCTCAATGACATTGCTTGTCACATATAAGTATCTTCAAACATTTTTTATTTGTGACACGGAAAACAATTATATACAGCCAACCATGCGTGAAAATGGGTCTAAACAAGTATAATCCAACATTTGACAATGTACTTTCAAAATATATTGTTATTTTATAGCTATATTGCGAAATATAATTGTTTATTTCAAAAAATAGCAACTTATTTATGTTCCTTCAAAATGAACCACAAAAAACCCCCCCACAAAGAAACTATAACCAATAAATCTGCAACGAAGCTAATCATTCCCTTCCACTTCTTCTCTAATATCAGGTCTTTTTTTCCTTAATCTGAGTTGTTGTCACTGTCATCGACAATGTTAAGATTCATTGATGACTTCTTTTTTATTTTAGGGATAACTATGACATAAATCATTTATCAGGTCCATCATTTATGTTTATATCTTCGTTTTTTTGTTGATTTTGATATGCCTTCTTCGGTTTACCACCGTCTTTTTTTTTTCAGAATCCTTTTCTTATGAAATAACTTTTTTTTTTGTGAAATTCGTTCTACGGTTTTTAGTATGTGTAGGTACGTTGATTTTTTTGAAGTAAAGAAAGTAGGGTTTTTGTTCGATGTTGGTTCCTTGGTTTGGTTCTTATAATTTGTGATTTCTCATAATCCATTGCGTTTTATTTTCCATCTTTATCTACAATGTTTAAGTATAGAACATTTTATCCATATATTCATTCACTACGGTAAATGCCAATTACGATTCTACCCATTTTCCTCTTGTAACAATTGTCTCACTTCAATATTTTAAAACATCTGTTTTTGCGTTTAAACATATTATTGATAGCATGAAAGATCCAAGCATTGTTGCATTTTGGTTAATCACAATGCCTCAAATTATGGGAGGATTTAAATATGATGATGAGGTCAAACATAAAATATGATGGTAATATAAGGTTCGTCTCTTCTTATTTATTTATTTACTTATTTTTTAATTCAACTTTATTACAAAATTAAATAGTTTTTTATTGATATTAGTGTTTCTTATTTAGAAAAATATGCGATATGATCAGCTTCCTGGTGCAATAGCAATGAGAAAACTTGGATGAGCAGGAAGTGAGATAAATTTATAATTTATTAACTTTAATGAGTAATTATGTAATTACAATCTTGTTATTGAATTTGAAATACAACAGAGATTATATCAATGAATCCTGAACGTGCAAGAAATGATCCAGTAGTAGCAAAGAACATTCGTTACTATAAAGCAAAGAGAAAATTAGAGGCAGAAGTGATGATGCTCTATCCACCACCATGACCTCAAAACTCTGTGTGTGTGTGTGTGTGGGGGGGGGGGGGGTAGGGGGATCAGTATAAAAAAAAGTTTTTTCATTTATTTTTAGTAATTTACATATTTGGTCCCTTTGTTTAGTTGTCGGTTTTGGTCCCTAAAAGAATCAGGTTGTAGTTTTTGGACCTTGTTTCACTGTTTCATAAAACTTTTATGATTGCCTAAGTTAACAGCCTAACTATTAGTTTTTTTTAAATGACCATTTTGCCTTTGAACCAAAAATAATAACCATATAGCATAACAACAAAATTTATATATATATATATATATATATATATATATATTTTACTTAAGTTTAGAGTAAATTACATTTTTGGTCCTTGAGTATACCTGATTTTTTTTATTCAGAAGATTCTGAGGCATGGTTTTGGTGTTTCAGGGTCAAATGCTGACTCTAGTTGAGTACAAACTTCTATTATACCGTGCGTTCTTACCTGCCCATGTATGGTACCGATTCTTTTTGAACAAAGAATACGGGAGCCTATTTTCATCATTCACAAGATGCTTATATTTAACTTTAAAGCTCACATCAATTGTTGAGAAGGTATATTTCTTATTGTTATTCTGTTACTACCGGAGACATAAGAAAACTTTCTAATGAGGGCTTTCACGTCTTTTGTACAACCCGTCTGTTATATTATATCATGTCATCTCTTGTCTTGTCTATTGATTTTTTACAAAGGTATGCACACACATGTAACGTCATAATTCCATTATATATAACATCCAATTTTAACATTGAGTTTACTGTTGTCAAAAATACGATCATAGTTACCGATTAAAAAGATGGAACCAAGAACCAAACACAACATCAAAAAAAAAAATCAAAAACAACATTATACATCCAAATTATAAGTATTCAACAAAGAAACATACGAATGAGTAAAACATATAAATTTGAAAACAATATCAAACTTATAGATTAAAAGGATTTAACAAAGAAGTACATACATTTATTCGACTAATCCAACTGATGGGAAGGTTGAAGTTTTTTTGCATTTGTTTTCTACGGAGGAATTATGACATAATGTTTGTGTAAATCGCTTATTAAAAAAGTTTGAAATATATATACAAGTGAACATGATGAAAATTAGCAGGTAATCAATTAAAATCTCATTTAAAATTAGAATAGAAGATATCATGCTTCAAAGTGTATTGGTTCATAATAATATCCGAAACTTTTGAAATTTGAAATTAAGAGTTTCCGAAATTTCAACATATATTATATTTGGAAAGCAATTTTGAATGGAAATAGAACCTAAATTTAAGGTTTATATTAATAAGGAACCAATTTTGTAGTTGTAAGTTTGAAAAGAATTCAAGTATCATTTTCATTCAATTCCTAAATTTAATTTCCTAATATAACAGATTGACTTCTTGTTTGATCAAGGTGACGTAAGCAAAGTGATCTAAGCGTGTAAAACGTATAAAGAAAACATAAACAACGGCTCAGATTGTTTTAGATGATGTCATAAGGTTTCTCTTTTAATAATATTAGAAATACTAGTTGTGAGACCCGTATATTATACGGGTTGATTAAAACAAAATGTTAAATACGAACGATTAAATAGAAATTTTATTTGAATTTGAAATTGAAATAAATGAAAATTATGAGAAAAAAAAACATGCAAAAAATAAATAAATTAAAATTATGTGTTTAGTGTGTACTAAACGGGTTAATTATAACAAAATGTTAAACATAAAGGTTTAAAGTGTAAATTTATTTGAAATTGAATTTAAAATTTAAAATTTAAAATTTAAAATTTAAAATTTAAAATTTGAAATTTGAAATTAATAGTCATTATGGTAGGTTTAATTTATGGAAACTAAATTAATGATATATTGAAAATGAAAATTAAAGTAATGACAAGTGGAAAATAAATATATCTCAAATTATGACAAAATGACATGTGGCTAATTTTATGAGAGAAGTGTTGGATTAGTGTCTAAGTCCATGACTATTTTGGTATGTACTTGACCCGATGGTGCATGGTCCTTTTGGGTTGCCTTGACCAAAGCAACTTGATAGGATGAATTATAGAGAGAAAGGATTAAATATGACTTATTAATATATTATGGGAATAATATATTAAAGAAGAAATCATATTGTTTAATTAATATTAGTCAATAAATTGGTAATTAGTTTTGTGACTAAAAGAGATTAATTAAACTTAAGGGACTGGAATTGTAATTATAGGATAATTGCAATTTGGGCCATGGATTGACTTGAATCAAGAGGTGGACGAATTCTATGGGGAAACCCATAAGGAAATCGTCCATGCGCTTGATTAAAGGAGTCTATGGGTTGCTTAGGGCTTAAGCAAACAAATTAGGGTTTCCTTGTTAGATAACCCTAATAGCCTCACTATATATAGAACCCTTAAGGCTCAAAAACGTGGGGAGCTTCTTTTCTAGGGTTAGTACACGTTTTGGGCAGCCTCCATCCTCTCTTCTCTTCATCCTCTTGCATATGGTGTTTGTGAACCATTAGAGGAGTGACACTTGTGACTCTAAGCCTTCCAAAGTCAATTCAAGCAGGAATTGGGATTGTTATTACTACATAACAATCAAGGTAATATCTTAAATCTAATTATATGTTAATATTGATTTCCATATGCTAGAATTAGGGTTTATAGTCTTGGATTCAAAGCATGTACAATAGAGAAACCTAGATCCAAGCATTAGGGTTTGTATGAGCACATAGGATGTCTTATGACCAAACCCCATCAGTGGTATCAGAGCCTTGATTGATTTCTATTGTATTGATGCTTGATATGTTTGAAAAGTCGTTTTTTGGGTTTTCTGGAGGCTGGACTCGCCGAGTCCATGGCTGAACTCGCCGAGTCCATGCAGACTCGCCGAGTCCATGCCTGACTTGCCGAGTCAACTCGTTAGATGGAGGGTACTTCGGGATTTCTTGTTGTTTTTGCTTATGGATAGTTACCTTATCATGTTAGATCAATATTAATCCGATTATATGATATTTTTGACTATATTTTGATCTAATTGAAGATATTTATCAATTAATAAGATAATTGTTTCCTTATAAGATAATTGATTAATTATTTTGACTAAATTGATAAATTGTTTTGCGAGAAATCATTAAATAAATCAAATATGGATAATTATGTGATTAAATGTTAATTTGAATTATTTGTTATTTGATCCTTGTTGTTATGAAAAGTTTCATATTTTTCCCTTTAGGTTTTATAGTTTAAATTTGAACCCAAAACTTTTGTTGTTTTGAAATTTATATAGTTAAAACCCTAATGTTTTGAAAAAGCTTTCAAAACTTGTCCTCAAGTTTTGGAATTTAAATTTTGATTAAATAGTTTAATTTTGATGTATATTTAAATTCTAAACCCTAATGTGTTGAAATGTTTCAAAAACTTGCCCTCAAGTTTTGGAATTTAAAAGTTGATTAAAAGTTTAATTAGGAATGTTAAATTCTAAAACCCTAGCATAGTTTTGAAAAAGTTCAAATCACACCCTTATGGTTTTATTAATTAGTTAAGGTGTATAATTAAAAGATGTTTAATAAATCCATAAAAGTTTAGGTCTACAATTTAATTGAATGAAAAGTATAATTGTTAAATTAGACCACCTAGTATTTTGAAAGTATAAAAATACACCCTATACTATATATAACATTAAAAGTCAAACATTATATATATGTATGAGTAAAATTCAGTCTTACCGTTAGTAGGCCTCATTCATGAAGCTGGTCTATAAGGGGTTTTTAAGGAAATTGCCTATAAAATGGCGATTGAATGGGTATCCACTCTTACCCACCGCACTCTTGATTAGTGGAGGGTCGTTAGCCGAACGGGTAGGATAGGACAAAACCTTCCATTATAAGTATAATGAAGTATAAAAATAACTAAATGTTTTCATAAAATTCCCAATCTTAGTTACTTAGGCAAAAGTGAATTGATGCAATTCCATGAAATTACACTTTGTGCCCTTGCGAAGACATTAGTGGAGCGTGTGTGGTTTACCGGCACACTAAATGGTTCTAAGCAAAGGTAGCAAAGGGTGACTCAATGTTTGTCATAGTTCGGTGGAGCGTGTGTGGTTTACCGGCACATCGAATAGGTGACTGTAACATGTGAGGGCACCATGTAAGTTGGCATGGTTATTCACACCCGCTTTGTGATCCTCGGCATCCCAGTCACAAACTAGAGGGGCATATCGAGATTTAAACATGCCATTGAAAGTTCAATGAATCTCAAAGGATCTAGGAGTTTTCATAGATTTAAAACTTAAATTTCTTTTTCGTTTTTCATGGTGGAAATTAGTGAATCGTCATTCACTTACCTTCAAATATTCTGCAATTAGGGTTACGGCATCCCTCTCCCGAGTTGTAGAATATTGTGTCCCATTCACCTAAGAGATCAATCAAAGGGATTAGGTTTGAAGTAGTGTTCGAAGTAGACATCTGAAAATAAAGACAAAGTTTAGATTAGATAAGGATCGTTAATATAAAACCTAAATGAATTATTAAGACTAGGACCGAACACAATATTCTACAATTCGGAAGAGGGATGTCGTAATCCAATTGTAAAATATTTGAAGGTAGATAAATGAAGATTTAATAATTTCCACCATGAAAAACGAAAATGAAGATTAAGTTTTAAATGAAATGAAATTCATAGATTCTTTTGAGATTCATTAAACTTTTCAATGGGATGTTTAAATCTCGATTATGCCCTTCAAGTTTGTGACTGGGATACCGAGGATCTCAAATATGGTGTGAATAACCATGCAAATGTGCTTGGTACACTTAGTGTTACTTATCACCTAATCAATGTGTCGGTTAACCACGGACCCTCCATTGATCCATGATTAACATCAAACTACCCTTTTCCACCCTTGTTAGTCCTAAATTAGTGTGCCGGTTAACCATACACGCTCTGCTAACGACTTAACAAGGGGCAAAGTACAATTACATGAAATAGTACCATTTTAACATTTTTCCTAAAGTAACTAAGATTGGGAATTTATAAAAGTTTAGTTACTTTATAATATTATTATACTTATTAATGAGGATTAATGTCCTATCATACACGCCATTGTAAGGATAAATAAATAAAATTTAAAATCGAAATTTATTTTATTGTGGAAAAATTTGTCCTTACAATGCAACTCATTGAAAAACTTATGCTAATACATCTTTCTTAGCAATCTAATTCTAACTCTAAGTAGTAGCTCAAGAATCTAATCTTCGAGAAATGCGATCGAAATCCATTCCTTAACGGTTAGATTCTGCTCACTTCTTCCCTTAAGCTCCCTTTCTTTTCTTTGATCCTACAAAACATCAATTGTAATCTTATTACATTATGTATTAAGAATCTAGAATAGAAGCCTAAAAGAGTTAGTCAATGGATTTTACCTAAAGCAGAGCCATATGTTTCGACTCTCCCATCTCTTAGATCTCTTAGGTGAATGGGACAGCTTCGTCTCCAATGCCCCTTCTCTTGGCAATAAAAGCGAATCGACTCTTTTGGAACAGGACATGGAACTACTTCAGACATCGCCTTTCTCTTATGATCAAACTTTTTGATCATAGCATGTCTTTCGTTGCCATTGTCTATATCCATAGAGGTCTCGAAGGCAGGTTCACTAATCAACTTTGCTTTTCTATTGCGCCAAATCATTGTTGATTCAGCAGCAATAAGCATATATGTGAGATCTATAAGGGTCACGTCGTAGTTCATCATATAGTACTCTCTTATGAACTCACTATATGAGTTGGGAAGTGACTGAAGAACCCAATCAACAGCCATTTCCTCACAGACAACGGATCCCAACATTCTTAACATACCAATGGGTGACTTCATCCCTAGGACGTGTGCACACACAGACTTTCCTTCTTTATGTTTACTTGCCAAAAGGGCTTGAGTGATCTTGAACTTTTCAAGCCTTTGAACTTGTGGGTTAGGGAGAATAATTGGAGGAGGTAGAGGAAGAAGCATGATTTCTTGTTCCTCGATCGAATCGTGGAATATCATCTTCATGTGGAATGCTTGTCCCACAGGATTTAAGAAGACCATAGTTGTCGAACTTTGACATCTACAAAACGGGAGAAAAACGAATTCAAGTTAGTTGATAGATTGAGTCCTTAGTAAATCACCCAAATGAAATACTAAGGCTAGGACCCAACACAATATTCTACAACTCGGGAGAGGGATGCCGTAATCCTAATTACAGAATATTTGAAGGTAAGTGAATGACGATTCACTAATTTCCACCATGAAAAACGAAAAAGAAATTTAAGTTTTAAATCTATGAAAACTCCTAGATCCTTTGAGATTCATTGAACTTTCAATGGCATGTTTAAATCTCGATATGCCCCTCTAGTTTGTGACTGGGATGCCGAGGATCACAAAGCGGGTGTGAATAACCATGCCAACTTACATGGTGCCCTCACATGTTACAGTCACCTATTCGATGTGCCGGTAAACCACACACGCTCCACCGAACTATGACAAACATTGAGTCACCCTTTGCTACCTTTGCTTAGAACCATTTAGTGTGCCGGTAAACCACACACGCTCCACTAATGTCTTCGCAAGGGCACAAAGTGTAATTTCATGGAATTGCATCAATTCACTTTTGCCTAAGTAACTAAGATTGGGAATTTTATGAAAACATTTAGTTATTTTTATACTTCATTATACTTATAATGGAAGGTTTTGTCCTATCCTACCCGTTCGGCTAACGACCCTCCACTAGTCAAGAGTGCGGTGGGTAAGAGTGGATACCCATTCAATCGCTATTTTATAGGCAATTTCCTTAAACACCCCTTATAGACCAGCTTCATGAATGAGGCCTACTAACGGTAAGACTGAATTTTACTCATACATATATATAATGTTTGACTTTTAATGTTATATATAGTATAGGGTGTATTTTTATACTTTCAAAATACTAGGTGGTCTAATTTAACAATTATACTTTTCATTCAATTAAATTGTAGACCTAAACTTTTATGGATTTATTAAACATCTTTTAATTATACACCTTAACTAATTAATAAAACCATAAGGGTGTGATTTGAACTTTTTCAAAACTATGCTAGGGTTTTAGAATTTAACATTCCTAATTAAACTTTTAATCAACTTTTAAATTCCAAAACTTGAGGGCAAGTTTTTGAAACATTTCAACACATTAGGGTTTAGAATTTAAATATACATCAAAATTAAACTATTTAATCAAAATTTAAATTCCAAAACTTGAGGACAAGTTTTGAAAGCTTTTTCAAAACATTAGGGTTTTAACTATATAAATTTCAAAACAACAAAAGTTTTGGGTTCAAATTTAAACTATAAAACCTAAAGGGCAAAATATGAAACTTTTCATAACAACAAGGATCAAATAACAAATAATTCAAATTAACATTTAATCACATAATTATCCATATTTGATTTATTTAATGATTTCTCGCAAAACAATTTATCAATTTAGTCAAAATAATTAATCAATTATCTTATAAGGAAACAATTATCTTATTAATTGATAAATATCTTCAATTAGATCAAAATATAGTCAAAAATATCATATAATCGGATTAATATTGATCTAACATGATAAGGTAACTATCCATAAGCAAAAACAACAAGAAATCCCGAAGTACCCTCCATCTGACGAGTTGACTCGGCAAGTCAGGCATGGACTCGGCGAGTCTGCATGGACTCGGCGAGTTCAGCCATGGACTCGGCGAGTCCAGCCTCCAGAAAACCCAAAAAACGACTTTTCAAACATATCAAGCATCAATACAATAGAAATCAATCAAGGCTCCTTTAATCAATCCCATGGACGATTTCCTTATGGGTTTCCCCATAGAATTCGTCCACCTCTTGATTCAAGTCAATCCATGGCCCAAATTGCAATTATCCTATAATTACAATTCCAGTCCCTTAAGTTTAATTAATCTCTTTTAGTCACAAAACTAATTACCAATTTATTGACTAATATTAATTAAACAATATGATTTCTTCTTTAATATATTATTCCCATAATATATTAATAAGTCATATTTAATCCTTTCTCTCTATAATTCATCCTATCAAGTTGCTTTGGTCAAGGCAACCCAAAAGGACCATGCACCATCGGGTCAAGTACATACCAAAAATAGTCATGGACTTAGACACTAATCCAACACTTCTCTCATAAAATTAGCCACATGTCATTTTGTCATAATTTGAGATATATTTATTTTCCACTTGTCATTACTTTAATTTTCATTTTCAATATATCATTAATTTAGTTTCCATAAATTAAACCTACCATAATGACTATTAATTTCAAATTTCAAATTTTAAATTTTAAATTTTAAATTTTAAATTTTAAATTCAATTTCAAATAAATTTACACTTTAAACCTTTATGTTTAACATTTTGTTATAATTAACCCGTTTAGTACACACTAAACACATAATTTTAATTTATTTATTTTTTGCATGTTTTTTTTCTCATAATTTTCATTTATTTCAATTTCAAATTCAAATAAAATTTCTATTTAATCGTTCGTATTTAACATTTTGTTTTAATCAACCCGTATAATATACGGGTCTCACAACTAGTATCTCTAATATTATTAAAAGAGAAACCTTATGACATCATCTAAAACAATCTGAGCCGTTGTTTATGTTTTCTTTATACGTTTTACACGCTTAGATCAATTTGCTTACGTCACCTTGATCAAACAAGAAGTCAATCTGTTATATTAGGAAATTAAATTTAGGAATTGAATGAAAATGATACTTGAATTCTTTTCAAACTTACAACTACAAAATTGGTTCCTTATCAATATAAACCTTAAATTTAGGTTCTATTTCCATTCAAAATTGCTTTCCAAATATAATATATGTTGAAATTTCGGAAACTCTTAATTTCAAATTTCAAAAGTTTCGGATATTATTATGAACCAATACACTTTGAAGCATGATATCTTCTATTCTAATTTTAAATGAGATTTCAATTGATTACCTGCTAATTTTCATCATGTTCACTTGTATATATATTTCAAACTTTTTTAATAAGCGATTTACACAAACATTATGTCATAATTCCTCCGTAGAAAACAAATGCAAAAAAACTTCAACCTTCCCATCAGTTGGATTAATCGAATAAATGTATGTACTTCTTTGTTAAATCCTTTTAATCTATAAGTTTGATATTGTTTTCAAATTTATATGTTTTACTCATTCGTATGTTTCTTTGTTGAATACTTATAATTTGGATGTATAATGTTGTTTTTGATTTTTTTTTTTGATGTTGTGTTTGGTTCTTGGTTCCATCTTTTTAATCGGTAACTATGATCGTATTTTTGACAACAGTAAACTCAATGTTAAAATTGGATGTTATATATAATGGAATTATGACGTTACATGTGTGTGCATACCTTTGTAAAAAATCAATAGACAAGACAAGAGATGACATGATATAATATAACAGACGGGTTGTACAAAAGACGTGAAAACCCTCATTAGAAAGTTTTCTTATGTCTCCGGTAGTAACAGAATAACAATAAGAAATATACCTTCTCAACAATTGATGTGAGCTTTAAAGTTAAATATAAGCATCTTGTGAATGATGAAAATAGGCTCCCGTATTCTTTGTTCAAAAAGAATCGGTACCATACATGGGCAGGTAAGAACGCACGGTATAATAGAAGTTTGTACTCAACTAGAGTCAGCATTTGACCCTGAAACACCAAAACCACGCCTCAGAATCTTCTGAATAAAAAAAATCAGGTATACTCAAGGACCAAAAATGTAATTTACTCTAAACTTAAGTAAAATATATATATATATATATATATATATATATATATATATATATATATATATATAAATTTTGTTGTTATGCTATATGGTTATTATTTTTGGTTCAAAGGCAAAATGGTCATTTAAAAAAAACTAATAGTTAGGCTGTTAACTTAGGCAATCATAAAAGTTTTATGAAACAGTGAAACAAGGTCCAAAAACTACAACCTGATTCTTTTAGGGACCAAAAGCGACAACTAAACAAAGGGACCAAATATGTAAATTACTAAAAATAAATGAAAAAACTTTTGTTTATACTGATCCCCCTACCCCCCCCCCCCCACACACACACACAGAGTTTTGAGGTCATGGTGGTGGATAGAGCATCATCACTTCTGCCTCTAATTTTCTCTTTGCTTTATAGTAACGAATGTTCTTTGCTACTACTGGATCATTTCTTGCACGTTCAGGATCCATTGATATAATCTCTGTTGTATTTCAAATTCAATAACAAGATTGTAATTACATAATTACTCATTAAAGTTAATAAATTATAAATTTATCTCACTTCCTGCTCATCCAAGTTTTCTCATTGCTATTGCACCAGGAAGCTGATCATATCGCATATTTTTCTAAATAAGAAACACTAATATCAATAAAAAACTATTTAATTTTGTAATAAAGTTGAATTAAAAAATAAGTAAATAAATAAATAAGAAGAGACGAACCTTATATTACCATCATATTTTATGTTTGACCTCATCATCATATTTAAATCCTCCCATAATTTGAGGCATTGTGATTAACCAAAATGCAACAATGCTTGGATCTTTCATGCTATCAATAATATGTTTAAACGCAAAAACAGATGTTTTAAAATATTGAAGTGAGACAATTGTTACAAGAGGAAAATGGGTAGAATCGTAATTGGCATTTACCGTAGTGAATGAATATATGGATAAAATGTTCTATACTTAAACATTGTAGATAAAGATGGAAAATAAAACGCAATGGATTATGAGAAATCACAAATTATAAGAACCAAACCAAGGAACCAACATCGAACAAAAACCCTACTTTCTTTACTTCAAAAAAATCAACGTACCTACACATACTAAAAACCGTAGAACGAATTTCACAAAAAAAAATGTTATTTCATAAGAAAAGGATTCTGAAAAAAAAAGACGGTGGTAAACCGAAGAAGACATATCAAAATCAACAAAAAAACGAAGATATAAACATAAATGATGGACCTGATAAATGATTTATGTCATAGTTATCCCTAAAATAAAAAAGAAGTCATCAATGAATCTTAACATTGTCGATGACAGTGACAACAACTCAGATTAAGGAAAAAAAGACCTGATATTAGAGAAGAAGTGGAAGGGAATGATTAGCTTCGTTGCAGATTTATTGGTTATAGTTTCTTTGTGGGGGGTTTTTTGTGGTTCATTTTGAAGGAACATAAATAAGTTGCTATTTTTTGAAATAAACAATTATATTTCGCAATATAGCTATAAAATAACAATATATTTTGAAAGTACATTGTCAAATGTTGGATTATACTTGTTTAGACCCATTTTCACGCATGGTTGGCTGTATATAATTGTTTTCCGTGTCACAAATAAAAAATGTTTGAAGATACTTATATGTGACAAGCAATGTCATTGAGCTAATAAAACAAAAAAAAATTTTCTATAAAGAGGTCCTTCAACGTTATATATATTTACCTATTTTAGTGTAATTTCTACACATTTCAATAATATCAATAACCCTGTTTTTTATAATTATTTTGTAATATCTATATAAATTTGTATTTTATTTACTAGTTGTGAAACCCGTATTTTATACGGGTTGGATAAAACAAAAAAAATTAAATATGAAGGTTTAAACAAAAATTTATTTAAATTTGAAATTTAAAATTTAAAATTTGAATTTAGAAGGAAACATATTCAATAGTATATGAGTTGCAATATTATAATTTAATTGGTATTTTCAATTAAGGCAATTATTAATTGAGTTGTAAATATTATGTGTTAATTAAGAAAAGATAAACAATGAGAAAATGACAAATGGAAAAAAAAATTATTCAAAAATACCAAAAAATGACATGTGTCCAAGTTAATGAGAAAGTGACATGTGGGAAAATTATTTCCATTTATTAGGAAGGATATATGTGTTCCCCGCGTTTAACGCGAGTCATAATCTAATATATATATATATATATATATATATATATATATATATATATATATATATATATATATATATATATATATATATATATATATGAGACCAAATGTATAATAAATATTAATTTTAACAATTTTATTTCACTTGAAGAAAAAAGTTGTCATTGTGGTGTGAACTAGGTGTCATTAATTCGTCCTTTAGCTAGAAAACTGTTCTTTTGTTTTTTTTTGTATAATTTAGCACATGTTGATTTAAAGATAAATCGAGAAAGTTTGATCAGACTAGTAAATGTTATTTATAGAATGTGGCCCACTTAAAATATTCACACCCTACTTTTTTTTAAATATAATTTATATTTATTTATCTATCACTTTTTTTTCCAAAATTGATAATATATATTCGCATTAAAATCTAATATAATATATCATAATAATTTTATAACATGTAAATCATTAATAGGTTTTGATGTTTATTATTTTATAATATAATTTAAATAAATAATATCTATATTATTAATTTATAGGTTTTTTTTAATTTTTAAAATTAAAAAGCACACAATATTTATATTTATATATAAACTATCAAATGTAATAAATGTAATAAAAGCCACATGTTAATATGTTTCTTTATTTTTTGTTTTAAAATTTTATTTTAAAAAATATTTATTATTTATATTTTAATATATATATATATTTTTTTTAATGAAGCTGTATAATAAACGAGTTTTACATTTGATATAATTATATAGAGAATATTATATAGAAAAATTAACGGAGAGGTAAGCATATAGGTAAAAATTATCATCGTATAACAAAAGTCTAATTCAACAAAATTCAATTTTGTTGGATGGTTTTGTTTTTATTTATTAGGACACTTAGTAGTGTCATTGGTGAAATAAATGTTCGTCGAATTGCAGTAGATTTTTAAAACATATAAAATTAGATAAAATCATAACTGTTTATATATATATATATATATATATATATATATATATATATATAAATTTGTTTTCAAGTATATTTTTAGAGATTTATTAAAAAACTAAAGTTTACGCATACACAAACACATCAAATGCACATGTTAACCATTTCAAGGTTTAGAAGATCCACGTCAACAATGCCAAGTTATTGCCAACTACACTTTCGAATATGTGATGTAACAAACTTCTACATGAATACAATGTACACATGCATTCCTAACGAATCATGTTGATATATCATCTACTATTCAAAACAAAATGGCTCCCCATTGGAACATGAGATCTAGAGATGAAGTCGACAGCAGGGGGTGCGTCCCCCATTCGGCATGATCTAGGACTATTACGACCTTAGTCATGATGGACCTGCAGACCAAGCCCTACCAATGATGGTTAGGTGGACGCGTGATATAGGTGAGCAGGCACAGGTGACTGCCAGACAGATGGATGCAATGAGGGTTGCGGTTGAGCGAGCAGAGAGACTTACTCATGAGGTGGTTAGGGACTACCAGGAGAGACAAACAATGTTGAAGCCCCGAATACGTGCCACTGAGCATCATTTGGCCAGATTTCAGGGTGCATCCACCTCATCATCAACACCACCAGATGTCGTACGCCGCGACTACGACTTGCTCTTTTCACCACCCGTATTGACAGGACTCTCTCTTTTCATGTACTATTGTATGTAGAAGTGATGTGACAACCCGGATTTTTTTTACTTTTAAAGCCCAGTCAGTCAACTAAACTCAGAGTCAGACTCATTCCTGCTATCCTTTAGCATGATTTAGAGTCTGTTTGAGCATTCTGAACCTAGTACACTTAAGGGTTAAGTGATGGGAATTATCTGCTGAAGCCACAGTATAAGATTCAAGCCTTAAACTCCAACATGTGGAGATTACGGCCGTAAACATGGATTTTACGACCGTAAACTCAACCCTGGCCGTGAACTCCCCTTTATAACCTCATATTCTTCAACTTTCTTTCATTATTTCATTCCCAACTCACGAACACTTCCAAATCCTCTCAACTATCATCCAACTTTCACCTTAAATCTTCAAAAGGGTAAGTGTTCTATCCCTTGATTAATTGATACATCTTATTAACTAGCTTCATACATTGATTTCATCCATGAAAATCATGTTTGTTTAGGTCTTCAAGGATCACCAAGAACACCAAGAACACACACTAGTGTTCTTGGCCAAAACCAACCATTTCAAGCTTCTAGATAGTAAGTACACTTCCCTATACTTCATATCTAGTTAGGACTCATGCTTAGAGACTTGAAAACCTCAAGAACACAAGCACAAAAGGAGTTTATGACCAAGCCATCACCCATGGTCGTAAACCCCTTAAAGGGTGCCATTTTGGCCATCAACCCTCCTAGGTGCTAAGCTAGTGACCCATAACCATTCCTTGATGATTGTAGGACCTTAAACTACTCTCATAAACATAAATGGTCGTGATTTTACGGATGTAAACTCCTTTGGGCTGTAAACACATCAAAAGCCTCTTTAGAAGTGGTATTTCTCATATTAGTGTAGAGCAAAAGTCCCTAAAGATTCCCTAACCTTTAAACTTACACTTATACATGAGTGACCATGAGTTTACGGCCGTAAAATTCCTTTGGCTGTAAACACATGGCCGTAAAACCATGTTGGTGTCATTCTACCCTCCTTTGTTGAATCATATGTGATTCCAACACTTGGACAAAGTGTTTCCTAGTCCCGTGAGGTGTTTCCTTGCCTTTGGTTACCCCTAAACCCTATATTGATGCTGATATATGTCATTTAGGACTTATTGTGTCTCAGAACTTCATTCGTGGAACCTCTCATCTTTACACGCGTATTCGTTGAATCACCCACATCAGGTGGGTTCATAGCCCGTAATGAATCTTTTAACTGTTTTAAGTGCTTTAAGGGGGTTGGGGGGATACAATTTGAACACAATTAAAATTGTGTAAGATGTTTGTTATTAACATCTTTCAAAAGATTACTTATGTCTTTTATAAGGGATCAAAACATTTCAAAAACTCTTTTAAAGTTATGTTACTTTTAGTTTGACAAAACTCTATTTTTAAAGTAGAAGCATAACTTAGCAGATAAACGAGTTTTTTTAATAACAAGTGTTGGGTTTTGAGCATTCTAACACTCTTATGGTGTACATGCAACCCTATAAACCTTGGATATATGTTTTCTCTATTATACATGCAAATAAGAACTTTCCAAGGCTTTAATCGTAACTAGCATACTATGAGGTAACTATACTACAAAGACTAGTTAGATGACATACCTTTTGGTGTAGCTTGATGTCTTCAAGCTTTAAGAGCTTAGCCCCAATAGTGTGGAAGCCTCAAATGGAATCACAAATCACCAAAACACCTTGGAAGACCTTAGAGAATATGGATACTTGGTTCTCTCTAGTGAAATTGGCTAGCCCTCTTAGTGTACCTACACTAGTGCCCATTTCACCAACCAAGGACATCTTTATATAGTGTGGAGGATTAGGGTTAAACCCTAATACCCATTACCTTTCATTTCCTAGGATCCATGGGTTAAAGCTCCATGGACTATCCATGAAGACTTAGCTTAACCTAAATGAACTTGGCCCACTACACATATATATCTAAGAGTCCATATTTATTTAGTTCATTTTGATCACTTAATTAATTATAAATTAATTCTTGATCAATACTAATTAAATAATATGATTATATTAATATATTAGAACTTATAATATATTAATATAAATCATAAATATATTATTCTCAAAATACTATCCATATAAATTGCGCCGGTGAAGTGCAACCCAAATGGACCATGCCGGGTCGGGTCAAGTACATACCAAATATAGTTATGGGCTTAGACATTAATCCAATAGTCTCCCACTTAGATAAGTCTAACACTATTATTGAGTATGACTTCAAAACCTAACTAGCAATCGTAGCTCTTAAAGCCGCTGTCGAACTCTGATCTTGTCAACGAACTTGTCCATTAGATAAGGGATCATATATTCCTCCATTCTAGATATCATATGGACTGAGACATGGATTATAATCATTCTCTCTGTCCATTTGTTGTTTCCCGATTTCCGATTCATGATGACTGTCTGATTGAACAAATCAAATCAGTCCTGGCTTGGCCAAGCACTCACATGTATCATCATTAAATCATCGAGGGGCCCACAGATATCGCTTTTATCCCGAAGGTAAAAGGAATGGATAAACTTCAAATCATTTGGCTTGTTCTACTACTTGTTGAATCATACACAAAGGCACGTTTTATAACACCGAGTTACCGAATGCGTTTTCGTGCAATCAATGTACAACCAACTCATAGTAACAACTCATATCTCTAGGTTTGAAGAATATAAGATATTATCGTCTCATGATCACTCGTGATAAAATCCATGAAGTGATTCCAATGAGCGCGGGTTGAATCCAATACTCAGAACTTATGAGCACTCATGAGTGTTGTAGCCCTTTGTCCAAAATCTTAGACCTCTACAAGCCAACCCATGACAGTCTTAATTCATATCTACTTCCAACATATGACCGACTGTGGATGGTTTGAATAACTTAGTCATTCCAAAAGAATAACCTAGTTTATTCTGGAGGTCAAAACATGCAAAGTGAAACACAAGAATAAATGAATCAAATATGGTATCAAACCCTATGAATATAAATAAACACTTTTATTTATCACCATACTGATTACTCATTATTCATTGTTTCGGATTTATCAACTTTATACTTGAATTTAAAACAATAGTTATCCCATGCTCCAAGTATGTAAACTATGTTTTCAAAACACTAGTCATGCCATACACAAAGTATGCATACTATGTTTGTCTATGATCTTTACTTTGTGAAATAGATCAATTGAGCATAACTCCAATGATCATCTTTTCACAGTCGCAAAACCTTACTGCAAATGCAAGAATTCCAAATTCATGCCATTTACTGAAATCTGTTAGATTCTAAATTTATATGCATTGATCCTCTTGTAATGATTTTGCACAAATTCAACCAGACTTGGCAACAATCATTACAGAGTATTCCAACGGAGATCAACTCCTTGGAAACATCCTTCTTTCATTAAGTTTCCTAATCTTACAGATTGAATACTTTCTAACTTTGAACCATTTCCATATTCCATTTAGACTATCAGTTCCCAACAAGAGTTGCCTCTTTTCAGACTATGTCAATATGGTCCTTCCAAAGTCAACACTATACTTCCAACTGTCCTTGAGCAACCAATCCTTGGTAAACCTTAGATTGTCCTCAACAATTGCTTAATCATTTTAGTCATATCCAATTCCTGACCTTTTCCCTTCTTAATGCCCCAGGCATTTGGAAAATTTTGGAAAGGATAAATATAGCACATGTAATCAATCCTATATCCGAAGCATATGGAACACGATCCATGATGTCTCACATAAAGAGTAAAGCAGTGTTTTGCTATAATATTTCCATTTCTATTTGCCAAGTTCTCATAATTCAGATTATGACAAGGAATGCTGTAATCATAATCGAATTTTAGAGCGCAAATAATTAACCCATATATAGAATTTCCTTATGTTGAGCCATTCCAACATGAAATTCATATATATTCTTCACTAAGTATGACTAAAACCTAAAGCTAAGCTTTTAGATTTGAGATGAAGTATAATATCCTCTCCCTTAATTATAGCAAAACAACTTTTTCCCAATTGAGACCTTTTGTTTTTCTATAATTAACATTGCTAACTTGCAACCTTTATCATAATTATCATGCTCCCACTAACATGATGATTAATAGCATAACACTTATGCTCCCACTAGCTTTGACATGTACCCATAAATCAACTGGACTTCTAGAAATCAATACTTTATTGACTTTCTTACCAAAGTTCAGATTTCTGATACTAGATTGCCTTGATAAGACTTTATCAAAATCACACACCTCTCTTAGATAGCTCACAAGTGTGTCTAAACAATTTCAGAACTATGAAAAGGGATACCGTAATCATAGTCTAAATTGTTTAGACCTTTTGCCAATTCTCATAAGTCAATGTTAGTGTGCCGGTTAACCACACACGCTCCACTAACGACTTTGAGAACTACAAAAGTCACAATTGCTATCTACTTAAAATCTACTTAGTGAAAGAGTTTCCTTACCATCATTTTCATGAATTGAAGAGAAACCTTATGACACTTAGATTTTATGGTATATGTGTTCTTATCCACGTGAATTTCTCAAAACCATAATCACAATACTAGGTTAGTGACAAATCCTAACTCATATGGATTGAACTTGTGCAATCTGAACTTCTTGCCACCTAGCAGCTCAAGGGCCTGCCATTGCTTCCAACTAGTTATGAAAACAATTAAGAACATGTAGAACTCAAATGTATAGCCAACTTAACTAGAATGTGCACAGAAATGTCAACAAGATAGGTTATAAATCTCTAGTTGTGTGCTAGTGATGAAATACAAGTTTTTGTTCTTGATTACTTCTTGAAACCCTTTCAGGATCTTTTAGACTCCCACTGTCTCCTTGACCTATAAGACTTTCTTGCCAAATATTCAAGAGATAGTATGGATTCTAACCAAGACAGTCACTTAACACAACTAGCCTTAGGTGATCTTTGTTTTATCCAAAACATCACAACTTACCAATTTCAAATGTACAAGAGTAGAAAACTTTTACTCTTACATTTGACAAGTGTTTTAAACCTTCTTTAAGACATGTCACTGAAGTTACAATGTTAGAGTATAACTCTATGAACTGTTTTCGAATGAAGTATGAATCATCTTCTTGATTTAACCACTTCAACAATTCATAACTCCTCTTCTTAACTCTCATAATGTACTTAGAGGATGAATTGTGATAAGGTCTCAAAATCATTAAGATGATCTTAAAACATGATACTAAAAGGACTCTCCCATCTTTTCAGATTTGAGAAACTTTTATCCTTCTGCCTAATTTGATTCTTCTTATTCATTCTGTCATACATTGAAAATTTTTCCAATGCTTCAGAATTATACTTAAGCTTGTAAGTATAATCATATTTACTAAACCTTAGTAAATCATGACGAATAGTCTTATCCATCTTTTGTGGAGGACTTTGACAAGTGCACAAGAAAGTGTACTTGATCCCTTAGTCCTTCTCTTGACTCACACATCCATGTGAAGAAGCAGTTAGTCTTAATTTTCCAATGCTCGAAAGTTCTCATTCATCATACTATACAACTTGCATGATTCCAAGTTTCTATCCAACTGAAACTTGGGTGATGAGAATCTTTCCTTATTTGGTAAATTTAGACACTACCACAAATGAAAGACTCAAATTCATATTTCCAATATTGCTATCAATGGAATCATATAAACAACATCTTTTTTTTTTCCAAATGCCATTGTAAGGATATTTTTTTTAAAATAAATAAAATTAAAAATATTTTCTTTTATTTTAAAACTTTGCAGAAAAATTAATTCTTACAATGTAGATGTATATGAAAACTTGTTGTCATTTATTCCTAAGCAATCTATCATAACTCTTAAGCACGTGCTCAAAATTCTAATCACCGAACCATGTGGTCGAAATCCATCTTCGCGATCAGAATCACCATATACTTCCTTTAAGTTTCTTTACTTTTCTTTGATTCTTAAAACATCAACATGTGACCCAGCCACATCATGTAATAAGAATCTCCAAGTAGGAACTTAATAGAGTTAGACCATGGACTTTACCTGGAATAAAGTCAAACTTATTGACTTTATCATCCTTAGGTAAGTTTGGCAGCTTCATAACCAAAGCCCCTTCCTTTGGCAATAGAAACATATGGACCCTTAGGTAATAGTACATGGGACTATCTCAGACTTAGCCTTTCTCTTTACCATTTGGTCAACCAAGTTGACTATGGCCAATCCTTTTCCATTTAATCAAATTTGCTTTACTAGTACAATAAATCATTTCTCATTTAGCAGAACCAAGCAAATAGATAGGATCATTAAGGGTCTTGTCATAGTCTATCTCATAGGAGTCCCAAAGGAACTCACTATGTGACTTAGAAAGTGATTGAACCACTAACTTTCTCAAGAATTTGACACCCAACTCTCTCGGCTTGTCAGCATGTGACTTCATATCTAAGATGTGATCACACCTAGACCATGCATTGCCAATAGGGCTTGAGTGACCTTGAACTTGTGGGTTAGGGAGAATAATTGGCGGAGGTGGAGGAAGTGAAGTCCCAATATATTTGGGAAGATCATAGATGTCTGAACTAGACATCTTTTGGGAGATATTCAAGATAGTTAATTTAACGTCCTTAATATAACACCCAATATGAAATATTAAGGCTAGGACCCAACAAACTATTTTATAACTCTGAAGAGGGATGCCGTAATCCAAGCTATAAAATATTTGAAGGTAGGTGAATGACGATTCACCAATTTCCACCATGAAAAACGAAATAATTTATTAGGTTTTAATTGGATTTGAAACTCCTAGATCTTTGAGATTCATTGAACTTTCAATGGCATGTTTCAGTCTCGAGTGTGCCCTTCAGGTTTTGTGACTGGGATGCCGACGATCACAAAACAAGGTGTGAAGTAACCATGCAAATTACTTGGTACCCTTAAGTGTTTACGCCTCAATCGATGTGCCGGTTAACCACACACGCTCCATCAATACTATGATAAACATTAAGTTACCCTTTGCCTACCTTGTTAAATACGATTTAGTGTGCCGGTTAACCACACACGCTCCACTAACCGACTTAAACAAAGTGCAAAGTGTAATTTCATGGATTAGCACCTTATTCACATTTTCCTAAGTAACTAAGATTGAGTATTTATAAAAGGCTTAGTTACTTAGTATTTATCATTAATACTTTTAATGAAGGGAGAATTATAGTCTTTGTCCTACCCGTTCGGCTAACGACCCTCCACCGGTCAAGGAAGCGGTGGGTGAGAGTGGAGACCCATTAAACTGCCATTTTATAGGCAGTAACCTTATACCCCCCTTATAGACCGACTTCGTGAATGAGGCCTACTAACGGTAAGACTGACTTGCTCTTATACATATATAAATATTATTAAATTATAATATTATAAAGTATAAGGGTTGAATTTGAACTCTTTAAAATTCTAAGGGCTTAACTTGGAATTAAAGTATTCATAAAAGAAAACTTTTCAAATTCCAAAACTTGAGGGCAAGTTTCGAAACTATTCAAAACTCTTGGATTTTCATAACTTATGAGTTTTTAATTAAAGTATTAAAACTTTTAATGAAGATACTCTTGGACATCCATAACTTGAGGACAAGTTATGGAGCCATAAAAACTATTTATAAGAAAAGACTCTTCATTTTTTTAATAACCTAAGGCATTTTTATGAGTTTTTAAGATTCATAAATGTGACTTTTTCATATAACTTGAGGACAAGTTACAAAAACACATTTTATGAACAACTTTTAGATTAATTTGGATTGAAAACATCTAACACATATTTTTCATTAATCTAAAAAATAACTCATAAAACAAGGAAACATAAAACTTTTGGTAATCAATAACTTATGGAGTTAAATGTTTGTTTTATGATGAAACTTTTCATGTTCCATAACTTAAGAATAAGTTATGGAATTCTTTAAAACATTAACACCAAATTTTGTAACTCCATAAAAACTTTGAATCAACTTTTTTTGTAAACCTTTTCATATCCATAACTTAAGGAGGTTTCAAAAAACTCTTTAGCTCAAACTTTTAAAACTAATAAAATAATCATATAATTTTATCTTTTACTAAATTTGACCTAATTCAACTCATATAGAAAATGATTCAAATTTTACAAATAATTAGTTTATCACAAAAACAAGTAATTATCTTAAAATTTGACAAACGTCATGTTTTTTTCTTTTTTTGTTTTCAACTTTGAAAATAAAACATATGCATTAATATAACAGAAAACAACCCATGGCTCTGATACCACTGTTGGGTTTTGAGCATTCTAACACTCCTATGGTGTGCATGCAACCCTATAAACCTTGGATCTATGTTTTCTCTATTATACATGCAAATAAGAATTTTCCAAGGCTTTAATCCTAACTAGCATACTATGAGGTAACTATACTACAAAGACTAGTTAGATGACATACCTTTTGGTGTAGCTTGATGTCTTCAAGCTTTAAGAGCTTAGCCCCAATAGTGTGGAAGCCTCAAATGGAATCACAAATCACCAAAACACCTTGGAAGACCTTAGAGAATATGGATACTTGGTTCTCTCTATTGAAATTGGCTAGCCCTCTTAGTGTACCCACACTAGTGCCCGTTTCACCAACCAAGGACATCTTTATATAGTATGGAGGATTAGGGTTAAACCCTAATACCCATGACCTTTCATTTCCTAGGATCCATGGGTTAAAGCTCCATGGACTATCCATGAAGACTTAGCCCAGCCTAAATGAACTTGGCCCACTACACATATATATCTAAGAGTCCATATTTAATTAGTTCATTTTGATCACTTAATTAATTATAAATTAATTCTTGATCAATACTAATTAAATAAAATGGTTATATTAATATATTAGAACTTATAATATATGAATATAAATCATAAATATACTATTATCAAAATACTATCCATATAAATTGTGCCGGTGAAGTGCAACCCAAATGGACCATGCCGGGTCGGGTCAATTACATACCAAATATAGTTATGGATTTAGACATTAATCCAACAACAAGTTCAAGTAAAACGTTAGTAAACTATAATAGGTATAGTTTAGGAAGATACTATTCATTACTTCTAGTACACTGAAGCATACAAAGAGTCAGTACATACATAAGTCAGAACATACAATAAGAGAAACAGAGAGAACATACTATACACTCGTACTTACAGTTCATACATACTATACACTGTACGGACAGAACATACTGTACACATATTAGAATGCTACAACATGAAGTAAGATACTACTTCTTTGGCATAGTCGTCAACGACTGTGTCATAGTTGGCAACCAGAGAATCCTGGAGGGATAATATGAATTTGTGTATGGATCTACAGTGGATTAACCATCCCACGCCTTGCTGCTAGCTACAGTGGGACCTATAGGTCTACAGGTGACAAAATAGATCTATACTGGACTGACTATCCTACACCTTGCTGCTAGCTACAGTGGGACCTACCGGTCTACAGGTGACAAATGTCATTACTGTTCGGCATATTACAACGTTGTGTTTATACTAAGTAAATAAATATGATTACAATCATATCACATCTTGCCTTAATCATTAATGGATCTAAGGTGGTTTGTACAATAGTAGTCACTATATACAGTACTAAAACACTTACATTTTCTCATTCCTTTCATAAAGTGACATTGCCACTTGAAAGTCAAATACAAACTATTTTCGAGTTAAGATACTTATAAACTTGGGAAATCTTACATTTTACATAGATACATAAAATTTTGATGCCTTCGTAGAAGGCTACTTTTAGTATAAAAAGGGACCATAATGCTAACCTTATGATACCTTAATGTATATATCAAAGGATATATATATATATATATATATATATATATATATATATATATATCAATCGGATCCGACAGATAATAGGATAGGTGCTCTCCGCTTCACTTCCTGTTCCTTGTTTGGTTGTGGGCTTGGAATGGATTCACCCAGTCTATCATCTATTCGATTCTATATATATATATATATATATATATATATATATATATATATATATATATATATGTTACGTATACATTAAGTCATCATAAGGGTACCAAGTATAGGTCAAGTCATAGGACACAAAGTCAATTCACAACTTTCTAGTTCCAATCATACTTTTCAAATTAGAACTTTTGGTATTTAAAACTAGAAACTTCCCAATAAAGGGTTTAATCCATTTTAATAAACCAGTATAAACTTAAAGGACCTTTAGTGATTAAATCTATAATACCTTAGTTTATACATCATCGTTATATATCATTAATACCCAATTGGTAGTTGGATGTGTGCTTTCCGCTTTACTTCGTGTTCCTTGTTTGGTTGTGGGCTTAGGGTAGATTCACTCAATTAACTATCTAATATTCGAGATTAGATTATATATAGCCAGTATAAACTAAGTAATTATATAAGTAATCACGGTGGTCACCATTTTTTAATAAGAAAGAAGGGTTTTCTTAAAGAATCTTTCCATCAAATATAAATGAACTATTACAATTAACTCCATGAGTAGCAAGTGAATGCACCAAGGTTATATACAACAATGATCAAACAAACAATGGGATGTGTGTTTTCAGCCTTAGGGCATATATGCACAATCAATTGTTTGTTTACTCTGAGTCTTATATAAATTGTATCCATTTAGTACTCATAGAAAGGATTGTAGAGCCATTTTTGCTTATCTTTCATTAAAGTAGGAAATATAGGACTTTCTAGAGGAAAAGGTGAACTTTTCTAAACAAAGCTTACAACTTACTACATTTTTCAACTACATTTTACAACAACTTTCCACAACGTACTTAATTGCTGATAAAATCATTCAAATAACTTGTATTCTCAGGTGACTATTAGACATGTACTCGTGCTGGGAACTCAGAAGTTGGAGCATAGTAGCTTCAAGTCTTGTTTTGTTATTTTTTCATATATTCTATGTTTTGTGAACACACACATTATAAACACTTTCTTTCTAATGAAATGGTTGTTTATTACTTGCTTACTATGATACATGTCTTGCGATAGTAAACATGTCGCCCTACACCCCCGAACGTTTCCGCCGTTCCGGTTTTGGGGTGTGACAGATTGGTATCAGAGCATCGTTTAGAGTGAACTAAGTATATCAACTGATAAAAGATATACAACCATAAATACAATGCGGCTTAAGTGCTCTGGATAATAATATATGTTAAGAATATAACAATAAGTTATAAAAATATACCTACATGCATATACATGTAGAACAAGTATCACAAGAAGAACAAAATTAAAGTATTTAAAGGTTGAACACTGTCGTCAAACCCGAATAGTTATGTAATCATAGCTAGGATCAATATAGCCTGATCAACTATATTCATTCGAGATGTGACCGACATGTATTTTGGAGCGATGTGGTGTTGCAACAGTCTTAAAACTTACCTAAACACCAATCTAGAGAATGCTAGATCAAGTACATAGATTTAGAGTACTATAGGAGTATTTTAGGCACTATATAAACAACTTACATGATAACTTAAAAGACCATTATGGATAGGTCTGTAATCTTACAATGTATACTCCCAAGGTTTTATATAATTTAGATCTTATAGACTTAGAAATTGTGATTTATGCTTCGCTACCATTCCTTATTAAGTTGCGGTTTTGGAGTCGGATCATTTATTCGAAGGTCTATCTAATCTGAAATTATATACAACTTGTATACATTGTATAATTATAGCATGACTATGTAAGGATCACCCCATAAAGTTACCTTAAATCTCATAGATTCTTTAGTCACATTCATTCTTGCACGAAAAACCCAGGAAGATGTAACCACTTCCTCATCATATACAACAGAGGAGTCAAGGAGGAACAAGAGAAAGTTCATGAGAAGTTTTTAAAGAAGGATCAACCGAAGTAACCAAAACGTCTGACACGTCACACTAATAAATAATAATCTTGTTAACTTAATGAGCGTGTGGAGACACTGCTCACATTATGTGTTAGGATTATTTTCTTACATGCAATTGGTAACAGTTATTCAAGAAATAGATGTTCATTCGAGGATAGCCATTTCAAATTCATAGATTTTATTAGGTATAGACTCTTCTGTGAATTGTTCGTAGAACCCTGTGGAAGTCAAGACCCGATACACTCAAAACTAGGATAACCTTGTCATTTTAGCCTTAGGATTACGTCCATTTCTCTAGACTTATTTTATCTCATCTTTGTATTCTTTTAGCAAAGATGCCTCCTCGCAGATCAACAAGACGCACTATTCCGATAACTCCAACACCTTCTCCATAAATCGATGCGGCAACTCTAAATGCTGTAGCAGCTGTGGCTGTGGCAACATCCATGGCTCAATATCATCCTACCAGTTCCAGCGGAGGTGGATCACCTGTTCATGCTACTCAAAGTGAGGTCCTTGTGCGCTTGAGGGAGTGTTCCTACAAGGATTTCATCAACCGCAAACCCTTTCCTTTAATGGAAATGGTGGAGACATCGCTCTGATGCGATGGTTCGAGAAAACAGATTCGGTCTTCAAAATCTGTTCATGCCCAGAACGGAGAAAAGTGAAGTTTGTTGCCTGCACCTTCTCCAACAAATCCTTAACATGGTGCAACAGCCTTGTTAAGTCACTGACCCTATCAGTGGCTAACTCAATAGGATGGGAAAGACTAAAAGAGTTAATGCTGGAAGAGTACTGCCCACGGGGAGAGGTGCAAAAGCTGAAACAAGAACTATGGGAGCTCAAGATGGTCGGCTCAGATATAGTGGCCTACACTGACAGGTTTAGTGACCTGGCAGCACTATGCCCCGGGATGGTTACCCCGGAGAGCAAGAAAATAGAACGATACGTTTGGGGTCTGACTGCCCCGACCCAAGGAAATGTACTATCTTCTAACCCAACCACATTTAATAGTGCCAAACGCGTGGCCCAGCGACTCATTGACCATGGAGTCCGCCATGGTGTAGAAGTCCTCGCTCCCGAGCCATCAAAGGGAAATGACTACAAACAGAAGTTGGGAAACAAGGGGAAAAAGAAGCGAACGACACAGGAATGCCTGCAAGAGCAACAAGCAAGTACTATGTACGCCGCTACAACGCTAGCTGCTCAAACACCTACCAGTCAATATGCTGGAACCCTCCCGAAGTGTGGAAAGTGCAACTATCACAACACCGGAGTATGCCGGGAAATGCAGTGTTTGAACTACCACAGAAAGGGACACACAGTCCGTTTCTGCAGGGCACCGGCTCAACCGATCTCCCAAGTCCCCGGAGTTGAAGAAAACCAAACTTGCTATGGCTGTGGTGAGACCGGACACTATCAGAGGGACTGCCCAATAACAAGGAACTCAGGCACGGATGGACGCATTCTGATGATCACCGCCTGAGAGTCAATGTAACATCGTGAATTTTCAAAATACTTTTTCGCAAATATAAAAACATTTCTCATTTAATTTCATGAAACATTAAGTTTTAAATTCCAATCCATATCATACAAATCCCAAGATCACATAAATATATCAAAAGTCCCCTGCATGTGTACAGATCAAGCCGGCGCCTTCCCACGGTCATCGCTAGTACCTGAAACAACAACACTAACACTGTATGCACGAAGCTTAGTGAGTTCCCCAAAATACCACACATAAAACACATATTAGCCACTTGAGGCTATAACTCTATGGGTCCGTGCACCTAACTCTGTGAACCCTCAGGTTCTAACTCTAGGAACCTTCCGGTTCCAACTCTTTAGACATGCACAACATATATCACATAGAAATAATGCAGTACAACATATAACATACATAACATACAAATACTCTGTCACATAACTCTGGTTACCTACTCAAGGTAAAGTATAGTGAGAAGACTCACCTCGCGTATCTCGGTATCTCACGAATCCTGGAAATCCCCCGTGCTCGATCCTCCGAGCTCTAATCCTGCTATAACATCATATGTCTCTAATTAACACTTTTTACCTCTAAGGCTCACTATCCCTACAAAGGCAACACAGATCAACTCTGGTCAACGGTCAACGGTCAACTTGCCCGGACTCAGCGAGTACACAAGGGCAACTCGGCGAGTCTAGACATTTTCACCAACTCTCTAGGATTCCCTTTTTAAACGTCGAGTACTCCCCCTGACTCGACGAGTTCCACCAGGCAGAATCGCGGGGCCACCCCGACTCAACTCGCCGAGTCCCAAGAACAACTCGGCGAGTCCCAGCTCGACTCAGTCCACTTGACCACCCTTCCTAACTCGCCCTGACTCACTGAGTCAACCCATGACTCGACTGGACCACTCACTGGCCGATCTAAGGGCAATCTTCAAGCTACTCGCCGAGTCTGCTCATCGGACTCGGCAAGCCCATGCAATGCAATCACTCAAACTCGTTTCTAAGGTCGGATCTGTTCCATCAATTCATAGATCTGGCGTTCCTAGACTGATTCACCACGTAAAGCCCCTATCTTGGTGTACATAACACACCACATGGCTCATAAATAGCGATTTGACCTAAGGCATAAGGATGCCAATCCAAAACCTCCATTGATTCCCAAAAAGCTTGGGCAAAGGGACACTCTGGACCTCCAAGGGTCCAGATCTATGGTCTAAATCGCTTAAGGGACCAAAGGAGCACTAGATCTAGCCACAAAAGGGTTCAATAAACCCTAAATCAATGTAAACATCAACATAGAAGAGGATAGCTCGAAGGTATTACCACAATGGTGATGCTCTGGACTCCAAACTCTCAGAAGATGGTTCCTCTTGCTTTCCCTTTAGCTGATTTTCCCTTTCCTTGCAAAATGACACCCTCAAGATCACTAATGGCCTCCTACTTTGCTCCAAACGCTCACACTCGATTAGGGTTTCACTCAAGGGACTGGTGAGCACAAATGACGGCCATAAGGCCTTTTAAATAGGTCCGAAACCCGAGAAATTAGGGTTTCATTAAACAGTGCAGACTCGTCGAGTCCATATCCTGGACTCGCCGAGTCCAGGCGAATCCCGCGTCCAGAATCGTGATCCTACTCGGCGAGTCTGAGCTCCAACTCGCCGAGTCCCCTCTCAAAACACCAAAAATTGAAAGCATAAAAGATACCTGGGAATTCGGGCTGTTACAGTCAACCCCAGAGTCGCCTTCTAGCAGCGGTACGTTTTCGACTTAGTAATTGCTTTAAAATAAAATTAATCTATATTTATATATAGGATTAAAACTTGGGGAGAAAACTTGAAAGTGATTATAACAACTCACATATTAAAATAGAGCACGGTATTCAAGAAAACTAAAAGATCCGTTTAGAGAAGCTATGATGGCTTAGCATATACATCAGAGTTGAGCATGACTAAGATGTTGCAGACTTAGAGTAGTGATTCCGCCTTAATTCCTGTTCCTTATTTGGTTGTAGATTTGAAGTAGAGTTACTCAGTCGACTGTCATATCCATCTTAATTGTTTATCACTTGTATATGACGAGCGATCGTAGTGGTACCGAGGGGGATCATGATATAAAGTATCATCACCAGTTATCAAAGCACTTTCAAGTGTATGTATGTGTACCTAACGGTACGATACGTAAGTTCATTAAGATCAAAAGGAAAATAGAAAGAACTATCGAACACACTAGGAGTACATTGTCGAACACACTAGGAGTACATTGTCGAAAACACTAGGGATACATCACTATATAACAAACGTTCTTTCAAATTGGCCAAAACTTTGTTCAGCAAAGAGTTCGTTACTATCATTCGTCATGAGTTGGCGTGGTCCTCACCATACTAAGTTCATATGTTTCTATCGCATCGATCGTCAAGTTCTCAAAACCTTCGTCATTCGTATCGACTGTCCAACCTAAAACTTCAGTTTTATCTATTGTATACTAAGCCCCAAAGTACTCATGCGAAGGGTACTTTGTCCTCCGAAGCGTTATCATCAGATGTCCACAGGCCGTCACAACATACCAAGTTCGAGCATGGAGGCTAAGGAAGAATACAGTTAACCTATCACTATTCAGTGTATACGCAAGGGTGGTATATGATTATTATTACGCAGATCTAGTACGTGTGTTTCCGCCTAATCTCATGTTCCTTGTTTTGTTGTGGATCTGGGGCAGATTCGTACATCCGACCGTCTTACTAATCCTAATTATATACGACTTGTATACACAAGGTAATGATAGATGGACCAAGTACGAATCCTATCTTGAACAAAAGGGCAAAGTTGCCAGGTCTACGAGTAGGTATTCTACCAATCAGAGGAGCGCAAGCCTAGCAGTAATTCTAAGAAAGCTAATTTCGGGACGAAATTCCATCTAACAGGGGGATGATGTGACAACTTAAATTTTTTTTACTTTGAAAGCCCAGTCAGTCAACTCAACTTAGAGTCAGACTCATTCCTGCTATCCTTAAGCACGATTTAGAGTCTGTTTGAGTGTTCTGAACCTAGTACACTTAAGGGTTAAGTGTTGGGAATTATCTGCTGAAGCCACAGTACAAGATTCAAGCCTTAAACTACAACATGTGGAGTTTACGACCGTAAACATGGAGTTTACGACCGTAAACTCAACCCTGTCCTTGAACTCCCCTTTATAACCTCATATTCTTCAATTTTCTTTCATTATTTCATCCCCAACTCAAGAACACTTCGAAATCCTCTCAACTATCATCCAACTTTCACCTTAAATCTTCAAAAGTGTAAGTGTTCTATCCCTTGAGTAGTTGATACATCTTATTGACTAGCTTCATACATTGATTGCATCCATGAAAATCATGTTTGTTTAGATCTTCAAGTTTCACCAAGAACACACACTAGTGTTCTTGGCCAAAACCGACCATTTCAAGCTTCTAGATAGTAAGTACTCTTCCCTATACTTCATATCTAGTTAGGAATCATGCTTAGAGACTTGAAAACATCAAGAACACAAGGGTGCCTTTTTGGCCATCAACCCTCCTAGGTGCAAAGCTAGTGGCCCAGAACCCTTCCTTGATGATTGTAGGACCTTAAACTACTCTCATAAACATAAATGGTCATGATTTTACAGCTGTAAACTCCTTTGGGCCATAAACTCATCAAAAGCCTCTTTAGAAGTGGTATTTCTCATACTACTGTAAAGCAAAAGTCCCTAAAGATTCCCTAACCTTCAAACTTATAGTTATACATGAGTGAGCATGAGTTTACGGCCGTAAACTCCCTTTGGCCGTAAACACATGGCCGTAAAACCATGTCGGTGTCATTCTACTCTCCTTTTTTGAATCATATGTGATTCCAACACTTGGACAAAGTGTTTCCTAGTCCCATGAGGTGTTTCCTTGCCTTTGGTTACCCCTAAACCCTATATTGATGTTGATATATGTCATTTAGGACTTATTGTGTCTCAGAACTTCTTTCGTGGAACCTCTCATCCTTACGCGCGTATTCGTTGAATCACCCACATCAGGTGAGTTCATAGCCCGTAATGTATCTTTTAAATCTTGTAAGTGCTTTAAGGGGGTCAGGGGAATACAAGTTGAACACAATTAAAATTGTGTAAAATGTTTGTTATTAACATCTTTCAAAAGATTACTTATGTCTTTTATAGGGGATCAAAACATTTCAAAAACTCTTTTAAAGTTATGTTACTTTTAGTTTGACAAAACTCTATTTTTTAAGTAGAAGCATAAATTAGCAGATAAACGAGTCTTTTCAATAACCACTTCAAGTAAATCGTTAGTAAACTATAATAGGTATAATTTAGGACGATACTATTCATTACATCTAGTACACTGAAGCATAAAAAGAGTTAGTACATACATAAGTCAGAACATACAACAAGAGAAACATAGTGAACATACTATACACTCGTACTTACAGTTCATACATACTATATACTGTACGGACAAAACATATTGTACACATATTACAATGCTACAACATGAAGTAAGATACTACTTCTTTGGCATGGTCGTCAACGGCTGATTCGTAGTTGGCAACCAGAGACTCCTGGAGGGAGAATATGAATTTGTGTATGGATCTACAGTGGATTAACCATCCCACGCCTTACTGCTAGCTACAGTGGGACCAGTAGGTCTACAGGTGACAAAATAGATCTATACTGGACTGACTATCCTACACCTTGCTGCTAGCTACAGTGGGACCTACAGGTCTATGGGTGAAAAATGTCATTACTGTTCGGCGTATTACAACATCGTGTTTATACTAATTCAATCAATATGAGTACAATCATATTACATCTTACCTTAATAATTAATGGATATAAGGTGGTTAGTACAATAGTAGTCACTATATCGAATACTACAATACTTACATTTTCTCATTCCTTTCATAAAGTGACATTGCCTCTTGAAAGTTAAATACAAACTATTTTCGAGTTAAGATAGTTATAAGCTAGGGAAAACTTACATTTTACATACATACATAAAATTTTGATGCCTTGGTAGAAGGCTAGGTTTATTATAAAAAGGGGACCATAATTTTAACCTTATGATTCCTTAATGTATACATCAAAGGATATATATATATATATATATATATACATATATATACATATATATATATATATATACATATATATATATATATATATATATATATATCAATAGGATGGGTGCTCTCCGCTTCACTTCCTGTTCCTTGTTTGGTTGTGGTCTTGGAACGGATCCACCCAGTCTATCATCTATTCGATTATATATATATATATATATATATATATATATATATATATATACATATATATATATATATATATATATATATATATATATATGTTTCGTATACTCTAAGTCATCATAAGGGTACCAAGTATGGGTCAAGTTGTGACAACCCGAAGATTCGTTCCCTCATTGTAACCCGTTCCGTTAATAAAATTCGTCGTTTATGAATTGTTTCTGTTTCGTTTCTAAATTAAGTCATTAATTTTGAGTTTGCTATTATGACTTAATGGGTGTCCAAATACATAGGAAACTCATGATAACGCCTCATTTTAGTAATCGAAGAATTTTTAGATTCGACCATATTCGGTAACGGAAACTTAATCGGGTGCGGCCAAAAGCCTCGTCTAACGTCAGTATCGGGTAGAATTCCACCGTGTCCCAAACTTGATTCATATTTAAAGGTCAAATGGCTTCCATTTGAAGCTTTTTCACCCTCTCTTACTACTCTCTCTCTCTCTCTCTCTACAACTCAATCCTAGGTCTAAAATCATCCAAATCAAGCTCCTAATCGTCAAGGTAACAATCCTAGCTCATAGTATAACCTCTTTAGCTTTCAAATCCATGTTCAAACCGTGAATTAGGGCCATTAACATGTGTTTACAGCCCTGGAACACTCATAGATCGTAAATACACATAAAATGGGTTTTGGAGCCCAAAAACCCTCCTAAATCACTTTTGGAGCTTGGAAACGACTTAAGGACTTATTGGAATGGACTTGGAACACATTGAACTCAACATGTAGGGGATAAACATGAGTTTACGGCCATAGAACATGCTTGGACCGTAAACACCATTTCATGGGCAGTAAACTCATTTTCAGGTGTTAAGATGCCACTTAAACACCTCCTCAGCCTTGGATTAAGGTCTAGAAGCAACCACAACCGAGTTTCGATCCTTAAACTTGATGAAAACCACCCCCATAGGAGATTATGACCGTAAACCCCCTAAGGATAGGTTCCTGGGCCGTAAACTCCTATACCTTAGTCAAATGATGCCCTAAATCCATTCCATGGCTTGTAAAATTAGTTTGAATTACATGTGATTGATCTAGGACCACCAAATCATGAAAGGAAAGCGTATATAGGAGCTTACAGCCGTAAACTCCTAGTTTACTGCCGTAAACTCTATTTGGTAGTCCCTTTGGTGGTTTAATCCATCCCTATGCCCTAGATTTAATCCTAGCAACATTCCTTTAGTGATGTTTGACCCTTGAGCACCTTTGAACACATCACCCATGAGTTCATGGCCGTTCTCTGGCCGTAAACTCATGTTTATCTGGCCATAAACTCATGTTTAATCCTAGAAACATTCCTTTAGTGATGTTAGGGCTGAAAACTCCCTTAGGAGTTTACTCTTGAAGAGCGAACTCCATATCTAGGCCCTGTACGTCCATACATGTCACCCGGGTCACTCCGAACACTTCATTTGAAGTGTTTTTGCGTCTTGGAGTGTATATTCATATCTAATTAGTGGTTCAAAATCTAATTAGATACAATTGTGTATTATCATATTACATAGGAACCTCGCGCGTTATCAAGCCCCGAAATGACACTTAGCTTCCAAACCGACACATTTTCCCGTCTTGTGAGTTCATACCCCAACACTTTTTCTGTGTTTTAAATGTTTTCAAGGGGGGGGGGGGAATACAAGAAAAGTACAAGGAATTCTTGTACTCAAAAGTTATTATTTCATGTGTTTTGTTCATATTTCGTATGCTTTTAACACTGGAAATCGTATCAAACAACCATTTTAAACTTGTAGAACTTGTTATCATATTATTTGTGAAACACGTTATAAAATGTTATGTTTTATATTTCACAAATGATTTTCCACATTATAACAGTTAAAAGCATTAACCTTAGAACTTAGAACTTGAAACGTCCTTGGTAACACTCCCCCGAGATTCGAGAGTGAATGACACGTCCTTGATAACACTCCCCTAGATACAAGAGTGAAGGACCAATAAACATAGTATTTACGTATTATTACTTTTAAAATGTCCTTGGTAACACACCCCTAGATACGAGAGTGAAGGACTGTTTTTATAATTCATTAATCTTATGATTGAAGACACGTGCTTGGTAACACTCCCCCTAGATATGAGAGTGTAGGACTACCCATGTAACCCGAATCTCCTGGAGGGAGAACGTGACTTGAGTGTATAAATCCATACGGGATTGACTATCCCACACCTGGCTGCTAGCTACAGTCGAACCGGAAGGTTCAAGGGTGACAAAAGTCATAAAACGATACGGGCCCAGTTCCGAGCCCTATCTGGTCTTTAGTATGGTTATAGAACTCGCAATCTAGATTTATGAAAACTTTGTTACTTTCTATTAGTTTTATATATGTGTTAAAACTAATGCACTTTACAAGGATAACCAGGTTTTCAGAACGTAACTTTTGCAGTAACCAAACTTTCAAGAAAATAAGGGTTTTTCCTGGGATAACTGAACTGTTCATAACAAAACTTGTGTAACGTACGGATAACTAAACTTTACTTATAAGAAATTATGGGATTTTCTTGGATTCGTAACTTTTTCAGAAAACCGAAAGGAAACTTGTTCATTTTCAGAAAACAAAATCGCTTATGAACTCACCAGCTTTATGCTGATTTTCAAACTGCTTGTATTCTCAGGTCCACATTAGACAGGTACCCAACGATCCTTTTGGCGAAGACAGAGTACGTAGAAGACACGTCTTTACTTTTGTTCATATATACATATGTATAACACTTGTAACACTTTAGTTTCAAACAAATGTAAATTTTCATTTGTAATTTAATGGTTGTTTACTTTGCTTACTATGTACATTGGTTGTGATACTTAACATTACATCACCTCCGCCCCGAAACGATTTCGCCTTCGGTTTCGGGGTGTGACAGATTGGTATCAGAGCCCTTGTTTATAGTGAACTAAGTATACCAAACCTTACATGGTATAAGACTATAAACACTAAGGGGCATAAGTGCTCTGAACTAAAAGTATACTTTAAAATATAAGTATTTTCAAAAGTATACAAGTATACCCAACTGTCGGAATCCGTAACTACAAGTAGAACAAAACATAAGTAAATCGGTGTTGTATGCTGCGGTTAAACCTGGGCAGTTATGTAGTCGTGTCTAGGGTCAATATAGCTTGTTCAACTATATTCATTCGAGAGACGGCCAACATGTGCTTGGGAGTGACTGTGGTATGCAGCATGCCTAAAACATACCTAATACCCCAAACATCGAGCCATCGTTGCAGCGAATCATGAAATACTATGGGAGTATTTCTTGAGCCAATCTGTTGTAGAAATTCTCATTCAAGCGTTGCTCTTTGATCATTCCTTTAGCGATAATTTATCTGCTTTGATAACTCTTTCCTGCTTTATCGCTTAATTGAAATCTATATCTGTCATATCTCTTGGTTGAATTCAGAGGACTTACCATCCTCTCTTTCCTGATCTTTTTAGATCAAGATGCGTCCAAGAAAGAGACCCAGCTTAAAGACCAACAACCCTCCACCACCACCTCCTCCGGAATTCGATCCCGTGATGTTCCAGGCAACTGTTACTGCTGCGGTAGCAGCTACCATGTCTCAAATGAACCCCGGTGGCTCTGGTGGTTCAGGAGGTGGTACCCAAACTCAAAATCAAGAAGGCAGTCAGGGACACCGGAAGGAGTGTTCCTACAAAGATTTCATGAACGCAAAACCTACATCCTTCGATGGCACCGGAGGTGTCATTTCCCTTACCCGATGGTTTGAGAAAATCGAATCTATCTTTGAAATCTGTGCCTGTTCTGAATCCGATAAGGTGAAGTTCGTCGCCTGCACTTTCACCGATAAAGCCCTAACTTGGTGGAATGGCCGAGTCAAATCCCTAACCCTACCAGTAGCCAATGCTATAGGTTGGGAGGCCATGAAGGAACTTCTTCTAGTTGAGTACTGCCCTCGAGGCGAAATGCAGAAGCTGGAGCATGAACTCTGGAACCTGAAGATGAAGGGTTCCGATATTGCCGCTTACACTTCTAGATTCGATGATCTAGCGCTTCTTTGTCCGGGAATGGTTACCCCGGAAAACAAAAAGATTGAGAGATTCATCTGAGGGCTGACCCAACCGACAAAAGGGAATGTCTTAGCTGCGAAACCGGATACATATGACAGCGCCAAAAACCTAGTCCAAACTTTGATTGACCACAGTGATGACCTTGAAAAAGTAACCACACTCCTGAACCGACCAAGACGAGTGGTGAGAAAAGAAATTTTTGGAAGAAAAAGAAGAGTCAGCCTTCTCAAGGATCCTCAAAGAAACAGCAAACTGTAGCAGTCCATGCTGCTACTATCCCTACTGCTGCTGCTTCTGCCGTGGGATCCACAGCTCAAACACCTACCAGTAGATATGCTGGTACCTTTCCCCTGTGCAACAAGTGCAACTATCATAACCTCACTTCCAGTCCATGTCAGGAAGTGCATTGCAACAACTGTGGCAAGAAGGGCCACCTTACTCGAAACTGCAAGTCGCCAGCCCAATCAACTAATCAAGCTTCCGGAGCAGGTGTCGGTCAGGCCTTGTACGGTTGTGGATAAGTCGGGCATTTCAAGAGAAATTGCCCCAAGGCAGTAACGGATGGTAACACTGGAAGAGTCCTAGCTATAGGAAGAGAGGGGGCAGTCGCCGATCCCACCGTTGTCTCGGGTATGTTTCTTCTCGACAACTCTTATGCTAGTATCCTTTTCGATTCGGGTGCTGAAAGAAGCTTTGTTAGTCATTCGTTCAAGCATAACCTTAAACATAATCCCCAACCATTATCCGAAACGTTTACCGTCGAGATGGCTAACGGTGAGAAAGAAAGCGCCAGCGGTGTATTCATAGGTTGTACCCTTACCCTGAATGATCATTCATTTTCCATCGATCTTATGCCAGTTTCCATAAAGAGCTTTGATTTTATCATTGGCATGGATTGGTTGAGTCCCAATCATGTTGATATCCTTTGCTACGAAAACACAATCCGTCTCAATCTTCTTGCGGGTCAAACTCTCATGATCTATGGCGATAAACTTAGCTCCAATCTTCGCATCATTTGCTGCATCAAAGCTCAGAAGCTTCTGCGAAAGGAGTGTCATGCATTCCTAGCCCATGTAATCAACGAGAAACAGGATGTTAAAGACCTCGAGACCATCCCCGAAGTCTGTAATTTTCTTGATGTCTTTCCCGAAGAGCTTCCAAGAGTTCCTCCCGAACGTCAGGTCGAACTTCGCATTGACCTAATTCCTGGAGCTACCCTCGTAGCCAAATCTCCGTATTTCTTAGCTCCAACAGAAATGCAGGAGTCATCCAGTCAGCTCAATGAGTTGCTTAGCAAAGGGTTCATCAGATCGAGTTCCTCACCCTGGGGAGCTACGGTATTATTTGTAAAGAATAAAGATGGATCCTTCCGGATGTGTATCGACTACCATGAGCTGAACAAGTTGACCGTTAAAAATCGATATCCTCTTCCCCGAATAGATGACCTCTTCGACCAACTTCAGGGAGCCATCTACTTCTCAAAGATAGACCTTCAATCAGGGTACCATCAGCTACGAGTTAATGAGAGTGATGTTTCCAAAACAACTTTCAAGACTCGGTATGGACACTACGAGTTCGTAGTGATGCCCTTTGGTCTAACAAACGCACCGGCAGTGTTCATGGACCTGATGAACCGGGTGTGTCGTCCTTTTCTGGACAATTTTGTCATTGTGTTCATTGACGACATACTTGTCTACTCCCGAAGCGAAGAAGATCACAAACAACACTTGAGGTTAGTGTTGGAAACCCTTAGATCTGCAAAGCTGTACGCGAAATTTTCCAAGTGTGAATTCTGGATTCAGAAGGTAACTTTCCTCGGACACGTGGTTAGTGAGGAGGGTATTCACGTGGATCCTTCCAAGATCAAAACAATAGAGAATTGGTTGGCACCGAAGACACCCACATAAATTCGTCAATTCTTGGGTCTCGCTGGCTATTATCGGAGATTTATCCAGAATTTTTCCAGAATCGCGAAACCTCTAACCACTCTGACACAGAAAGGCGTACCTTTTTGTTGGAGTGAAAAGCAAGAGACTGCGTTCCAAACATTAAAGAAAGCCTTGTGCAGCGCACCTATTCTGTCCCTACCCGAAGGGACTAAGGACTTTGTTGTCTATTGTGATGCGTCCAATCAAGGTTTATGTTGTGTGCTTATGCAAAGGGGAAAAGTAATTGGTTATGGCTCGAGATAGCTAAAGGCACACGAGGTCAATTATACTACACACAACCTGGAGTTAAGAGCCGTACTCATTGCATTGAAGATTTGGAGACATTATCTCTACGGAACCAAGTGTACAATCTTCACTAACCATAAGAGCTTGCAGCATATCTTGGATCAGAAAGACTTAAAAATGAGGCAACGACGATGGGTAGAGTTGCTCAGTGACTATGAGTGTGAAATCCGCTACCATCCCGACAAGGCCAATGTGGTGGCAGATGCCCTTAGCCGAAAGGAAAGTTCGAGTTGTAAGGTGAAGACATTGACGATGACTATCCATTCTCACTTATCCATGCAAATCCGAGAAACTCAGTTAGAAGCCCTCAAACCAGAGATGTGTCAAGCGAAGCCTTGAGGGGAATGGATAAGAAACTTGAGATCAGAGGTGACGGAGTCTACTGTTTCACGGACCAAATCTGGACTCCAAAGTTCTGAGGATTCAGGGAGGTTATCATGGAGGAAGCGTACAAGACCAGATACTCTGTTCACCCAGGTTCATATAAGATGTACCTGGATGTCAAGAAACAATAATGGTTGCCAAACATGAAAGCCAAAATCGCTACATTCATGGGCAAGTGCCTGACTTGTGCCAAGGTGAAAGTAGAGTATCAGAAACCCTCGGGTTTGCTCCAGCAACCGAGATACCCGAGTTGAAATGGGAGATGATCACCATGGATTTCATCACCCAAGTGTCCGAGTAGGTACGATACCATTTGGGTAATTGTCGATCGTTTGACAAAATCCGCTCACTTCATTCCGATAAAAGAATCATTCAAGATGGAAAGACTCACGCAAATCTACATCCAAGAGGTAGTTCGACTGCACGGTGTACCTGCGTCCATCATCTCTGATTGAGATAGCAGGTTTACCTCCAGATTTTGGCAGTCTCTCCAGAAGGCTCTTGGAACTAAACTAGACATGAGCGCGGCCTATCATCCTCAGACCGATGGACAGAGTAACAGAACTATTCAAACCCTGGAAGACATGCTGAGAGCATGTGTCACCGATTTCGGAAAGTTGTGGGACACACATTTACCTTTGATCGAGTTCTCGTATAACAACAATTACCACACCAGCATCAAGGCTGCTCCGTTTGAAGCCCTCTATGGTCGCAAGTGCAGATCCCCTCTGTGCTAGGCCGAGGTAGGGGACACGCAGCTAGCTAAGAGTCAAGTCCCATACAATGCTCTCACTGGTCCTGAAATCATCCGTGAAACCACCGAGAAGATCATCCAGATCCGAGAACAATTGAAAGCTTCACGAGATCGACAGAAGAGTTACGCTGATAATCGACAGAAACCTTTGGAATTCTAGGTTGTAGACCGTGTCCTGTTGAAGGTCTTGCCCTAGAAAGGAATGGTACGCTTTGGAAAGCGTGGAAAACTTAACCCGAAGTACATTGGACCTTTTGAGATCCTCGCCAGGATCGGTCCTGTGGCTTATAAACTTCGATTACCCCATGATCTTAGTAACATCCATCCTGTCTTCCGCGTATCGAACCTTAAAAAGTGTTTATCCAATGAAACCCTCATGATCCCTCTGGATGAGATCGAGATTAACGAAAACTTGAACTTCGTGGAGGAACCAATCGAAATCATGGATCGAGAGATCAAACTTACGAAACAAAGCCGCATCCCGATAGTGAAAGTTCGCTGGAATGCCAAGCGGGGACCGAAATTCACTTGGGAGCGTGAAGACTCGATGAAACAGAAGTATCCGCATCTCTTTTCAAATCCATGATTTGTATCTTAATTCTGAATTTCGGGACGAAATTCCCTCTAACGGGGGGATAATGTGACAACCTGAAGATTCGTTCCGTCATTGTAACCCGTTCCGTTAATAAAATTTGTCGTTTTCGAATTGTTTCTGTTTCGTTTCTAAATTAAGTCATTAATTTTGAGTTTTCTATTATGACTTGATGGGTGTCCAAATACATAGGAAACTCATGATAACGCCTCATTTTAGTAATCGAAGAATTTTTAGATTCGACCATATCGGATAACAATAACTTAATCGGGTGCGACCAAAAGGCTCGTCTAACGTCAGTATCGGGTAGAATTCCATCGTGTCCCAAACTTGATTCATATTTAAAGTTCAAATGGCTTCCATTTGAATCTTTTGCACCCTCTGTCACTACTCTCTCTCTACAACTCAATCCTAGGTCCAAAATCAGCCAAATCAAGCTCCAAATCGTCAAGGTAACAATCCTAGCTCATAGTATAACCTCTTCAGCTTTCAAATACGTGTTCAAACCATGAATTAGGGCCATTAACATGTGTTTACAGCCCTGGAACACTCATAGGCCGTAAACACACATAAAATGGGTTTTGGAGCCCAAAACCCCTCCCAAATCACTTTTGGAGCTTGGAAACGACTTAAGGACTTATTGGAATGGACTTGGAACACCTTGAACTCAACATTTTGGGGATAAACATGAGTTTACGGCCCAAGAACGTGCTTGGACCGTAAACACCATTTCATGGGCAGTAAACTCATTTTTAGGTGTTAAGATGCCACTTAAACACCTCCTCTGCCTTGGATTAAGGTCTAGAAGCAACCACAAACGAGTTTGGAGCCTTAAACTTGTTGAAAACCACCCCCATAGGATCTTACGGCCGTAAACGCCCTAAGGATAGGTTCCTGGGCCGTAAACTCCTATACCTTAGACAAATGATGCCCTAAATCCATTCCATGGCTTGTAAAATTAGTTTGAATCACATGTGATTGATCTAGGACCACCAAATCATGAAAGGAAAGGGTATATAGGAGCTTACAGACATAAACTCCTAGTTTACACCCGTAAACTCCATTTGGTAGTCCCTTTGGTTGTTTAATCCTTCCCTATGCCCTAGATTTAATCCTAGCAACATTCCCCTAGTGTTGTTTGACCCTTGAGCACCTTAGAACACATCGCCCATGAGTTCACAGCCGTGAACTCATGTGGACATGGTCTTAGGGCTGAAAACTCCCTTAGGAGTTTACTCTTGAAGAGAAAACTCCATATCTAGGCCCTATACGTCCGTAGATGTCACCCGGGTCACTCCGAACACTTGATTTGAAGTGTTTTCGCGTCTTGGAGTGTATATTCATATCTAATTAGTGGTTCAAAATCTAGTTAGATACAGTTGTGTTTCATTTCATATTACATAGGAACCTAGCGTGTTATCAAGCCCTGAACTGACACTTAGCTTCCAAACCAACACATTTACCCGTTTGGTGAGTGCATACCCCAACACTTTTTCCGTGTTTTCAATGTTTTCAGGGGGGGGGGGGATACAAGCAAAGTACAAGGAATTCTTGTACTCAAAACTTATTATTTCATGTGTTTTGTTCATATTTCGTATGCTTTTAACACTGGAAATCCTATCAAACAACCGTTTTAAACTTGCAGAACTTGTTATCATATTATTTGTGAAACACATTATAAAATATTATGTTTTATATTTCACAAATGATTTTCCACATTATAACAGTTAAAAGCATTAACCTCAGAACTTAGAACTTGAAACTTAGAACCTGAAATGTCCTTGGTAACCCTCCCCCGAGATTCGAGAGTGAAGGACACGTCCTTGATAACACTCCCCTGGATACGAGAGTGAAGGACCAGTAAACATAGTATTTATGTATTATTACTTTTAAAATGTCCTTGGTAACACTCCCCTAGATACGAGAGTGAAGGACTATTTTTATAATTCATTAATCTTATGATTGGAGACATGTCCTTCGTAACACTCCCCCTAGATACGAGAGTCTAGGACTACCCCTGTAACCCGAATCTCCTGGAGGTAGAACGTGACTTGAGTGTATAGATCCATACGGGATTGACTATCCCACACCTGGCTGCTAGCTACAGTCGAACCGAAAGGTTCAAGGGTGACAAAAGTCATAAAACGATACCGCTTATGAACTCACCAACTTTATGCTGATTTTCAAACTGCTTGTATTCTCAGGTCCATATTAGACAGGTACCCAGCGATCCTTTTTTCGAAGACGGAGTACGTAGAAGACACGTCTTTACTTTTGTTCATATATACATATGTATAGCACTTGTAACACTTTACTTTCAAACAAATGTGAATTTTCATATGTAATGTAATGGTTGTTTACTTTGCTTACTATTTACATTGGTTGTGATACTTAACATGACGTCACCTCCGCCCCGGAACGATTCCGACTTCGGTTTCGGGGTGTGACACAGGTCATAGGACACAAAGTCAATTCACAACTTTCTAGTTCCAATCATACTTTTCAAATCAACACTTTTGGTATTCAAAACTAGAAACTTCCGAATAAAGGGTTTAATCCATTTTATTAAACCAGTATAAACTTAATGGACCTTTGGTGATTAAATCTATAATACCTTAGTTTATACATCATGGTTAGATATCATTAATACCCAATTGGTAGTTGGATGTGTGCTTTCCACTTTACCTCGTGTTCCTTGTTTTGTTTTGGGCTTAGGGTAGATTCACTCAATTAATTATCTAATATTCGAGATTAGATTATATATAGCCAGTATAAACTACGTAATTATACAAGTAATCATGGTGGTCACCATTTTGTAATAAGAAATAAGGGTTTTCTTAAAGAATCATTCCATCAAATATAAAGGAACTATTACAATTAACTCCATGAGTAGCAAGTGAATGCACCAGGGTTATATACAACAATGATCAAACAAACAATGGGATGTGTGTTTTCCGCCTTAGGGCAGACACGCACAATCAATTGTTTGTTTATTCTGAGTCTTATATAACATGTAACCATTTAGTACTCATAGAAAGGATTGTAGAGCCATTTTTGCTTATCTTTCGTTAAAGTAGGAAATATAGGACTTTCTAGAGGAACATGCAAACTTTTCTAAACAAAACTTACAACTTACTACATTTTTCAACTACATTTTACAACAACTTTCCACAACGTACTTACATCACTAAAATCTTATGAACTCACCAGCTTAATTGCTGATAAAATCTTTCAAATAACTTGTATTCTCAGGAGACTATTAGACATGTACTCGTGCTGGGAACTTAGAAGTTGGAGCATAGCAGCTTCAAGTCTTGTTTTGTTATTAGTTCATGTATTCTATGTTTTGTGAACACACACATCGTAAACACTTTCTTTCTAATGAAATGGTTGTTTATTACTTGCTTACTATGATACATGTCTTGGGATACTAAACATGACGTCCTCCACTGTTCCGGTTTTAGGGTGTGACAAATGAATCTATGATTAAGTGACTACACTACTCATAAAGTCGTTATGCAGACGGATTTTATTTTCCTTATCTAGAGTACGCTTTCCAAGGCAAATTTTCATGCATTGTACTACAAAGTCTATCATCAATGAAATGGTTCTATGTTTTATTTGTGATGTTGTTATCTGCTATGTGTTCTATTTTCCTTGTTTCATGATATTGTATGAATTCACTTATATGCACAACCAAACCACCGAAACCGCAATATGCCAAAGAAACTGGAAACCACGAACTACTATGTACTCACCATCTTTCTGTTCCATGACAGAAGATACCTCAAAGATCAATACGCAGATACAATACGGCACCACCACCACCACCGCCTCCGTCGGAGGTAGATTCTGCTGCCCGTGTATGATCACTTCGGAGGGAAACAATACGGCCCCACGAACTACTATGTACTGACCATCTTTCTGTTATGGAACCTTACAATGCAAAACTCAGACATCGAGGTGTACATCTCAAGATTCAGTGAACTAGCCCTTTTGTTCCCGGGTACGATCACTTCGGAGGGAAAGAAAATTGAGCGATTCATTTGGGGATTAACATCCCCAATCCAAGGAAACATGATTGCAATAAACCCTGAGACTTTTAATAGTGCAAAGAGGCTAGCTCAGAAGATTTATGATCATGGCAACAAAAAGAGTACCAAAACTGCTGAGACTCAGACCAATAAGGAAGGGAATAACAAGAAAATTGGGGAAAAAAATGAAACGGGCGATAGAACCATGAATCCTCTAAAAAGTAGAAAACCATAGCAGTCCATGTTGCTACCGCCCAAGTTTCACCAACACCAGCTGCTCCAACCTCATCTGCACAAACCACTACCAGGCTATACTCAGGAACCTTACCAAAACGTAAAAAATGCAACCATCACCACAATGGTGAGTGCCGACAAATGCAGTATACCAACTGTAATCGCAAGTAGAACACCACATGGTACTGTAGATCTCAACCCCTACAGAACCAACAACCCAACAATAAAAACAACAAAAACAACAACAGTAAAAAAAAACGATGCCAGGGCAAGTTATACTTGCTATGGATGTTGAGGAACAAGCTGTTGGATTAATGTCTAAGTCCATAACTATATTTGGTAAGACTTGACCCGACCCGGCATGGTCCATTTGGGTTGCATACCATCATGCACTTGAATGAGAGAAATAAGACACTTATGGTTATTAATATATTATAAGTTCTAGTATATTAATAATAAGAATAATAAGATTATTTAATTAGTATTGATCAAGAATTAATCTAGGATTAATTAAGTGATCAAAAGAAGACTAATTAAATATATGGGTTGATTGTGTAAATCATCCATACTTGTATAGTGGGCTAATGCTCCATGGATAATCAAGTTGGGCTAAAACCCATAGGATGGTCCATGGATGCTCCATGGTGTATTTGTACCCATGGATCCAAGGAAATGGAAAGCCATGACAATAAAGAGTTTACCCTAATTGTGTAACTATATAAGCATCTTATTATTGAGGAAAAATCGGCCACTAGAGATAGTGAAGAAAGGGCTAGCCGATTTTGATGAGTGTAGAATTCTCTCAAGTCATTCCAAGTGTTTTGATGATTGTGATTCCATTTGAGGTGTCACACTTGGGGCACTAAGCACTCAAGCTTCATGAAGACTTACTACACCAAAAAGGTATGTATTCTATCCTACTATATCCATTGTTTTATATGCTAGATTAGGATAATACCTTGGAAGTTCTTATTTGCATGTATAATAGACAAAACATAGATCCAAGGTATTTAGGGTTGCATGTACACTTAGGAAGTGTTAGAATGCTCAAAACCCAACAGTGGTATCAGAGCCACGGGTTGTTTTCTGTTATATTGATGCAAATATTTTATTTTCAAAGTTGGAAAAAAAAAGAAAAAAAAACATGAAGTTTGTCAAATTTTAAAATAATTACTTGTTCTTGTGAAAAACTAATTATTTGTAAAATTTGAATAATTTGCTTTATGAGTTGAATTAGGTCAAATTTAATAAAAGATAAAATAATATGATTATTTTATTAGTTTTAAAAGTTTGATCTAAAAAGTTTTATTTTTTTTTGAAACCTCCATAAGTTATGGATTTGAAAAGGTTTTAAAAAAAAATTGATTCAAAGTTTTTTTGGAGTTACAAAATTTGGTGTTAATGTTTTAAAGGATTACATAACTTAAGAATAAGTTATGGATCACCAAAAGTTTTTGTGTTATCTTGTTTTATGAGTGAATTTGGATTAATGATGAAAATTATGTGATAGTTGGTTTTAATCCAAATTAATCTAAGAATTGATTCTAAAATGTGTTTTTGTAACTTGTCCTCAAGTTATATGAAAAGTCACATTTAAGAATCATAAAACTCATAAAAATTGGCAAAGGTTACAAAAATGAAGAGTCTAGTTCTAATTAAATGGTTTTATGACTCCATAACTTGTCCTCAAGTTATGGAGGACCAAGAGTCTCTTCATTTAATAAAATAAAAAAAAAAAAAAGGTGTAACCTTAATTAATTCCATAAGTTATAAAATAAAGAAAAGTTAATTCTTTTATTAGTTTAAAGTCTTCCATAACTTGTCCTCAAGTTATGGAACTTGAAGAGTTTTTGGATTAAAACTACTTTAAACACATAAGTTATGGAATTAATTAGTTTTGAATAGTTTCAAAACTTGCCCTCAAGTTTTGGAATTTGTAAAGTTTTTTCTTATGAATACTTTAATTCCAAGTTAGCCCTTAGAATTTTAAAAGTTAAAATTCAACCCTTATACTTTATAATATTATAAGTTCATAATATATATGTATAAGAGTAAAGTCAGTCTTACCGCTAGTACGCCTCATTCACGAAGCCGGTCTATAAGGTGGGTATAAGGTTGTTGCCTATAAAATGGCAACTTAATGGGTGTCCACTCTCACCCACCGCTTGCTTGACTGGTGGAGGGTCGTTAACCGAACGGGTTTGACAGGACTAGAATTCTCCCTTCATTAAAAGTATTAATGATAATACTAAGTAACTAAACTCTTAATAATACCCAATCTTAGTTACTTAGGAAAAATGTGAATAAGGTGCTAACCCATGAAATTACACTTTACACTTTGTCTAAGTCGTTAGTGGAGCGTGTGTGGTTAACCGGCACACTAACTTGGACTTAACAAGGTAGGTTAAGGGTGACTTAATATTTATCATAGTATCGATGGAGCGTGTGTGGTTAACCGGCACATCGATTGGGGGGTAATTTATTAAGGGTACCAAGTGATTTGCATGGTTACTTCACACCTTGTTTTGTGATCCTCGGCATCCCAGTCACAAAACCTGAAGGGCACACTCGAGATTGAAACATGCCTTTGAAAAGTTCAATGAATCTCAAAGATCTAGGAGTTTCAAAACCAATTAAAACCTAATAATACATTTCGTTTATCTTGGTGGAAATTGGTGAATCGTCATTCACCTACCTTCAAATATTCTATAGCTTGGATTACGGCATACCTCTTCTAAGTTATAAAATAGTTTGTTGGGTTCTAGCCTTAATATTTCATATTGGGTGTTATATTAAGGACTTTAAATCAACTATCTTGAATATCTCCCAAAAGATGTCTGGTTTAGACACCTATGATCTTCCCAAATCTCTTGAAACAAGGTTTCCTAATGAAGATGATGTCCCATGGATATCATACTTCTTTCTCCTCCTCCAACTATTCTCCCTAACCCACAAGTTCTTGAAAAGTTTAAGGTCACTCAAGCCCTATTGGCAAGGCAAGGTCTAGGTGTGATCACATCTTGGAGATGTAGTCACATATTGACAAGCCGGGAGAGTTGGGTGTCAAAGTCTTGAGAAAGTTGGTGGTTCAATCACTTTCTAAGTCACATAGTGAGTTCCTTTGGGACACCTATGAAACAGACTATGACAAGACCCTTAATGATCTTATCTATTTGCTAAGATCAACTTCCTAAAACTTTATGGACATTGACAATGATGACATTGGATATCCAGTAAAGCATTCTCTTCCCAATGGAAAGGGATCGGCTATAGTCAACTCGGTTGACCAAATGGTAAAGAGAAAAGCTAAGACTGTGATAGTCCTGTGTACCATTATCAAAGGGTCCATATGTTTGTATTGCCAAAGAAAGGGCATTGGTTGTGAAGCTGCCAAATTTACCTAAGGATGTTAAAGTCAATAAGTTTGACTCTACTTCAGGTAAAATCCACTATCTAACTCTGTTAAGTTTCTATTCTGAGATTCTTGATACATGATGTGACCAGGTCGCATGGTGATGGTTTAAGAATCAAAGGAAAGTGAAGAAACTTAAAGGAAGAATATGCTGAATCTGATCGCATAGATGGATTTCTATCGCATAGTTTGAAAAATCGGATTCTTGAGCTACTTCTTAGGAGTTATGAGATATTGCTTAGGAATAGATAACAACAAGTTTTCATATGGATTGTAAGGATAGTTTTTCCGCAAAGTTTTAAAATAAAAGGAAATTTTTGATTTTATTTATTTTAAAATATCCTTACAATGGCATTTGAGGAAAAATTGTTGCTTATATAATTCCGTTAAGAGCAAGAGTGGAAATATGAAATTGATTCTTTCATTTGAGGTAATGTCTAAATTTACCAAATAAGGAAAGATTCTCAACATCCAAGGTTCAATTGGACCGGAACTTGGAATCATGCAAGTTGTATAGCATGATGAATGAGAACTTTCAAGTTTTGGAAAATTAAGACTAATTACTTGTTCACATGGATGTGTGAATCAAGTAAAGGACTAAGGGATCGAGTACACATTCTTGTGCACTGGTCAAGTCCACCACAAAAAGTTTGATAAGACTATTCGTCATGATTTACTTAAGTTCAGTAAATATGATTATACTTACGAGCTTAAGTGTAACTCTGAGACATTGGAAAAGGTTCCAATGTAAGGCAGAGCGAATAAGAAGAATCAATTTAGGCAGAAGGATAAAAGTTTCTCAAATCTGAAAAGATGGGAGAGTACTTTAGTATCAGTTTTTGTGATCATCTTAATGATTAAGAAACCATAGCACAATTAGTTCTCTAAGGAAATCTTAGTGCATTCTTATGACTAAGAAGAGGGATCTTGAATTGTTGAAGTGGTTAAATCAAGAAGATGAGTAATACTTCGTTCCAATACAAGTCTTAGAGTCATACTCCAAGATTGTCATTTGAGTGACATGTCTTAAAGAAGGTTTAAAACACTTGTCAAATGTAAGAGTAAAAGTTTTCTACTCTTGTACATTTGAAATTGGTAAGTTGTGATGTTTTGGATAAAACAAAGACCAACTTAGGCCAATTGGGTAAAGTGTTTTTCTTGATTAGAATCCGCACTATCTCTTGGATGTTTGACAAGGGAGTCTTATATGTCAAGAGGACAGTGGGAGTCTTAAAGGTCTTGAAAGTCTCAAGAAATAATCAAGAATAAAACCTCAAGTTTTTCACTAGCACACGACTTGAGGTTTATAACCTATCGTGTTGACATATCTGTGCCCATTCCAGTTAAAGTTGGATTTGCATATGAGTTCTTAGAGTTCTCAGTTTGTTGCATAACAACTTGGAAGCAATGGCAGGCCCTTGAGCTGCCAGGTGGCAAGAAGTTAAGATTGAGTTCAATCCATATGGTTTTGGATTTGTCATTATCTTTGTCTTGTGATTATGGTTTGACAAATTCATATGGGTAGGAACTCATACACCATATAAATCTAAGTGTCATAAGGTTTCTCTCCGATTCATGAAAATGATGGTGAGGAAACACTTTCACTAAGTAGATTTTACGAAGATATCAATTGTGTTATTTGCATTTTCAAAAAGTCGTTAGTGGAGCGCGTGTGGTTAACCGGCACACTAACATGGACTTGTGAGAAATGGCAAATGCCTAAGCAATTGAGACCATGATTACGGTATCCCTTTTCATGGTTCTTGAAATTGCTTAGACACACAGGTGAGCTATCTACGGAAAGGGTGTATGAATCTAACTTTCAGACTGTCTAGCTGATTTCTGAGTACATGCCAAAGCTAGTGGGAGCATAAGTGTTATGCTAATAATCATCATGTTAGTGGGAGCATGATAATTATGATAAGTATTGCAAGTTAGCAATGTTAATTATAGAAAACAAAAGTTTCAATTGGGAAAAAGTTGTTTTGCTATAATTAAGGGAGAGGAAATTATGCTTCATCTCAAATCTATAAGCTTAGATCGTGAGGTTTTAATCATTTAGTCAAGGATATATATGAATTTCATGTTGGAATGGCTCAACATAAGGAAATTTTGTATATGGGTCCATTATTTGCGTTCTAAAATTCGATTATGATTACGGCATCCCTTTTCATAATCTGAATTATGAGAACTTGGCAAATTGAAATGGAAATATTATAGCAAAAGACTGGTTTAGTCTTTATGTAAGACATCATGAATCGTGTCCCATATGCTTCGGATATAGGATCGATTACATGTGCTATATTCATCCGTTCTAAAATTTTCCAAATGCCTGGGGCATTAAGAAGGGAAAAGGTTTAGAACTGGATATGACTAAAAGGATTAAACAATTGTCGAGGACAATCTAAGGTTTACCAAAGATTGGCTGCTCAAGGACAATTGGAAGTATAGTGATAATTCTGGAAGGACCATATTGACATAGTCTGTAAGGAGGCAACTCTTGTTCAGAAGTGATAGTCAAAATGGAATCTTGAAATGTTTCAAAGTTAGAATTTTCAATCTGTTTAAGATTAGGAAACTTAATGCATATAAGTTTAGAATCTAACAGATTTCAGTAAATGGCATGAATTTGGAATTCTTGCATTTGCAGTAAGGATTTGGGGGTGTGAAAAGAGAATCATTGAAGTTATGTTCAATGGATCTAGTTCACAAAGTAAAGATCATAGACAAACATAGTATGCATACTTAGTGTGTGGCATGACTAGTGTTTAGAAAAACATAGTGTACATGCTTGGAGCATGGGACAACTGTTGTTTTAAATTCAAGATTAAAGTTGATAGCTGAAACAGTATACAATGAATAATGTGTAATCATATGGTGATAAATAAAAGGTGTTTTACTTATGTTCAAAGAGTTGATACCATATTGGATTCAATTATTATTGTGTTTCACTTTGCATGTTTTGACTTCCCGAATAAACTAGGTTATTCTTCCGGAATGACTAAGTTATTCAAACCATCCACAGTCGGTCATATTTTGGAAGTAGATATGAATTAAGACTGTCATGATGGGTTGTAGAGGTCTAAGGTGTTGGACAAGGCTACGACAATCATGAGTGCTCATAAGTTCTGAGTATTGGATTCAACCCGCGCTCATTGGAATCACTTCATGGATTTTATCACGAGTGATCATGAGACGATAATATCTTATATTCTTCAAACCTAGAGATATGAGTTGTTACTATGAGTTGATAGTACATTGATTGCACGAAACCGCATTTGGTAACTCTGTGCTATAAAACGTGCCTTTGTGTATGATTCAACAAGTAGTAGAACAAGCCATATGAGTCGAAGTTTATCCGTTCCTTTTACCTTCGGGATAAAAGCGATATCTGTGGGCCCCTCGATGATTTGATGATGACAAATGGAAGTGCTCGGCCGGGCCAGGACTGATTTGATTTGTTCAATTAGTCAGTTGTCATAAATCGGAAATCGGGAAACAACAAATGGACAGAGAGAATGATTATAATCCATGTCTCAGTCCATATGATATCTAGAATGGAGGAATATATGATCCCTTATCTAATGGACAAGTCACTGACAAAGGTCAGAGTTCATCTACAAGGTCAGAGTTCGACAGAAGCTTTTGAGAGCTACGATTGCCGGTTGGTTCCTGAAGTCATACGCAATAATAGTTTTAGACTTATCCAAGTGGGAGACTGTTGGATTAATGTTTAAGTCCATAACTATATTTGGTAAGACTTGACCCGACCCGGCATGGTCCATTTGGGTTGCATACCATCATGCACTTGAATGAGAGAAATAAGACACTTATGGTTATTAATATATTATAAGTTCTAGTATATTAATAATAAGAATAATAAGATTATTTAATTAGTATTGATCAAGAATTAATCTAGGATTAATTAAGTGATCAAAAGAAGACTAATTAAATATATGGGTTGATTGTGTAAATCATCCATACTTGTATAGTGGGCTAATGCTCCATGGATAATCAAGTTGGGCTAAAACCCATAGGATGGTCCATGGATGCTCCATGGTGTATTTGTACCCATGGATCCAAGGAAATGGAAAGCCATGACAATAAAGAGTTTACCCTAATTGTGTAACTATATAAGCATCTTATTATTGAGGAAAAATCGGCCACTAGAGATAGTGAAGAAAGGGCTAGCCGATTTTGATGAGTGTAGAATTCTCTCAAGTCATTCCAAGTGTTTTGATGATTGTGATTCCATTTGAGGTGTCACACTTGGGGCACTAAGCACTCAAGCTTCATGAAGACTTACTACACCAAAAAGGTATGTATTCTATCCTACTATATCCATTGTTTTATATGCTAGATTAGGATAATACCTTGGAAGTTCTTATTTGCATGTATAATAGACAAAACATAGATCCAAGGTATTTAGGGTTGCATGTACACTTAGGAAGTGTTAGAATGCTCAAAACCCAACACAAGCCATTTAAGGCGAAATTGCCCGAAATCCAACAACCAAGGAAAAGGAGGATCAGGCAGGGTCCTAACATTAGGTCAATGAGTGGCAGTTCAAGACCTGAGGCTTGTTACTCGTATATTTCCCCTCAACAACACTTATACATACATCCTGTTTGATAGTGGGGCTGAACGGAGTTTCGTGAGTAATAAAATCAAACACTTACTAAACCAATAACCCCAAAAGCTAAGCGAAGCCTTCACAGTGGGAATGGCTATTGGGAAAATCGAAACAACCAAAGATATATATAAAGGGTGCACTCTCATGTTAAATAATCATTCATTCCCCATCAAATTGATGCCGGTAGAAATTAGAAGTTTTGGTGTGATTATAGGCATGGATTGGTTAAGACCCCACCATGCCGACGTTATGTGCCATGAGAAAGCCATTTTCCTTCACCTCCCCAACCACAAAACCCTTGTAATCTACGGTGATAAGCCTAGCGCCAATCTTCATCTCATCTCGTGCATCAAGGCACAAAAATGTCTGCACAAGAAAAATTATGCCTTCCTCGCCCACGTTGTGGATAAAACAAAATAGGAAATAAACATCAAAGATATCCCAATGACATGTGACTGTCCGGGCGTATTTCCTAAAGACCTTCCGGGAATACCCCCCAAAAAATAGGTCGAATTTCGAATTGACCTAATACTAGGAGCCACATCAATTGCCAATCATCATTTAGGTTAGCTCCCACCGAAATGCAGGAGTTATCAAGTGAATTAAGCGAATTCTTAGAAAAAGGATTCATCAGGCCGAGCTTCTCACCCTGGGGAGCTTAAGTCTTGTTTGTCAAGAAGAAGGATGGATCCTTCAGAATGTGCATCGATTATCAGGAGTTGAACAAACTCACCATCAAAAATCGATATCCACTCCATCAAATTGATGATCTATTCGACCAGCTTCAAGGAGCCAGTTATTTTTCTAAAATAGATCTAAGTCCCAGTTATCATTAGCTATGAGTCCGGGAAGAAGATATCCCCAAAACTGCTTTCCTAACCAAATATAGCCATTACGAATTCGTAGTTATGCCTTTCGGTCTGACAAATGCTCCCACAACATTTATGGACCTCATGAATCGAGTCTGCCACCTATTCCTCGATAATTTTGTAATCATGTTCATTGATGACATACTCATATAATCTCGAGGTAAGGAGGAGCACGTTCCGCATCTACGCTAGATCTTGGAAACTCTTAGAGTTGAAAAGTTATATGGAAAACTCTCCAAATGCGAGTTCTGGATTTGTAGTGTGAATTTCTTGGGTCATGTGCTCCTCCTTAACAACAAGGAGGAGCACCTGCCTTGCCTAACATAAGCGGGGCCATCCCAGAACAGAATGTAAGATTCATAAAGAAAACTAGAATCCTACATAGTATTATGAGAAAATCACATCTCTTACGAAGTCAGACAAGATATAACTCCGTGTAATGAAATAGGTGTTACAACCTACCTATCGAATCCCACAAAGTCACACCTCAGTCTATACTCTAAAACTAGAAATTTGACCAAAAGTCAACAAGGACAAAAGTCAGTGGTCAAAGTCTGTTGGATTAGGTGTCTATGCCCATAACTATAATTGGTATGTACTCGACCCAATAGTAGCATGGTCCATTTCGGGTTGCCTTCATCAGGAAAATTTGTTAGGATGAATATTTGAGTAAGAGGTTATTTGCGATTTATTAAAATATTATAAGTATAATATATTAATTGAGAAATCATATTATTTAATTAGTATTGATAAATAATTAATTTGGAATTAATTTAATGATCAAAAGAGAATAATTAAATTAACGACGACTGATTATGTAAATCAGTGACACATATGGTTTGGGCTACTGATCAATGATTAATTTGTATTGGGTTAAGCTTATGTGAAACCACATAAAATATTAGTCCAATTTAAGTTATGGATCATAAGCCTAAGTGTAAGAATTAGGGTTATATATAACTCTTGGAATTCTACACTATATATGTAACCTACTAAAGCCAAAAAATAGACCAAGGGTGGATTATTCTAAGACATGGACGATTTTTGGTGCTCCATAACCTCTCTCATTTGTTCACCAATTGTTCATGGTGTTTGTGACCCGTTTGAGGCACAACACTTGGGGTGCTAAGCTCACTTAAGGTCAAGTTCTACAAGCTACTACACAAGGTAATCCTCTAACTAGTTTTTATAATTCAAATATCACATTGTATGCTAGTTTAGGCTTATGCTTTGGATAAAATGAATATTGCATGTATATTTAGAAAAAACTTTGATCCTAGGAAATAGTGGTGTGTGTGCACCATAAGAGTGTTATAGTTCATAATACCCACCATAAGAGTGTTATAGTTCCTAATACCCAACAGTGCTATCTGAGACATGGGTGTTTTATGTTATGTAGATGCATAGATTAATTGTTCAAAGTTGAAAAAGTTGAAAATTTGCATTCTGACAGATGGAATCGACGAGTCCATGTTCATCAGTGATGAACTCGACGATTCCATTATCAGTCTCGATTAGTTGGATCATCTGTTGGCGGTTTTTTGGGTTTTTTTTTGACCAAAATTGGATTAGGATCATTACCACAAACTGTTTTGTATCATAAGATCTAATTTTTTTTCTTTTTCTGAAATGATAGTGATTATCCTCATCCAATTAAATGATTAATTTTCAAATTATAAAATAATTACTAGATTATATGGTAAACTAATTATTTGTGTAATTTTGTTTGGAATTATCTTACTACAAGAGTTGTATTATGATCATATTAGTAAAAGATAAAATGGTTATTTTATAAGTTTAAATTTTGATCTAAATGTTTTAAGGAGTTATAAAACTTGTCATCAAGATTTGGAACTCAAAAAGTTTTTTAAGGATTTACAAAAATTTGTCATCAAATTTGGAACTCAAAAGGTTTTGAAGAGTTTCATAACTTGCCCTCAAGTTATGGAACATGAAAAGTCACATTCATAAAAAACATTAACTCCATAATTTATGGAATCCAAAAGTTTTCAAGAGTTACAAAACATGCCATCAAGTTTTGGAATTTGAAAATGTCTTTTTTTTTTTATGAAACATTGAATTCTAAAACTCTTGGGTTGATAACTTAAAAAATTAATTAAATGTTTTGAATTTTGAATTGAGTATTTGGAACCTTGAAGTTTTTGTTGAATATTTCAAATTAAGTCTTACGGACTTTACTAACAGTCAATTAAATATTTAATTAATAGAGTATTATTATATCCATAATCATATGGTTTAAGTTTAATTAAATTAAGAGTATAATTTATTAATAGATTAAACCATAAAGTATTTTAAAAGTTTAAAATACACCCTTATACTATATAAAATTAAAAGTTTAATATATTATATATGTAATTAAAAAGTCAGTCTTACCGTTAGTAGACCTCATTCACGAAGCCAATCTATAAGCGGAGTATAAGGAATCTGCTTATAAAATGGCAGTTGAATGGGTATCCACTCTCACCCACCCTTCCTTGATTGGTGGAGGTCGTTAGCCGAACGGGTAGGATAGGAATCAAACTCCCACTAAAAGTATAATTAAAATACAAAGTAACTAAACATTTATAAATTCCCAATCTTAGTTACTTAAGAAAAATGTGAATTTGATGCTAACCCCTGAAATTGCACATTACGCCTTATTAGTCATTAGTGGAGTGTGTGTGGTTAACCAACACACTAATATAGGACTAATGAAGGATGACAACAGGTAGTTCATGAATTATCATAAATCAATGGACCGTATATGGTTAGCCGACACATTGATTAGGTGATTAATGTCATTGAGAGTACCAAACTAATTTCCATGGTTATTCACACATCGTTTGTGATCCTCGGTATCCTAGTCCCAAAATTGAAGGGCATAATCGAGATTTAAACACGCCATTGAAAAGTTCAATGAATCTCAACAAAATCTAGAAATTTCAATTCTTTTAAAACCTAATATTCATTTTCGTTTTTCATGGTGGAAATTGTTAAATCGTCATTTACTTAACTTCAAATATTTTGTAATTGGATTACGACATCCCTCTTCTAAATTGTAGAATATTGTGTTGGGTACTAGCCTTAGTATTTCATTTGGGTGTTATATTAAGGACTTAAATCAGTTTAACTTGAATTTATCCCTTGTAGATGTCTAGTTCAGACAATTATGGTCTTCCCGAATCTTATGGAAAAAGCTTTTCTTATGATGATGATGTTCGCAGAAACCATACTTCACTTCCTCCACCTCCTCCAATAATTCTCCTTAACTAACATGATTGTCGACTTGAACAGTTCAAGGTCACTCAAACACTATTGTCTAGTAAACATAAAGATTGAAACTTTGTGTGTGCACACATCTTGGAGATGAAGTCATGCATTGACAAGATGGGAATGTTAGGTGTCGTTGAATCGAGGAAGTTGGTTGCTAACTTGGTTCTTTAGTCACTTCCTAAGTCATATAGTTGTTGGATTTGGTGTCTAAGCCCATAACTATAACTGGGATATACTTAACCCGATTGTAGCATGGTCCGTTTTTAGCTTGCCTTCACTAGTGCAACTTGATAGGATGGAGTTAGAGAATAAGGATATTTATGAATTATTAATATATTATAAGTATGATTTACTAATATGGTTATTTAATTATTATTGTCCAAGATTTAATTAAGAATTAATTTTGTGGTCAAAAGAGACTAATTAAACATGGAGGGGCTAATTATGTAAATCAATGATTGTGTAAGTGCGGGCTAATGATCCATAATCATGGAACTTGGGCTAAACCAATAAAATGCTCCATGGATAGTCCATGGAGGTTAAACCCTTGGAGCATGAGGATATGAAAAGCCATGGATCATTAAGGTTTACAAAGTGTAACCCTAGAACTTGCCACAACTATAAAAGTCCTCCTCCATGCACCAAAATCGGTTACACCATACATTGGCACAAGTATCTTATTCGCCAAAATCCTCCTTTTGCAACTTGGTGTTTGTGAACCAATAGAGGCATCACACTTGAGGTGATCAAGCTTTCAAAGGTCAAGAACTCTACCCAACTAAAAACGTAAGCATCCTAACTAACTTTAATATAGCTTCAAATTTATGTTAGCTAGGGTGAATGCTTTGAAAAAAAGAAAATGCATGTATAATTAGAGAAAACATAGATCCAAAGAATTTAGGGTTGCATGTGCACTTAGGAAGTGTTACAGTGCTCAAAACCCAACATTGGTATCAGAGCCTAGAGTTGTTTTCTATTATATTTGATGCTTGCAAGTTTTTCAAAGAAAAAAAATTGTTTTTATCCACTCAGTAATGAGTCAACTCGCCAAGTCCAGTTCATGCACTCGACGAGTTGATGGCTCTGTGTGCAGATTTCCGAGTTTTTTGATCGATTTTGGATTAGGAACACTACCTCAAACTGTTTTTGGTTGTTAGAAATGTTTTTATGATATGGTAGTGCTTGTACTAATCCAAGCACAAGATAATTATTAAGGTTTGAAATAGTTATGTTTTATATGATAATTCCAATTGTTTGCAAATTGTTGATTTGATATTGTCTTGATTATGAGTTTAGTTAGATCATATACGAATTATGTGATAATTTAGTTGTTAGAAATACAATCTTAATTGTGTTTTAATGGCCTCCATAACTTGTCCTCAAGTTATGGAAAATGAAAGGTCACTCCATTAAAAAACATATTAAACTCATATCTTATGAATGTGAATAGTTTTGACAAGTTTCAATACTTGCCCTCAAGTTTTGGAATTTGCAAAGTCTCATTAGTTGAAACTTTAGATCTAAGCCCTAGAGTTTTAGAAGTTAAAATTCAACCCTTATACTTTATAATATTATAGTTTAGTAATATATATATATATATATATATATATATATATATATATATATATATATATATATATATATATATATATATAAACAAGTCGCTCTTACCGTTAGTAGGTCTCATTCACGAAGCCGCTCTATAAGGGGGTATAAGGTTATTGCCTATAAAATGGTGGTTTAATGGGTGTCCTACTCTCACCCACCGCTTCCTTGACTGGTGGAAGGTCGTTAGCCGAACGAGTAGGATAGGAAACTAATTCTCCCTCATTAAAAGTATATATAATGATAAATATAAAGTACATAAACCTTTTATATAATTCCCAATCTTAGTTACTTTAGGAAATATGTAAAATGGTGCTAATCCATGAAATTACACTATGCACCTTGTTAAGTCGTTAGTGGAGCGTGTGTGGTTAACCGACACACTAACTTGGGACCGACAATGTGTGGCAAAGGGTAGCCTTGTGTTAATCATAGATTAATGGAGCGTGTGTAGTTAATCGACACATTGATTAGTGATTTGTAACATTGGGTGTACCAAGCTAATTTGCATGGTTAATAACACCTTGTTTGTGATCCTCGACATCCCAGTCACAAACTTGAAGGGCATAATCGAGATTTAAACATGCCATTGAAAAGTTCAATGAATCTCAAAGATCTAGGAATTTCAAGCCAATTAAAACTTAATAAACTATTTCGTTTTTCATGATGGAAATTGGTAAATCATCATTTACCTACCTTTAAATATTTTACAATTGGATTATGACATCCCTTTTCGCAATTGTAGAATATTGTGTTGGATCCTAGCCTTAATATTTCATATTGGGTGTAATATTGAGGATAATCATCGAATCAAAACTTTATCCTTCTTCTTTCAAATGTCAACCCAAAACAATGCTCCAACACAAATTCCTTCAGGCTCTTTCTCCCTAATGAACCTATGTGGGAGGGTCATTTTTGATGGATTGAATTTTAATGACTGGATTCATAACATCAGAATGGCTATTCGTTATGAGGACAAATCATTATAAGGACAAAGAATATGGCCTTGATAAAGAGCTTAAGGATATTGATGTCACCGCTACTACTCTTGAAGAAATCACTGAACACACTACTCATGAGAGGGATGCAACAAAAGTGTCGTGTCTATTGATTGTTAGCATGACTGTTGAGCTGTAAAAGTCCTATGAGGACTACTATCCCTATGAAATGTAACATAATTAGATGGAAATATACCATCGAAGTGCCCGGCAGGAAAGGTATGACATCATTGCCACCGTGATCACAACCTAAATGAAGGATGGTTAACCCATCATGGCTGTGACAACCCGATATTTCGAGACAATGTAATATAAAACCAATCAAATCTAGGTCAAAATATAACTTTTCTAAAATCTTATTTGGGTTAAATAAAGTAGTAGGAATCGTATCAAGGTTTTCGTACATATAAAGAACCCTAAAATCTGAGTTATAACGAAGAAGTTATGACCAACCAAAGATTCTCGGCAAAACCGGCAACAACGATTAAACAAAAAAAAACGCGAAGTTTCAATACAATAGTTTTTAGCCTTAAGTATCTAAATGAAAGTTATAGATAACCTCAAACCGTGAGCGTACATAAAAAGAACGTCCAAATCTGACTTCGGATGAGGAAGTTATGAATTTTTGAAGAAATTCCTTAATCACGTCATTTTAATAAATAAATAATAAAAATAATTTCGGAATTTGCCAACGGAATCTAAACGAAAGTTGTAGATCTTAGTCTCACCTTCGCGTGGATATAAAGAACGTCAAAAACGGAGTTCGTATGAAGGAGATATGAATTTTAGAAGTTTATTTAAAATAAATATAAATTTAATTATAAACTCCTGGTATTATCCGAAGGGGAGTCATCGGATAGGACCGGAGTACGCCCTGCGTACCTTTGTACGCCCCGCGTGCTCAGATCAAGGGCCTCGGATCGTCCACGTCTCCCTATGCGAAGCTTCCGACCCGCCCCGTCCGACCCGTCCCATCCGATCCGTCCCATCCGAAGTCGAGGCAGTCGAGGACTCGCTCATGCGTGACGTACGCGTACACGCTGCATACAAGCGTACGCCCCGCATACGAGGCTTCTCAGACCCCCTATAAATAGAAATGCGAGGGTTCCGGGAAAATCACCCCATTTCTCTCTTTTCTCTCACGATCTTGCCTCGATTTCCGTGCCCGTTCAAACCCCGAAGCTCTGGTCTTTTTGCTCAAGTCCCGAGGGTCGATTTTACTCCCGAGATTCCCGAGAATCCCGAGAAAAATCCGTTTACCGAGACCAAACTCTGCCCGTTTTTCCATCTCGTTATCTTCAAACTTTCAAGTGAGTTCATACCCCCTTAAACCAACCTTTGATATGATTTTAAATGTTTAAATACTTATGGGGGGGGATACAAGTTAAATACTTATAGTTATTGCTTCAATCACATGTGATTGCATTAATCACATGTGATTAATAACAAGGGAAACCAGTGATTTTATCACTGTTCAAACTGTCTATCAAACTGTTTTACTTCAAAATGTTTTACAAACCCATTTGCTTTTCAAATTTATATTACAACTGTGATTCAAACAAATGTTCCTTATACTTAAACTGTTTTAATCAAACCTATGCCTTCAAATTGTTTTATAGATTGACATCAAGTCAATCTTTCTTTAAAATAATACTTATGTTTCAAATGTCTTATAAAAACTTATTTATACTTTTATATTATAAATTGCATGCCCATATATGTATAGATGTATAAATAATGTTTAAAGGGCTTAGGAAGGCCATCCACCCTATTTCCTTTTTCTCGATTTGGATGTGGTCTGGTGGGATTTCGGGTGACCATCCGAAGGTTGTTTCAATATTAATTAATTACATATCAAATATACATATATAGACATAAAAGTACTTCCATATTCATACGTACTAGACACATCGTTAGTGAGTTACCATCGGGGTAACACAGGATCATACTATTACAACTGTTAGATCAATGAGTCAGTTCATTCATGAGTCTATACATTACTATACTATGAGAACATATACAACTATATTAGGAAGAGAACATATACAACTATACTAGAACGAGAAACATTACCCTTACATTAATACGTTAACAATTGTGATCCACTGTATCGGAGCATGCCTTAAATTTCATGGCCCGAGTTGTAGCCAGAATTCTCTTGGAGGGAGAGCGTTGAGTTTGCGTATAGATCTATACTGGATTGACTATCCTACACCTTGCTGCTAGCTACAGCCGGACCTGCAGGTCTGCGGGTGCCAAACGTCATTCCGTTATCACGACCGTTCTTACTGTCATTGTTATCAGTCGATAGCATGGTGCAATTATCACATTATACCTTAATATAAATCCGGTTTAAGGTAGTTAGTACAACAATAGTTACTATAAAACTAAGCTACAGTACTACAATGATTTACCCATTACATATTTTTAGTGATAACCTCACTTGAACTTTAATGTATAAACTACATTTTGTTAAAAGATAGTTGCACTTGGGAAATTACACACTTTTACAACAAACGAACATACAAAACAGTTAAAGCCTTGGTAGAAGGCTACTTTATTAGAAAATATAGGTTTTTCTGAGAGATTCAAACTTTTACAAACACTTACATACACGAACTTATACTTGAGACATGTTCAAACGTTTTTGATAACAGACACCGACATTAAAATACTTATGAACTCACCAGCTTAATGCTGATAAACTCTTTCAAAATAACTTGTATTCTTAGGTCATCAGTAGATAGGTACCGATGCCAGCTTTTGAGATGATGGAGCGCATTCAAGACTCATCATATTATTATTTTGATTTACGTTATATTTTTGGTGTCTAAAACTGTACCGAACACGCTTGTATTAAAATTACATATTTAATGCAATGGATGATGTTGTTTGCTTATTTACATTTACTGTGCTGTGATTACTTTACATGACGTCCTCCGCCCCAGAACGTTTCCGCCGTTCTTGGTTTTGGGGTGTGACAATGGCCCACTTGCAAAAGATGCAGAGATTTGTCGACCGCTTGCTCAAATTGAATGTCAGTTTTGATGAAGAGTTGGCCATAAATATTATTCTACACTCTTTACCATCTTGTTATGAGCAGTTTCGTATGACCTATCATACGAACGTGGAGGAGGTCATTCTTAGCAAGCTTCAAGGGCTTTTAAGGACTGCAGAAAGCAACCTTAAAGGCAAGTCGGTTGTGTTTACTCCTACTACTTCTGTCAGTGTTCTGGCAATCGGGAATGGGAAAGGAAAGAAGAGGAAGGCTCCTTCAAAGAGCCGAAAGGGAAAGTCTGTTACTGGGTCCTCTTCAAGTGGAACCAAAGTTGGATTAGCTAAACCCTCTTCCAATCCTAAGGAAGTAGAGTGCTTCCACTGCCATGAAAAGGGGCACTGGAAATGAAGCCGCCCCAAGTACTTGTAGGACATAAGGGTTGGCAATATCAAGCCTTCCTTTGAAAGTATTTACACTATTCAATCTAATAATTTATCACATGATAATTCTTGGGTCCTTGATACATGTTGTGGTATTCACATTTGTTCTAATTTGCATGGACTAAAAGGAATTAGGGATGTGGATCAAGGGAAGATAAACTTAATTATGGGAAATAGGAAAGTGTCGCATGTGACCAAGATTGGAGTTTATTCTTTATTGCATAGTAATAAATAAAATTTAGATTTGAATAATTGTTGTTACTCAGCCGACATGGTGAGAAATATTATTTCCTTTCATAGTTTGTACAAACAAGGTTTTACCTTTTCCTTTAATAATGAACATGGTGGTATTTATGCTTATTGTAATGGTGTATTTTATTTTGAAGCATTACCTTTCAATGGTGTATATGAAACTGTGAATGTTGTACATAACCTATTAAATAATGTGTTACACATTGATTCTTCCAATGATTTGGATAGATCATGCTTGTGGCATTGTCGTCTTGGAGATGTCAACAAGAAGCGCATAGCCCAACTCCAAAAGGATGGAGTTTTTGGGCCATTCGATTTGAAGTTGGATGACACTTGCAAATCTTGTGTACCTAGAAAGATGAACAAGTCACCCTTACCTAGTACTTGTGAAAGGGGTGAAGGTTTGTTGGAACTCTTACACATAGATGTGTGTGGACCATTTAGAAACGCCACAACGGATGCAAACCGCTTCTATGTGATTTTTACTGATGATTATAGTAAATATGCGTATGTCTACATAATCAAGAATAAGTCCGAAACCTTTGAAAAGTTCAAAGAGTTTAAGTAGGAAGTAGAGAATCAATTGGGTAGGAAGATTAAGGTACTGCGATCCGATCAAGGAGGAGATTATCTTAGCATCGAGTTCCTTGACTCTCTTAAGGAATATGAGATTGTCTCACAATTAACACCTCCTAGGACACCACAACATGATGGTATGGCTAAGAGCCGCAATAGAACCTTGCTAGACATGGTTCATTCCATGATGAGTCGAGCTTCGTTACCTATCTCATTATGGGGGTATGCCTTAGAGACTGTCACCCATATCATAAATCTAGTCCCTCCCAAAAAGGTTTCCAGAACACCTCACGAGATGTGGATAGGGAAAGTTTCCACACTAGAACACATCGAAATTTGGAGTTGCGAGGCTTTTGTGAGAAAAGAAACCCAAGACAAGCTCGAACCTTGAAGTGAGCGATGTATTTTCATCAGCTACCCACAAAAATCCTTTGGATATTTCTTTTATAGGCCGAGTGACAATGTTGTCTTTGTTGCAAGGAGAGGAGTCTTTTGAGAGAGAGAATTCATAGGCTAAGGAGACAGTGGGAGGCAAATTGAATTTGAAGAGCTTCAAGAGTTAAGCGGTGAAGAAACCTCAAACACTATCACTCAACCTGAAGAGGAAACTCCAGTTGAACCAATTGATGATTCCTTACCTCTGAGACATTCCAGTAGAGTTAGGAATACACCTGAATTTTATTATGCTTTCCATATTACTACTGAAGGTCATACATTTATCAGTGATAGCACATTGGTAAATCTGGATGAACCTAACAATTACAAGGAAGCCATGGCAATACCCAAGTCTTCAAAATGGAAATAGGCTATGGACAATGAGATTCAGTCCATGTATGAAAATCAAGTTTGGAACTTGGTTCATAATCTACTGGGTCGTAAGAAATTCAGGTGCAAATGGATCTTCAAGAAGAAAACCGACATGGATGGGAATGTACACACATATAAGGCGCGACAGGTTGCGAAGGGCGTTACTCAAACTCCAGGAGTTGACTATGATGAGACCTTCTCACCAGTAGCGAAGATTAAATCTATTAGGGTTATGCTAGCGATAGCTGCATTTCATGACTATGAAATATGGCAAATGGATGTCAAAACTGCTTTCCTTAATGGAAAGTTGGCTGAGGATGTCTACGTGAATCAGCCACAGGGTTTTTGTTAATGCAAAGTACCCTAATAGAGTGTGTAAGCTTGGGAAATCCATTTGTGGATTAAAATAAGAATCTCGCAGATGGAATCTTTGTTTTGATGAGAAAGTCAAAGAGTTTGGATTTTCGAGAAGAGAAGATGAGTCCTGTATATATGTCAAATCTAGTGGGCGTACAGTTAGCTTTCTAATTTTTTATGTGGATGACATACTACTCATAGGAAATGACATCCCAACCTTGCAGGAGGTCAAGTCCTAACTTGGGAAGTGTTTTTCTATGAAGGACCTTGGAAAAGCTGCTGATATTCTTGGGATAAGGATATTGAGAAACAAAAGAAAAAGGCTAATAGGACTTAGTTAAAGTACCTACTTGGACAAGGTGCTGAAACACTTCAACATGGAGAACTCCAAGAAAGGTAACCTACCTATCCTAAGAAATACCAGACTGAGTAAGACTCTGAGTCCAAGTATAGAGGATGAGATAGCATAAATGAGTCAAATACAATATGCTTCTGTAGTTGGTTCAATCATGTATGCTATGACTTGTACTCGTCCTGATGTGGCCTTTTCTTTGAACATGTTCAACAGATATCAAGGGAACCCTGGTAAAGCTCATTAGACTGCGGTTAAGAACATTCTTAAGTACCTGCGGAGGACTAAGGATTGGATCCTTACCCTCGGTGGGAGTAATGACTTGAGAGTAACAGGGTATAGCGAAGCTAGCTTTCAAACCGACAGAGATAATTTCCGTTCTCAGTCCTGTTTGGTGTTTACCCTGAATGGAAGAGCAGTGACACGGAAAAGTTCCAAGCAAGAGACTGTGGTTGATTCAACGTGCGAATCAGAGTACATAGTAGCAAGAGAAGTGTCAAAGGAGGCGATATTGTTGAAAAACATCATCGGAGACCTTGAAGTTATTCCATCCATAAAGTATCATGTCGAGATTTTCTGTGATAATGAAGAGGCGGTTACATTAACAAAGGAGCTGAGAGATCATGGAAAATCTAGACATATCAACAGAAAGTAGCACTTCATAAGACATCAAGTAGAAGAGGGCCCCTCATGGTAAAGGGTATATCATCAGAAGAACACGCAGCAAGCCCTTTTGCAAAAGGACTGACTTGGTGTAAGCACTTGCAGCACGCAAGGAGCCTTGTGCTAAAGGATGATATTAGTTTTAATGATTAGATAAATCAAAACTTATAATAGCTAAATTGTAATTGACATTTGATGTTTGAATAAAAGGATTTTTATTTACTAGTAAAGTTACTGTGTGTTGTTAATTATTTACTATTGTTTCACTTTGCATGCTTTGACTTCCAGAATAAATAAGATTTATTCAAACAATCCATAGTCGATCATACATTGGAAGTAGTTATGAATCAAGACTACCATGAGTTGGCTTTTATGATTGTCTAAGGAGTTAGGCATAGCAACAAATTTGCTACACCGTTAATGAGTGCTTCTAAAATAAGATTTTAGTATTGGATTCAACCCACACTCACCTGAATCACTTCATGCAATTTATCACGAGTGATTATGAGATAATAATATCATATACTCTTCAAACCAATACATATGAGTTGTTGAGTATGATTTGGTTGTGCATTGATGGCACAAAAACACATCAGTAACTTGATGTTATTAAACGTGTCGTTGTGCATGATTTAATGAATAGTTAGTACAAGCATATAATGTTGAAGTTTATTTGTCCCCTTTTATCCAAAGAGGATTAAAGGCGATATCTGGGGCCCTTGATGATTTTGTATTGACTTATGTGTCGGGCCCCGTCAGAACTAATTTGATGTGTTTAATTATGTTCTATGTCGGACGAATCGGAAATCGGGAAACAAATTGCTAGACAATAAGAATGACGTTGTTCCATGTATTTTTCCGACTGGTATCCTGATAATAGAGGAATATATGATCCCTTATCTAAAAGGATGCATCACTGACTGGGTCAGAGTTGATGATGGCTTTTGAAAGCTTACGATTGCTAAATCAGATCCAGAAAAGATATTGGCAGTTATAGTTATTAGACTTATCCAAGTAGGAGACTGTTGGATTTGGTGTCTAAGCCCATAACTATAATGGGGATATACTTGACTCTATTGTAGCATGGTCCCTTTTTGGGTTGCCTTCACCAGTGCAACTTGATAGAATGGACTTCAGAGAATAAGGATATTTATGAATTATTAATATATTATAAGTATAATATATTAATATGGTTGTTGAATTAGTATTGTCCAAGAATTAATTAAGAATTAATTTTGTGGTCAAAAGAGACTAATTAAATATGGAGGGGTTGATTATATAAATCAATGATTTTATAAGTGTTGGCTAATGATCCATAATCATGCAACTGGGGCTAAACCAATAAAATGCTCCATGGATAGTCCATAAAGGTTATAGCTATGGAGCATGAGCATATGAAAAGTCATGGATCATTAGGGTTTACAAAGTGTAACCGCAGAACTTGCCACAACTATAAAAGGCCTCTTCCATGCACCAAAATTGGTTGCACCATACATTTTCACAAGTATCTTATTATCCAAAATCTTCCTTTTGCAACTTGGTGTTTGTGAACCAATAGAGGCATCACACATGAGGTTCTCAAGCTTTCAAAGGTCAAGAACTCTACCCTACTCAAAAGGTAAGCATCCTAACTAATTTTTATATTACAAAGCATCAAATGTATGCTAGCTAGGGTGAATGCTTTGGAAAAAGAAAATGTAAGTGTAATTAGAGAAAAATTAAATCCAAAGCTTTTAGGGTTGCATGTGCACTTAGGAAGTGTTATAGTGCTCAAAACCCAACAATAGTGAGTTCGTTAAGATTACTATATGACAGACTACAACATGAACCTGACTGATCTTACCTATTTTCTAATTGCTACTGAATCAGAAATGATTTGGCGCACTGGTCAAGAAAATTTGATTGGAAGATCTGCCTCCTAAACTTCCATGGGCATTGACAATGGAAACATTGGAAGTTCAAAAAAGTCTTCTTTTCTTAATGGAAAGGGATTGACCATGGTCAAGTCGTTTGACCAAATGGTAAAGAGAAAGACTAAGTCTTAGATTGTCCCGTGTGCCATTCCAAAAGACTCTATTTGCTTCTACTGCCGTGAGAAGGGGCATTGGATGCGAAGCTGATGTATCTACCTGAAGGACCATAAGGATGGTAAAGTCAGAGTGTATGGCTCTCCTTCAGGTAAGTCCACTATCTAACTCTACTAATTTCCTGTTTCGAGATTCTTAATAAACGATATAATGTAATTACATTTTGATGTATCGTAGAATCGATGAAAAGAAAAGAAGCTTAAAGGAAGAGTAAGCTAAATCAAATCGCGAGGTAATGGATTTTGATCGCCTGATTCGATGATAGGATTTTTGAGCAAATGCTTAGGAGTTATGATAGATTTCTTAGAAATATGTAGTAACATAGTTTTCATTTGTAATTACATTGTAATGAAAAGTTTTTCTGCATTTTATATGTTTCTATTGTTAGCAATGTTGAAAATGGATTTGATTTTTTCATTTATGTTAGTGTCTAAATTTACCGAATAAGTAAAGATTCTCATCACTAAGGTTCAATTGGTTAGAAACTTGGAATGATGTAACTTGTATTGTGTGATGAATGAGAACTATTGTCTATAGGAAATTAAGAGTATTTACTTATTCACATGTATATGTGAGTCAAGTGAAGGACTAGGGGATCGGGTACACTTGGTTGTGCATTGTCCAGGTTCCCCACAAAGAACGATAAGACTATTTGTCATGATTTACTAAAGATAGTAAATATGGTTATACTTAGAAGATTAAGTGTAATTTTGAATCATTGAAAAAGTTTCAATATATAGCAGAACGAATAAAAAGAATCAATTAGACAAAATGATAAACGTTTCTCCAATCGAAAAGGAAATGAGAGTACCTTAGTATCGTTTTTTATGATCATCTTAGTAATTATGAAAACATATCACAATTGATCCTCTATGGACACCTTAGTTCATTTGTATTGCTAAGAAGAGGAATCAGGAATTGTTGAAATGGTTAAATCAATTACGGTGAGTCATACTTTGTTCCAAAATCAAGTCTTAGAGTCATAATTCAAGATTGTGACTTGAGTGACATAATCATAAGAAGGTTTATAACACATTTAGAAGTGTTTTTTCTTGATAATAATCCGCACTAACTCTTGAATATTTATTTGTCAAAAAGTGTTTCTTGATAAGAGAATCTTATATGTCAAGAAGACAGTAGGAGTCTTAAAGATCTTGAAAACTTTGAAGAACTAATCAAGAATAAACCTATTGTGCATCACTAGCTCATGACTTGAGGTTTGTAACTTATCTTGTTGATATATTCTAGTTTTTGTGCCTATTCCAGTTGAAGTTGACTATGCATGTGAGTTCTATGAGTTCTCAATTGTTTGCATAATGTGAAGCACCTTGATAAGTGAAAGTTCATTGATCAGTAAGGGTAATCTCACCAACTTGGAAGACATGGTAGGCCCTTGTGCTACCAAGTGGCAAGAAATTAAGATTGAGTAAGTATAGTCCATATGAATTTGATTTTACATAAACCTTGTCTGATGATAATGGTTGGAAATGACAGCTTTCACGTGGATAGGAACACATACACCATAAAATATAAGTGTCATAAGGTTTCTATCCAATTCGTGATTGCAAGGAAACACTTTCACTAAATAGGTTTTAAGGAAATAGTTGTTGTGTTAATTGTGTTCTCAAATTTGATTATGATTACGACATCTCTCTTCATAGTTCAAATTGTGAGAAATGGAAAATAGTGTGAACATTTAGAACTTATTGCTGTAAGTTCTGAATACTTTAGACACGCATATGAGCTTTCTTATAAAATATGTATGAGCTTAGATAAAGATTTATCGAAGCATCTCGTTTCAGAAATCAGAACTTCGGTAAGAAAGTCAATAAGTATTGATTTCTAGAAGTCCAGCTGATTTTTTGGTACGTGTCAAGGCTAGTGGGAGCATAAATGTTATGCTAATAAGAATGTAATTATTATGCTAGTGGGAGCATAATTATTATGTTTAGTGTGTCAAGTTAGCAATGTTAATTATCGAAAACAAAAGGTTCAACTCGCAAAGCTGCAGAGTTTGAAAAGTTGTTTTGCTATAATTAAGGGAGAGGAACTTATATTTCATTTCAAATCTAAAAGCTTAGTTTGATATTCTATTCAAATTTAGTCAAGAAAAACCTATATGAATGTTATGTTGAAATGATTCAACATAAGGAAATTCTATATATGAAAATACTATAGCAAGAGGCTGGTAAAGTATCGTCTCTTTATGTAAAGCATTATGAATCGTGTTCCATATGTTGAGGCTATAGGATTGTTTGCATATGTTATAATATTTGTGTGTTATGATTTTTCCAAATGACTAGGGCATTAAGAGGGAAAATGGACCAGAACCGTATTTGACTAAAGTAGCTAAAAAGTGTCAAGGACGATCTAAAGCTCGTTGAGGATTGGTTGTTTAACGATAGTTGAAAGTATAGTAACGGATGGACCATATTGACATTATTATGATTAGATGGGATTCTACTAATAATTAGTTGTCATATGGCAAATATGGAAATGTTTCCATAATGGGAGTTGGATATTAAAAACTTTTATACAAAAATGATGTTCAAAGGAATATACTTTAAATGTGAGACCTTGTATCTGTGGAATTGTCTTGTAACAATCTCTAGTGGAATATTTTGTAAAATCATTGTCCATGTTTTTGTGACTTTGGTGCTTTGACATTACAAAATGATCATTGCATAAAGGTTAGAGCGTAACACATTCTGATAGTGGCAAGAATTTGGTATTCTTACGCTTGTGGCAAGGATTTGGAATTGTGAAATGAGCATCATTGAGAATGTCTTAATTGATCTATTTCACAAATAAAGGACCATAGGTAAAGATAGTATGCATGCTTGGAGCATGCGATAACTATTATTTTAGTCAAATATTAAGTTGATTTAATCGAAACATTAAACGATGAATAATGTGTAATCAATATGGTGACTAAGTAAAATGTGTTTTCTTTATATTCAAAAGTTTTGAGACCATATTGGATTCAATTATTCTTGTGTTTCACTTTGCATGTTTTGACTTCCCAAATAATAAGATTATTCAAATCCATCCACAGTCAATCATACTTTGACCGTAGGTTATGAAAGTAGACAGTCATTAATGGGTTTTTGTAAGATTATCCAAGGAGTTAGGCATTGAAAAAGTTTGCTACAAATATTCATGAGTGCTCTTGAAATAAGATTTTAGTATTGCATTAAACCCACACTCACTTAATCACTTCATAGATTTTATCACGAGTGATTGTTAGACGATAATATCTTATATTCTTGAAACGGACACATATAGTTGCAGTTTACAAGTCGGTTTCACATTGATGATATGAAAATACACCAGTAACTTGGTGTTATAAAACGTATTGTTGTGTGTGATTTGATGAGTAAATAGAGCAA